>NC_092503.1:104130559-105330559 GCF_047511675.1 Marmota flaviventris
AACTGGTACCTGAAAACATAAAAATTGCATATACTAATGAGGTAACAATGTATTGATACCCAGATACTACATAATGCTAAGTCAGGTTAAACATATCTATTTTCTCAAACATTTGTCATTTTTTATGCTAAACACTTTCTAATTCCTTTCTTCTAGCTTTTTGAAATGTACAGTATATCACGGCTATCAAATGTCACCCTTCTGTATAATAAATAGCAAAACAGAAAAAAAAGTGTTCATGTTGAAGTACAATTGTAACTAAGGAATATTTGGCCAAACTTAAAAGAGAGTTTATAGTTGTACCTATTACATTGATGACTATGATGAATTTTGGTACAGAGTATGAAATTTACTTCAAGTTTATACACATATGGGTTTTTAATGACTTTAGCAACATTTTTTAAAGCTCATCTCTTTTCCCTGAATCTCCCTTTAAGAAATCAATTAAAGATGTGTATATATGGTTATTTGTCCATCTTGATATCACTAATACCCTGGGTTGATTACAATTGGTTTACACTTAAGCTTGAAATAAATATTGTAATCTTTCACCATTATTTTTTTCAAAAGTTTAGCTATTCCAGGTCATATTAACTCAACAATTAATGAATTAATATCTTTAAAAATCATATAGAGATTTTGATTTTATTGAAAATATAAATCAATTTTTGGAGAACTTACATCTTAAATATACTAATGATTGGAACCAAGATTCTAGCATATCTTTCCTTTTTTTGTAGGCTTCTTAAAATTACTCTGAGCATTTTTACATAATTTCAGTGTAAAATCATATATATATATGAACATATATTTTCATATTTTATTTTTATTCTACTGTGTTTCTCTCATAAGTTTCCATTTTAATTATTTCTAGCATAGAGAAATAGAATTGTTTTTGACACATCAATCTTGTATCCTGAAATCTTGGTTAATGAAGGTTGTTAATGTGTTCTAATAACTTTCTTAAAAATATCACGATATTTCCTAAATATTTAATTGTGTAATCTTCAAATAAAGACAGTTTAATTCTTCTGTTGCAGTCAGGATCAATGTATATCTTTTTCTTGCCCTATTAAACTGAATAAATTCTCCAGTGTAATGTTGAAAAAGTGACAAAAGCAGATATCCTTCCCTAGTTACTCAACTTAGAGAAAAATGTTAAGATTTATATTTTAAATCACCAAGTAGTATATTAATGCAGTTTTATCATAGATGCTGATTATTAGATTGGAGAAATATTTTCTATTCAAAATGTCTGAGATATTTTATTAGGAATCACTGTAGATTCTGTCAAAATTTGTTTTTCTGCATCTATCAAGATAATTATGTGTATCTTTCTTTTTTATTCAGTTATTACAGTAAATAACCCTGACATATCTTTAAATGGTAAACCACCCTGAATTCATGATAAGTCCTGCTTAGTTCTTTATATACTCTAGGTATTAATCCTCTATTGAAAGAGAAGCTGGCAATGATTCCCTTCCATTTTGTAGGCTCTCTCTTCACCTTCTTGTTTCCTTTGTTGCGCAGAGGCTTACTAACTTGATGTCATTGCATTTATTGATCTTTATTTCCTGCGTTATAAGGGCCATATTCAGGAAGTCTGCCCATACCTATAGGTTGAAGTGTTTCCCTTTATTTTCTTATATTTGTTTTAACTATTCTGATCTTGTACTTAGGTTTTGATACATTTTGAATTAACCTTTGTACAGAGAATCTAGTTTCAATCTTGTACATATGGATATCCAGTTTCTCCAGCACCATTGGTTAAATAGGATGCCTTTTATATTCTTGATGAGAGAATTTGAATATTTTCTCTTTTGAATAAAGTTTTGTTACATTTACTAATCTTCCCAATGACTCTGAAGTTTTATAATCATTTTCTAATTTCCATCTCAATTTAAGTGAATTGTAAATAATTTTTAAAATGTGTCATTTGGCTTCTAACTAGTTGAGATTTTTTCCTTCTATCTCATGATATTTGTGATATTTCTCTGTTGAATATTTATTTAATTTTATTATTGTCGGAGAACATATTGAGTGTCACTAAACTCGACAGCACATTGAAAAAATCAATCACCACGATCAAGAAGGATTTATCACAGCCATGTAAGAATGTTTAGCATACACAAATCAATAATCATGATAAATTACATTAACAGAATGAAAGACAAAGCCAAAGGATCTCTTCAATAAGTACAGAAAAGACACATTTGACAAGTTCAACACTGCTTTCTTAAAAAAAGCTCAACATATTACATGTAGAAGGAATATGCCTCAACACCATGAAGAACACATGTGACAAAACCAATGTTAAGAGAGTACTGAGTTTGAAAACATTGAGAGTTTTTCCTCTCGGGATGAATACCTTCTATACTTCTGCTTAGTCAAATACTAAAAGTCTTAGCCAGAGCTATTAGGACAAAATTAAACTTATCTTAATTGGAAAGGAGGAATCTAAATTTACTCTGGTTACAGATGACATAGTTTTATATATGTAGAACTTCAATGACTTTATCAAAACTATGATAAAAAGAAATGAATTCAGTAAAGTCGCAGGATACCAAATCCACATTAAAGAAACAAACAAACAACAAAAAAAACCAGTAGTGTTTCTATATGCTAATAGCAAACTATTGAAAAGAATTCAGAAAGTAGTCTCATTTGTAATAGCTATAGTAATATTACTTAGTAATAAATTTAAACGGGGACATGAAAGAACACTACAATGAAAACTCTAAAACATGAATGAAGGAAGCTAAAGGAACAACAACAACAAAATTACACGGCTATCTCATGTCACAGAATGGAAGAGTTGATATTATTAAAATATCCATGCTACCAAAACTGATGTACAGATGATACAATCCTTATCAAAATAACAATGATATTCTTCACAGAAATTGCAAACACTAGCATAAAATTCATACGGAAGCACAAAATATCCCACATGCCAAACAACATTCTTCAAAAAGAAAAAATCTTGCTTCTAAATACACTATAACATACAAATACAATACATGGCTTCCAAATACACTACAAAGCTATAATAATTAAAACTGTATGGTACTGATGTAAAAGTAGACAAATGGGAACAATAAAGAACTCAGACACAAGAACCTGAATTTTTGGCATTATTTTGACAAAGGTGCTAATAACATGCATGGGGCAGAGTATTATCCATAGATGATGCTGGAAAAACTGGACATCCACAGGAGTAAGTGTGCAAATAGATCTCTCATATATGCAAAAAATAAATCAAAACATATTAAAAATTTAAATGTAGAACTCAAAACTATATTAAAACATAAGAAAATGTTTTATAACAATGGTCTGGGCAATGATTTTTTGGATATTGCCTCAAAAGCAATGGCTACTGTTATTCTTTTTTCTGTTACCATGAAAAAATACATGAGACTGTGAAGTTTGTAAAATAAAGAGGTCAATGTAGCTCACAGATCTGGACACCAAAGTCTATGGCATTATATTCTGATTGGCTCTATTGAAAGCCTGATGATAGATGGCCTCACAATGGCATGAGCATGTGTGGCAGAGAGATTGCATAACTAGACATAAAACCAGAGAATGCGGAGGAGCCAATCTTGTTCTTTTATAGCAACTCCTTCTCACAGTATCAAATTGGGATCCTACAAGAACTGTCACATCTTTTGTGAGAGCACATGGCCACTGACCTAATCACCCCTCATTAGATTCCAGAAACGTTTGCAGGTGGTATATATCTGCATATTATTAGATATATAGATTAGGCCCATATAATATATATGTAAAGAATATAAAATCAATGTATCAAAGAAATATTTATGCTCCCATGTTTATTGCAATACCATTCACAATAGCAAAGATTGAGAATCAACCTAAGTGTTTATAACAAATGAATGGATTTTTAAAAAATGGAATAGATACACAATGAAATCTCTGTCTACACAAAATAACAAAATCCCATTACTTGTGAGTACATGGATGGACTTTCAAACCATCAGATTAAAAGAAATAAACCAGGCACAGAATGACAAATACTACATGATCTCCCTCATATGTAGAATCTACAGAATTTGATATCATTGAAGTAAAAAGTGATTTATAGAGATGGGAAGATGTTAGATAAAGTATTGTACCTACATAGGAGATCTATTTCTAAGTGTGTCCAAAATAGTCAAATATATAGATGTAGTTAGTAGATAAGTGATCACCTGGGGCCGGGTTTGAGAGCAAGGATAGGTAGGGCAAGGAGATAAATGGGTAAAAGTCTTATAATGGATATGTGATTTCTTTCTTCCTTCCTTCCTTTCTTTTTTTTTAATGAGATAAGGGTTTTCTAAAATTGATTGAAGTGGAGGTTGCCCGAATCTGAGTTCACACTGAGAGTTACTGAATTATTCATCTCAAATAGATCAGGTCTAGAAATGGAACACTACCAGTTTCATAGAAGTCCTTATCATAGACCCTTCTGTCATTCACAGCTACCTTCTGGATTTCCATGAGTTTTGTGTATAAAGAGTTGCATATTAATGAAATCAACCATTTGTACTCTGTTGTGCCTGGTTTCTTTTCGCAAGATTCATTCCTATTGAAGCTTGGAGTTAAAATGGGCTCATTCTCTCTCCTGTACAACATACTATTAAGTGAATATGTAAAACTAGATCATATAATAAGTGAATTATATTTTAATATCTATATTAAACTAGTTTTTTTAAAGTTACATTTCATGTGTGAGAACATAGTGTAACATGGCAAATGTTTTCAGTTCACTTGAGAATGTATATCTGTTCCTGTTCGGAACGAATTAAAATTTGAAGTTAGTTCAAGCTTTTTGAGTGCTTTTATTATTTTTAATGAAATTAGTCTACAAGTTTTATTAATTATTTAGTTAGTTAGCAATAAAAAGCATGATAAAAATATCATGTATAGTGTATAGCATAAAATATAATAGTACAGTATATTTATAGTAGTACATATTATACTATATATTATAGTAGTATAATTTTTCTATCTCTTTCTAGTTCAAGTAGTGTTTTCTTCATAAGTTACTATATTATTTTACTGAATTTTCCCATATTATGATTGTCTTAAAAATTTTAACCTCATAAAAGAATTTTAAATTTTAAATTGTGGCAACAACAAATTGGTCAGGATTTTGCATTTTAGAAAATTTTGTCATTAGCTAAAGCATTTATCTTAGCTCTAATGAAAACAAAGGCATTTGTAAAAACAGTTAAAACAAGATATTTAGTGAATGTCTGAACAAATTCCCTGTGGCATTATATGCCCTCATTCTACAACAGAGGAACCTCAGGCTCAGAAAATGTAATGAAATTTTCTAATGTGAAAAAAAAAAAATGCTGAACACTGCTTAGGACGGGGACACATTAATTCAGTGATTCTCAAAATATTTGCCTTTGACCAGCAACCCCACTATACCAAACCTATGGAATGAGAAACTGTAGGTGAAAGAGCTGCACTCTGTTTTAATAAGCCCTTCAGGTAATTCCAATGTATGCTGATGCCTGGGAACCACTGCTCTAACTGCAATATGCTTCCTCACATCATGTTGCCTCATGCAATATGAAAGCTGACAATGTGA
Organism: Marmota flaviventris; assembly: GCF_047511675.1. Taxonomy (NCBI): domain Eukaryota; kingdom Metazoa; phylum Chordata; class Mammalia; order Rodentia; family Sciuridae; genus Marmota; species Marmota flaviventris. Next base: position 104,136,162 of record NC_092503.1, read on the forward strand.
AGGCCTTGGGCCTGTAGTTAGCAATAAGAAAGGAATATCCCTCATAGAAGTGCTAGGAAGGCTTCTGAAAATCTAAAGTAGTTTAGTTCGTAAAATTATGAATAAAGACTGAATGACATTCTCATTGTTTTCTATTTCAATTGTCAAAATTTCCACATACAATGGAAGGACACAATTCACTGGTTTGGATATTTTCAATTTAGAGCGTTTTCATTTTTATTAAGAATTCCCCCACATTGGGTAAAGAAGCTCAGTGAGGTTTTCAGCAAGAGAATGACAGATATATATAATGTTTGACCTTGGATTTTTGACTCTATGTTGCTGGCATTAAAGAATCCTTCAGGCCTATAATACAAGGTACCGGCAACAAAGTCTTGGATCCTCTGAAATTGCATAAAGTTGAATAAAAGCATTGCCTAATTTTAAGGGTCTACTCAATTGTAAAACATGACTAAAGCCACTGATATCAGTAATTTCTCTTCATACTTTCATATCTTGGATGTATTTAGAATGCAAGTACCCATTTAATTGAGAGAGGAGGAAGTTAGAAAATTTAAAATAATATTACTGAGAGCTAATACGATCCTTTATCTTTCACACGCACCTCTAATAATCAAGGAGTTCTTTTTTGACCTAATCTACATACTCTGCCCACAAGCAAATAATATGAAAATGAAAGAACTCATTGGAAATTATGTAAAGTAATCAAAGACAGGGAGAATGTCTCATATATGGAAAAGCACATGAGTAACATTTCTGTCTTTGTTCCCTTATGTCTAAAGTGAAGACAATGATTCCTTCCTACTTAAGATACACACAAGTTTAACTGCCTGTTACATGCCATGTCCATGCTTACTACTTCCTTTGGGAAATTTATCTCATTATTCTAGCATCAGGAGTTTACTAGGGGTTGGCATTGCCTTATAATTCTTGATCCCTGACAATAATAATGATAAAGTGTAAACCTTTGACCTGTCTCCCAGTTTTCCCCTGGGGTTGCTATCCTCTCTGTCTACCAAGTCATTACAAGTTGGTTTGGTGTTTCCATCAACTACATAACCCACTTCTCTCCCCAGCTCTTTGATAAATCAAAGAAGAAAAATATGAAACCACTGTGCAAAGAACCATGTATGAGAATTACTGGGACAGATTATTGCTGATCTTATTGGTAACCATTGTAGTCACCCAAACATAAGCTCCATTTTTTATTTTCTTCTTTGTTGGTTTTGTTTGGTATGAGATTTTAAATTCCACATTTTCACCTAAGCAACTAAGTGGATATTTGTTTACTTTCAAATAAATCTATAATTCAGAGACTTTATTTGAAGGATATTGAAAGCCCACATGAAGATATATAATAATTAAAAACACTTTGAATATATTATTAATATTTTAATAATAATAACTTTGGAATTTTTTAAACTGTGGGCTTTAGTTTTCTCATCTTTAAAATAACAAAGCAGAAAGGGAGGGAGTAGGGGGTAATTAATGATGGTTGAATGTGATGATCATTATTATCAAAGTACATGTATGAAGACACAAATTGGTGTGAGTATACTATGTATACAACCAGAGATACGAAAAATTGAGCTCTATATACATAATAAGAATTGTAATGCATTCCACTGTTATATATAAATAAATAAATAAAATAACAAAGCTGAAATAAATATTTTTATTTGCAACTGTAAATAATTTAACTAAAATTTATTTGTCATGCCTTTTCTTTTTCAAAATAGATTTTATTCTTTAGAGCAGTTTTAGGTTTACAGCAAAATTAATTGGGAAGTACGGAATTCATGTATACACCTTCCCCAACATAAGCCTAGACTACTGTAATGACATTTCCAATTATATTGGTACGTTTATTGCTAACAATGTAAAAATTGTATCAACACATCATTATCAACACAAGTTCATATTATAAAGTAGGGTGTAACATTCTCCATGTTTTATATTTTATAAGAACTAACAAATATATAATGCAACATGTACACCATTATAGTATCATAGAATAGCTTCACTGCCCTAAAATTTCCTTGGGCTTATCTTATTTATCACTCACTCCTCTGTACTCTCTAGCACTCACTGTTACTTCACCATCTCCATAGTTTTACCATTCCAGAATTGTCACTCCATTCTAAAAGTCACTTCTAAGGGTGTAAAAGAATCTATGATCTTCTAGCTTATCTAGTTCAGGTATTCCAGCTTGTTAAAAGAAATAGACATATGCATAGACAAATTAAAGTTAGTACATTTTGTTTGAGAAAAGAATGATTCAGAAATCATAGTGGAGATTCATAGAGCTGTACTTACCAGTGCGAGCAGCGAGCTCTACCACCAAGGATATAGGAGCAAAATAGATAAACCACCTGATTGGCTACAGCTAGGCATTTGCCTCTTTTGGGCATGGTGTGGTGAAGCATTTGTTTTCTTTGGTCTTCTTCTGATCCGTTGGCTCTCAGTGATTGACAAAACCTGACTTCTTCTATGGCTAAGATGAGGCTGTTTCTTATACCCCTAAGATGAATTTCAATGTGCTTACATGCAAAATTTGGTTGCAGTTCACACATATGGAGTCACAGTACAGAGGCAAACTCAGTCCAAATTTAATTTAACGGGACCAACCTGAGAAGGCAGCAAGTAAAATGGCGTGAATTTGGTGCAGCAATAGGACACACATGCACAAATGCACAAATTTTTTGGACAAAATGATATTCTCATGTATTAAAAGGGTAAGGAATGACAGAATATTTACACTTCTACTCCTCTGTCAACACACACAAACACACACATACACAAAATACACATCCAACTACAAATATACAAGATTGTGTAGGTACACATTTTGGTAAATTTGAATTTTTGAAAATGTTGTTTTAGACTAAATTATGCTATTAACATGTACAAATATATCACAATGAATTCCACTTTTATGTTTAATTATAATGCACCAATTTAAAAAAAAACGGAAGGGAGGGCAGTAGAGGAGCTACGACAGGAGGATGGAGGAAAAGAGCGACCAGGTGATAGTATGAAATGAAATTGATCAAATTATGTCCATATACAAATATGTCACAATAAAATAAATATTATATATAATTATAATTCACCAATAGAAGCATTTAAAAATAATAAAAATAAAGTTGAATTTCACATAAACAACAAATACTCTTCAAGTGTAAGTATGCCCTGTCTATCCTGGGATTTAACTATAATAAAAATTATTCATTGTTCAACTGAAATTCAAGTTTGGAGAACCTTTATTTTTTATTTACTAAATATAACAACTTTTATTCAAAGAGAAGTCCCAAACATGCCTGTGGCTGGAAGCCAAGCCCAGCCTTAATCAGCCAAACAGCAATTTGTCTGCAAACACATGAGGAAGAAATACTTAATATTGTTTACAAAAAAAGAAAAAAAATTAAATTATTTTGTCTTGGTGCACCTCAGTGGTCATGCTGCTCAAAACTCCTCTGTTTGTGTCTCCATTTTCCCTTTTCTTTGCTTGTTATCTTTTCGTAATAATCCTCTGAGAGGTCAGTGATCAAAATGCTTCACTGCCACAGAAGGCTATATAAGGTCAATGCCAAGTACTTCAGTAATGCTTTGTCTTTGCCTGCTAAGCTACAGCTGTTCTCACAAAGGCCTACATATTGATTCATGGATATTTTCAACCATTAACTTGTATGATTTCACCACAGCTCTATAGCTTTCTGAATTTCTGCCTTGCAACAAAAATATATCATAACAGAGCATCATCATAAATCAGTGTCATAATGAAGACAAGCCCTTGTCCTGGAGCTCTAGAACCATGGACCAGGCAAGCAGGGATGTGGCCTCAGGGAACATGACATGTTGGCACAGATCTGAGGCCTGGCAAGTCAGGGGCAAGGGGAGCTGGGGCCTGCCAACCTATAGCAGTGTGGCGCCCGGCCTGGGCCTGGTGCTGATGCTCACTCCACACAGCACCACAGCCGGAACCCTGAGCATCTGCAGTGAAATGACCTTGATTTCCTACTTTACCACCAATGGCAGATGAACAGAAATGGGGCAGACCTGAAAGGATTGCAGCTCTAACCAATAGTGTCAGTACTTCTCCAAAGCCCAATGTGCATAAATTTGGACCAATAGAGTTGACCCAAATGCTGTATAAAACCTTAGACTAGAACGCTCAAGTGGCAAACCCTACTGGAGTCTCCCCTTGCCCTGCTTATAGATCTGGTTGTATTTTCACACTTGAATAAATCTTATTCCCTTTCACTCTTGTCTTCCATTGCCTCATGAGTTTTATTCTTCAGATTTGCGATTCAAGAACCTGGAAAGATGTTAGCCATAAGCTGATGGAGTCTGTTGCAACACTGGAGGATGTAGTCTGCTCCTTTGCAACACAGCCAGTTTATAAGAAATTTTTCTAATGAGTATAGAATAAGAATAGTTGGAATTAGGGGAAGAGTTTGAACACTAAGTGACTTGATCCTTCATAGCCAAATTAAGTTTATTCTACAAGGCTGGTCCAAAATGCACATGAATAGACACACTTAGGAAGCTGAATTTCCCCAAATGTTATTTGACAGTAATTAATTTTTGTCTTACACACCTTTGCTTCTGTACTTTAACTTCTAAACCTAGATATTTTGATTAACATTATCTTGTTTGTTTTTAATTCCAATCTTTACAGAAAGATCAATCAGTAGCATAACTTATTAATCAGGAGGTAAAAGACAGCAGGTCAAAGGCTAAACCATATGATCTTTTAAATGTGTTTGCAAATTATCAAGACAGTGGCATTTAGCTATTAAATACGCCAGAGCTCAGGAAATAACATTGACTTTTTGTTTTGGCTTCTGTTTGATATATTAGATAATAAAAAATTTATAGCATCTTTTTTGTCTTTTAAAGACTATTTTATATATTTCCTTGTTTTTAAATAAATTCCCTTCAACTCACACTTGAGACTATATATCATTGGGCTAAATGACACATCAAAGAAAACCTCAGAAAATTCTGGTCATGGTAAAATGAGAGAGATAATTAAGAATCCTTTCTGCAATGAACAAACAAAAGTGTTAGATATAACACAATTTTAAAATATTTAACTATACAGTTATATTGACCAGAATGAGAATTCTACATAACAAACAAAAGAAGAAATAAACAATGGGAATGATAAGGGTTAGAAATCAAGTGGGCCATTGTGGGGAGAGATGGGGAAAATACAACCAAACCCAGCAAGATTCTTGAGGTCTTACCTCCAAGCATTAGAGACATAGGACATAGTCCAAAACAGGTCTGAGAATTGGAAAGTAAAAACAAAAACAGAAACAACATCATTTAGAGAACAGAAATGTAGCTCACTGGTAGAGCATTTGCCTAGCATTTATCATCCGTGGGTCACATCTCCAACACTGAAAAATTTTAAAAAGAAAAAAATAATTGTTGTTTAGGATAGTGACACACAAAGTCATAGTCACCATACCATGGCTATGCAAGAAAATAAGAGCACATGGATATACCATTTGGAGATTTTGCAAAATGAGTTACTAAATTGGTCAAGAGGGGGTGTAGACTTTAGCTGAGGCATCAAGGGCAGCATAGAAGCCTAGAACAGAAGTGACCCTCATCCTGAGAAGGAGGGAACATCAAATCACTAAGAATAGTGGTGAAATTCAAAGCCGTGAACAAACATGAATGGTGTAATTAAGTCATAAGGGGGTGAAGACTGAGTAGATACTTCAAAGGAGAATACACTGTCCTTCAAGCAGAACACAGATGCCATAGAAGGACTCTGTTGGGGAGGTGAAAATCTGTGGGTTTGGGTGTTGAAAAGTAGAATGTCCTATCTCAGAGACAAATTGTTCAGTAGTTTTCACCCACATTGTTTGATTATATTCCCCCAGATACCCATGGAAGCTGGAAAGTTATTGTATCTTTTATAAAAGCCATCTTTTTTTCTTTCCTCTGAAATATCATTTTACTAACTAGCTGCAGAATTTCATTCTCGTTCAAACTGTGTAACCGAAACTCATGTTTCTATTTCTGCCCTTTCCAGCTTTCACCACCACAAAAATATATATTAAAAATTGAAAAAGAATAATTGTCACTGTAACAATGCACTGATTTGTTTAAATCACCACCATATGGGGGTGTCCTCTTGTGTATGGTGACACTGGTGAGAGAATCAGTAGCTCTACTGTGATAGAATCAGTACTTGCCTAGATAACCTAGAAGCTCCAGGATCCAACTACTCAAACTGTGCTTCATAGTCCAGGATCATGTGTATCATAAAGGACCTTATATGAGACCAAGAATCTCTGTCCTGCCTCATACCTGATGAACTAGAGTCTGCATCTTCACAGGAACCAGGTGATTCACCTGCATATCACAGTTTAGGAAACACTGTTTTAATGACATCAGGGTACTGTCATCCAATAATAAATTATTGTTTTACTCACTTTTTTTTTTCTTTCATCTCCCTGCCTTTTCTCTTTCCCCATCTTTACTTTTACCCACATTTATCCACACCATTTTTTTTCTGTTTTGAGTTTATTCATTCCTCACCCAATCTGAACTTTCCTTTGTGGGTTTTTATGTTTGTTTGTCTGAGAGAGATGTCAACATAGTTGGAGGATAACTGACCTTTAAATCGTACATGTACTTTGAGATAAAAGGAAAACCCACTGCTTAACTCCCACATGGATAAATATGTCATATTACAGGATTGTTCTTCAGAAGGCACAGAGAACCCAAGCTGAGGCTGACCGGAAAGTGAAGGAGGATGTCAGATACATATCAATGATCAAGGAGCTGACCTTGGATTAGAATTACAGGGACAGGCTCTTATTGACTGTGTTCAGACTTGAGACTTGGGTAGGTTCGAAATGTGAACAGCCAGGTGAAGCCATGGGGAGTGTAAAGAGCAAGGGAAAAATGGAGACCAGACTCAGGAACATATCTTGCCCAAGCTGGCATGTTTATCCCTCATAGAACACTGCAGTAGTTTCCCAAATAACCTAACTCTAACCATGCCCCTCAAAGAGTTCTACACCTAGAAGCCAGAGTGAATTTTAAACCCTCAAATGACATTTAATATACTTATAATAACATCCATCAATTTCTCTTCATAGCATGGTGTTCTTTATTTGTATTCTCAACCTTCATGTGTTGGCCTAGAAATCTCCCTTGGTGGGCAATTCTCAGCAAACCTACCCTGAAGTTGAATACCCTCTCTTCTACTGAGAGCTCAGCTCTGCACAAGTATTTACCTGAAGTTTTGAATTATACAATTATTAGGTATGATCTTATCATACTGTATGAAAAAAGTCACAGCCTTCGGTTTTCAATCATAAACTCCAAAATAAAATGCAAGAAGGTAGAAGTATAAGATCTCATCCACCTTACCATTTGGTCCGTGTATGTCAGTGAATTCTCTATTTTAAATTTTTTTCTCTATACCTTCTCTTCTGTCCTTAATTAAGACACTAAGTCTCATTCTCAACTTATTTTCCATACTTTCATTCTCTAATATATATATATATATATATTAGAAATTATATACATCATATATAATTATGTATCTATTATATATACAACAATACGAATATGTGTATGTATATATACATATACACATTAATAATAGAAATATGAATCCTAGATCTCTAGATTCTGGATTTCTCATGAAATAGGTCTTAGCATACCCATTATAAGCAATAAATAAACAAAATTGTTTTTGCTTCAAGTTTGGTTTTACTTATATTTCTTCCTGAATAATAGAGATCCTTATCTTTGTTCTGTGTAATTCAGATGTCATTAGTTACCTTTAATCTTCTAGGGAAAGGACTATAACTTTGTAAGAGGTTAACTAGTGTACCCCCTTGATGTGTGTAGCTTATCTTTAGGTGAAATTCTTATGGCTGGAGCATACCACCAAGAGTCTTTTTTGTCCCAGGTCATCTTCTTATTCGTTTCATTCTGGGGAGCCACTCTGAATGATTCACGACTTCCATCCTGGGGTGAAAATTACTATAATGCTGTTTTTATATACAGTTAGTCTTATTAAATCCCCAACAATTTACAGATTGCTTTTAGGTATTTTATAGAGAAAAGATACTGAAAACATTCATTGCCATCGTTTGACTATAAATATATAGGCAAATTTTGAGTAAGCAATGATTCACTGAAGTAACACAAAGACTAGATGCCTGCTTTTTAAACTTAGACTATAGAATATCCTTAGAGTTTAGAGGGAACATCAAGATCTAGTTTTACAAACATGGGCCAAATTGTTTATATTTATTTTAATTACTTATAAATCATTTTTTACATGTTATCAATTTGGTCACCATTAAAATTCTAAATATAAATGGTACTACTAATATAGGCTTCAAGGAAAGAATCCTAATGGTTTGTTGGTGAAATATTTATCCCAAATGTATGGCTAGTATATCAAAGAGCCAGACAACTTAGTCTTCTTTATGTAAATCTACTCAACTTACTAGGTTCTTCTTTAAATGAGATGATTTCATAGGCATCATTATATGGTATATAAATGTTTATACTTTCTATTGTCATGTATAACTTAAAAAGAACCAAAAAAAAAAGAATTATACTGATTATTCTTTTTTTCCTTTGTTCTAATTATTTATACATGACAGTAGAATGCATCATATAAATGGAGTGTAACATCTCATTCTTCTGGTTGTACATCATGTAGAATCATACCACTTATGTAATCTTACACATACATGAGGTAATAATGTCCAGTTGATTCTACTATACTTCCTACCCCCACACTATCTCTCCTCCCTTCACTCCCCTCTGCCTAAACCAAAATACCTCTATTCTTCCCTAGCCATCCACCCACTTATTGTGAACTAGCATCCACATATCAGAGAAAACATTCAGCCTATATATATATATGCCAGATTTTCTTTATCACTTCATCTGTTGAAGGGCTTGTAGGTAGGTTTCACAATTTGTCTATTGTGATTGAGCTGCTATAAACGTTTATGTGGCTGTGTCACTGTAGTATGTGGATATCAAGTCCTTTAGATATGAACTGAGGAGTGATAGCTTGGTCAAATGGTGGTTCCATTCCAAGTTTTCCGGGGAATCTCCATATTGCTTTCCATAATGGTTGCACCAATTTGCAATCCCACCAGCAATGTGTCAGTGTACCTTTTTTCCCCACATCCTTGCCAAGATTTATTGTTGCTTATATTCTTGATAATTGACATTCTGACTGGAGTGAATAGTTTTTAATTGCATTTCTCTAATTGCTAGAAATGTTGAACATTTTCATACATATATACAAATATCTCATACTAGACAAAGTGCTAAAAAGTATTTGTTAGAGAAAAGATAGCCTCTTCAACAAATGGTGCTGAGAAAATTGGAAGTCCATATGTAGCAAAATAAAATTAAGCCCCCATCTCTCACCCTGCACAAAACTCAACTCAATGTGATTCAAAGACTTAGGCATTAGAATAGAGACCCTATGCTTAAAAGAGTAGAAAGTAGGCCCAAATCTTTGCCATGTTTGCTTAGGAAAAACTTCCTTAAAAAAAAAAAAACTCCTAAAGCAAAAGCAGGGAGATCAAGAATCAATTAATGATATTGATTCAAACTAAATAGCTTCTTCTCAGCTAAGGAAACAACCAGTAATGTGAAGAGATAGCCTACAGAATGGGAGAAAATCTTTATCACATGCACCTCAGATAGAACATTAATTGCCAGGATATATAAAGAACTCAAAAACTTAACACCTAAAAGACAAATCATACAATCAATAAATGGGCTAAGGAATTGTTTATTCTTATAGTATAACTATGACCATATTTAAGGTAACAGTACTAGAACTATGTTACAGAAAGTTTTTCTGTTTGTAGAAACAGTATCTGGCTTAGACCATGACTACAGAGAATGAATTCACATGCTAGGAACCTATTGTTCAGTTGTGAGGGTTAAGAGGGTCGAGGCTGAGGATATGAGCTCTGTTTCCATGTTACTTCAGATTAAATCTCAACTCTACCAATGATGACATGTATAATTTGGAGGCAATTAAATAAGCTTTCTGTACCACAATGTCCTTAATTGGAAAAATAAGTTCCTGTTATATAATTGCCATGAGAATTAAACAAGTCATTTTATTATTAATTTTTAACTTGTTTTAATTAGTTATACAGGACAGTAAAATGCATTTATGCACTTTGGTATATCATACATAGATGGGATATAATTTCTCATTTTGTTGAGTGTACATGTTACAGAATCATATCGGTCATGCAGTCACATATATACATTAAGTAATAATGTCTGTTTCATTCTACTATCTTTCCTATCCCCACACCCCCCTTCACTTCTTTTTACCTAATCTAAGGTAACACTATTCTTTTCTAGTGCCCCCTGTCTTATTGTGAATTAGCATCTGCATATTAGAAAAAACATTTAGCCTTTGGTTTGTGGGGGATTGGCTTATTTTGCTTAGCATGTACTCCAGCTCCATCCATTTAACTGGCAAATGCCATAATTTCACTTTTCTTTAAAGCTGAGAAATATTTCATTGAGTATATAGAACAGTTTCTTTATCCATTCATCTATTAAAGGACACCTAGGTTTCTTCCATAGGTTAGCTATTGTGAATTGAGCTGCTATAAACATTGTCATGGGTGTATTAACTGTAGTATGCTGATTTTAAATGCTTTGGGTATAAACTGAGGAGTGGAATAGCTAAGTCAAATGGTGGTTCCATTCAAGTTTTTGAGGAATCTCCTTACTGCTTTCCATAGTGGTTGCACCAGCAATATATGAGTCTAACTTTTCCCCCCACATCTTCACCAACATTTATTTTTGCGGTTGTTCTTGATAATTGCCATCCTGATAGGAATGAGATAAAATCTTAGAGTAGTATTGATTTGTATTTCTCTAATTGCTAGAAATGTTGAACACTTTTTCATATATTTGTTGGTCAATTGTAATTCTTCTTCTGTGAAGTATCTATTCAGTCCTAAGCCCATTTATTGATTCATTCAGTCCTAAGCCCCTTTATTATTTTGGTGTTGTTTTTTTAGTTCTTTATGTATCCTAGAGATTAATGATTTATTGGAAGTGCTTGTAGTAAATATTTTCTCCCAGTCTTTAGGCTCTCTCCTCATATTATTGAATATTTTCTTTGCTGAGAAGAAGCTTTTTACTTTGAATCCATCCCATTTATTGATTGTTGATTTTATACTTCTTGTACTTTAGGAATCTTGTTCAGGAGGTCAGATAGTAGGCCAATGTGGTGAAAATTTGGGCCTATTTTTTCTTCTATTAGGCTCAGGGTCTCTGTTCTAGTGCCTCAGTCTTTGATCCACTTTGAGTTTTTGTGCATGATGAGAGATAGACGTTTAATTTCATTTTGCTACATATGGATTTTCAGGGTTTTTTTGTTTTTTTTTTATAAATAATTTTTTAGTTTTCGGCGGACACAACATCTTTATTTGTATGTGGTGCCAAGGATCGTACCCGGGCTGCACGCATGCCAGGCGAGAGCGCTACCGCTTGAGCCACATCCCCAGCCCAAGGATTTTCAGTTTTGCCAGCACCATTTGTTGAATATACTATCTTTTCTCCAGTGAATGTTTTTTGGCATCTTTGTCTAGTATGACATAACCATATTTATGTGGGTTTGTCTCTGTGTCCTCTACTCTATATCATTGGTCTACAAGTATATTTTGGTGACAATACCGTGCTGTTTTTATTACGATAGCTCTGTAGTTTAGTTTAAGTTCTAGTATTGTGATGCCTCCTGCTTCACTTTTCTTGCTAAGGATTGCTCTAGCTATTCTGAGTCTCTTATTTTTCCAAATAAATTTTATGATTACTTTTTCTATTTCTATGAAGAATGTCATTGGAATTTTAACAGGAATTGCATTAAAACTGTATAACACTTTTGATAACATGCTATTTTGACAATATTAATTCTGTCTATCCAAGACCATGGGAGATCTTTCCATCTTCTGAGATTTTCTTCAATTTCTTTCTTTAGTGTTCTGTAGTTTTCATTGTAGAGGTCTTTCCCTCTTTTGTTAAATTGATTCCCAGGGGTTTTGTTGTTGTTGTTGTTGTTGTTTTGTTTTGTTTTGTTTTTCTTTTTTGAGGCTGTTGTAGATGGGGTAATTTTCCTAATTTGTCTTTCAGTGGATTCATCACTGATGTATAGGTATGAATTTGATTTATGGGTGTTGATTTTATATCCTCCTACTTTGCTGAATTCATTTATTCTAGAAGTTTTCTGTTGGAATTTTTTGGATTCTAGATATAGAATTATGTCATCACAATAGTGATAATTTGAGTTCTCCTTTAACTACATATATCCATTTAATTTCTTTCTTTTGTATAATTGCTCTGGCTAGAGTTTCAAGGACTATGTTGAATAGAAGTGGTGAAAGAGGACACCCTTGTCTTGTTTTAGTTTTTAGATGGAATGCTTTCAATTTTCTCCATTTAGAATGATGCTGGCCTTGGGCTTATCTTATCTAGCCTTTACAATGTTGAGGTATCTTTAGTCTATTAATGTAATGAATTACATTTATTGATTTCTGTATGGTGAACCAACCCTGCATCCCTTGGATGAACCCCACTTTATCGTGGTGCACTATCTTTTTAATATGTTTTTGTATGCGATTTGCCAGAATTTTATTGAGAATTTTTGCATCTATGTTCATCAGGGATATTGGTCCACAAATAAAAAAAACAAATGGATGAAATTTTCTATATATGTCTGTTAAATCTAAATTATTACTTGCATAATTTAGTTCTATACTTGATGTGTCTTTGTCTGGTTTTGGTATAAGGGTGATATGAGCCTTGAATAATGAGTTTGAGAGGGTTCCCATCTTTTCTATTTCATGAAATACTTTGAGGAGTGCTGGTGTTAGTTCCTCTTTGAAAGTCTTGTAGAACTCGCCTGAGAATTCATCTGTCCTGGGCTTTTATTTGTTGGTAGACTTTTGATGGCATTTCCTTTTTTTTAATTGATTTTTTTAAAAAATAAATGACAGTAAAATGCATTACAATTCTTATTACATGTATACAGCACAATTTTTCTTATTGATGGTTGTATATAAAGTATGTTGATACCATTTTTTTTCTTCATACATGTAATTTGGATGATGATGTCTATCACATTCCACCATCCTTGCTAATCCCTTGCCCCTCCATTTTCCTCCCACCCCTCTGCCCTATCTAGAATTCATCAATTCCTCCCATGCTCTCCCTCCCTACCCCATGTTTCACAATTGATCTGTTTTTATCATGTATAGCCTCCTCATTCAGTTAGGATAGGTCATATATTTTTAGAAATTTGTCGATGTCTTCAATATTTTCTGTTTTATTGGAATATAAATTTTCAAAATAGTTTCTAATTATTTCTTTATTTCAGACATATCCATCATATTTCCTTCTTTGTCTTATATTTTAGTAATTTGAATTTTACCTCTTTTTCTTTTCATTAGCATGACCTGAGATTTATCTATTTTATTTATTTTTTAAAAAAAACAACTTGTTTGGTCAATTTTTTCAATTGTTTCTTTTGTTTCAATTTCATTGATTTCAGCTCTGATTTTAATTATGCTTTTGGTGTTGATTTCTTCTTCTTTTCCTAGCACTTTGAAATGTAGTGTTAGGTCACTTATTTGTTGACTTTTTATTCTGCTAATGAATGCAGTCAATGTAATAAACTTTCCTCATAGTACTGCATTTATAGTGTCCCAGAGATTATAATATATTGTTTGGGTATTCTCATTTACCTCTAATAATTTTTTTTTATTTCATCCTTGATTTCTTCTACTATCCATTCCTCATTCAATAGTACATTATTTAATCTTCATTTGTTACAGTAGTTTTTATTTTATCATTGATTTCTGATTTCATTCCATTGTAGTCTGATAGAATGCAGGCTATTATCTCTATTTTTTATTTGTGTGTGTGTGTGTGTGTGTGTATTTACTAAGAGTTTTTTATGGCATACGATATGGTCTATTTTAGAGAAAGAGGCATGTACAGCTGAGAAGAAAGCATACTTGCTTGTGAATGGATGAAATTTTCTATATATGTCTGTTAAATCTAAATTATTGCCTGCGTAATTTAGTTCTATAGTTTTATTGTTTAGTTTTTGTTTGGAAGATCTGTCCAGTAGTGAGAAAGGTGTGTTAAAGTCACCCAGTATTATTGTATTGTGGTCTGTTTTACTCTTGAAATTGAGAAGGATTTGTTTGATGTACATAGATGCTCCATTTTGGGGGCATAAGTATTTATAATTGTTTTGTCATGCTTATATATATTTCCCTTAAGAACTATGAAATGTCCTTCTTTATCTCTTCTGATTAACTTTGAGTTGAAGTCTTCTTTATTTGAGATGAGAATGGAAACCCCTGCTTGTTTGCACAATTCATATGAGTAATAAGTTTTTTCTCATCCTTTCAGCTTCAGCATGTGAATGTCTTTGCCCATGAGGTGAGTCTCTTAAAAACAGAATATTGTTGGGTTTTTCTTTTTAATCCAGTCTGCTAATCTATGTTTTTTGATTGATGAGTTTAGGCATAATATTCAAGGTTATTGTTGAGATTTGATTTGTATTCCCTCTTATTTTTATTTATTTCTGGGTTTTGATTTGTCTTAGTTTCTCATTTGCTTGAATGTTCCTTTACTGTAGATCCTTCTTTTACTGGTTTTCACTTTTTTTCCACTTCATTTAATGTAATAATTTGTAGAGAATGTTCTTTAGTGTAGGCTTGCTAGTCGTGAATTCTTTTAATTTTTGTTTATCATGGAAGATTTCAATTTCATCTTCAAATCTGAAACTTAATTTTGCTGGATATAAAATTCTTGATAGGCATCTGTTTTCTTTCAGAGCTTGAAATATATTATTCCCGGACCTCCTTGCTTTGAGGGTCTGGGTTGAGAAATCAGTTGAGATCCAAATGGTTTCCCCCTATATGTAATTTGATTTTTTTTCTCTCACAGCCTTTAAGGTTTTATCTTTATTCTCTGTGTTAGTCATTCTCATTATAATGTGTGGGTCTGCTGTAATTTTGTACATTCATGGTCTTATAAGCCTTTTGTATTTGATTTTCCTTTTCATTCTTTAGGTTTGGAAAATTTTCTGCTATTATATTACTGAAAAGATTTTGTATTCCTTTGGTTATATCTCTGCTCTTTATCTATTTTGATTGCCCTTATATTTTCTCTTTTAATGTTATCCCATAATTCTTGGATGTTCTGTTCAACACTCTGTCAGTGTTTACAGTTTCTCACCCTTGTCTTCTCTGCATGATCAACTCTCCTTTCGAGATCATAAATTTTGTCTTCATTGTCTGAGGTCCTGTCTTCCAAATGGTCTAGTCTGTTGGTGATGAGTTCTATTGAGTTTTTAATTTTGTTTACTGATTTCTTCATTTTGAGAATTTCTGCTTTTTTTTTCATGATCTCTAACTCTTTATCCAAGTGTTTTTTTCACTTCCTGTATTTTTTCTTTGATTTCACTCCTATACTTTCCTTTACCTCACATATCAATTTAACTGTGTACAATCTGAACTCCTTCTTGGACATTTCTTCTAGTATGTTATCAGTGGCTTCTGTTGTTGAAGCATCTTGGTTTGTTTTACTCCCTTTTTTTTTTTGTTTGTTTGTTTGTTTGTTTGTTTTGTTTTTCATATTGTTAGTGTGTTTTCCCATCTAGAAGTATTGACCTAGGCAGCATAAAGTCTACACTATAGACTTATAGTTTTCCAGAAAGTTTACAGTGCCTTGCCTTTAATGGTGAGACCAATATCAACAGCACCCAGTGCATACAATATATAGCAGTAAACCTAATAGCTCCCACTAAGGCACCTACTGCTTTCTCGCATTAAACCAAAATGATGAGTTCAATAACTATCTATAGTACAGACTGAAAATTTGTTAAAATGGTTTACAATTTCAAATGGTGGATGAGAGAACAGAGATAGTGTAGTAGTACCCTATATTCACGAGGGAGGAAGAGAGAAGCTAGAAGTAAATATTCACAGGAAGAGTGGAAGAAGAACCAACAGAGATTGTCTGTTGGTTGGAGAAAAGTTGGAAAGAAAATCCAAAAACAGTATACAAGAAAGAGGAAAAAAGAAAAAAAATAAAGACATAAGAATACAACAAAAATGCAAAACACCATTCATATATCATTGTCCTACACATTAATGCATATAAACAAAATCCTATATCAAATATAGTAGAGACATTAGTTAATTAAAAAATAAAATAAAATAAATCTTGCTGGAAATTTGAACTGTCCCTGTCAGTCTTTAAAGTTTCTCAGCCTTGTCTCTGACATCACTCAGAATCACCAAACCCAGATCAGCCCTCACAAACCTAGCCACTATCCCACCAATCTGGGCTTCAGATACCTCAGGATTGGCCATCCTGCTATCCCAAGATCTCAATGGTGCTCCTACTTGCAGAGAGACCACTAGGGATACACTCATGCAAAGGAGCAATCCTGAGATATAGCAGCAAGACAAGGGTCACCAACACTCTCAGCTGGAAGACCTAAGTCTCCTCCAAACCCACAGGCATCTCACACTGGACCTGCAGGTCCTGGCTGGAATCCCTAGAGGCTCTTGTGGTGGTAAACCTTCTTGGCACCTGGGCCGCAGCCCCTGGCTGGTGTTCCAAAATGGGTGCAGCCACGTGCAACCAAACCTGGAGTCTCCCCAGTAGTCCTATAGGCCATGACAGCAGTGGTGGTGGGTGGTTATTGGTAGCAGGCAGCGGGTCAGCAGCACTGGCGACTGCAGTAGCAGCCACAACTGCAGGTGGGAGGGCATTTTCACCAGGTCATCTCTGTGGGTCAGCTGCAGTGTTGGGTTCAGTTGCATCCAGAGAAGTGGTATCTTCTGTGGCAGCAGCAGATGGTCAGCTATAAGGGCAGCAGCACCCAGAAAGAAGACTTCCAGCAACCTCGGACTGGCAGCAGCAGAATCAGAGTCAGCAGTAATGGCAGTAGCAGTGCAGGTAGCTGTTAATTGACAGGAGACCTCCAGTTCAGGGAAGCAACCATAGAGGTAGCCGAGGCTGTGCTCATAGAAGATAACTCTGGGTAAGGAAGTGGCATCTTTAGCCACAGAGTCTTTGGCAGCAGCGGTATCTGGTGCAGCACGTCTGCCTAAACTAGTTTTTATCCATATAAAATTATTAGAACACTGCCTAGCATATTAAAAATGCTCAAAAAAGATTTGGTTGAAAAAGTCATGATTGGGATTATGTGTTTCCAGTTAATGAGTGACCAAGAGTACTTGAATCCATAATTTCCTTGTTCAACCAAAAATGAGCTCACATTTTTCCCATTGAAGTTCCAATGGAACCAGATCTACTTGTTTGCAATTTCACAGTTGTTGCACAAATAAGTGCTCAATCTGGCAAGCCAGCAGCATTAATCAACTTGTGATCACTGGAGAAGGCTATAAAACCAAGACTCCTTCTGTCTTACCAAAGACATTTTGAGCTGTCCCACATCACTCAAGTAGCTGCATCAGCAATGAAGATATTTTGCATTTTTCTGATCTTTTTCTTCAATGTGTTTTGTGAACTATCAGGTAATATTTGTAATAAGGAAAATATGTGAAGGATAAAATGTTCTTATAAATGCCTTAGTCTAATTCAAATATAAATTAATATATTGTTAGGGGACTACATATGAACTTCTTAAAAGGCAATCTATTTTTTTTCATAGAAAAAATAAATAAAAACTGATCATTGAGAATATATTGGGAATTTTTTTTTCCTCACGATGTAGCATTGGATCTATGTACTGTGTTGACTTAGGTGATGGGACTATGACTCTTTAACTGCTTTCTACAGCATTTTCTTTTAAAATGAAATTTCATTAACTGATATTGTAGCTGTTGAAAAAAATTGTTTATATAAATAGACTATTTTGTCCATGTCCCTTACCTACCTCACCCACCCCCTTTTTTTTGTACTGGAGATTGATACAGGGGCACTCAACCACTGAGAAACATCTCCAGCCTTTGATTTTTTTGCTTTTGTTTTTGTTTTTTTTTTTTTTTTTTTGAGACAGGATCTCGCCAAATTGTTTAGGACATCATTAAATTGCTGAGGCTGGCTTTGAACTTGTGCTCCTCCTCTTTCAGGCTCCCACACAACTGGGATAACAGGTGTATGCCACAGCACCTGGCTTTCTTCCCTTTACTTTTGAGGGCTCATCCACAAATTATATATTTAAGGATGTCCTATTTATAAAACATGCCAGTACAAAAGAAATACTGTTAAATAAATAAGAATTTATCTTATGCCAAATTATATGCTAAAAGATCTTCAATAATGTTTCCTGGGCATAATTTTACAACAAAATGGTTAAACTGTATGCAGTAAAGAACTTTTATCTGTTTATCTATCTGGATTAAACTCAAATTTATAATCATAGCTTATTTTTCCTACTTTCACAACAAAAAGCTGAAGACAAAGCAGAAAGACAACGTAAATGTCAACTGGTCCAGGGTGTTTGCAAGCTTAAATGCAACAGCTGGGAATATGTCTTTACTCACTGCGACTTTGAGCCCTGCTGTGTAATTCGGGAATACAGACGCCCTTAGAATAAAGAGTGCAGCAACTCATGCAAAGGTATACTATGATTCCAATATATTCTCAATGCTACAT
This sequence comes from Marmota flaviventris, assembly GCF_047511675.1. Taxonomy (NCBI): domain Eukaryota; kingdom Metazoa; phylum Chordata; class Mammalia; order Rodentia; family Sciuridae; genus Marmota; species Marmota flaviventris. The sequence goes on from NC_092503.1 coordinate 104,154,855, forward strand.
TGTAACAATGTTATTAATAAAATGAATTTTTACTCTATCCATCTACTTGCAAGTGGGTTTCATATGGTTTTCTCTATCTTATAATTTAATATTTAATGCTTCTGTTTTTATCATTGTCATAAATGAGCTCATTGTGTTTCCAGGTTTCCACATTCCTCATTAATTTATGTCATAATATTGAATTAATTTTAACATAAATTTCCTTATGAATTATAAAACATCAGTAAAACTTAACATGCAGAATTTAGATTACCTGCTGACTATATACTTTACTTAGACCTACAGCATTTGTATGAATAGTATCAGAAATTGGGAAAGAATTCCGATACAGAGAAAACAAAGAAATTCAGTGAATTTGAGTTTTAGTAGGGATGAATAATTTCTAGTTTTATTACTAGGACAATTTGCTAACAAGTTGATCATTAGGAAATACAGTGAGAAGAACAGATTTGCAAAGGAACATTTGTGACATGTTAAATGTAGTCATTTCTGTTACATATGTGTGTAAGACACAGGAAAGAAAAATAAATTTCAGACATAGATTTGTGGAGCCATTAACTAAAGCTGTGAGGCTAAATAACCCAAAGAAAGGTTAAGAATGAAAAGGAAAAAAAATGTTTGCAATCCCAAGGAATAATATTTTAATAATGTAAAAAAAAAAAAAAGGAAACATAAAGGAGGGTAAGGAAAATCTAAGCAATGAGAATTCACTCTCAGGTTTTACCTTCTCAGTTGATATCTCCCAAATTCAAAACAGGAAAACTTGTTCCTCTCATGTTCTGTCTAATATAAGCCATGAACATAATAAAATGATTTATTTAAGCCATCAAGTTTAAGAGAAGTTAATACATGGAAACATTCACCAGAACAGAATCTAACTTTCAGATTGGAAAAGTTGAAAAAAAAAAAAACATGCAAGAATGAATAAATCCTAGGCAGGACCTCTGGAATGAAAGAGTAAGAACTCTGAAAATCTGTTCTTTGACTAAAGCCACAAAATATTGGAACAAAGTTGTTAAATACAACTTTATAATAGTTCTTTGCATTACCCAGACTTGGAAAAAATGCAGTGAACATTATTTTTTAAAAAATCCTGAATTCCAGTAAGAGCAGCAAGATGAGATTTGTGATATTTTAATTGCCCTATCTCTATTCTCCTCTTTTCACTTCCAGGGTAGCCTTGAAAACCAACAGCCTTGCAAACATGTTCACTGTGAATACATAAGGAATACTACAACTTGATAACAAAAGGACAACTTACCCAGCTAAAAATGAACAAAAAGATTTGAAAAGACATTTCTCTTAGGAAAACATAAAAATGTCTATCATGTGAAGAATTATTTAGATGCATAGTCATCAAAGAAATGCACATCAATATCTCTCTTTCCACTAAGAGGGCCATAATCAAAACAACAGGTAATACCAAAAGTTGGCTAGGATATGAAGAAGAAATTGGAACTCTCATACACTGATGGTGGAAAAAATAAATAAATTGGGGCAAACACTTTGAAAAACAGTCTGGAAATTCCTGGGAGAGTTGAACTTGGAGTTTTCTATTTGATACCATAATTCCATTCCTAAGCAGATATAGGAAAGAAATGAAAATATATCATCAAAAAAACTTGTATACACAAATTTTCATAGCAATAGTATTCACAGTAATCAGAACTTGGCAATAATCAAATGTATATAAATTGAAGGATGAATAAAATTATGTGATGTATCTATATTACAGAATAATATTCAACAACTAAATGGAATTAATATAGGTTTATGCTACAACATAGACAGACGTTGAAAAAAATGTTAATTGAAAGTAGCCACTCATAAACTGTCACATACTACATTTTTTCCATTAAATACATAAATTATACAGAATAGGCAAAATTATAGATAAGATACAAAGTAGAATACTATTTTCTTAGGTTTCAGTGAGTGATACAGTTTGTATGTAGTTTAATTGTTTAGTTATGTCATTTAAAGGTCCATTGAAATGAAAGTCTTGTCCCCAGGATGTGATGTCACTAGTGGCACATGATAGAACCTTTAGGATGTAGGTCCTGGAGGGAAGTCCATTATTGGGAGCAAGCCCTTTCAAGGGATCAGGGAAGTCAGTCGCTCTCTGACTTCCTGTTTTGTGATATTAGCTCTTCGTCACATAAACACATCTCTGCCATAATTTGACCGTAGCTGGGTGGGCCTTCTCCAAACTGAGCTGATGAAGGTGCCATGCCCTCAAACCTCTACAAAAGAAAAATAAACTTCTTTTTATAAGTTAGCTGCCTCTAGTATTTCACTGTAGTGACACAAACCTGACTAGTAAAGGCGTGAAGGAAATTTGAAAGTTATGGCAAAAACATAAAGAGTTTCTTCAGGGGTGATGAGGTGCTATCCCCAAATATAGCACCTAAGCCTCTGAGAAAAAAAAGCAGAAATAAGTATACTCTCATCTTCCCCTTGCCTCATCTCCCCTGAAGCAGCCTGCAAAATTTAAATGATCTTTCTCCCAAGTATTTCACATAACCCATGAGGTGGTGCACACCTATAGCCCCAGCTACTTGTCAGGCTGAAACAAGAGGATAATTTGAACTCAAGAATTTAAGGCCAGCCAGGGCAGCATAGTGAGACTCACCTCAAAAACAAACAAACAAACAAATAAAGTGCCCTCACTATACACCAAAGGAAAGGAACATCCTTGCTGAAAGCATGTAGGCAACAAGAAGAATCTGAATAAACCGACATTGGTAAGATTACCAAAGATTGTCATCACAGGATCCCCTCTGTCTGATCATACTTTTGCAGAACTGTCCACTCATCATGAAAACTGGGCATAAAAATGCACAAATTTTCCTGTTCCTTTGACACTTCATTCCTGAGGTTTTCTATGTAATGCACAGTTTCTATTAAGTATTTGCTTATGTTTTTTTTTTTTTTTTCTTGTTACCTTTTCAATTGTTATAGGGGTCTCTGCCATGAACCTAGTGGATGGTTAAAAATAAGCAAATCTTTCTTTCTCAAAAGGTTAACAAAAGCATGCTGAAATTGTTTAAGTCTGTGACTACACAACTCCATGAAAATATTAAGTACTATTGAATTTTACACATTAATAGGCAAATTAACTGATAAGTGAGTTGTACATCAATAATTTTATGAAAAAGAAAATTTTATGTCACAAATTATGCAAGTCAAAAAAGCAGTTTATTAACAACTTTTAAATACTGGAAAATTCTGCCAAACTATGATTATACTCATCAAAATAAAAAAATACCCAAAAATTATGAAATAAAGACATGCTCAAGCAAAATATTAAACAAACAAACAAACAAAAAACCCTAAGAAAACACATTTCCAATCATCAATTCTTTTTTTTAAATTTATTTATTCTAATTTGTTATACATGACAGCAGAATGCATTTCAATTCATAGTATACAAATAGAGCACTATTTTTTTATATCTCTGGTTGTACACAAAGTAAAATCACACCATTCGTGTATTCATACATGTACTTAGGGTAATGATGTCCATCTTATTCCACCATCTTTCCTACCCCTACACCCTTTTCTTTCCCCTCCCTCCCCTTTGTCCTATCTAAAGTTCCTCTATTCCTCCCATGCTCCCCCTCTCCTTGCAGCCTCCAAACCCATTATGGATCACCATCCACTATCAGAGAAAATATTTGGACTTTGTTTTTTGGGGATTGGCTTACTCCATCGATTTAACTGCAGATGCTATGATTTTATTATTCTCTTTTAATGCTGAGTTATATTACATTGTGTGTGTGTGTGTGTTTGTGTGTGTGTGTGTGTGTGTGTTATACTCTATTAGTACTCTATCTGATGTGTGAGAGGTAAGATTTTTCTTCCAGGATGTAGGCTCTCTATTCACCTCACAGATGGTTTCTTTTGCTGAGAAGAAACTTTTTTAGTTTGATTCCATCCCATTTATTGATTCTTGGTTTTAATTCTTGTACTATAGGAGTCTTATTAAGGAAATTGGGACCTAATCCCAAATGATGAAGATTAGGGCCTATTTTTTCTTCTATTAGACGCAGAGTCTCTGGTTTAATTCCTAGGTCCTGGATCCACTTTGAGTTGAGTTTTGTGCATGGGGAGAGAAAGGGGTTTAATTTCATTTTATTGCATATGGATTTCCAGTTTTCCCAGCACCATTTGTTGGAGAGGCTATCTTTTCTCCAATGTATGTTTTTGGCGCCTTTGTCTAGTATGAGATAACTGCATTTATCTCATACTACTCATGCATGTTATCTCATACTACACAAAGTTATTTTTCTCTGTGTCCTTTATTCTATACCATTGATCTAAAAGACTATTTTGGTGCCAATACCATGCCATTTTTGTTACTATTGCTCTGTAGTATATTTTAAGGTCTGGTATAATGATGCCACCTGCTTCACTCTCATGCTAAGGATTGGTTTGGCTATTCTGGGTCTCTTATTTTTTCAGATAAGTTTCATGATTGTTTTTTCTATTTCTATGAGGAATGTCACTGGGATTTTGATTGGGATTGCATTAAATCTGTATAGTGCTATTAGTAGTATGGTCATTTTGACAATATTAATTCTGCCTATCCAAGAACAAGAAAGGTCTTTCATCATTTAAGTTCTCCTTTAATTTCTATCTTTAGTGTTCTGTAGTTTCATTGTAGAGGAATTTCACCTGTTTTATTAAGTTGACTGTCAAGTTTTTTTCTTTGAGGCTATGGTAAATAGGGTAGTTTTCCTAGCTTCTCTTTCAGAGGATTTGTCACTGATGTACAGAAATGCCTTTGATTTACGAATGTTGATTTTATATCCTGCTACTTTGCTGAATTCATTTATTGGTTCCAGAAGTTTTCTATACCTCTAGGCATAGAACCATGTCAACCACAAATAGTGCAAATAGTGTGATAGTTTGAGGTTTTTTTCCCCCAACCGTATCTCTTTAATTTCTTTCATCTAATTGTGCTGGCTGGAGTTTCAAGGACTAGGTTGAATAGAAGTGGTGAAACAGGTCATCCCTGTATTCTTCCAGTTTTTAGAGGGAATGTTTTCAATTTTTCTCCATTTAGAATGACGTTGGCCTTGGACTTAGCATAGATAGCTTTTATAATTTTGAGATTATGGTTCTGTTATCCCTAGTTTTTCTAATGTTTTGAACATAAAGCGGTGCTGAATTTTGTTGAAAGCTTTTTCTGCATGTAATGAGATGATCATATGATTCTTATCTTTAAGTATTTTAATGCTTTTTAAAAATATTTATTTTTAATTATAGTTATATATTTATTTTATTTTTATGAGGTGCTGAGGATGGAACTCAGTGCCTCAGGCTTGGTAGGCAAGCACTCGACCACTGAGCCACAACCTTAGCCCTCTTTAACTCTATTAAGGTGATGAATTAAATTTACTGATTTCTATATGTTGAATCAAACTTGCATCCCTGGGATGAACCCCACTTGATCATGGTACACTATTTTTAAGTATGTTTTTGTATTCTATTCATCAGAATTTTATTGAGAATTTTTGCTTCTATGTTCATTGGAGATATTGGTCTGAAGTTTTCTTTCTTTGATGTGTCTTTGGTTTTGGAATCATGGTGATATTGGCCTCATATAATGAATTTGTAAGTTCTCTCTTTTTCTATTTCATGGAATAATTTGAGAAGTTTTGGTATTAGTTCTTCTTTGAAGGTCTTGTAAATTCAGCTGTGTATCCATCTGGTCCTGGGCTTTTCTTGTTTGGTAGGCTTCTGATAATATCTTCTATTTTATTGATTGAAATTGATATGTTTAACTTGTATATACTATCCTGATTCTGTTTGGGCAAATCATATGACTTTAGAAAGTTTTCAATGCCTTTGATATTTTCTATTTTATTGGAGTACAAATTCTCAAAATAATTTCTAGTTACCTTCTGTATTTCTGTAGTGTCCATTGTTCTATTTCCTTTTTCATCACTGATGTTAGTAATTTCAGTTTTTTCTCTCTTCTTTGTTATCTGGTCTAAGGGTTTACCAACTTAAATTTTTTTAAAGAACCAAGTTTTTGTTTTGTCAATTTTTTCAATTGTTTCAATTTCATTGATTTCAGCTCTGATTTTAATTATTTCCTGTCTTCTACTACTTTTGTTGTTGATTTGCTATTTTTTTTCTAGAACTTTGAGATGTAATGTTAGGACCTTTATTTGTTGGCTTTTTCTTCTTTTAAAGAATGAACTCCTCTTGCCTTCATAGTGTTTCAGAGATTTTGATATATTGTATCATTTTTCTGGCCTCTAAGAATTTTTTAATTTCCTCTTTGATGTCTTCTGCAACCCATTGTTCATTCAGAAGCATATTATTTAGTCTCCATGTGTTGGAGTAACATCTATTTTTTATTTTTTCATTGATTTCTAATTTTATTTCATTATGATCTGATAAAATGCAGGGTACTATCTCTACTTTTTGTATTTGCTAAGAGTTGCTTTGTGGCATAATATATAGTCTATTTTAAAGAAGGTTCCATATGCTGCTGAGAAGAAAGTATATGCACTCTGTAATAGATGAAATATTCTATATATTTGTGTTAAATCTTAGTTATTGATTGTATTATTGAGTTCTATATCTTCTTCTTTTTTTTCTTTTTGCTTTTCTTTGGAAGATCTATCCAGTGTTGACAAAGGTGTGTTAAATCCACCCATAGTTATTGTGTTGTGGTCTGTTTGATTCTTGAACTTGAGAAGAGTTTGTTTGATGAAAATAGATGCTCCATTGTTTGGGGCATATATATTTATAATTGTTATGTCTTGTTGATGTATGGTTCCCTTGAGCAGTATGAAATGTCCTTCTTTATTCCTTTTGATTAACTTTGGCTTGAAGTCTACTTTATTTGATATGAGGATGGAAACCCTTGCTTGATTCTGCAGTTCATGTGTGTGGTATGTTTTATCTCAACCTTTTATGTTCAGTCTATGGATGTCTTTTTCTATGAGATGAATCTTTTGAATGTAGCATATTTTTTGGTCTTCCTTAAAATCCAATCTGCCAGTCTATGTCTTTTGATTGATGAGTTTAGGCCATTAACATTCAGGGCTATTATTGAGACATGATTTGTATTCCCAGACATTTTTATTTATTTTTGGTAATTTAACTTGACTTGGTTTCTACTTTGATTGGTTTCCCCTTTAGTGTAATATCTCCATTTGCTTATTTTCATTTTCTCCTCATTCAATATTTTGTTGAGGATGTTTTATAGTACATGCTTTCTACTTGTGAATTCTTTTAACTTTTGTTCATCATGGAAGTTGTTTATTTCATTATCAATTCTAAAGCTTAATTTTGCTGGATATAAGATTCTTAGTTTGCATTCATTTTCCTTCAGAGATTAGTATATGTTTTTCCATGATCTTCTAGCTTTCAGGGTCTAAGTTGAAAAATCTGCAGATATCTTAATTTCCTCCTATACATAATCTGATTCCTTTCTCTTGTGGCTTTTAAAATTCTCTCCTTATTCTATATGCTCATGATTTTCATTATACTATGCCTTGGTTGGAATATTTTCTGATATTATTTCATTGAATAGATTGCTAATTCCTTTGGTTTGAAACTCTATTCCTTCCTCTATCGCAATAATTCTTAAATTTGTTTTTTATGTTATCTCATAATTCTTCAATGTTATGCTCATGGGTTTTTTTTACCATCTTCACTGTGTGGTTAACTTTATTTTCAAGGTTATATATTTTGTCTTCATTTTTTGAGGTTCTATCTTCCAAGTGATCTAATCTGTTGGTGATGCTTTCTATTGAGTTTTCATTTTGGTTTATTGTTTCTTTCATTTCAAAGATTTCTGGGTGTGTTTTTTTGTTGTTGTTGTTTGTTTGTTTTTGTTTTTGTTTTCAGAACCTCTATCTCCTTGTGGATATACTTGGGGATGTGAGGGCAGGAGGAGAGAGAGAGAGAGAGAGAGAGAGAGAGAGAGAGAGAGAGAGAGAAAAGAAGAAGAAAAAAAATTTCAAAGGAATATACAAATATTGTTTTTGTTGGAGTTTAGTATTGTTCCTGTTTCCCTCTCATCTAGCAGGTGGGGTTATCTGTTGTTTGCTGTTATCTCCACCCTCAGGATGGAGAATGTTATTAGGGTGGGAGGGTTGGTTATGGGGGCAGAGTCCCTGGAGAGGGGGGCATAACACTTGTCTGTCCCTGATGGGAGAGTGCACCCAAAGGATCTCCTTTGAGGCCTGCTTGTGTGATGTGGGCTCCTGGTCTTATATCACCTATAGACCTCACAATTTCTGGTATCTAATTTAGTCTCTAAACTGGATCTCACTCACCCTTTTTCATTCAGGAACCTCTGACTGGAGGTCCTGTGGCCTGCACTCTGGGGGCTTCAAACCCTTTGCAGAAAGGTGTTTTGTATTGGGCAGTTCACGGCCAGGCTTTGTGAGCTATAGATCAGCTGCATAGCTGCAAGAACTGTGCCAGTTTAGTGGATGTGGGGGAGGGGAGAGTTGGGGACTATAGGTACCTTGATATTGCTTCTAGTCTCCAGCTGATGTCCCAAGCTGGGAGTTGTCCCAACTAAAGATGGTGACAAAGGTGTCCCAAGATGGAGGCAGCTGCTTTCAGTGATGGGATGTCAGGTCTGGTAGGGCCAGGTGGTGGCACTGGGCAGCATGTTCAGAGATGCAGATCTGTGTGGCATGCAGTGTTGTGGCTGTCTGCTGTCTGTGGTCCCTGTCCTGTGTCCCCAGGTGCAGGCTAGCATGGAGGACTATAGTAATGGTTGCAGTGTCCCAAGATGGAGGCAACCAGGGGAGGCCCACATGGGTAGATGGGGGTCCACCCAGGAGTGGTGGCCAGAGGTCCTACGTGTGGGCAGTGGCCAGGTGTCCTGTATGGGAGTGGTGGCTGGGATTCCTGCATGAGTGGGTGGCCAGGGGTCCTGTGCTGGCTCTGACGCTGGTGGTCCTGCTTGGGCACAATAGCTGGGAGTCCTGCACTAATTCTGTGTCCTGTGCTGGCACTGAGGCCTGGAGACCTTTGCAGGAGCAGCTGTTGGGAATCCTCTAATAACTCACAGAAAAATAGTATTCCCACTACTAGAATCTGAGGTCATGGAGGGACACAGAATGCAGCCTCCCTCTAGCCTGCCATCTTAAAATCTTCACTCATCATTTCTTAAAGAAATATTAAACAAAACTAGTCCAGGAAAAATTCATAAGGTAGAAATTTGGATTCACACAAATAAACGAATTGAGCTAGAATTGGTAAATTTGTGGGTAAAAATAGAAGAGTTCTTTTTCAGGGATAGATCAGTGGCAGAGTGCTTGCCTAGCATGTGAGGCACTGAGTTTAATCCTTAGCATCACATAAAAATAAATAAATAAAATAAAGGCATTATATCCATCTACAACTACAAAAAATTTTTTAAAATTGCTTTTCTTAATTTTTTTTATAATTAGTTACTTAAAGCAAAATTAATAATATATTATGTGGTTTGTAGCACTGCACAATGTATGAGTGACAACCATAGCTCAAAGAATGAGAAGGAGGAAATATAGGTAAAGGGTTTTAAGTTTCCTACGTTACACATGAAAGCTAAAGACATATAAACCATAAAACAAGAACTGCATGTTTAGCTGGTGGGTTAAGAAACTGCTGTCACAAAATAATTCATCGTCGAGAAAAAGAGGAAAAGGGAATGAAGGCAAAGGAAATAAATAGAAAACAAGTAACAAGAGGAAAGCTTAAAATCAACCACATAATCATTTCAATATTAGAGAAATTTTCAGTGATTGTATATATTGTGAAAATACCATCTAGCAGAGAATGTAGACTAGGATAGTGCATTAGTTATCCATATCTACTAACAAATTACTCACAACTAATAGGTGTGAGCCTTTACAATAATATAAATACTATGCAGGAAGTTTCCATAAGCAGTTTAATGTGATGCCCCTATCTCTTAATATCAGATGAAATTTTCATTCAAGTAAGGGACCTGGGTTGCAGGCATCTCAAGACTCATCTGAATTGAAAGATCTCATCAGGGATATTGATGATAGTTTCATCAGGGATATTGGCCTCTAATTTCCTTTCCTTCATGGGTCTTTATCTGGTTTTGATATGAGTGTGAGATTGGCTTCATAGAATGAATTCAGAAGTGTTCCATACTGTGGGACTGAAGTTATAGCTCAGTTGGTAGAGTGTTTGCCTTGCATGTGTAAGGCCCTGGGTTCAATCCCCAGCACCATCCTCCCCCCGCAAAAAGTGTTTCATACCTTTCTATCTCATGGAATAATTTGTGTAGTACTGGCAACAGTTCTCCTTTAAAGGATTGGTAGAATCAGCTGAGAATCTATCTGATCCTGAACTTTTCTTTGTTGGAAATCTTTTGATTACTGCTTCTATCTCAATGCTAGTTATTGGTCTGTTCAATTTTCTATGTTCTTCTTGATTCAGTTTTGGCAGATGGTATTTGTCTAGAAATATATCCATTTCTTCTAGGTCTCCCAACTTATTGGAGTATAAATTTTTATAATAGTCCTTAATAATCTACCAGATCTCTTTGATGTCTGTGGTGACTTCTCTTTTCAATCTCTAATATTTATTAATTTGAACTTTTCTCCTTTTAGCTAGTTTGGCTAAGGGCTTCTCAATCTTGTTTATCTTTTCAAAGAAACAACTCTGTTTTATCAATCCTTTATATTTTTTATTCTGAATTTCATTGATTTCAGCTTTGATCTCAAGTATTTCCTTCCTTCTACTGCTTTGGAATTGGTTTATTCTGGTTTTTCAAGGACTTTGAGGTGCATCATTAGGTTGTCCAATCAGGATCTGATTTTCTTATGTGGGCACTCATAGCTTTAAACTTTCATCTTAGAACTGCCTTCATAGTTTTTCAAAAATTCTGCTGTGTTGTACTCCTATTCTCATTTGAGTCTAAGAATTTTAAATTTCCCCACTTTATTTTTTATCACCCATTCATAATTCAAAAGCATATTTTTAAACTTCATGTGTTTATATAATTTCTGTAGAGTTTTTCCATGTTGATTTCTAGTTTTATATCATTATGATTTGATTAGATTCAAAGAATTATATCAGTTTTTTTTTCCATTTGATAAGAGTTGCTTTGTGGCCTAAAATATGGTTTATTTAGGAGAAGATTCTATGAGCTGCCTAGAAAAAAGCTGTTGCTGGATGAAATATTCTACAGATGTCTATTAAGTTCATTTGATTTGTATTATTTATCAGCTTCAAAGAATCTTTACCTAGTTTATGTTTGGATGATCTTTCTAATGGTGACAGAATGTTGAAATCACCCAGTATTATTGTACTCGGGTCTATCTGAGATTTGAATTTTAGTAGTGTCTCTTTTATGTAAGTAGTTGCACCCACATTTGGGATATAATTATTTATTATTGTTATGTCTTCTTTTTACCAGTATAAAGTGATAGTTTATCTGTTATGATTGATTTTGGTCTGAGGTCTGCATTGTCAGATATGAGGTAAGTTATCCCTGCTTGCTTTTGAGTTTCGTTCACATCGTTTATCAATTTCCATCCTTTCACCTTCAGTCTGTGACTCTCTTTGCCTGTAAAGTCTGTCTCTTGCAAACAACATATAGTGGAGTCTTATTATTTCATGGAGTCTGCTAGCCTGTGTTTTCATTGGATAGTTGAGACCATTTGCATTCAATGTTATTACAAAGTGATGTTTATTAATTCTTACCACTTTGATTTATTTATAATATTTCATTTGGTCCTGTTTCTCATTTGCTTAGCTACTCTTCAAATGAGATTTGCTTATTTGTGATCTCTGGGGTTTGTTTTTGATTTCTTCTGTGTAGAGTATTTTGTAAATTCTATAATAAGTAAATTCTGTAGTAGGGATTTATTTCTCATAAACTCTTTTAGTATCTGGTTATTTTAAAAGAATTTTATTTTCATTTTAATTTTGAATGATAGCTTTGCTGGATATAGTAGTCTTGGTTGATACTTATTTTCTTTAAGGACTTGGAATTTATCATTCAAAGTTTTTTGACTTTTAGAATTGGAACAGAGAAATGAGAAATATTTCTGATAGGCTAACTTCAAAATGTGACCTGACATTTTTTCTCTTAGAGGCTTTTAAAATTCTATCCTTGTTCTGTCTGTTAGGCATTGTAATTAGAATGTATCATGAAGAGTATTATTTTTATCTTGTTTATTTGAACTTCTGAATGACTCTTGTATCTAAATGTTATTCATCTTATTCTCAATGTTTGGAAATTTTTCTGTTATTATGTTTACAAAGGGGTTATCACTTGCCTTAGCCTGCACATCTCAATCCCTCAATTCCAGTGATTCTTGAATTTGATCTCTTAATGTTGTGCCAGAGTTCTTGTACATTCTAATCATAGATACTTATTTTCTTTTCTTTAATGTTGTCTGAATGTTCAAGGCTGGCCTCTTCATCTTCCAGCTCTGAAATTCTGTCTTCAGCATATTCTACTCTATTAAGGAGACTTTTAACTGAACATTTTATTTGATTTATTGTGTCTTTCATTTCAAAATTTCTGTTTGATTCTTTTTCAATATTTCTGTCTCCCTTCTGAATTTCTCATTTATATCCTGTATTGATTTCCTCAATTCATGCAGTTGTTTTTCTGCATTCTCTTGGGATTAATTTATCATTTGTATAATGTTTCTATTGTACTCTTTACCTGACATTTCATCCATTTTAATATCTTTGGTGTCCATTGCTAGTTAATTGTGAACTTTAGAAGTTGTTGGGGTTTTTTTTCCATATTTCATATATTTCTGTGTTGGGTTTTGTTTTAGCCCACTTGTTTGTGTATGTGAACAAAAGACCCAACAAGAAAAATTTTAATATAGAAAAGTTTATGTAGGAGTTCACAGTTTCAGAGGTCTCAGTCTATATATGGCTGAGTCCATTCCCTGGAGCTCAAGGTGAGGCAGAACATCATGGTGGAAGAGTGTGACAGAGGAAATCATTTGGGAATATGGCACCAGGAAGCAGAGAGAGTCTAAGTTCAGCTCACAAAACATACCCAAAGGCATGCTCCCAATTACTCACCTCCTCCAACCATAGCCTTTATGCCCACAGTTGCCATATAGTTAATCCTTACCAGGGGATTACTGCATTAACTTGGTTAATACCCTCAAGACCCAATCATTTCATGTGTTAAATTTTTTACACATGAGATATGAAAGACATCTCACAAACAATAACAGGTTTTACACATCTATTTGGAGGTATTTCTTTTCCAATCTCATGTGTGGGCCTTTTTAAGGCACAGCCTTCATTTGCCAAATTGTCCTAGCATGTTCTAGATTGAGATGACCTTGGAAGTGTAGTTGCCATAGTCTTTGTGTTAATTCTCTGTTTTTTTCTGTAACAGTGAATATTCATAGTTGGAACATGGGGGCCCATGCCTATTTTTTTCTACTTGGGGCCTGGTGATTAGTTCAGGTATTTGTCTCTTCTATTCTTTGTATTAAAGTATAGCTTAAGATCTAGTCTCATTATTTTGTGTTTGTTGTAAGGTGTGCTATCTTTTGGTTGAGTTTATTTCAACAGTAGAAAATCTACACTGTGAACTTGTTGTGTCCTTTGTTTTTGTCAGCATTTTTACTGCTGTGACCAAAAGACTTGATATGAACAACATAAAGGAGGAAGCATCTATTTGGGTCTCATGGTTTCAGAGATCTCAGTCCATCAATGGTTGGCTCCCTTCCTCTGGGCTTGAAGTGAGGCAGAATATCATAGTGAAAGTGTGTGATGTAGAAAAACAGCTGGGAAAATGGCACCAGGAAGGAAAGAGAGAGCTCTTCTCAACAAGGACAAAATATAAACCTCAAAGACAGATCCTCCAATGACCCACATCCTCCAGGTACACCCTATCTGCCCACAGTTACCATCCAGTTAATCCCTATCAGATTAGCATGCTGATTAAATTGCAGATCTCATAATCCAATAATCTCACCTTTAAAAACTTTTGGATTAATTTACACATGAGCTTTTGAAAGAACATCTCAGATTTAAACCATAACATCTGCCCTTGGCCCCCAAAAGCTTATGCTCATATCACAATGCAAACTACACTTTGTTCATTTTCAAAAGTCCCTGTAGTTTCAGGATTACCTAAAAGTACAAGTCCAAATGTTCCTCTGAGACTCAAGGCAAACTCAACAAGAACTCCTATAGAAATCAAAAGCAAGTTATATATTACCTATATACACTTCCATGTGAAGAAATATGGAGATAGAAGGGATAAAACTGAAGCAATACTGAAATACAACTGAGCAGACAAGTCCTATAGTTTCATGTCTAGTATCTGGGGCACATGACATCTCAATATTCTCTCTAAAGGACTTGTGCAGATCTGCCCCTATGGCTTTACTGGTTACAGCCTACTGGACTATCTGTTGACTTGTTCCTGCTTGTTTCCTTAAGCTTCCCTTGGCAGATACTTCAGGTTACTGGCATTTATTAATCTCGGGGGTCTCCACTGCAGCTTTGGCTTGCTTCACACATCTCTACTCATGGCCCTTTCAAGGTCTTCCTGAAGAGACTATGACCCTGAGATACTATGTTTGGCCTCCCAGAACTTCCTTTGAAAGGATGGATGACATCCTAATTCTAGCATCTGAATTCCTACAAATCCAGCACCATATGGTTGCCACCAAGGTTTGCCACCATCTTGATCAGTAGCCAAATATTCAGGGACCTTGGCTATAGCAGCCTTTGAGTGTTTGGGAGACTGAGTGCTATGAAACAATGCTAGGCACCCTTGTGCAAGTAGGGTGCCCTTATGGTCTTTTCTGAAAGAAATTTTTACTCTAACACTCTTGAAATTAAAATGGGTATGACATAGTGATTTCTGAGATGGCAATTCCTGTCATTGAGACTCTAGTCACCATGGCCCATGATGACAGGTTCTGATCGGATTCTTAATCAATTACTACAGATTTTATAATTAGGAGGAATTAACCTTAGCTCTCAGAGTTTCAGGATATGAGAACAAAAGTCTCTTTCTTCAGGCTAACTTGCTTTGCTCTTATTAACATTAATTTGGGCTGGCATTTCTCCTGCAGTGAACAGGTAGTTTGCTGAGGAATATGACATATCCTGTGCACTTAGGTAAGGCAGGCCTGCAAGATAAATTGCTTCTGGGAAAAGATAGCCTATGGGGGTCAACACAGAAGGCTCATTTTATAGAATTATTTTCTTAACCTCATTTTCCCACTATCCTCATCTGTCTGTTCCTAACAATAAGACCTAAAATATGCATGATTATTTGAAGATTTTAGAGCTAAGTTGTAAAACTTATAGTATCTGATTTCAGATTTTACTATAATTACAATAATCAACATACTTGGTATTGACCTAAAGGAGAAAGATTTAGATCAATGAAACAGAACATAGAGTTTAGACATTGATGTTGACATACATATTCAATAAAAAATATATTCTACAAAATCTAATATCTAGTGTGCATACATAATCAATTGACTTTTACAAAAATGCCAGAAAAATCCAAATGAATTATATCTCTACTTAGGAAATCTTATTTTAATAAAAAATATTCCTGCATACTGGGAATTCACTGTAAAATAAGACAGATACAGTTCCTTTCTCATGAAATTTTTAGTTTCATTTCAATAAAATCACAGCTAATTGAACAACTAAAACCATATGAAAAGAATTAAGATTTCTGATGTAGAAATGTTTGCATGGAGAATTTAATGGTAGAAAGGCATTTCAAGTGAAAAGATTAGTACAAAGCCAAGGAAATCCCAAAATGTATGCAGTTCTTCATATTACAACCATTGATTATCCAACGTATATGTGAAAATAGTAGCACTAATATTTAAGATCATAACAACAAATACGACACTCAAATTTGAAAAAAATAGAGCTTGTTCAAGGAAAATACCAGAGTTTAATAAAACAAATAGAAAGAAACCCATCTAAAATGTACTTACAGAAGAATTCAATAAGACTTTTCATCTATAAAACAAGAACACTGCTCTATTGCAAAAGGAAAATCAGAGAGCTGGTGAAGTAGCTCAGTTGTAGAGCACTTATCTAGCATGTGACAGGCTCTAAGTTCAATGCCCAGAAGTACCACATAACCACAAATAAAGGTTGAAAATAAAAGTGAAAGATTTAATTGAAATCAGGAAAAGAGAGAGAGAGAGAGAAAATAAAATTATAGAGAAAGATTTCAATATTTTAGTAAAAGAAGTCCCCTCAAAGTGAAAACTAACAAGGAGAAAGGGAATGAGTCAGAGAAAAGAAAGTACAGAAATAAAACATTTTCCAGATCTGAAGAAAGATACAAGCTCATTGATTTCAGACAGATAACATATAAAACAGAAATTCACACCAGAAAATGTGTAAATCATCAAATTTGGAGTTCTGTATCATAATAAGAATATTATAAAAGTATCAAGAGAGAAAAGAAAATAATTTAAATAAGGCTGCACTAGCCTTAGATTTCTCATCAAGAAGGCCATATGTACTAAATGCAGTGCTCCCCCCCCCACCTATAAACACAGTGGCTTGGGAGGCTGAGGCAGGAAGATCTCGAGGGCAAAGCTAGCTTCAGCCACTTAGAGAGGCCCTAAGCATCTCAGAGAGACACTATCTCTAAATAAAATTATATATATATATACATATATATATATATATATATATATATATATATATATATATATAATATGGCTGGGGATGAGGCTCAGTGGTTAAGCACCCTTGGATTCAATCCCCCGTACCAAAAAGAAAAAAAAAAAAAAAAATGAAGAAGACTGGATGTTTTGAATGAACTTGACCATAAGCCTAGATTTTATATCCAAATAAATAAATAAAGGTATAAAAATATTTTTGAGCAAGGAAATTCTCATATATACATTGTTTTAATCTTTTGCAAAAACATATCTGGATGGAGAAAAACACAAAAAGAGGACATCAGACACAGACAACAGATTTAGATCAAGAGAAGAGTGAAGTGTGGCTTCATAAATGTCCGTTATAATGAAGTATCCCTAGAATACTCAGGATAAGCAAATCATACTAAAATAAATTTGAAGATAAGGATTATTAATATATATTTTAACCCACACATTAAGAAAATGATTACAAGTTTTTAATAATATCATAATCAAACATTATGCAAATGAAGAAAAAGATTTTTAAAACTTTTAAGAGAAAATGAAGGTAAAAATAAAATGATAATAAAATAAACAATAGCAGTAATAATAATAATAAATAATCCTTTGACCTGGAAATCAAGACCATTTTTCTTTGATTAGCACAGATGTTGTGATGTTAGACAGATGAAATAAGGCAATACAATCTATATTGCTTATTGTATTAAAATCTTTTAAAAATGTATGTGCTTCGATTCTGATTATACAGATAACAAATATTATCTAAGATATAAGAAAAATTTGTAAGAAGTGAATGAATTGTGAAAATGGTGGAGGAATGCTGGAGTGAAAGGCAAGAGAGCTAGTGTCTTCATTTTACATGGGAAACAGTTAATATTGTAACCAAAGTTGGTGTGAGAAAAACACCAGTATTTAAATGTATGAAGAGGAGCTACAGAATTTTCAGTCATTAATATAAATTTCAAATATTTGAGGTCAGCACAAGAAATAGTTTAAGCAATTTGAATTTAAATTTAAGAAACCAAGAGATACATTGTGTATACAACATCTCAGGGAAGTCCTAATTCTGAGGTGAGTAACATCCAGAGCCCTGACAATAGAGAAATTAAAGTGAAAAATTATTTCAATTTATTGAAATTTGTCTCTTTTCATTCTTTATTGTGTGCATTAATTGCTATGTTAAAAATATTTAAATAAATGAAAACTCTAAAAAAGAGAATTCATGAATAATTAGAAGGAATCTAAAAAAAGGAAATAATAAAACTAGTGATGAGTTGAGGCTCAGTGTTTGGCCTCTGTAAATGACTAATTTGGGGTGAATTAATGGGATGATGACACAGTTAAGAATTTTGGATAATGAACATGTTGATAAATTGGCACATCAGATTAGTGGCTTAAATACATTTTAAAGTAATCCATGTTTAACAAAGAGCATTCAATCCTTTTATAGACGAAATGGAAAAATCACCACTTTCTTGAAACCCACTCTATGTGTGCCCCTTTGTGCTGATACTTTTTCAATTAACTCTGATAAGAAGCTGCCACATTTTCAGGTATCATCCACACAGAGCTTCCTCTCTGAAGTCCAGTTGTTTTCAAGGGTTTTAAGTTTGAGTAGTTCTGCCCACAACCCTAGTCATTGGAGCATTAAAAAGTACACAAATTGAAAGCAATTTCCGGACAAAAACAGTTTCTTTTTCATTAGAAAACTATAAATAGTAAATGCCTCTTGGCTTTTTAAAAAGCACTCTAGATTCTGTTGCCAAGTTTTTTATCTTCTGTTTTCTACAGAATGAAGATTGTTTACTACCTTCTTCATTTTCTGTGTTATATGACCTTCATTTTACAAGGTAAAATAAATATTTCTGGAATATTTGTAACATATAACTTCTAGCTAGAAGATAATCTAATAATAGATTATTAATTGCAAAATGTAGGTTCTTAATATTGCCAACTGAGTGTTTTGAGTGTGCTGAATCTTGATTCCTCATTTAAAACATTACTGTACCAGTGTATTTTATCTACTTCATTTTTTAAGTGAATGAGCATATAAAATGAGAGCCTTCATCTTTTCCAGATCTTGATATTTCCTTTTAGATATTTAAATTATTAAGAAAACCATAATTTGTTAAACTTATACATAAGATTCAGAAGTAATTAGTCCCCAGGAAAGATTGATGGAGCCAAAACAGCTGTATTTATATTTTGAGATATCAACAACAGAATTTATAAAATAATAGAAGATACAGTCCCAGAATATGATAGGTAATGAAATACAGTAGGAATAAAAGGGCAAATAAAGATGTAGTACTGCAAATGTCACTGTCAAATTTGTAAATGCATTAGTAAAGATTCTAATAAAAATAAATGGAGCCTCTGAGGCAATCTTGTCTCTTTAAAAATGGAGATATAAATTTATATTCATACATATTCTAATTTGAACCTACAAAAGTGGGAAGTTCAAAAGTTGCATCTTACATGATAAAGAAAACTGGATTCAAATTCAGATCTCAATTTTATGAATAGCTCATTATGAAATAGGTCTGTGAACATTGTCACCCAGATAATTTAACTGCAATGTTGGCATCCTAGAAAGAAGGTGAATAAATTTTAAGCATGGCCAGTAATAACCACTGTTTTTAAATTTAAAAACTGATATATAATTTTATACCTGTTGCTCAATAGACTTAAGTTATGATTTAGTGAAATAATGTATTGGAAAGTAGCTCTACATATTAAAAACTGGTCTAACCAGTTTAGGTGCCATTATTTACTATCATTGTTGCTGTTGTTATAGTTAATACTGCATGTGGCCTGAGGAAGTAGGATTTCAAATAAAATGAGGAAAGTCATCAAAGCTCACGGTGCTAATGTGTCAGTCAATGATCATCTAAGGTAGATTAACTCGTGTTCCAATGCACACAATACCAGACACTGAGAAACAGCAATATAATTACTGTAATTCTCTAGCATACTTACATTGAGTCAAATAAACATAGATAAATCAATGAATTATTATTATTTAGAAATACATAAATATTATCTAAATAAAAAGAATGGTGAAACAACATTAATGGTGGAAGTTTAGGGAAATGTCCAGAAATCTCCAATGAACAGTTTTGAAATTTGGAGTAAGACACTAGTATTAGACATTGGAAAATAAGAAGAAAGGCAAAAGATAAATATGATTAGTGCATACATGGCAAAAACCATTGAATATTTTTATATTCTATAATTTTCATGTAAATATCTAATCTGACCCTCTCAATAACACTGAGATGAATATTACTGCCTCTTTTATAAAAGAGGAGAATAACATCAAAGGACAAAAATTTTCAAGGTCACACCTATATACACTACCATGTATCTGATGTGAAATACAAATGCAGGTTTTTTGGATTGCAGCATATTTCTTCTTTCTATTTCATCCTAATGCTTTGTATAGTGATACTAAGGTTTAAAAAAAATTACTAAATAATTTGGTCAAAAACAGCAAGGTCATACAGCAAGAAATTTGCACCTCAGATGTGTAGTGCATGCATCATCAGTCTTACATTTGCTGTGCACTGTAGTAAGCTTTAGGGCTTTGAAGATACTTGGTATATAAGAATAGTGACCACAGAATTTACTTTACCTCTGGATCATCCAGCAGGAACCAAGTTATAACATATACTAGAATGAAAGAAAGATTCTATATTTGACCTTTGACTAACCAAGAAAACAGGTGGAGTAATGCAAGGTATCAGAATGGAGAGTTTTGAAGGAATTCACAAAACAGAACACATAAGTTGCACTAGAATATGGTTTGGCTATTGGTAAAAACTAAAACTTATTAAAGAAGCAACAAAAATGTTTGATTTAGCTGGATGCTTTGTGAAGCAGTAAGAACAGGGTTTGGTCTAATCAAGGTAACATCATGTCAAACCAGTTGTGGAAAACAGATGCACATGAACACTGATAATGCTTGAAACATGAAGGAATCAGCA
Organism: Marmota flaviventris; assembly: GCF_047511675.1. Lineage (NCBI taxonomy): Eukaryota > Metazoa > Chordata > Mammalia > Rodentia > Sciuridae > Marmota > Marmota flaviventris. The sequence continues at coordinate 104,175,490 of NC_092503.1, forward strand.
GTCTTTTAAGTAGGGTACAAATAAATGGAATCCACAGAGAGAGTGAAGGCAGCACACCATTAAGCCTGAGAGAGCAAGCCTGCCATCACATAGATCAGGATTCGTATTAAGGCACAGTATCTCCATGTGGCTCCCAAGGAAGTTGTAGGTTTTTATCGTACAATGAATGATAATATAATTAATTTTCTAAGGTTTTTGCAAAGAGTAAAATAAGTAACATAAGCAAAGCATTTCTTACATTGCTTATCATACTGAAATATTTCAAGAAATATGGCAGGAGGAATAGGAGCAGAGATTAAAAAAAGAGAGAGAGAGGTAAGAGTAAATAGTAGAGAAGGAATAAGTGTTCAAGGTAGGCTGTACTTTAGGCATGTTAGACAGGCCAGGGATCTCAAATAGGAGAATCACAGTGACCTTGGTGACTTTGTGATATATTGCATGGTGAATGGGAGGCTGAATTGAGAATGATGAAGAAGATAGATTCATTGGTGATGAAATGTTGCCAGGAAGAGATTATTGATTCTGATATTCTAAGCTTTACTAAGTTTTAAATCAAGGGGAGTTAATCACCAAGAAAATTTGGTTACTTGATAAATAAAATGAAAACTTCTATAAAAAAGTTGAAAGTATAAAACTCTGTGATGTTAATATTGGAAGATGATAATACATCTTAATTACAAAGAAAACAGAAAAACAAATACTATCACAGATATAAAATATAGAAAATTTAAACATGAAGATTAACAGATCTTTAATTTGAAAAATAAACATCAACGGATATTAGAAAACGACTCAAACTAAGTTGTAATTTAAGTGAGAAAACTCAAAGCTCATTGAATGACATTACATGATGTTACAAGGAAATTTAAATAGTTGAATTTGTATGTTTAAAATTAAAATTAAAATGTACTTCCTTAGTTACGCTCCCACATTTAAAGTACTTGAGAGCCATAAGAAGCCAGTAGCTACCTATTTAGACAGTGCAGGGCCATTATACTGAGATATTATGAGCATTAAGGCTATATAAAATATTACAATAAATACATGCATAGCTATTGCATGATATTAGCTATAGGTGATAATAAAACAAGTTTGTTACAGCATATGCTTCCCACCCTCCATACATCTAGGTCATAGGATTTTTCCTTTGATTGATCTTGATAGTCATATATCAATATTTTTTTCTGACAACATATTCCAGAATGTAGTTTTCATCCCTACCTACTTTTATTAAGTAGCCCTGAAACAATTAAAATTTAATCATGTGGGGAGATTATTCTTAGCCAAGGCTTAATAATATATTTGGTTCCATCATATTTGATAAAGATGTCTTTCAATTTATTATGAAACACCTAAAAACAATTTAGGGTTTAGCAAGCACATTTTAAAATTTACAAGACTTTAAGATATTTAAGCATGTTTGGAAGAACCTGGTATGTGAATCCAGTTTTCCAATTGTATATTACAGAGATTTAATACATATTTAATACAGTTTTCAATCTAATATCAGATTTTCTGATAAAAATTTTGCATATTGAGATGTTGATGTAAGTGGTAACATATTCACTAGATTTTAAAAGACTTAACACAAAACAGATATAAATATGTTTTATATAAATAAGATATATTTTTAAATTATTTTATATAAATATCTTATTAAGAATTTTAAAAAAATCTTATTATATATTGAAATGATAATACTTTGGATATACTGGCTTAAATAAAATACAATATTAAAAATATTTAAGTGCAAAAAACTGTAACTCTCCAGGTTAGAAAATTATAATCAAGTTAAACTCTCAGTAACAAATGTATACTAAAACATAGGCAGATATTAATAAACTAGAAATTCCACAAGAGAGAATAGTTTCAAAGGTCACATTTTATTTTGAATACTAATAAAATTAGAAATCTTTAACAAAACTATATAGAAAAGGAGACAGGGCAAAAATAAACCATCTGAGAGGCCAATATATGTGCTACAGGCATCAAGATTATCATGTAAAATATTATGAGCAAGTTCATAATAATGCATTAAAATTGTTAATAGTGCATAATTGCTAGGGGGAAAATCCCTTCAAAAAAATCCCTCATTTAAAACTAATGACTTTAACCAATTATGTCCCATCATCCTATTTATGGAATACCTGAAAAATTTACATTGACCAACAAATATATCAATTATGGTAACTTTGAAAACATATTTTTTAGAGTTCCAAAAAATATGTTTTCAAAGTTTTTATATTATTAAAGTAATGTGTGAATTACTACTGATAATATATACATATAAATATTATTAATGCCATCAAAATGTTATTAATGATAATTAATTTTATAAAGCTCTAAATCATTATTTCCAACCTGTTTTAATATGGCTTTGTCAGTTTCATTTAAATATTTGTGGAATTGAAAACTTAAGGCCTAAATGGGTTAAAAGAGAAAATTCAAGGCAAATCTCATTCATGATTTTAGGTACAGAAATCCTGAAGAAAAGTAAAACCTAGCATCAAAATCTAATTATCTCATAAATTTGCTTGAATTTCTGCATTGTAAGGTTGATATAGCTCTCTAAAATCAATATTACCACATGAACATATTAGAAAATAAATATTATGTGATTGAATAAACAGATAAAATGATTTAGGAAAAAAATTACTATTTTTAAAAATCCCCATAAGTTATTGAAATATATAATTAAGTTCCTGCACTTAATGAGATTTAACAATACTAAAAATCCTATCTGATAAATTTCCTACCAAGTAATTAAAAATTTCCATTTGAGATTATAAATAAGAGTACCATCCATCTTTAATACCAATACACATCATAATAGAGTTCTATTTAGTGCTTAAGAAAAAAATTCATTTTTAAAATTTTGAACAGAAAAAAATCATCATTATTCACTTGTTTGATTGTATCTAGAGAAAGCAAAGGAATCCTCTGATAAAATAATGAATGAGTTAGAAAAATTGATAAAAATCAATATATAATCAATTTCTATATAATAGTACTTAGAAGAAAATCATATTATGAATTCAATATCATTTAGAATATCATTAAAAATACTAGTTACAAGGAAATAATCCGCAGAAAGATTTAAAAACCTCTACACAGTGAGCTAAAATGTATTATCACGAAATTAAAGAAGATCTAAGTTCATGGAAGGATATGTATGTTAGTGGATTGGAGGAGACATTGTTGGAAAGTTGTTGGTATTTTTCAATATGATACATAGAGTTAATGAAATCTTAATCTTATCCTAAAAGTTGATATTTGTTTTCTTTTGTGAAATCTGGAATAATAATTTTAAATTTGTATGAAAAAATTAAACACTAGATAATAGTTTATAAATTCTTGTCCTAAGACTTAGATGGGAGGACTTATTCAACAATGCAATGATATATTGAAAAGAAAAATTAATGAAACAGAACAGAGAATCCATAAAAAAGATCTACATAAACCATAAAACTTCTATTAATGATGAAGATGGCAAGGCAGAAACCAATCTGACAAATGAATGTTTCAAGGAAAAGGATTTATTTCTTTATATTACCACATAAGGTAAAAAAAAAAAAAGGAATTTAACAACTTTCTCTTACCATAGCCAAAAACTGATTCCAAAATTACTATAAATGAAATCACAAACACAAAACAGCAAATCATACAAATTAAAAAGAGGAGATGATTTGGACATGCCAGGTGTAATACTTTTTAATCAATATGAAATGATAGCATTGACTGTATTAAAATAAGGCAATTTTAAAAATCAAAAACATCATTGAGTAAAAAAGACAAGCTCTATACTGGGAAATCTATGTGTAATGTATTTAGAAGGCAAGGAATACATACACATAATATATAAAGAATTCCTTAAAATCAATATAAAATATGACCTAATAAAAAATGGGAGAAGACTGGTCAATTTCTAAAACATTTATGTACAAAAATCAATTAACAATAGAAAAGATGTTATATTTCCTTAGTAATCAGAAAAATGAACACATCATTGTGAAATATGAGATAAGGTACACTGTATAAAGTATCTCTACAAATGTCAGAAATATTAAATTAAAAATATCTAGCATTAGTAAGGTTTAAGAATGTGTACAGTTAATATATAATGCTGTTAGAAGTTTTAAATTACTAGAAATTATTTGGAAAATGTGTGTCATTCTCTTCTAAACTTGAAGCTATGCAGACACATTGTCCTTCTATTCTCCCTTTAGCAATATACCCAAAAGAAATGAGCATGTGTGTCAAGAGTCAATTGTAAGAACATCCCAAAACTGGAGACTATCTAAATATTTATTGTAGATAAGGATAAAATATATATGTATAAAGGACTGCTAACTGTTAATCAAAATGTAAGGATTACAGTGCAAAATATGGACACATCTCAAAAACAACATTTTTTTAGCTAATGAAACCAGACACAACATATTGAAATATATAATAATAATAATATATAGATGTTATACAGTTGCATTCAAAAAAGTTTTAAAACAAGCACATTTAAACAAAATATTATAAGGAAAGACAATTTGCTTTGGAAAGGAAGGAGTGGATATGATGGTGACCATGAAGGAGCACAAATGCCATGCTGGCGATGTTCTATTTCTCCACCTAAACAATTGATTTTTAATAACAATTAGCTGATCATTTATGTCTTGACACTGTTCTGCAAGTTTACTTCCTTTTAAAAATTTAAACATCAAAGAAATAAAATAGACTAAATTGCATGTTTTTTCTATAATGCCTTAGTTAATCTAAGCTAATCTAAGTTGCAATGATCTATAGATATCCATAAAACTTAACATATCTAAAAAATATTTAGAGTGTCTGAGAATCTAGAACATCATATACAACATTAAGAATATAGTGAAAGTCATTTCAACGCAGGTAGCAATGTTGTTGTTTTTTTTTCATTAAATAGTGAGGGACAATTATTTAAGAAAAATGAAATAAACTACATATCTGAAAATTGCAGTTAATGTAAAAAGAAAAATAGCATAATAAATAAAATATTATATGAATTTATGTAAGAGTATCTTGCTATAAAGGTGAAATAATACACTAAAACGGAAAATTTTTCTATGAATTTCTAAATGTCAGAATTAGAGTTTTTTTTACATTTTTGAAAAGAAATATCCATTTATCAATGTAACAAAATTGTTATTGTCTATAACTACCTCTAAAAATATGAAAAACAATAACCAATGAAGAACAATTTGTAATGAATATGAGAAAGGTATTCATAATGGATCCAATAAAATTATTTGAAAAAATTATCCAATCAAGATAATCAGTAAAGTATATGAACAATCAATTTAAGGTAAAGAAAGAAACTATTTAAGGTAAATAATCAAAGAAATAAAAACCATTATTTTCAATGAATTTTTTTATTTAGGGCAAATATTGTACACATTGTTCATGGAAGTGTAAATTAGAATTGTAGGCTCAAACTCTGTTAAAACTATGTTAATTATATAGCACACAGATTTTATTTAAAGAGAGAGAGAGAATTTTTTAATATTCATTTTTTTAGTTTTCGGCGGACACAACATCTTTATTTGTATGTGGTGCTGAGGATCGAACCCAGTGTAGCGTGCATGCCAGGCGAGAGCACTACCGCTTGAGCTACATCCCCAGCCCCAAACACAAAAATCTGAATGCATGATTTTTCATAATTCAAAAAGACTAAATCCTTAGATTTGACCTAATTTTCCAAAATTGGTAAAATATTGAATATAAATTGTTACATATAATAACAATTGAATAGAATGGAGCTCTGAAAAAGTCCTGAATCTTGCTGAGAGTAATATAGAGCATGAAAATTTTCATTGGGTATTAATTAAAATTACTTTCAATTTTTGCATATATAACATTATAAAATATTTATAGTGTATTTTTGGCAGTTTCTAAACTTGGTATAATGTACACATAGCACTTTCTGTAGTAAGAACTATATATATTTAAATAAAAGATCAGTAATTTCAGTTATTCTCTTTTTTACTTTAGCCACGTGTTCCTTAATTGATGCTGAGCGCTGCACCAAACGTTATGGTAACTGTAGAAGAAACTGTTATAAAAGAGAGAAGCAAATTGATATATGTTTCTCAGTACGTAAGATTTGCTGCCTTGAGATCTTTGAGGACGATTGATTTTGAAAAAGAGGACATATCTCTGAACAAAGAAGTTGTATGTACATTAAAGCACTGGAGAAATATAATTAAAGCCTGTGAAATAAATAATTAAATACACAAGTCAATACTGTTATCTTCCCTTTTAGATGCTTATTACCCTATAGAATGTAATGAGATAGGAACTCTCTTACTTTCTCTGAGCCAGAAGTTTGAGCAGATGTATTTCTGGAGTTGATTTCCTATGACATGAGTATTAGGATTGCTTCAACTGAGGCTCATGTTGAAACTGTCTTGGGTCCCCTAACTTATACAATTGAACATTTCCCAATTTTATCATCTCATTAAAATTTTGATTCATGAAAACCAATATTCCTGGGTTTATCAGTGGTCTAATACCACAATAAGATTATTGAGAGTCAAGACACAGAAAAACTTAAATAAGAATTAAAGTGTAAGCTAGAGTACAGCATAGATACACTCATTGCCCCTCCCTCTCTTCTGTTCATTTAAAAAGGCATGCTAGTCTAACATCATTTGATCTATTAAGAACTGGGTTTAAATACAATCTGGACTTTAGCTGAAGAATCTAGACTCATAAACATTAGCTGGGCCTAATATTACAGATTTCTAGCATAGCCCTGGATGGGATGGAAGAAGTTTGTTATTTCAACCTCAATGTAAGTACTAGACATCACAAGTGGTTTCTTTTATATTAAAGGTTGGGGGAGGGAATATGGAGAATATGATTTGTTTCACAGCTATAAATAAAGGATATATTAACCATATGTCAGTTTTTCCAGATGCCCAAACATATTTGTTTTTAAACATTAGCTACTGGTCTAGGATTATTATTTTGTTTATTCTGTTTTTAATGGGAGACTTTGTGAATGTCTATCATAATAATTAAAATAAATGACAAGAACTGGAATCCTGGACCAAATTAGGGATCAAATAGGTAATGGAGGTTTGAATGATGTGAAACAAAGTGAAGTCAAAGGAATGCAGAAGTAAGAGTCAAAGAGGATAGCTAATGTAGGCTAAGAGACTGGTACAAGGATAAGATGTGAGGATTAAAGACAAAAAGACACATGTATAGAGCAGTAGGGATGAGGAACACATTTTTAAAAGTCAAATGCAATGACAAATAAAGCAAATACTCAAAATTTACACTAAAGTTTTAAGGAAAGGGCATCAAATAAGATGCAACAGCAACACAGTTGTTGAAAGTGAAATAACCAGATAGCAAAATCAAGATCCATGGGAAAATCTAAAAGATAGGTAACAGAACATATCCACATAATTGAATATGTAAGTGCATGGAGAAAACTAACAGACATAAAAGATAATTAAGACATCAGGAGCCACCTGATGTCTTAATTCTATGAGCAATCACTGACTGCGTGGGAGAACTTGGAAGAATTGGGGCCTTTTGATGGACCTGCAGATAGAAAGGCCCTATAGTGGCAACAGCATTCACTTGGTCAGGACAGCATGCCAGTATGGTTACAGCAGATAAAATCGGTAGGTATTTTCCAATCCCAAAGTGGGCAAGTGAATTGATACTTGGAAATGACTAAAGGATTTGAGGAAGTCTACACATTGAACTCTTGAAACTGAACAGACAGTGCTCATTTCCAAGATAGCCCTCAATACTTTGGAAAAACTGTTGGGAATGGGGACAACAAATGTGCAGGATTGTGAGAGATGATAAACTGAATTCTGCCCACGGTTAGAGTCAGTAAAGAATCTAAATCCAGAATTCCCGTATCTTTTTTTTTAAACATATTTTTTAGTTGTAACTGGACAAAATACCTTTTTTTTAATTTTTTAGGTGTAGATGGACACAACACAATACCTTTATTTTTATGTGGTGCTGAGGATTGAACCCAGTCCCTGCCCATGCTAGGCGAGCGCTCTACCACTGAGCCACAATCCCAGCCCCAGAATTTCCGTATTTTAATATCCCCATTTGATGAAGTAGTTAGAAATAAAAATGATCTGAAAATGTCCAATTTTAACTTCACATGTGAGATTGGCAGAACCATGTAATCACTCATATTATTTTCCTTCAGATGGTGCCCATAGATGGATTTTCTCTTGGATTAACAGCTAGGTTACAAGTAAATTATAAGTGTTTAGAAAGTATTATTCATATTTCCTTCATCTTACCCAGGCCTAGCATAGATTTGTAACTACAGTAGGTGTTAGTAAATGTTATAAACATTTTGCCTAGAAATTTAAAATATCTCTCATCTATGCAAAACAAGCAACACTGCATTCTGAATTTTATGGTTTTTAATGTAGTTTGAAAGCTAAACTGAAAAACTGGGAATACTGGAAGAAGATATTTCTGGTTTTAATCCCCCAGTACTTATTACTGACTCATGTAATTTTAGACAAATTACTAAGCTGGTTTTCAGTATATTACTCCACATATAATAATGGAAACATACAGAAATACAAATGAAACCATGGTCTATATTTTTCATTGTGTCAAATAGAAATTCAATCTTTATTCATATGTTTCTGAACTTTTTAATGTGGTTCTTACAGGCAGTCTAGAGCAAAACTCACTAAAATCTATTTTCTTCTTTTAATTTTTAACAATCTGATATTTTTAGAATCATTTCTATCATGGTGGGTGTGGATGTAATAAAAGGCAGCAAAATTATTGATATATTTTGAAGATAGTGCCAAATGATTTTCTCAGGAAAGGAAATAAGTGTGATTTTTATCCTTGCAGACCATGGATGATGTAAGTTATTTAAGTAAGTATAAAAAAAAAAGTTGCCATTAAATATGTCATGGGAGACAACGTGGCAAGATGTGTCTGTCTTTTTGGGGCTCAATTGGACCATACAAGTTTAGGTATTTAATTGAAAAGATCAAAACATAGTTAGAAACTTGTCTAAACTTTAAGAGAAAAGGTTCAAGATAGGGATAAAACTTGAGAATCATCAACTTCTAGATAAATGTAAAAAATCACAAGACTGAATAACACCTCCATGGGAATAGTGTAAAAGATTTTTCTAGAATTAAGACATGGGGTATGCTTAAATGCAAAGGTTAATAAGATGAGAAACCAGTATAACAGACTAATAAGTAATCACAAATTTAGGACACACATAAATGTAATGTCCAAACAACACTTAAGAGCATGTATCCACAATTCCTAACAAGTTAATTCCTAAGATGAGGAATTGGCCAAGATTTTAGCATGTAGTAGTCTTTGGTAACAATGATTAGAGCAATTTCAGGACACTGGAAGAAGAAAAAATCTCATTCAAGACAGAATTAGAATATGAAAAACTTGAGAGAATTAGAAAATTATTTGAAAGCATTTGTTGGTAAATGGAACAAAGAAAATAGTGTAGTAGGTAAAGGTCAAAGAGGGGTCAAAAAAGGATTATTTCCAAATTTGGAAAATTTTAAATATTATTATGTAATAAGAACGATCTACTGAAAAAGAAAATTGATGATGCAAAAGAAAAGGAAAAGAGTTCCTACAATGACATCCTTGAGTAGGTGAAAATAATGGATCCAAAGCAAAAGTAGAGATGTTGCCCCTCTCCAGGTTTATGGCAGCAGGAGAGCCCATCCAGAGTACAAGAAGGAACAATGTAATTCCTGTTCGGAAAACAGGGGGAGGAAATAACTGTCAGAGAAATGAAGTTCCCTACTGACTGCCCCATCTTCTCTATGAAGTAGAATGATAGGTCATCAGCTAAAGTTTTAAAAAATGGAACCAAGCTCTGGTGGCTTCAGAGTGAGAAGAGAGCATGAACTAATTCTCTAAAATTAGTGGAGCGTATAGGAAACAGGACACAAGATCTGATTTCCTGGCAGCATTCCTGGCTGGCTTCTCAAGGCCCCAAAATTAATGATAGTGAATTTATGATGAACAAGTCAGTATGCTGATGTGGTTCTCTTTCCCAAAGGTCATTTCTACATGCATAGTTATGTTGTAGGTTGAAAGAAGACCTGCTCATTTTCAGGCCTAAAAGTCTGTCAATAGTTAATACATCATCAGTCTCAGAGTAAGAATAAAACTTTGTTAATATTGGGGGAAAGTAGCTGTGATGAGCCCCCAAACGGTAGTTATGCAGTATTCACTTATGATGGTTCTATAATTCATTTAATTTATTTTTCTACTCATTCATTTATCTATTCACTCAAACATTATTAATATTTAGTATTCGTTCAAACATTATTAGTATCTATTAGATTATTAATATCTAATATTCACTTAAACATTATTAATATCTATTTATATCTAGTAAATATTAATAATAAATAGATAAATGAATTGGCAAACAAGAAAATCCCTGCTGTCATTAAGAAGAAAGTGAGTGTATATAGGGAGAGGATGGAAACATCAAATTAAGAATATATTTTATGTACTCAGTTGTAAAATATTCCAGGAAATTACCTGGCAAGAATGAGAAAACATGCTGAGAACAACTGTTTTAGTCTCCGAGGGCTGCCATAACAAACTACCACAGTTTGAATGGTTTGAACAATAGCAATTTGTTGGTTGTCATTATAATGATGTGAAATCCAAATTCAAGGTGATGTTATGTTGAAGCTCTTGGAGTTCTTTTCCCTAGATTGAAGGGAGCCATCTTTCTTTGTTCTCACAAATTCATCTCTCTCCATGCGGGCCCCTCACATCTCTGCCTCTTATAAGGAAACAAATCCTATTGGATTAGAGTTTCACACTTAGGAGCTTATTTAACTTTACCTCTTTAAATGCCATTTCTCGAAATGCAGTTACATTGAGGCCTATGGCTTCAACATAAAAATGGTAGGGAGGCACATCTTAGTACATAACTAGAACTAAAAGATATTAAATTGCAAAACGTCCCCCAGGAAATCAGGAAGCAACTTTCTCCAAAATATCTACAAAACTTGCATCTTCACATGCACTGACTGGATGATAAACAAAGAGGTAATATATGTTCTTTCTAGTCATTCTGTATCTTCATTGATATATAACTGTACTTCACATAGACCATAGATTTTGCATTGCATTTTCAATTCAGATTCTGTATATAAATAAACTTTCTGTTAAAAACCAGTTCTTTTCTTGTGATCCTGAACATCCAAAGGATCACTCTGCTAGAATGCTATCCCTGCACTATGATACTTTCCTTCAAATTAGATGTTCACACTTACCATGTAAGAAACAAGTATTTACAAAAACAAAAATCAAATTTATGGATTATTGTGTACAAAATTTTACCTCCTTATTTTAGAAATTATATCTTATCCTTTACTTTCTGTTCCCTTAATGATTTTGTACAGCATAGAATTTTTCATTCCCCGAACATACTGTAGAACTCTTCAGTGAAGTCATATGAATATTTTACAAGAATTTTAACAGTATTCTACTTTATATAATGCTTACAGACTATATGTTTGTATTGTTTTTATCAAATTTTTGTTGTTTATAATAAATATATCATTTTTATCAATTTTCAAAAGTATTGGCACAAGGCTACTTATATATTACATTTAATGTAACAGAGAGAATAGCCTTAATGATTATTTTTAGATATCTGAGAAAGAATACAATTTGTGTCTTCTTTCACACATTTTTTATGTCTTGCTAGAAATTTGTCACCTTTATTAATCTTTACAAAAAAAAGTATTTAGCTTTGCCATTTTTTCTTATATTTTTGTATTTCTTTAGTTGCTGTACTTTGTTGTCTAGTAAATACATGTGAAGACTCTTCATAGAATCTGGCTGGAACTCCTCGTGTCCTTTATTATCAAATGCCTTCTCTCAAATTCCACGTCTCTCCCACACACATCCATGCAAACACACACCAGACACACACATGCAATATGGAAATGTTTTTATTTCTCATATTGCCAAGGTTATTTAGAACCAGTTTTAATTGAAAAGCATACATTTTTGCCTCTGTAGTTCCCTAATGCCACTTTTTAAATTTCTGGTTCTGTTGTTATTAATGATGCTGCACCATAGCACTGCCAGTGAATGCTAACTTCTATAAAATGTTATTGAAATGTTAGTGATGACCATGAATACTAGCCTTACCCAGAAAAGAATATAATGGGAAATGTGAATGATAGTATTTTCTGCATGTTAAGCATGTGGTTAGGGATTTTATATTGTGAGAATTGACAACACAGCCTTTAACCATTTCTTGAACTTCAGTGTCAGAAATTGCCCACCTAGAACGTGATCTATTGCAGTACTGAGTGCCCTCTTGCATTGCTACCAACTGAATGAGGGTAGAAGAGGAGCCCCATGACTGACCACATAGCTCAGTGGTAGAATGCTTGCCTATGGTGTGTGAGGCTCTGTGTACAGCACACAAGCACACACAGTCCCTTTCACCAAGGACTGTCATTCCTCCTCCAGCCGAGTTCAAGACCAACCACAGGGTGTACAAATAATTATATCCATCAGAGGCAAAAGAAGACATTAATCTAAAGGGCCCATTAGCATTTCAAAATGAGGAGAAAGGATGTATACAATTCTTAGAAGACAAGCTTACTCCTAAGGACTACTTAAACGTAGTGTGGAGCCTGTGGGGGAAGATAATGGAATGACCACCCTGAGTACCCTCACATGGAGGAAGAATGTGGGGTGGAGCAGAAGACAAAGGAACTCTGCCATCTACTGCCATCTCATGCTGTATACTGAAGATGACACCACAGCAAAAAATACAGATAAGTTATAAATTTGCCTTCTTGAAACCCAAACACTCAGCTTGATTCTTAGTGCAGCAGTAAATCAGCAGTAGCTCTGAGTCCTACATACCTTCAGGATAAGATTTAAGTTAGAATTTATTAATATTAAGGTGTGGTACCTCTCTGGTGACCCAATCTCTCATTATTCTGCAGAAGTAATGCTCTGTTTAGACTCCAGCAAAAATAGGAAGCTTGCTATAGGGTTTTTTTTTTTTTTTTTTTTTTTTTTTTTTTTGGAGTAAATTACAAAGCTTTCCCAAGACAAGACACCTAGCTGACAGTAAGTATTGCGAGAAGTGATTGCATCATGGGTCCAAGATGGAAAAAAAGAGAAGAAACTGTATTAGGGTCTATTTAGGTCCCATCAGAGCTTGGTCCAGCCCACTCAGATAGCTCTGCCAGCCCATACAAACCCAAGGCAGCACAGAATAACTCAGAAAAACTTCTAGGAAAGCACTCCAAAGTACAGAGGTGGTTAAGGAGTATACAATGGAGCAGAATCCAGGACAAGATCTTTCCTTACCAGAATATTAATGCAGTGCTACATCTAGTGCCATGAGATATGACAGAAGAAACTTACCTGCTGTCCATACTTGGCTTCACTATATCTGTGGATTTCAACTCAAATAATAAGTTTCATATTCTTTCTTTACATTCTGTGCAATTACTACTTGCAGAGGGGTATAAGAGAGCTAAAAGTAAGAAAAACAGAGTACTTTTATTGTTTTTTTTCACATCACTTTTGAGCTACTTTGAAAGTAAATATATATGTATAAAGACTAGAAACACAAAGACAGCTAAGAGGCAATACTAAATATTCCTTGATATATGGACATATCATGGATACAGAGATATTTGTAGAAAATGAGGAAAGTCCTCAATCTATTTTAATATACCCAAGTTCTTAAACTACTAAATATATCACATTATTCAATCTCTCTTTCCACCCACCCCATACACAATTTTAATAGCTTTTTTGTGATAGCATAAAGTTGTCACAAGCTACTTTCGATTGCTCCTTTAGTTATGCTCATTCATATTTTTCATTATGCAGCTTTGAGTATCTACATAGATACAAATTCATGTCCAATTTTTTTATTGCTTTCAGTGAGTCAAAATTACAAAATTTTTCCACATATATTTTATATGAAACATGCAAGCTGGGACTGATAGCACATGATTCTAATCCCAGTGGCAGAAGACTGGGGTGGGAGGATTGAAAGTTTAATGTCAGTATCAGCAACTTAGAGAGATCCTGTCTCAAGACAAAAAAAAAAAAAAAAAATTAAAAAGACTGGGGATGTAGCTAAGCACTCCTGGGTTAAACCCTCATGTGCCAAAATAATAATAGGAAGAAGAGGAGGAGGAGGAAGAGGAAGAGGCAAAAGAAGAAGAAAGAAGGAGGAGGAAGAGGAGGAGGAGGAGGAAGAGGAGGAGGAGGAGGAGGAGGAGGGGAAAGAGAAAGAGAAAAAGAAGCAGAAAAACATTCAAGTGTTTTTTCCATCTTTGACTATTTTTACATTAAGATATATAATTTAAATATAAATAATTTAGGGCATGTTAGAAAATATGGACTTTTACCCATTGTTTTTACTGATACATTACTAATTCCAACATCATTTGGACTATGGAATATACCTTATTTTTTAGATTGATTTGAGATTTTATATTCATAAAAATAAGCATATATTTTTGGTCTGTATTGATCAGTTTACCTTTATTTTGTATTCTCTTATTTTTATTACACTATTTTATAGTACATTATGGTATCTGATAAAGTAGATCATTCTTTGAGCTGATTTTTACATTACCTTATCCGTAGAGGATGTCCTTGAACTTTTCAACTACTATTAAAAATTAATGATACCACTCTAATGATTGCATAGAATCTCACTTTCTTGGGTTTTTAAATACTTTTCTTATTTCAAAGAATAAAGACCCTCTGCTATTGCACTTTTTGTTCAGTACTTTAGACTACCTGATAACTAAATAGTTTGATTAATGTGATCCTCTATCTTATAAATATCCACTTAAGTGATGTGAAGTGTAATTACTTAAATTAACAAATTATTGTTAACAAAGTATTTCACAGAAGCTATGAAATTATTTTTGAAAACCATATCAGCACAATTATCTATTTCAATGTTTTAATAAAAACAATATTACATAAAAATGAATGTTTTCAGATGACTCCTCATTTAATTCCACAGTATACAGGTAGTTAAGCAAAGAGATTCTAGTTTCAGATTTCTAGGTTCAGTTCTCTTCACTGTCACCTAAAGGATTGAGCAAATTGCTTGTTATTTTATGTCTCTTTCCACATCTATATTAAGCAAAAATACTACCTTGAAAGAAATTGTGAGGATTGGATAAATTAATACACCCAAGTGTTTGGAACAGTGACTGATACATACTAAATGATGAACAAGTGTTACCTTTTTAAAAAAATTAATGATAAAGAAGGTGAAGCCAAGATGGCTGAATTGATAAAATTCTTCTTAGCATGTCAGTAGCAGAGAGAAGAGAACTCAACTCCCAAACACTCTTCTAAGAAACAAGGGGCTATGGTCCATGAAAGGAGCCTATAGTTGGAGGACATATCATAAAGGACTCATTGTTCACATGATAATTTCTCCTTTTAATTTATTCTCAATCCCTGAAGTAGAATAGGAAGCCTTTGAAATAACTAGTGTGCTGAGAATTAGAAATATGTCCTGAAGACACCAGGCTTGATGAGCACCAAACTTTAGTAACACACTTTGGATTGATGGTCACATTTAATCAGAGGCTATCCACTTTCACTTTGCATAATCACCAATCCTTTGAACCCACTTAAAAGTATATTGCAAGAGTAAGGATAGTTCAGAGAACCTAATTTCATTTTTGCAAAACTTTTCTAGAGATTGGCCATAGGAATTCAAGAGTTTCGTATAAGAAAGCTAGTGAATATTCTTGCACTATTTGAGGTTGTATGGTTAAACAACTAATCATAATGAAGTTTATTACATTTTATTATTAATAATAGAACTTTCATTGCCTTCTCATACCACAGCATTGTAACACCTCTGAAACTGGGCATTAATTTATTTTAACTTTCTGTTAATGGACTATGGTAATCAACAATCCTAATAATCTTGTTATATTCTGATATTTTAAAAAGAATATGCAGCTGGGGGTGTAGCTCAGTGGTAGAGTACTTGCCTAGCATACAAGGTCCTAGGTTCAATCCTCAGAAAGAAAAAAAGAAAGAAAGAAACTGCAAAAAGAAAGAAAAAAAAGAATACACAAAATAAAGCAAAACCAAATATGATTTGAATCTTTTTCTAAATTTCTCTTTTGATATAACTGTAAATAAAATACCTCCACACAGAAAAGATTCAAATAATTCATTCTCTTACTAAAATGACTTACTGTTTATTACCAATGTCATCACTTGGCATCTTGCAAATATATCATTACATACATTTTTATCAGGCTGTGTATTTGTGTGTGTGTGTGTGTATTCATTGTGAAATTCTCTTAGACCTCAGTGTTTCTAACATCTACCTTGCATATGAAACAGCAAAGGATTATTTCAATAATGGTGAAGAGGGTTATAGTAATAATCATAGATGAAAGGGGGAAATGATCTAGTTACTAAAGTAATGAAACAGGAGAAAAAAATTTCACCTGCTTTTTAAAATTATTAGTTTATTACCTCTTTACCTTGCAAAGCTGTGTAAGAAAGAAACAGAAAAAAAGTAAAAAGAAAGATTAAATTCTCATGTTTATATCCCTCAGAACTCATATGAAATTGCCAGTGGCATTGGTATTTCTTAAATAACTCATTATTTTAAAACATAATAATTTTCTGGGGTCACCATAGGCCTTTCATGTTCCCAAGATAAAAGAAAAGTAATGTCCAGCACTTTTGCCCCAGGCACTGCTAAATACAAGTGTTAATTTTGTTAACCATGAATGACTAAATTCATATTACTGCAGGAAGAGATGTATAAAATGATGTTTTCCACCTTATTTCTAATCAAAGACTCCAGAACTACTGGCTTGGCTGATTCTCCTCAATCATGAAGGCTCCAATCCTCTTTATTTTATTTTTCTTTCTGGCCTCATTGTCACCAGGTAAAAGGAAATGTTAACTAAGAAGATACATATCTTTCTGGACAGGGAAATCTTGGTTGATGTCAACTGGAGACAAAGGAGCTACCTAATTGCCAGGAGTATGGTCTTTTATGGTCCCAGGAATTAATTACAAATAATCTATTTGTGATCTAACTAAAATGTAAGGCTCCTGGTGAGTCACATTAAAAACTTAAGGATTTGATCAAACTATGATGAGCTGGTTGTCCAGATGGACAAGTAAGATATGTTGTTAATGTAATGTGTAACCAGCTAGATCTTTGAAAATGAATGCTGTATAGTATAGTAATCTTGTGTTTTCCAATAACTTAAGATAGACATGGTTATATTATATTGCATAGTTTACTTTGAGAATATTCATTTTAAAATGGCACTTTCAATTGAGTTAATGTAGGAAACATTTTTTAAATATTTATTTTTTAGTTGTAGTTGGACACAATACCTTTATTTCACTTATTTATTTTTTTATGTGGTGTTGAGGATTGAACCCAGAGACTCGCATGTTCAAGGCAAGCGCTCTACCACTGAGCTACAACCCCAGCCCTGTAGGAAACATTTTAATGCCCCTATTACCTCAGGTCAAATTACATTATTATTATTACTAATGAAGCAGGGAAATGAGAATGACCTTGAGGTAACAAAATCTGGGTTCAAAATTGATTTCTGTCATGTATTGGCCATATAATCTGTTAGGATTCTATACTCTTTTACCATTATATTTTTTTAATTTGTCAACTAAATTTAGGAATTAACTCTGCCTCATATTCTTATCATGAGAATTGATGATATATGTATGAAAAGTGTCTAATACAGAGTATAATATATTTTAGGATGTTCTTTAATAGTGTTTCAATTACTTTAAACTGTATGGAAACATCTTTTATAGCAAGTAACCTTCAGTTGCCTCCTATTATAGGAAGAAACTCTTGTTTGCCATCTATTTCAGGAGATAGTAAAGGCAATAATTATCGTGTTGGCTATCATGTGCTTGGATTGTAGTCTTTACAAGTCTTTACTACACTTGTTACTATGAGGTTGGAAAAGCAGCTAAAGGGAAACATCTTGATGAAAATCATTAAAAGATCTGTTTTGATACATTTCAGTTTTCTTGAGATAGGAGAAATTTTCTTGTTTATGCAAACAATTACTTCACACAAACCCAAACATTCACCTTTTAAAAATAAAATAAAATAAGCAAATAAACAAACAAAACCATAACTTAGTCGTCTGATTTAGAAGTGATCTAGAACTCAAATAGTTTACTCTTTGAACTTTAAATCTATCCCTTAGCAGCACACAAGAAATCAAATGCTTTAATAATGAGACTAATTTTGAGTAAAACAAAAGAAAAAAAGCAAACAACCTAAAATACATAAGTAGTTTGGGTAAAGGATTCAAATGGTTTGAAGCCAGGCATGGTAGCATATGCCTATAACCTTAACTCAGGAGACTGATCAGGAGTATTATTTGGGCCTAAGAGTTCAAGATTAGCCTAGGCAAACAGGGTGAGACCTGTACATACCCCCACCACACACACACACACAAAAAATATTCAAATGAACGGAATTATTTTATAATTCAAATAAAATATAGTGGATGAGAATTATGAGTATTATCATTGTAGTACATCACCTTAAATTCAGGACACACAATTAAAATCAGAGTTTATTTATTCTAAAACTGAACAGAATTTACCTTAAAAAAAGAGAAGACTGGTATTTAGCACAGTCACAGTTGTATAATAAAATATTAGCTTCAGTTATGCTATCATGATTTACATGTGTCCCCCAAGTCAGTTGCTTTGGAAAAAAAGCATGTGAAAGTCTTCATGACATTTTCAGTATCTTCAAAAACCCAAGAGACATTGTGTATATGCGTGCATGATTTCATCTAAAAGTTGAAGAATTTGCAATTCCTTCTTGTGCATAAAAATGAATTTTTATATGATACAGTAGCTGTTATCTAGAGAGATGCTTTTTTGTTATTTTTGTTACTGGTGGAAAAATGCTAATTTAGAATTCCCACTTAAATAATGCTATTCTTTTTCTCATACTGGTGCTTGACAGCTGTCATCTTCTGTTATTTGTAAATTCCAATTAAGTCAACATACATGCTTCACACCCTTCATGTAGGACAGTGTAATTTGAGGATGCATTTTTAAGCTAGTGCGATAATGTCTTTTTCCCTCTGGCATCAAAAAGAATAAATAGCATCTCTCTAGATAATACAAATACAGAAACATCATTAATTTATATGGGAGAATAGTGGTATCACATGGCCTAAAATATACAGTAAAAATTTCAATATAATATGAGTTTAATTTGTTTCTTAAAATAACTATCTTTCGAAAGTAACAGAGAGATTTATGCTAACATAACTGCACTGAAAACAGAAGGCACAGATATATTGTATCCTTAGTACCATCAACTTCTGGGTCCTATATGTTGAGCTCCTGGGAAGCTGGTAATTCACCATTATTATTAATGTCTTTACTTTGAGAGTCTACCTCCATAATTGGCTGAAAAATGCAAATATTTCTTGAAGAAGTAAAATATTGTCTAATACCCATGATGTGAATGAGTTCATCAACTGGCTTATACTATGACGATGCAGGTTTGAGCACTTTATAAAAGGAAAGACTCAGAAAGAAAGAGACATAAGGGGATGCTGACCAATTTCAGATTTCACTCCCTTCTTCACTCGGATCTCAAGGCTGGTCATGCATGACAGCATTACCACCCCAGCAATTCATTGTCCTTGGCTAAGCACTGGCTCAAGTCTCTAAAAGTGTTCAAAAAACCTCTTTATCTTATAGTCTGGAGGGTTCTTTCTGCTCTTCCAATAATAGATAAGTCTAGAGATATTTAAGTAACATAGTAAAATAAACAATATTAACTAAAACTCCCATTTTGAGTCTGAAATTCAGGTATGTTTAAATGTTTAACTGCTTTTGAAATTAGAAAAAAAAAAAGTATGCTGGTGCATGCCTATAATACCTCTGGCTCAGGAAGGTGAGACATGAGGATCGTGAGTTCAAAGCCAGACTCAGCAACTCAGTAGAGCTCTAATCAATGCAGTGAGACCCTGTTTTTAAATAAAAAATATAAAAAGGGTTGGGGATATGGTTCCATTTTAAAGTGCCCTGGAGTCTAATCCCTGATACCAACAACAACAAAACACATACACACACACACACACACACACACAAAGTAGAAGAAAAAAATCTTGAGATGTTAACTATGTCATTTACCTTAATTTTCATAATGGTATTTATACAAGTTTATATATGCCCACAATTATCAAATTATACACATGGATATGTGCAGTTCTTTGGATATCAATATATATAACAAAAAGCTGTTATAAAAAAGCAAAACAGGTATGTAAGTAGCCAAAGAAATATAAGCCAAAGAAATCATTCAAGGATTACTTCTAGATACAGCAATATCTATTTGGAAACATTCATGTTAAATTAAACTTTAGCAGTTAGTGGGTTCAGCCAAAAGGTAGAGAAAAAATTAAAATTAACAATGAAACAAAAAATAATGGAAAACTATTATCACTAGAATAATAGGCAAAAAAAATTGACTTCCCAAATCTCTATCCTTATATGGAGATGATATGCTTATTTTCACATCAATAACTAATTTATCCTATCTTCAGGGTCTTAAGTCATATATTATGATTCAATGACTTATTATGTGTTTTTTTTTCCCACAGTGAAATGTGCATTGAAGGACACCTACATTTGTTTCATCAAGGGAGGCAAATGTAGAAATGTGTGCCCTTATTCTGAAAAATCAGTTGGTTTCTGCACAAAACTAAATGCCAATTGTTGCATGTAGAAGTCTGAACTAAAAAACCAGCATCCCTGAACAATAATGCAAGTGAGTATATGGGTTAGTAATCAATGGAACTGAATTGCCAATCATTCCTGCACAGTCTGTGTTGTTCATTTGGATACAGGGCTTCATTTGAGAAACTGAAATCTCTCCTAAGGATCTGAGAATGGTGAGAGTCATACAGTATACAGGAAGTTCTATGGAAGCATTTCATCATTTTGGATACTGATTATCTGCTGAATGATTGAAGAATGCTAAATGACAGAAAGAAAGCATTATTATCAGGATTCCTCAATTCATATGTGTTCAAACTATAATAGGAAAGTGTCTTCAAATAAGGACAGTTAAGAGGGACCAATGGTGGAATGTGACAGACATCATTATCCAAAGTACATGTTTGAAGACATGAATTGGTGTGAATATAGTTTGTATACAAACAGAGATATGAAAAATTTGTGCTCTAAATGTGTAATATGAATTGTAATATGTTCCGCTGTCACATATAAAATAAAAAAGAAATAAAAAAAAGAAAAGAAACAAATAGGATTTCACCAAGACATGGATTAAGGGACCTGATTCACTGCAATCAGAAAACCTTAGCATCAGTTCAACCCCATTCTTATGTGTCTCTTTTCCTGAAGAGGGAATTTGAAAAATAAGCCATTTCTGAAAGCAAGGCATAGACTAAGGCTTCAGAATAGCAAAAACAATGCTAAGCAGGAAGTGTGAATCAGGCGGTATAGCGATACCAGACTTCAAACTATACTACAGAGCAATAGTAACAAAAACAGCATGGTACTGGTACCAAAACAGGTGGGTGGACCAATGGTACAGAATAGAGGACACAGAAACCAATCCACAAAACTACAACTATCTTATATTTGATAAAGGGGCTAAAAGCATGCAATGGAGGAAGGATAGCATCTTCAACAAATGGTGCTGGGAAAACTGGAAATCCATATGCAACAAAATGAAACTGAATCACTTTCAGTTGCAATGATACAAATTGCAGAGATAAAATCCTTATCTAAGTGAAGTAGTAGACTACATGTGAGATAGTCCAGAAAATGTTGTATTCAAAATAATACTCCAAATCCCAAATAACACATAGACTAGTGTGATTCCTCCAGAAGAAACCCATGCTTGTGTTACTAGACTATGTTTCTACCTTAGTGGAAAGTATATTAACAGGTAGATATTCTCTTCATAGTATGAAAGGAAAAGAAGTCTATTTTTCTCTTTGTCAATATTTTCTAGATACAGTCACAGGCCATTTGATTTTTATATAGATATGGCCAATTTGATCACTACCAGGATATAAGAGAAGCTCAAAATTTTGCTTAAAACCTTTCTTACATTCTTCATTGTCCTCAGGATAAAGTAGAGACCCCTTCAGCAGAGGTAAAATGTTTACTCCTCATTATAGGCTTCAGTTTTACTTGATTTCTTTTACAGCTACTTGTTCTAACTTGCTTGCAACCTTGGCAGATGCTATTTCCTCTCCCTAAAATATTCTTTTATTCATCTGCATAACTGATCTTGCAAGTCATATCTTAGAAACCTTCACCAATGAAAATGGTTTACAAATCCCTTCCCTCTAAGTGACACACCCAGTTGGGAACTCATCCATTTAGATATCTGCATGCCTGTGTTTCCATTTAGGTTAAAGCTTCATAAAGATAATATTTTTCTTATGTATACTGTGGTATTTTGAGCACAAAACAATGTCTCTTCTATCATGATTTCTGGGTGAAAATGTATAGGACAAATAAATAAATGAAAGTGATATATTGCTACAGGGGGAAATGGAGGGTGATATAAATGAAACATTTTCAGCAAACACCAAACGTCAGGTAAAATTTCAGGCCCAAAGTCACTAACAATGATACTTTTCTCTTTTATCCATTTGTATCCTATAAATAATATGATTGCTTTCTTGGCAAAAATGTAAACAGACTTAGGCATACAATCAAGATATGAGTATCAATGCCGCATTTCTTCACATTTCTTCTCTACACCCAGAGTGCATCCAAGTCTGGAAGTCAACAAAGTTATTGTGAAAGAGAAAAATACACAGCATGAATCTTTTCAGCACTTTTTTGATTTATTCATGTTCTCAGCATTTTAAAGAATGAAACTATATTATGGAGGAAACTACACTGTCTCTGTGCATCATGTTGTTGTCTTGCGTTTTATGGAGTAATTGCCACTTTTATTTTGTTTCCCAACGTGGTATAAAGCAGTGATCAAGAAGCTAGAGCTTTCATTGAGGAAAGAGTTTTCCCCAGGGGTAGTTAAATTAGAAAGGTTGCAGAAAATTCCCAGTGACATATTCATCTTTTGAGGTCAAATGGTTTGTATTTGAATCCTAGCTTTCCTATGTTTTTATCTATGAAATTTTAACATAAACTACTATCTATCATTGGCTCTCTAATCTCTGTAATAGGAATAGCATTTAATTCACATTTTATATAGGTTTGATACAAGTATTAAATTAAATAATCAAGTAAAATTCATGTGCAGTGTCTGCTCTGTAACAAATCTGTAATCAGTAATCCAAAGAATGATAATGATCATCATCATTATAATTATATCAATATTACTATCATTGTTCAATGTTCCAAATTTTCTCCTGCATTTATAGTATGGATGTGTGCAAAGTTTACACTATAATAATAATTCAGCCCAAAAAGGAAAGAGAGAAAAAAATCGTCAAATGTGTATGGGACTAGGAAGATTGAAAAGGAATTCCAAAGGCAAGGAGGTAGCCCTGGAATAAGTCACCCTTTCAGTTCTGCTTTATTCTTGTCTTTGGCTCCTGGGTAAGAAGAAAAACTAAGACTGGTACAAGCTGTATTTAGATGACCCAGAAGCATTAAACAACTTGAAATGGAAAAGTTTATAGGCTTCATAAGAAGACAAGAATAACTTAATGATTCAGCTCAAAGTCACAAAGCACTAGGTCCTCCCCAAGTCATAAACAATCTGCTTCTAGGAGAAAGAAGAAAGTACAACAAGCCGAAAAGATAGACTGTGTTACATTAACTGTGTTTATATCCACAAATCTCCAAATTCAAAATGCTTCTACAAAGCTAGATCTTTAGGCAAGTATAGTACTGATGAGAATCTTTTAAAAGTTTGAAAACAAATCCTTTCTTATTCCTTTCCTGTTTTATATTTAAACATAATTATTTCTGTAGGCCTGGTGGCCAGGGTACCCAAAAGTATGTTCCTGGTCTACTTTTCCAAATTTCCTGAACAATCTTATCTGTAGCAACTTATTCAATCGTGTAAAATGAATCCAAGTTTATGGTTCTAACCTTCACTTCTTTTTTTAAGCTCAAGATGAAAGCATGTTTATCAGATCTTTCTTATGAAAAATCTATAAATTTTGTAAATTCCATACCATCAGTAATTCTCTTTTCTCACCCACCCCCCACCATAAAGTGATCATCATTAGCATCACATACTGCTTAAAGGACAGGCCTTCTCTCACTTTCTCCTTGTATCAGTACATTTAATCCAATTCATAAATAGTTCTCATTCTTGCTGACACTACATTGGTTAAGGTCTTATCATTAGCTCTACCTGGCCCATATTCATGAAAAATGCTTACTGTTATATCTGCCTTTCAGGCTAGTCTCTACCAAATTGGAACTAAATCTGTCACCATGGCTCAAATCTTGTGTTATGCATCTCATTGTTGCTTCAAAACAGAACGGAAAGAAATATAGATTACAGGAAGGCTGTAATCATTAAAATATATTTGTTAGTATGATAGGTATCAAAATAGCATAAACTAAGTTCTCACTTTACCTGGGGTGAGGGATTCTGGAAAGACTGCATTGACAAAATGTCTTGTGAGTAATAAAGATTTAGGTAGGGTATTTGTATGTGGTGAGGGAGAAGGGTAGGTTGGTGAGAGCAGTTGAGGATATTTCAAATAAATGGATCAGATAAGCGGGTCAAAGCCCTAAAGCTGAAAGTAGCAGACATAATATCATGGATAATGTAGAAAGCTTAGTAAGGTTGGGGAGGAAAGCAAAGTAAAAACGGGAAAAAAGCCAAAGGAGATGTTTGGTTGAGCCAAGGTCATGAATGGCCATGATAAATACATGAGAATTTACCATGAGGGATAAAAAGAATTTAAACAAGGAATACTGTGACTATTATATGGAAATGAAAGAGGGTTAAAAGGATGTCTTTAAGGACCAGAGACTATTAGAGCAATACAGATGAGAGGTGAGTCTGACTCAGGGAATTCTCTTGCTCTGGCGATAAGAACTGGATGAATCTAAGCTGTGTGTGGGTGGCAGGATTTACAAGAGTTGAGGAAAGCAACAAAAGGCAGTCCAGGGTTACTCCCAGATAGTACAATAGTCCTGCCTGACCTTCACCAGGTTAAATCCTGACTTGCTCAAATCAGGTGTCTAGATAGGGTTGCTCAGAAATCTATTTGAGATTCCAGGGAGCCATCTAAGCATCAGGCTGGAGACGGACTGTCAAGCTCAAGTGTGTGGCAAGTTCATTTAGTGTGAACTTAAAGTCAGGCCTGCTAGCCTTAATTCCAATCCCAAGTGAAGCTCCCTTTATCACATCCTCAGACTATTTCTGGCACATAACTCATGTAATGACTATATTTCAGCCTTGGGCTTTCCTTTCTGCTTTTCCTAATACAGTTTACATACTCCTTGGTAATTAATAGTCAATCCTCATCAGTTCTCTACAATTACTGCTAAATTGTAGTTTTCTTGCCCTAAAGATATACAATGAATATTCTTTCCCTTCCTGTTAATATTGGGATCTGATTTCAGAATCCAGATGAAATTTGTATGTATCACACTCCTAGTCTGTACATATAACACTCACTTCTCTTAATGTTTGGAACTTAGAGATCCATATTTCCTAGTCCTGTGGTGAATTGTCTGAATATACATTCTTTATAATGCTAGTTAGTTAGCACTTCAGGATTTATGAGCTTTGTTATCCTGATTGGCTACCAATCACTTCTTGCTCCAGAATTTTCCTACAAATTGTCATTTCACAACTTCAGTATGCCAATCATTAAGAAAGAAATCCATCTTTAGGATTTCTATCTCTTTCATTCATACATGACATGTAGATAATTCCTCAACCCTATATAGAGTGCTTACCCTGTCAAATTCACATAGACCTACTTCTCCTAATCTTATTCTTTCACGTCCAGTGACACAACTCCAAGATTTTGCTTATTGAGTTTTATATTTTTAAATACCCTTCATTACTTTTGGTCTGTAACATCCCTTGTCCTTCAAAATAAACAAAAAGTTCTTCTTCTTTGAAGACTGTACTACTTTTTCATCTCTAGATGACTTCCATTATATGATATAATTTTAATGGTCATTCTATTATACAGAAACTTAGTAAACTTATGTACTAATATTTATTTTGAAACAGAGTTATGTAGTATCTTCTGTGTGCTACCAAGGCAACATGTAGGTAAATAATTTCTGTCCAAAAATATTAAAAATTCAAACTTTTTTTGAGTTATTTCCTTATGTATTCTATGTTACATGTCCAAAACTTCTTTGGGATAGAAATGCTGTCTGAGTAATTTCATTATCATTTTCTATTTGACTATGAAGTGGTTGTTGGGCAAATTAAAAAACCCACAACAAAATTCATTACAAGGTTAAATTAAAATAAAAGCATTTTATACTCTCATAATTCCAAAAAGCATAAAACTCTATAATTATATCAAATTTTGAAAAAATTGAAACTCTGCAAGTATAGTATGGGTATGTTTGATGAATATCATTCTTCCCAAATTGGGGCCGGGTGAGGAGGGCTATAGAGAAAAGGATAACAGCTCTATAACATATTTTTTCGTCATCCAAAAAACGGCATCTCTTTTGACAGAAAAGAAAATGTTAATTTCATCTCTTTTGATATTTTGACACTAATATTTCAGAATCTCTTATAGGGCAATTTCAGTACTCTACCCTGGGCTCTTAATCTTACCAGCATAGCTCAAGTAGAAAAAGGTTATTGTTACCAGTTTTCTCATTCCCTACCCTGGATTGTGGCAAATCCAAAAAGCCATATTGGAAGTTTCTATTCTGAAAACATAGATTAAAAAGTATTGGGGACACAAACCAAACATTATTATTTTACCTCCTAATTATGTACTTTCTCATTGAGATTTCAGGAATCACCATACCTCCTATTTAAGGTTTCCTTTTTTTTTAAAATCCATTCACATTTCATTAAAGATGAGGTAAGGTAAGCATTCAATAACAATCATTAGAAGTTTACCTCATTTTGAGTGTATCTGCAGATATATTACCATTCATTGTTGAATATTCCTGGCTCAGTTCCTCCCTTCCTTGAGAGCAGAACTTCAACAGCCACAGCCAAGAGGCTATAAAGGTATGTGGGAATTTCAGGACTGACACAAAATTTGTACATGGAACCAGTGCCCTCCTATCCGTCCTCCAACCCGACTGTCTCTAATACTCTTTACATCTCTTCTGCCCTTGCTCTCTAAGAATGCTGACCACCTGGAAGAACCATTCTGCTAGAGGCTTCCTTGAACCCTCTGGGAACTGGAAAAGCTTTCATATGTGTTGTGGGAAAAAATGGAACCTTCCCTATCTTGTTCATTTTCTTACTCTCTGGGTTAAACTTGTGTGTTGGTCTAAACCAGGGCGGATTTAAGCCCCAGGTAGCACAGTTGAATATTTGTCTGTAATCAATAAATTTCCTGAGCTAATTGTCCTAGTATTCTCATAGAGTCTTAAATATAATCCATCAAGCTGATTGAAAGATTGAAAATGCCAAGCTATTTCTCCCTAGTGGCAAAATTATATTCTTGCATCTAAATAAATAAAAAGATGCCATGTGCGCAATTTATCTAAAGACATTCTCACAAGAAAAAATAGTCTAGTAGTTCTTCAATTGGACAAAATAAAAATTGTATCTTCACCCTCCTAGGATGCCCCTGTTTAATAAATGTTAGGAAATAATGGTATCTACATTTTCCCCCAATTCAAGTACTATCACTCCTTGAGAACCTAGAGTCATAAAATTACCTTAGAAGATATTTCAGAGTACTGAAACCTCTGATATAATGTCTCTAAGGAGATGACATCTTAGCAGGGGAGTGAGAGAAACTTTCTCTACCCCTAGATTGCAAGAAGTCCAATAGTTATACAAGAGGTATGTACCCCAACGTAGTAGTGGGAAAAATTAGAAGAAGATTAATTGAAGTGGTTACTTCTAACCTCTACTTATGGCATATTTTGAGGCCATTAACAGTGAAATTATTAATAAATTGAGTAATATTCATAAAATGGGGTTATATATACAACCATGAGAATTATATACTGCCAAAATAAAGTTTGCAATATTGTTTGTAATTTATATTGTTTAGGTTGACATATTTAATGATATATCTAACAAAAATGTTGCATTAAAAAGATTTGAACTGAAAATAATTCATGATATTCAAAGTGTACATTGTACCACTATCAGCAGTGAATACTTTAATCATCATTATTCATTGAAATTAATCTCTACATCATTAAATATTGAGGTTAGGTGATTAACATGTACTATGCCATTTGTATAGAACACAAAAATTAAGAGGAACTGATTATGCTATTAGAAATCAGAATAATAGTTACTATTGGGTGTTAGAGAATAACAACTGATAAAGCTATAAGTGGATCTTACAATGTTCTATATCTGGATCTCAGTAGTAGTTACATAGGTTAGTACGGTTTGTGAAGACAGCTGGATATTTAAATTACAATATGTATATATTACATATATATGTATACACACATTTATATACATATATATTATACTTCAAATATTTTAAAGATATTAAAATATGCAGAATGAATACCTCACAGTCACAATTTTCTCTAGGGCAGGCCACTATGGATAGTTTTGAGCATATTCTTTCAGACCTTCTTTTTTTTGTATAGAGTAAGTAATTTTTTTTTTTACTTTTGTGTATACCTATAGGTATAAGTAATGCATACGTTAACTGGCACTTCATTCACAAAAAAATATACATTTATCTTCAACTTTGTACTAAACAAACTCATGTCGGTATTGTGAAATCTTCTATGGTGCAAGTATTTACACCATAAAACCAGTTTTGTGGGTTTTTTTTTTTTTTTCTCTGAGAGAAGGTTGATGTTTTCTAAATTTTTCTCTTACAAAGGATGGTATACAAAACACAAACATTATATGGCTTGAATGTACTACTTCAACGCCTTGTATTATGTAAATCTTCTAGTAAAAAATCTGCTATCCAAACAACTTCTTACATTTATGAAAAGAGAACCCTTGCTCATTCTTGCATTCTCTCTGACTTTAAAATATTCTCTATACTCATGGGATTCTGAAATTTTTTATCTCTCTATCTCTGTAAATATAATCAAACTTTTTTTTTTAAAAAAAGGGTCTCAATAATATGCTTAAGGCCTCACTAAGTTGCTAGAACTGGCCTCAGCCTCACCATCCTTCTGTAACAGCCTCCCCAGTTGTTGGGATTACAGGCATATATACCACCACACCTGACAGGATCCAATTTTTTAATGGAATAATATCAGAAGTGTGCATACAGGTGAGAAATTATTGAAAAAAATGCCCCAATGCCTGGAATGATAGGAGGGGACAACCAAGATAGTTAATTTTTGTACCCAGCTCTCCCTATTAAAAGCCTGATATTTCCTAACCATTACAAAAATACCTAAGAGAAGATTTATTTGCTTGAGAAGACTAGGATTATTTAGTGGCCAAGTTTGGACTTGAAGCTATAAAACTATGAAGTGAGACAGCTTTTTTATATATAGAAACACAGATTAAAAATGTGACAGTGCTGCTTATGAACTACATATTTAAATTTCACCGAATAATATTATCTCTTGAATCTCAGTTTCTTATATTGAGAAATGAATATAATAGAGATTTTTTATTGCTTTTATCATTATTGAGGATTAGTCCATATTTAAAGAAACCATCATAGTGTTTTGAAAAAATAGGTATTCCAAATATGTTAGTTTCTTCCTTATTTTTTCTTCATTCTTTAAAACCAAAGCATTTTCCTATACTTCACTGAGGGCTGCTGGTGAAACTCTGTTTTCCTTTTCTTTCCATTATTGCAATCTCACTCAAAATTGTTAGAGCTAGGGGTATCGAACGCCACATAATACAAAGAGCACTTTATCTGTTATTGACTTATTCCTAGTAATTAATTCAGTATTATATTGGAGATGTTAAACCCTTTGTTTCAATCCCAGGTTCCTCATCTCTAAAATAATTGGATTGCCTGAATAAAGTGTTAAGCAGTCCTAAGGTCTCTGACATAATAGAATAGATATCCTATCGTTCTGAGTAAGAGCAAAAGCCAAGAATAGAAGTAAAGGTGTGTCAAGGTGTAAACTGAAGTCAGAGGTGATTCCTTTTCCAAGATAAATCAAAACACCCATTAACAGAAGGCATGATGGCAATGTGGCAAAAGTCAGGTTTGTGAGGAATTCTGATGAATCCAGTGTAAGAAGAATTTAATTAGAGTTGAACAGGTAAAAAGAGTGAGCTTGAGAACTAATAAAACAGCTAACATTGAACAAACACTGATTATATTTCAAGAGCTATGTCCCTACTCTCACTTAGTTCCCACCATGCATTTGGTTCTATTATTACTTCCACAAACATTGAAACTTAATTTTAATGATATTAGTAATTTGGCCAAGATTACGTGACTAATAAATGGCAATACATGGACTGAAATCTACATTTAGATATTTGGAATAAAGAGATAGACATAGAGAGAGGGATGAAAGAATGAAAAAAGAAAATGATGTAAAGGGAAGAGAGATAAGATAAACTTTCCGAGTAGAGGAAGGTTTGTGTACCCATAATACTCAGTAAAATATCTGTGGATTAAGCACCAAACAAAGAGTTGTACATTGGCTATTTCAAACACACACACACACACACACACACACACATTTTAAGAAAGAAGATGCAATTAATATTTAAATTTGTTCACAACTAATGACTCTTATACTAAGCATATGATTTAATTTTAGAGATCCAGGTGTTCCAGCATACTTTGTTCAATGGCTGTACCAAATGTCTCTTTTATGTTCTTTTGGATTTGTTATATAAATAGACTTATCAGATACAAGAAGCATTTTATTTGTAGGAAGTTAATGGTCCAGATCTTGTGATCACTTGATGTTCCAAATAGTATTTATGATTAGAAGATATCGTACTATTCTTTTTAGTCCATGTCCCTGTTTAATGTTTGAATTCTTTCTAGCATATTCCCACCTAATAGTTACCCAACTGGTTCTTCATTAGCCTCAGTTACAGTAATTCACAACTTTCCAAAGAAACTAAGCTGAGTTTTATACAACCAAATTTAGATCATCTTCCTAACGATCAGTCTCTATCACGTTCATGGCAACTTCTGTATCCTGGTTCTATACTTTGAGGTCATATTTAACTAGTTTAATTTCACTTTCAACATCCAACCTTTGAACATGTGAGGACGTCTCTATAGTCATTACATTGTGTATTCCTTTTATTGAACATTCCTATATTCTTTCTTATATGATGTGATTTTGCCACTTATCCTCATATATTCTGGCACTACCATATAGCAATTGGCTCAAGATTTCTAGAGCACACCATTTTCTTTCCTAGAAACAAATGTAAGATTCCCAGGTGGTGTTTGACTAATGGCAAAACAGCTCCTTTTGGGGGAGTTATTTCTATTCCCTTACACAGTTTAACCTAATTATCAAGATTGAAAGCATGCTACTTGCCTAGGGACAGCTAACTACCCTATTTTCAACAAGCTAACAAAGTTAATGTTTTCTCTCTTACTTTTTTCAAGGCATGAGTTGATTTACAGAGCACAGAGCCAAGGCAAACTGATAACATCTTTTTTAAAAACGACATCTGTTTCAGACATAAATTGTGAATTTGGAGTTCAGACTCTTCTACATTTTGTGAATGATCTCCTTAAAATAACACACACACACACACACACACACACACACACACACATGCACACACATATATATGTATATGCGTTACAGAATTAAAATGTGGCATCTTTAGAAACTGCACATTTTCTAATGTCTTAATGTTTTTCATGTTCAGTAATGCTTATTAACTCATATTCTGGCCACTTTCACAGTTACACACTCCATGAAGTTCAAAGTGCTTCCGATGTCAACTGATGTGAATTCCTTATTGTTGTTAATAACTGCTTTGGCCAAGGTCAGTCATATCACTCAAGTATCTTCCTTCCGCCCAATTTGAGTTCCCTTTATCCCTTCCCATCCTTTTTCTTCCTTTCTGGCGTGTTGGAATTTTTGATAGCCATCAACATTGCTCAAGACAGAAAGGAGCAAAGGCTGCTGTGGAGCAGAGGGATTTTGTATATGCAATTGATTTACTTCAGGGAAGGCTGGAGGGCAACTTACCTCCCTTGGGTGGGACTTGGTGAAAAACTGGAATGAGTATGTTTGGGGGAGTCATCCCCAATCTTCATCAAAGGCTGAACAGTGCTTATATATCACATTGTACTACAGTAGACATGAGATCATAAATTTTTCAGTGACTTTAAAATAGTCTTGACATCTTTTTGAATTTATATACCAGAATAATTTAGGGATCAACCTCTAGAAAAGCAATCTTTGTCCTTTTCCCTGTGCATTATTCTCCATGCCTACCAGAAACATATTTGCCTTGCTTTCTGAAGAAGCAAGCCAGTCATAACTTCAAGGTCACATTGAAATTTAATCATATTAAAGTATAATTTCAGAAAAAACATAGGACAGCATCTAGTGCAAGGAGTCACAAAAAGGACAAAGGGGAAATTAGAAAAGTTCAAACCTTGTATGATATTGTTAATTTTAAGAAAAAGTGTGGCAGAAGCTTTAGGGTTTTTCTAAGGTTATTTCTGTCCTTTTTTTTTTTTTTTTTTTTTAATTATTTAACTCTGCTGCAGCAGGAAATGAAGGCCACCAGAAAGGGGAGGAAGGACTTTTGAATAAGTCTGGACTTGGCCTTTAAGGAATTAGCTTTCAAACCATGTGAGTAAACATGCACAAGAGGAAGGCCACTTAACCACTCTTGTTCTCAGTTTTCCCATCTGTGAAATGAAGAATTGAGTCAAATAATCTTAAATAGTTTTTCCAACTCTGTAATATATAATTCTAAGAAAATCATTCCAAAGATCCATTCTGTAGGCTCTCTCTTCACACTCTTGATAGTTTCCTTTGCTGGGAAGAAGCTCTTTAGTTTGATGCCATCTTATTTATTGATGAATGACTTTACTTCTTGCACTTTAGGAGTCTTAGTAAGGAAGCCAGTCCCTGAACTGATATATTGGAGTGTTGGACCTATGTTTTCTTCTAGTATGTGCAGAGTTTCTGGTCTAATTGCTAGGTCTTTGAACACTTTAAATTTTGTGCAAGGTGAGAGATGGGGTTAAATTTCATTCTACTATACATAGATTTCCGGTTTTTCCAGGGCCATTTGTTGAAACGGCTATCCTTTCTCCAATCTTTTTGGTGCCTTTTCCTAAAATAACTGTATTTTGTAGGTTTGTCTCCATGTCTTCAGCAGATGAATTGATAAAGAAAATGTGATATTTACACACGAGTATTACTCAGCCATTAAAAAGAATTACTTTATGACATTTAATAAATGGGTGATCTGGAGACTATTATACCAAGTAAAATAAGCCAATTCCAAAAGGCCAAAGGTCAAATATTTTGCTGATATGAGGAAGCTAACCCACAATAAGGGGTGGGGAGGTAGAAACAGTAGATTAGACAAATGGGAATGAAGAGAAGGGAGAAAGGGATAGGGAAAGGAAATGCAGTGACATAATATTTCTATGTACATATATGAATGCACCATAGTAAATCCTACCAACATGTACATCCATAAGAATGGGAGTACTAATTAGAATAAGATATATTCCATGCTGTATAATTATATCGAAATGGATTCTACTGTCATGTATGACATGTATGACAAAAAGGAACTGATAAAAAAAAAAAAGAAAAGAATACTAACACAATTCTTTAGCAAGTCTGACATTTAACCTCTGAAGTTTCTGAGACGTTTGCATCTGTGGATGCCTGGACTAAGTTGATTCTAGACACTGGTCTATGTATTGAATATGGCTTCGCTTCTTGAAAACTATGATATGAGACTATTTCTTAGAGTAGAAATGATGTTAGGAAAGTAAATTGAATATGCCATGCCTTTGACTTCTCTCTCATCTAAATTATAACCATAAAAGTTGGTCAAGTAAAGAAAGGCTCAGAAGAATCTGTGCTTCAAAAAAAATGTTTTAAAGAAGTCTGAATATGTATATTTTGCCAAACTTTAGCACACATTTCAGGGGCAGTGTCCCATTCCTGTCACCTCATCTCTTCTGGGAAAATGACACATTGCAGATTGCCTTGCTGAACTTCAACCTAATTTCCACTTGTACTCTGTTTTCTCTGAGAACAGATAACCATTCAGTTTTCCAAGGGTTTTTGGATTTTGATTACTATTTTATCCCCAAATTACTTCATATTTTTAAGAAATTTGCCAAAAATCAATTTCTAGCATTTCAATAAAATCATTGACATATAGCTTAGAGAATCATTGTGTTTTTCACTGACACATCACATCTCAGTATGGAGATTTAAATTTATTATTGTAAGCTCTGCCATTTTTTTGCATGCAAAATTGTTTCTTTTTTAGTGGTTGAACAACTCATTTCTCCAAATAATAAGATGGTTTGTGACATGATCAATAAAGAAGTCCATTCACATATATTTAGTTCAGATATTCTGCCCACCCTGATGGTTAATCTTTACATTAAGTCTATGGATTCTATTATTTACCTTCTGTCCTAAGTCCCATTCCTATACTAGGTACTCATTGAAAGGCTGCCAACTTGAATCTTATCATGAATGTAAAATCCAAGATCTCTTTACTAAAAGAAAAAATAGAAAAACAATTTTCTATGTTTAATGCCACAACTTGGATCAAAATTATACACACATATGATTTTTTAATTTTTAATATAACACTTCATTAAACTAATAAAATACTATTGAACTGAATCTCTACCACATTCAAAGTGTTAAGATAAAATAACACATGAAATGTCATCTCCTGAGAAGTTCTAAATAGAGGAGAAATATTGATTTAAAATATTGTGAAAATGATTACATTAAAAAACCCTCATTATGTTAAAATTCCAAAACACCCACGGAAAGAAAAATGGCAATAATTCATGTCTGCTGAGAATAACACAAGTTTCTTCAGGTTCATTATCATATAGTCAAAAATCCTATATACAAAACCTAGAAGATAAGTAGAAAATCAGGTTTGGCTTCTTAAGCTTGTTGTGGGAACAGTAAGATGCTTATGGTAGCAGAATACAAAATACGTGTACAATGAGAGAGTAAAGATGGACATGTCCAGCATTTGGAAATAATAACTAGAGCTAATTAGTATAAATATAATTAATAAAGATAATTCTGTTCATAGAAAAATAAGTGTAATATTGTTTGAGGAATAGAATAATCTTTCCATGTGAATAATATAAGCTATAGGAATTGGGGCTTGCCAAATGTCAACCCTGTTAAGTGAGACAGTATAGAAAATTGTTGTTCGACAGAAAAACAGGTGTTTCTTCTCCTTTTCATGGCTTAGAACAAATATAGCTATATAATAACTAAGGAATTTCAGGGAATAATGAATTCATGTCTCCTACCTAATGACTGCAGTTATAGTAAGACACAGTTGACTCTGAGACATATAAAGGCAAGTGATAGATAATTGTGGAAAAGTATGAGCAGTCTTCTAGATTTCTTGTTCGCTTCTGGTTTCTAACCTTGGTGTTAGGACATGAACTTATAAAGGTATGTTCTATTTTCAATAGGTCATTGAGGTAAACCCTCATGATCAGTGAATACATGTTACACTTGGATAAACTTTTTCTAAAAGTAAAAGATTGTGTTATTAGCACTTTGTCTCAAACTGTCTTTGAAGCCATTCATTATACTCCAAATAAAAACATACTTTACAATGGCCTTGGAGACTCTGCTTGATCTGGCCTCTACAACATAACCTCACCTCTCTACACCTTCCCATCTCCTTTTCAACCTTGCTGGCTCCTTGCTGATCTTTGTAAAACTCTAGGACAATTTGTATTAGTAATTTTTAACTGAGTCTTATGGCTCAAAATTTAACTCTCAGACAGATGTATCACTTATATCATAACTTGCTCAGATGTTTCCTCTAATTTCCTCCTCTTGATTAGGCCTAACTAATCCAAAATACAACCAAGTTCTGTGAAAACTTCCAGAAACTATTTTTTTTAATATTTTGCAAAAACTTTCAGGTAATAGTAACATAGTCAAATATTGTAGAGTCACAGATACTAGGTAGTTATGAAAACAATAATTATCCAGTAAATCTAAAGGTGTAAAGATGATGTAACATTAGAAAACCTATTACCAAAAAAATGTGAGGGCTTAAAAAAAAAAGAAAACCTATTACTATTACTATAATTTACAACAATAAAAGAAAGAAGTATAACCATTTTCTTCTTAACTTCATACCTGATCACTGCAGTTATTCCTTTCTGCAAACCTCTATATCCTTGGTAGATTAATCTTCTGACAATCTGACAATCTGAATATCACCTTGGGGTTTTGTTTTGTTTTCCTCTGAACCAACATGGCATTTGCATAATCCCAATATATTTTTAAAATCTTACTGTTCCTCATGTCCCATATCTGTGTCCATTTGGCTTTTTCCAGGCATGTTTGTGATCCTTAGAATACCATGTGTTTTTCAACCATTTTGTTCTTTATTGTCTTCCTCAACTGCATAATAAAATTATGGAAGAGGAGGACATGGTCAAATCATTGACTGTTTTCCTCAAGTTCCAGATCTACCTTTCCAAATTCCTGGGAAGAATTTATCATGAAGACAAATCTATCATGATTTGGGATCATACTGGATATAAGAGTCATAAGAAAAGGAGAGATCAAAGTTCACCCCATGTTTTTCCAGCATTGGGAAGAAATTGGATAAAGGATGAGAACAAGTGCTGAATTATAGAGGACCAAAAGGAGAGCCTCCCTTGGGGGGAAGATGATTATATTAGCTTGGATACATTATTTGATTTTGCATATTCTCAGATTAGAAAATTCTTGTGTAGTATTATAAGAGGATAGTCATAGCAGGCAAAAAGTAATGGACGGAAATAAAATTGGAAGTCACCTGTAAAGAGGTAATAAAGTTATGGAAGAGGAGGACATGGTCAAAGTATCAGCTGTGCCAAAGGAATTATCAAGAAGACACTGAGAATCTGGGTAAAGAAGAGGAATGAGCAAAAGGAAAAGTGGAACAAAGGGGTACAGTTATGGATTTCAGTGGTGTAAGAGGCACCATGTACATGGCCAGCATTCCTGGAAAGGTGTCTCATGTTAAAAAGTACCATTAGTATGGTAACTGAGAAGGGAAATTTAGGTTATAAGAAGGTAAAAAAATGATCATTTGCAAGAAAGAATTGAACCATTGTATTTCCGTATAAAGTGCCATGTGAAGTTTTCAGATGAAGTACTTCAGATCTGATATAAATAATTTCAAGTCATAAAGCTAAAACGAAAATTGAACCTAAAAACCAGAACTGAAACAACCAAGGATTCTTCTCAATCTATTTTGTTTTTTTTATTTTTCTGAAAAAAAAAAATTAGGTCAGACATTCCTTAGAAATATTTTTCCTGATACCTAAAATCATTGATAGAAATTTTATATATACAGAAAGTAACTCACTTTTAGTAATGCCCTTAATATAGTAAATGGAAGACAGAAATTATCATACAGTTGATATATCCAGGAATAAATTAGAAAACTGTCTCTTTTGTGGGTGAGTTTGTTCATATTATTTTACTATTGTCCTTAAAATCTCTTAAGATTTAAACATTTTTAGTCTTGTGAAAGAAGTGTAAGCTGGAAAATTAAGCAATAAGCTTCTATAATTCATATTTTTAAAAATAACAAATACATTTTAACACTATTATTAATTCTAGTTTTTGGGTACTTCAGTTTTAGATAAAGATATTCTTCTGAAATTATTTTGGTTATTTCAAAAATATTAAAATGAACATGTTTCTTCATAACACATATAATAAAATTTATTTATAAGACTTTATTTATTTTAGAAGAAAAATTAGAAGCTAAACAAAGTATCAAACTACAAGTAATTCTGTGTCTATTGCTTCCAATGACAGAAGTGTCTTTATGCCCCAAACAACAATAAACAAATGGCCTCCAAAACTGAAGAGACAATTTTTCAAGTCCAAACTCAGGGATTAATCTAGAAGAATCAGCTGACACTAAAGACAAGATTCCGTCTGTGGAGTTTGGTGAATGAGAGGCGCCTTCTCCCTCTCAACTGCAGTAGGGTGAGCAGGAAAGTAACCAGAGCTCTGTATGGTGTCCTGGACTAGATGCCTTCTCCTTTCCCTATTTCATCAGCCTGGGAGCCTGCACCCCAAGGACAAGTCTTATAGTGTCATTAGCTGACAAATATGGTGGTTGGACATTGGTGTGTTTGTGCACACACTCTCACTACAGTGAAAAGGACCACAAGAAAAAATTAAGACATCTGTATATGTATAATTATATAAAAACATAAGCAAAGTAGCATAAAAATTCCTATATGATTCTTATCACAGTTGCTTCAAAAATAATTCATATTTTAAGGAAAGAGGTGATGAAAAACCCATGATAGGCTTAATTGTTGTAATGTTTACCATATCATCTATATTCTATGATTATGTCTAATTTCTTCCAGCAAGGCTAAGGTATACCATACATACCCAATTAATTTCCAGTGCAACCCTACAAACAATGGTGATAAAGTTCAACCATTTTCTTAGCAATATTTTCAATCCTCTTGCCCAAACCACCCAGAAAATCTCTAACCAGGGGTTTATTCAATTCCCAGTCTTTTACATCCCCGTTGCTGCGTGCTGCTAGAGAAAATATTTGTTCCTGATCACTCCATGTAGTCAGCATTCAAGTCTTCTCTGCTCTGCTCACTTTCTCACTACCCAAAATGGGGCTTCCACACCTTTGCTACACTTCAACAGAAACCCCTGCCACACCCACAACTGTTCATCAATCACTTTGAAAGAAAAAAAAAAAATGAAGGTCTACTAATCAAGAAATACTCTTAATAGTAGGGCTGTTCCATTCTCATCTCTACCTTCCTTCCTGCCTCAGTAAGGTATTTTTCCTGACTGAGGCTAACCCACTAGCTCTAAAAAAGTCCCTTTCCTCATTCTCTTCTGCAACCTAAGCAATCACTTTCTTGTTATCTCCTTTGGTCTCTAATTTTCATCCTATGTCCCCCTTTAAATTATTCCTCTTTTCTAAAAGCTCTTCCTTAATGCTATTTGCCATCTAACCCTTATCATATAAGTCCTCCTAATAATACAGTAGATTTGCTTTTTATTCAAATTAATCTCCTTCCTTATCTTTCACTTCCCTCTAGATGCTGCCATGTCCGTGTTCTCCTAATACTGAAGACGACTTTCTTGACTCCTTTACTGATGCTTCTTCTTCCAAAATTACTGTTTCTAAACTTTTGTTCTAGATCCTTAAGACACAATGTATGTTTTCATCACTTGAAATCATAAGTGGAATTTGATTCATATCATGGGATCTGCCTTTGAACAGTACATTGAACATATCTCAGAATTGTGCTCCAAATACATGAAAGAATGAATAATTTATCCATGACTCCCATTCCTTTGGTTAAACTATTTGCCTATAATGAGTTCATTTCCCCCCCATCTGGTTCACACTTTCAAGGGCCTCAACAACAGAAAAGCATGTGGTATTCCACAACTCTTGATAAGGAAATCTCAGGGCAATGAGGCAAAGGGTTCAAGCCAAATAAATAAATTAATTAATTAATTAATTAATAAAAAAACAAGCTGTGATCAGTTGGTATTTTCTCTTTTAGCATGTTTGCCAGTTGTAATTAAGCAATGTAATAATTCACTTAACTCCTTCATTGATTAAGTGGTTCAGCTCTATACATCTTACTCCTAGAACATAGTTACTGGCCAACTCAACATTTGTTGAATAAATGAGGAACTATTTTTTTTAATTTTTAATAAACTTTATTTTAGAATAGTTTTGGATTTATAAAATATTACCTAGTACAGAGAGTTCCCCAATATCCCACATTCAGTTCCCCCATTATTAACATTATTAAAGATAATAAATCCTCATAATTCATTTTTGATTTCTAAATGATAAAATACATGTAAATCTACTTGAGTATAAGTCCTCATATCTATCTAATATTTATTTTGTTTCAAAGTTTGTGCTAATTGGACTAAGCTTTAATTTTAATTATGGTCCAAGTGATAGATATAAATAGTTATAAAAAATTGAATTTTGCTGGGTGCAGTGGTTCATGCCTGTAATCACAGTGGCTCCAGAGGCTGAGGAAGGAGGATTGCATGTTCAAAGCCAGGCTCAGCAACTTAGTGAGACCCTGTCTCAAAACAAAAGATAAAAAAAGCTGGAGATGTGGCTCAGTGGTTAAACACTACTGGGTTCAATCCCCTGTACCAATAAATAAAAATAAAATAAAATAAAAATTGTGTTTAAGGTTTTTAATGAATAATACAAACCTCCCTCCACCTTTCCCCTTTCTTACTTTCAATCTTCAGCCTTTTTGCTGTTTTTATTTTTCTACTTCTATATTTCTAGGTAAAATATTCATGCTACCACTTAAATTACTAATTTAATTTTGGATGTTATTAATCCTCTGTCATGGATGAGGATAATTTAGCACTCTGCAAATTATTTCATCATTTATAAATTCAACCTCATGCTTTCCTTTCAAAATGATTTATCAGAGTTCTTTTAAATCTCACTCTTTAAGGTTTATTCAGCCATTTCCAATTCTAAATATTCCAGTTTTCTGTGATTTTATACAAGTGGAAAAGGCTAAGACTTTTTAATATGTGAGAATACTAAATAATACAATTATTTAGGATATGCTTCTTTTATTCTTAAAAATTAAACTTGTTTGAGCTTTGAGTGCCTTTTACAACTGAAATCACAAAAAAGATGTCATTCAGAATAAGCAATTAATTACATATAGACTATTTTCTGATGTGACCACATATTCTTTCTTTTTAGTTTTTACTTTTTATTTGGAAAAAAAACATTTACAGAAAATTACAGGAAGACTATAATCAATTTCTGAATACTCCTCATTGATTGTTAAGGTTTTGCTACATGCTTTTCTCTTTCCCTTTCTCTTAATAGACGTGCAGTGTATACAAACGTATGTCATATTTTATTTATGTCTGTATATATTTTTTTACTGAACCATTTAAAAGTAAGTGCAGATCTAATGACTTTCCTCCTATAAATAATTCAACATTTTCTCTGTAGAACAAAGACATCATGTTACACAGTCATAGCACACTTGTAAAATTAATGCCATACTATTATCTAATATAAAATCATATTCAAATTTTACCAGTTGTCTCAATAATATAATTTACAGCAATTTCCCCAATAAGAATTCAATACAAGATCATACTTTTTATTATCTTTCATTGTCTTTCTTAATCTGATGCCATTCCTAAACTATTTGTTGCCTATCTTTTTAGGGGGACAGTACTAAGGATTAAACTCAAGGATACTCAAATACTGAGCCACATCCCCAACCCTATTTTGTATTTTGTTTAGAGATAGGGTCTCACTGAGTTTCTTAGCACCTTATCGTTACTGAGGCTGGCTTTGAATTTGTGATACTCCTGCCTCAACCTTCTAAGCTGCTGGGATTATAGGCTGCACCACTGCACCTGGTTTATTTGTTGCGCATCTTAATCCTGACACTTTTGAAAAATACTTCGT
This sequence comes from Marmota flaviventris, assembly GCF_047511675.1. Lineage (NCBI taxonomy): Eukaryota > Metazoa > Chordata > Mammalia > Rodentia > Sciuridae > Marmota > Marmota flaviventris. The sequence continues at coordinate 104,217,320 of NC_092503.1, forward strand.
AATTATTTACTATAAATTGTTTTAAACAGTATCCCTCAATTTCTATTGTTTTTTTTTTTTTCTGATCAACATCTGATGTTTGAATCTGATTTTTGACAGTAATACTGTCTAAATAAACACTATGTCCTCACCGCATAGCTCAGCAAGAGGTACATGTCAATTTACCCCCTCTTTGGGTTCTCTTGATTTCTTCTGTGTACAGGAATTTTTTTTTCACTTCTTCTTTTGTTATTTTTTTAATTAATATATTTTCCTTTGGAAATACATGATAAATACAGAAAAGCAACAGGTATTACTCAAAGACTGTCAAAATATAGTTTTCATTATAACCATTACTCATTGATAAGAGTTTGAATACTCATACTGAATTCAAGCATGGTGATGCACATCTATAATTTTAGCAACACAGGAGGCTGAGAGGGAGAATAGCAAGTTCAAGGTCGGGCGGAGCAACATAACAAGACCTTTCTCAAAAAGATTTAACACCAAAAAAAAAAAAAAAAAAATCTTATACTGAAGATTAAAGACTTATGCTTAGAATAGAAATAAAATAAAGAAAATTCACTGCAGTAAAATCTTATAATACATGTATCAAATTGCTTAATTTGGTGATTTATTCAAGAAGTTTGCAGCCTGTGGTTTTAGAAGTCATACATACAGCTTGTTTAGGCAAAGAGTCTTCAGTATGAAGTCTTCTATTTGTTGCTTAAAAAACAGGTATGACTTTTCCCTCAATAGCCTGCAGTGACAGACACTGTGACTGACAGCTGCTCTTAAAGATAAGCACATATTTTTTTTCTTGAGAATCTCTTTTCAAGGAACTGCAGCATGATTTTAATACAATTTAATCAGAAAGGGGCTATCTGGGTTGACTTCATTATACATTCACACATTCAATCACACCAGCATCACTTTTCAAATACCATTTCTTACAAATGGATGCTGTTAACTTTCTCAACAGTAAAGGCAGGCATGTGATTTCCAACCATCAGTGTAGACTTAATAAATCACTCAACATATTACAATTTCACGCCAAGTTAGCACCTTCATCAGGGAATGAAATTAGCAGAGCAAATCCTGGCTAATTGTGAAAGATGCTAATTACCCGTTCACCCTGCAAAATAAGGCATGAGTGATGTGCGGCAAGCCCTGCACAAAGTCATGAACACTTGGAAATGCAACATTTAAATAAAGCCTAAAACTGCTTATGCAGAGAGAAATGGAGACCAGACAGCAAGCAAAAACATACAGTCTGTGAAAGGAAGGGAAAAAAAAATTACAAAGATTTAAAAAATGTCCTTTTAGGACTAGAGCAAGACTAGTGGAGACTGCAGTGACTCCTGGGATTCATTATGAATCCTTTCTTTACTTCTAGGTCTCTGATGCAAAGCTCCACTTTATCATTACTGAGGACAAGTCCTTACTGGGTAATAGCTGTTCACAGCAGGACTATAAAAGAAGTGATCTCCATTCAGCTAATCCTTGGGGAGAGGGTCGGTGTTATATACTAGCAGTAATTAGCTCCCCTGCTGGTGGTCTCTGCTGAGAGGCCAGGAGCCAAACAGGTCACAAGATGTGAATCCAGAGCAGGCATTTCAGAGGCTGTCAGCTCCTTCTGATCTTGGCAGAGATGAGCCCATGGAGGTGCAATGGGAGGATTCATCCCAGTCAATGTCAATCTGGTACCCAGTCTCTAGATAGGTAATTCTTCCCTGAGATTGCCAATTTGTCACCTTTCACCAGCATGGGGTTTGCTCTTTCCTAATAATACTGTTCAGGTAGGCAATTTTTAAAACACTGTGCTTCGACATATATTGCCTTTCTTCAGTCTTCCTAGCTACTTTGGAAGCAGGAAGATCTGAGCAATCAGTACTACCAAAATCCAACTAAATAAGGAAAATCCACACTGTTCTCTTTCAGTTTGTCTCTATGTCTCACACACTAAATTTGCCTATGAAAGGCAATTATCACTTTACATTTAATTAAAAACATCTCTGATTAATGGCTTGTGCAAGTCACTAAAGCAATGGTATCATTTGCAATTGCAAAGGTAACTCAGAGAAAGAGTTTATGTTGTGGTTAATTTGTGTAAATGATACAAAAGTGATAAATTATTAAAGCTCCAGAGAGGCAATACGGAGCGTTCCCAAAAGATGAGATTTGTGAAACAATTTAGGACATCATTCAGAGAGAGAGAATAGGAGTTGGGGAGAATAGAAACTTTACAAACCCAACAACTTCCAAATTATCTCTTTCCCAATAAATACAAATTTCAAACCTGTACATCTTCTCTTCAGTAGAGAAGTGACAACACACAGGAACACTAATAAAAAGTGTACTACATAGGGGATAAGCCTATCCACTATTTTGTTGAAATAATAAGTTGAGTCACATAATAATAAATGAAGATTATGACCTGTATATTTGACCTGTTTTTCTCTCTCCAAACCTATTCTTCTAAAACAGAAAAAAATAATTTTTAAAATGGTTACTCTTTTCATATTAAAAGAAAGTTTTCTTTACCTATCTCAGCAATTAAGATGCACTCTAAACCAATTATAGAAAAAACAAACTTTCTCCTCAAATGCCCTCATTTGCAAATTGCTATTCTGCAAATATTTTACTGTGCTAAAATATACTTTCCTCCAATTTTTCACTACACTTTTATATCTACAACATGAAGTAGATTCTGATTCTCCTCCAGCTCCCAACTACCCTTTATGAATGTAATCTCAAAGCAGTGTACATGCATGTAATCCCATTGACTCAGGAGGCTGAGGCAGGAGGATTATAAATTTGAGGCCAGTCCCAGCAACATAGCAAGACCCTGTCTCAAATTAAAACATCAAAAGGACTGGGGTATATAGCTCAGTGGTACATTGCACCCCTGGGTTCAATCCCTAGAATGAAAAAAAAAAAGGTGTGTGTGTAAGGGGAGTAATCTCAGATTTTCTCTGAACTTCAAAATAATTACTTTCATATTTTAATCAGATTTTCATATGTCTTTACCTTATCTAAAGATTCTTGACTTAGAAGATAAAACCCTGTTAACATTTGACCACATATCCACAAATTACTAAAAGCCATAGTATAAACAAATGCCCAGGCTCAGTAAATTTGTGGAGATTAACCAATTTTCAAAGAATCATATAGTTGTTTATACAGACATTGTGAAATGCCTGCTGATGTAGAAAGAAACACGGTCAGAATAAGAGAACTTGAAGTTCAAGAATTATGAAATCACAGACATCCACACAAGAAGGTGGTTTGATCAGTGACATCATTTTATCAATGAGAAAATAAGGTTCAGAGAAAGGTGAAACTCAACCAAGATTAAAAATATGGTAAATGTCAAACCTGGGATTTGAACTTGAGTCTTCATTGTAAATTCAGAATACTTTTGGCTTGTTGAAAACAAAAGATGTATGATTATCTAAAAATAAGAGATCCTGGAGAAGAAATATACAATCAAAATCTGCGATGGAATGCTCATTTTCAGTGGGAGTGTTGCAGAATGTGGGCCTTCTGGGAAATTAAGGCAGCACAAGGGCCTCCAGTTCACCCAGGGTTCTTGGAATCAGGTTAGAGTGGTTTCAGATGTGTTGCTTAAAGTTACAGGAATGAGTTTATTAGAAAGGACAGAGGAAAGCGGAAAAGAGATACTCTCAAGAAAGAAAGTGGATCCTTTCATAAAAGAGAGGAACAATACATCCCTCCTGCCCTCCAGTTCTATTGGAAGTCTTGAAAATTTCCAGAGTCCCACCCAAGTCCACCTCTTAACTTTTGACTGAAGGCATAGGATCTACATGGACAACCTGCAAGAGAGGATCAGGTGCTCAAAGTTGAAGTTTTGCAGGAAATTGAGTCCCTCTATTTTGTTTCAATTCCTCATCCCCTTACTGAGTTTGTTATTGAGTTGCCCTGTTTTTGCCTCAATTTCCTGCCCCCTTAATTGGTTCATTACCCTTTGAATATCCTCCATCAAGTTTTGTGAAGCTCTTGATGTTTTGGCTATCAGGGTGATTGGAGGCTGTGATATTGGAGTTTCAGTTACAGGAAATAATAAGGAGAAATCCAGAAATGATATTTTTATTAATTAAGGCTGGGGGAGGTTTTAACACAGAAATCCCCCATCTTCCAGGGGCTTATCTGTCAGATAAGGCTGCTGTGGCTTTCATTTGCCCTTCCTTGTCTTTTCCTTGCTCACCCATTCATGACTGAATAGCTACCAACAGGAGTATGCAGGGCAAGGTATTAGGTGCTCTCACACAAAAGCATGCATTCACATCACACACACACACACACACACACACACACACACACACACACACACGTCTTGCATGGATACTTCAAAACCATCAGAATCCAGGGTACGAGGTTCCTATCATAATAGAGTATTAGGTATTGCCAGATACTGGTTATAGTTGAAATTGGAATTTTCATTCTGAAAGGTTTTTTTGGTTTTTTATATAAGCTCTGAGAAATTGGCTTGCCACTCTCTTTCAATGTCCATTTTGCAAGATCAAGTTTAAGTTTAATCAATCATTCTTGATTAATTCATTTAAGGTCCTCCTAAAATGATTCTCTCCTCTTTTCAGGACCTATGTGATCTACATAAGATAGAGGCATCAAGCTGTCAACTCCTCAGGCAAGTTTGTTTAAAGGTAAATAAATGTAAACACAAGTTGTTGGAAACTTTAATCATTTCTGTGCACCCTGTGCTTTATTTTATGAATTTTGGTTAGCTAAGTATCACAACATTAGTTGGTGAGATCTAGAAAAATAATGTCTTTTAGGTTTATTCACCCAGTGGATGATGATAACTGATGACATTTAGACTCTCAGTGCTTTATACAGAATCTCAGTCATCTAGAGATACAGGAGGAGAAACCTGTATATGTTTCTTCTTTTTCACCTCTAAAATTCCCACAAAATCCAAGAAAGAGAGCTTACTTTTCCCTAATAAAAAGAGTCTCTGGATCATCTAAATGTTGAATATGTAAAAAGCTGAGCTCTTGTATCAAGCAATGCTTTTGTGACTGACCCATGAACCACCCTTTCAACAGCAATGCAATAGGACACTCATCACCATCAATTACATATGACAGAGAGGTATACAAGACTCCCTCCAGGACTGGCCCACCTTTCCTTCTTTCCTCATGTCCTTTATAGTGTATCTCCTGACCACCAGGCTATACATTATAGCTTTATCTTCATTTCAAATGTTTCTCCAAATCTTTGTGTATGTACTTAAATGTTTTCCAGAAGTAATTAATTTAGCTGTGTAAAGATAAATATGATAATGCATATTCGTTGTCTTTGTTTAGTCAAAAAGTTATCTAAAGCCAAAACCAAACATTTTTATATTGAAAAAAATTCAAATTGATTTAAATATTTTTCACTTGTGTCTTTGTAAAGAATCTCTCACCTAGACGGAAGACAATCATCCTTATTTCAAATGGTATCCCACTGTGAGAAGTACAGTTTCTTGATAAAAGAATCCGCTATTAGACACTTCTTTATATGTCAATGCTTAACTTTTTTCCTTGCTTTATATGTGTGTATTTGGGCTGGGAATTTAATTATTACTTGCTACAATGAAAGGTAGTTTTTATGTCACAGCCCTGACAGTTATACTTCACATCTACTAACAAAATCAGTCTTCTCTGTTGAGCTACATATTGACAATTGAATATTTCATAGAGGAAAATACTTGAGTCAAACACAGTAGTAAAAGTGTTCAGTTTATGTTAATTAAATAGAATTTAATCCATTAATACAATCAATATCATTAGTGTATAATCAATGATATATTTAACATGTTAATTACAGTAAATTTAATATAATTAAATATAGATATATTAAATTTAAATACATAGCAATTAATTTCTATTAGTTACCTCATTTCATTATCAGAACACTTTAGTGATGCCCTATAATGTATATGAAGTAGGGTCACAAATTATATGTGAAAATACTTGAATATTTTAATGTATCAGAGCCCTTCCTAAAGATTTCATGTACATTTTCTTATTAAGCTTCACAACTACCAAAGAGATTGATCATTCTGCCCAATTTTCAGATGAAGAGACTGATGCATAGAGAGACTGAGGATACTGCTAACAGGCAACCAGCTCATACTGTGGAGAGGGCCATGGTCAGAACCCTAAAACCTGACTTCATTTTCTATGTCCTACATGTCTCTGACCCATTATTTTTTACTTGATTATGTCAGGTGAACTTATATCTGTGGATAGATTCTGCCATGAGATACAGATACTTAGATTTCCAGAATAGGTACAAATCTAATTAAAAATCAAGCACTCACTAAACAAATGCAGCAACTTCAAGACTTAATGGAGCACAAAGACAGGAGATAAAAATATCTATATAGTAAACATAGACAGTCTATGTCAAGGAGTTGATATTTAGAAAACACTAATATAGAGTTCTATAAAGAGATACAATGACTTCAGTCTGAGACAGGCAGTAACTAGAAAAAATATTTGAGAATAGGTGTGGGGTGAGAGTGTTGAAAATCATTATTTCCAAGAGAGAAATAAGGAAACCATTAACATCCATAGTCTTTCATGAAAAATTGGTTGATTTAGTTAGATTGTGTAATTCTCAGTAATGGAGATATTTGCTTCATGTTCTTCAAAATACCTCCACCACCCAGTAAATTTTCAGCAAATCAGTAATAGATATTAAATGTATAAGAATGATATAGTAATAAAAAAATTCCATCCATTGAATCCTTTTTGAATTCAACAGTTTTAATATTCCTGAAAATTTTTTAAAAAGCTAGCTTTAATAGTGGAATCTATACAGAACTGTAAATGTGATGTATTTTCAGTTATTCCTCTTGGTTGATAAAACACTCACCTTGGTAATCACCTTGTACAGGGCTGGTACATTCATGATTTCTACCTTTCCCAGCTTGCACAGCTGCTATTTTGTGTAGATTTAAACTCTTGTTTGCCCTCTAAAAGATTTTGGTAACATGGTAACACAATCAGTGGCAAATATTATTTAAACTACAGTTTTTTGCATGTTTATTTGTTCTTTTTAGATATATGACAATAGCGTGTATTTTGACATATTACACATATATGGATGAAACCAATTTCAAAATGTTTCCATGAAGTGCTAGGTAAACGATATCTTAATTAAAATTAAGAATGACAATTAGAAAAAGCAGTCATTCTTAAAACTGACTGATTATTGAGTAATTCTTTAATTGTTCTTATTGCTCTGAACAGGATATTATAAATCAAAATATAAGTTGCATATTTGATTGGTATTTTATTCTTATATTTTGGGATTCTTCTCTCTTATATAAAAACTAAATATTCATATAAATTCCAAAGTTATATGAGATTGCATTTGCTCTGAGTAGCTATGAAAATAAATTAGCAGTGGAATTCAAAATACAATTTTAGGAATTGAGGAGAAGAGCTAATCTCTTCTCAACTTTCCATGAATCATATTTACTACTAGATAGAAACATGGTTGAGGTAGATAAAGCTTTGTAGCTATTATTCATAGCTGTAGATACCCACCTGACTCTGATCCCCCTGACTTACATACACTAGGAATATTTTGCATTTGGTTCCTAGAAGACACTGAAATGGCTATTTGTAGATCTGCTTGTGATTTCTTGTTCTGACAAGGACCAGAACAGCAGCAGGGGTGTCCTTCTCATCATCAGCGTCACTGTCAGGGAAAGAAGAGTGCCAGCAGTAAGCAGTCTGCCTGGGCCTCTCTTGGCACCAGTGATCATGGTGCTGACAGCTTCTTGGCTCACTGCTCAGCACTCGCCATACAGTCCAGACCCTGAGGGCCTAAATGGGCTGCAATTACATTTTCTTCTGATTTAGTATTAAGTACAGTCAGGGATGCATAAAATGATTTAACAAATACCCTATAATTCTTTATCTATGATGAATACACTTTTTAAGGTAAAGACAGTATCCCAATGGTGATCTAACAGGTAACTTTTTTTTTTCCTGGAAATTCTGCCTAGACATAGTAGCAGTGATGAAGAATGCCACAGGTAATTGTAAATGATTAGAGGTAGGCAAATCATGTCTTAGGCTAAGATTAATGTCAATTTCAAAGATATGACAATTGGTGTCTTTGAAAGTAGAAACCTAAAAACATGGCAAGTTTATTGACTTTGAGATAAATGTTTGAGACAAGATGCTTTTTTCCCCCTCCTACCTTTTATCTTCACAAGGCAGCTCATAACAATGAATGCTCCTCAGATTGTTGATAGGTTAAAGGAGTTTGTATGGGTCACATTAGAAGAGAGTTTCTTCATTGCTTAAGTAAGCCTGGACATCTGATATTAATTTTTTCTTCTTTTTAACTGTGAGATCCCAGGCTGTTACACTTAATAGAATCAGCTTCATCCACTCAAGCTTGAAGGAGCTGTAGATTGTCTCTCACAATGAAGGATAATACATTTGGAGAACTTTTTGTTTGTTTCTGAGATTAATAATGTGCTCTTTCTTTATATCCAACAGATCTTGATACATAGTCAACTGATTTTGTTTCATAGCCTTCTGTTTATTTTTGGAAGGCTATCAAATTTTCTGAGAAGTTCATTCAGTTTTACTCTAATTCCCTTTTAGATTATTTTTTTACTAGTATTATCTCAGAACACAGGTGTCCTGTCAAGATCCTTCCATAAAATTAATGTCTCTTATGGCACCATATTTTGAAATTTCTGGGCTGGCTGATTGTTTTCTCTTGTTATATGCTTCTTCATGATTGTTGGGCCTATGATTGCTTTTCTAGGACTTCCCCTGTTTCTCAGGTGAGGATGAGTATGTTCATTTCTGGTTCTGTATTTTGTCTTAAAAAAAAAAAAAAAAAAAAACACAGTAACACGGGTTCAGTATATGGTTTGGCCTCAAATCTGTTTTATTGTCCCTGCCCTTTATTGCTCATTAGACTACAGAGTTTAACTACAGTTAAAACTATTCTGACCTTCCATTTGCAAACATGGTTTGTACCCAGTGCTTTGCTCCCTCACAATGGTGAGGCACCACTACAGCTTCTTTCCCTGGTAGTTAAACTTACAGATACACTAACTACTTTCAGTACTGAAGCCCACGAGTCTTGCCTCTTCAAGTGACTATTTATTTTTCATTCCATTTGTGCTACTCAGATGTATTTAATCTGCTTCTCAGTATAAGAATATCTTTTTAAATACGCACTAATAGTGTTTTGCCTATCGTTATGTGGTTTGAGAATGGAAATGCAATGTGAATAACTCTAACATAGGACCTTCCAAAATAATATTTAATCTATTTATATTTAACCTTGGACAGTTTCACAATTTGCTATGTCTTCTACAAAATCCAAAGATCACAGGGAATAGACTATACTATGTTGAAAAATGAACAAGATATTTATCTGATCATAAGGTTTCTGGATTCAAATATCAAAGACTAGGCAGAGAATTATTAATATTGGGGTACAGAATATTTTACAATTTGTATATTTTTAACATGGATATAAAATTAGAAAGTCAAAATACATACATCAGGACCTAAAAGGGTGAGGGTATAAGAGAGAGAGATGGGAGAGAGAGAGAGAGAGAGAAAGAAAGAGAGTAGTTTAAGAAAATTTGAGATTTGACTATTCAGTGTACAATTTGTCAACAAAAGACACATACTCGGAGTGCTATCAATGACTTTATCTTGCAAACTATTTTACTCCATAAAATTGCTTACTCCATTCTATATTTTTTCACAATATTTCACAAAAATATTTAAAACTTCACCAATCAGTATTTGACACACAAAAAAATTGAAGCCCTAAAAAAGATTATAATATCACATTTAATCACTTTATTGAGTCAGTAAAAAATAAGCCTAAATTAGTAATATCAACATTCAGAACAAGCAGCAGAATGAATCATAATGGTTGCTGGTTTATTCAATTTAAAATTGCAGAAGTTGGATTAGAGGTGTAGCTCATTGGTAATAGTGCTTGTTTACCATATGTGAGATCCTGGGTTTGATCTATAACACTAAAAACTAAAAATAACAAATTAATTAATTTCAAAAATCAAAAGAGAAAATAAACATGCCCTTCATTAATATGTAGAATAATTTCTGTCCTCCACTGGAAAATTCCATTTCTTTTGAGTAGTTATGTGTTAATCTTATTAATGCTGATAATATCATATAATCCCAAACTCTTAAAATTTTCCATGCTATTTTTCTAGCATGGACTATAGAGCTTTATTTAGCCAAGATAAATTTTCAGGCATCTGTACAGAGATTAGCCAAGTTTTAAGTGGCACTCAAAGTATGTCCTGCTATTTCCTACAGTGGCCTTTGTTATTTTGATTATGCAGCATTCTTTTTTCTATTTCACAATAACACCTGTATATCAACTTTCAATGAGAGTCAGGATATGCTTAAATGAAAGAAGTTATTTCTGTATATGGAAGCCGGCAGTGAAAATTGTCATCCAATAAAAACTTGAATTAGTTTACTAGAGGAAACCCACATCATTCTGAGTTACTCCATTTTGGGGACCCTTGGCATTTTATTGTAGTGCTCTCAGGCACCAGGCCCTCACTTCTCTTGCTTTTTTTCCTTCAATTCCTGTCTTCTATCCTTAATAATGGCATGAGAATGTGTGGTAACTTAGAGTTGCTTACTTTGTTCTTTGTCTTTGATCATATGGCATCTGCTATCATTCCATGTGTGTATTGTCCTTCCAAGATTGACTCTGACAGAAAGCATCATAAAGATTTTTATGTGGTGATATTTCTTTGATCCCAATTCTATCCAATTTCTGATGTACTTCCAATTTCCTTAATATCAATATTTAAGATTAAAAGATATTTTATAAGCATTGCGTTGAGTTTTCCAAACATCTTTTTTAAGTTCAGTACCAAGGCTTCCATACCCAGAATAAGTTTTAACCTCCTTGTTTTAGTTATCATCAACATTAATTTATCAACAAGTCTGAATTTTTACTTGAAGGGTAAAGTTGGGATGGTAAGAATAAAAGAGATAATTGAATCGACAGTAGTGACATTTTGTTGGTTACTGCACTGAAGACTACTCTGCTTCAGGTGTTATCTTAAAGAGGCAAAAGGAGGACTCAAAAGGTGGATTGAATCCATTTTCAGTTGCATTATAAATTATATCTTCTTATAGTTACTAATCTTTCACAAACAACACTGTGATAAGTACTTTCTATACTCAAATCCTTACTAATTAATTATTCGGCATTTCATTCCCTTTTAGTTACTCTGTTGAAAAAAAAGGATATAAAATTACATGCAAATATGTCACACTACATGAACCAAAATTAAAATACTTTGTTGGGAAATAATATGAGTTGATAAGTGCTCCGTTAGTCAAAGCTCAAATCAAAGAGCAGCAAGATCTTCTGGTAAAAATCAGATGTACAAAATGATATGCATGTCAATATTCTCATAGTCACTCTGCCCACTCTTAATAACCAATGTCACTACACTACGAGAGGTGAAAGAGCTTAAATATTAAAGTGCTTTATAAATTTTCTATTAAACAAAAGGGTAAATCTCATAAGATGAAAGAAATTCAACATGCTGCAGTAAACACAATTAACCATGAATCTCTAATTTTATGTATTTTGGTTTATAATTGAATCCCTAAATCACTGACTAAAATTACAAGTATTTGACCTCCATCAAAATGTTGGTGACTAGACTGAAAATGTTTAATATTGAGGAAAAAAGTTCATAAGATGTTACTACGAGTGTTGAGAATCATGGATGCATCATGAGCAAGAAGTAAGAAATTTTGGCTTCAAATCCTATCTCAAGAAGTTCACAGCTACTTGACTTTAGGTGGGTATTTAACTTCTTGATGTCTGTGAATTCAGTGCAGTGTTGTTGTAATAGTTAAAGTGATTGAATATTTAGCACCGAAATATATGCCATGATAGCTTATGTCACATTCATTGTTACTGTCTTGAAACTATTCCTTCAACCAAAGGACAGCCACTAAGGCATTCTGGGGTTTTTTTGTTTTGTTTTTTGTTTTTTTGTTTTTTTTTAAAGAGAGAGAGAGAGAGAATTTTTTTAATATTTATTTTTTAGTTTTCGGTGGACACATCTTTGTTTGTATGTGGTGCTGGCGATCGAACCCTGGCCGCACACATGCCCGCACACATGCCAGGCGAGCGCACTACCGCTAGAGCCAAATCCCCAGCCCCTGCATTCTGAATATATACTTTGCTCAAAAAACTTTTTGCCAAGCTATATCATATTCAAGACCAAAACCAAAACATTTACACTATAAGAATACTCATGAAGATAGGTCCCTAACATTCCTTATAAATTAGTTAGTCTTCCTCTTAGCACCTAAGTTTAGGTATAGTAAGCATAACTTTGTAAGTTATCTAAAATGAGGAGTGCAAAGCACATGAGAAACTTGGTGACTACAAAAATCCCTGTTGAGAAAAGCTTGGTTCATGAAAACAAGAGTGAAGGTTATATATATAATAGATTATTTATATTTAATATATTTAATATATATTTCCCTATAGTCTTCTTTTTTACTTTTTAAAATTTGTTTTAATTAGTTACATATGACAGAACAATGATCTTGACATGTCATACATTTGAATCAGATGGGGTATAATTTCTCATTTTTCTAAGTGTACAGGTTGCAGAATCACATTGGTCATGCAGTCACGTATATACATACAGCAATAATAATGTCTGTTTTATTCTGCTGTCCTTCTTTCTCCCATCCCTATAGTCTTCTTAAAAATAACTTTCCTATATTCTATATGAGTACATTATCAGTGTAACTGCACACCTTGTACAACCACAAGAATGGGAAGTTATATCCATGTATGTATAATATGTCAAAATATCTTCTACTGTCATTTATATATAAAAATAACAAATAAAAAAGAAAAAGTAAATCTGCAATATCATTTTGGGGTTGCATTCTCACTACATAGAGTAGATTAGCTTTAATTTCTTGATAGTCTTTGAAACTGCTATCTGTAAAGATCAAGTAACTGAGTGTTTTAAAATAATGAATGGAATTAATTTTGTGTTCATGAAAAAAATGCATCTTGTAGGAAAGGTATTTTTTGGGATTATTTCCCCTAAAATAAGTGGACTTTCTATAAGCATGCATATGTATCTACAATCAGAAAAAATTTAGAAACAAGGCTTATGTTAACTGGTCATAATAATCACCTAGATCCCCATAGGCATGATTAGCATCCTAAAGGCATCCTAACTGAAGTATCTTTCTGTCCGAAATAAAGTTCACCTTCACCAAGTCCACTGGTCCTCTGACTATAATTCCTCTGAAGAGGCAGTTTGTACATAACATGGGTGTGAAATACAACCTACTCTTTTGGGTATTTACTTTTAAGAAAAGATATGCTCATTAGTCAAGAATAGGGCTGCTTATGTGTTAATGAGGAAAAGTGATTTTTCAAGGGGTGTTCTAGCCCAAGTCAAGGCTAACACGCGCTGGCTTCTATTACTTAAAGGACTGCCAAGTCTAGTTGGAAATATGACCTGCCACTGTGTCATCACCTCACATCTGCTGAATGCTGACAATAACCCATTTTGGGGCTAAGCATCCTGACAAACAGCACTTTCTCATGATTTATTTTTGGCATACCTTCAAGTTTTCATGAACACTGCCAGAAAAATATCATTTGTTCCTATAGGAATTCTTAGAATGGAAAGTAATTATTTCCTTAGTTATGGTTATTATGTAGTGACAGAAGGTAATGAAGTAGGAAAATTTGCAGGCATAATAAGCTCTTATTAATTGAATATTTGTAAAATGTTAACCATAATTTCATAATGTACTCATGAAATCATCAGACAAGAAAAGCTCAAAAGAATTATCACATTAATAAGAGACAAGGGAAAAATTGCCATGCATGACTGTGTGTTATGGAGAAAGTTTTTAATTAATATAAATAAACATGACTGCTTTGTTGTGCTTTATTTAGGCCTTGTATTTTAAAAGTGGGGGCTTTCTGGTAACATTTTGCTGTTTATGGAGTTATGTCGTGCCTTAAAACTGGTTCTTAAGAAAAAAAGAAGGCATAAACTTTTACCCTCTGGTTTGACCAGTTCGGTTGTTCGGCTTTAAAATTCAGGAATATAAAAATCTCACTATATTATGTGAAAAGACAGAGTAATTACTGATACCTATATAACATGGATGGATAAATGTCAGAATTCCAAAAAATGTCTGTAAATAAGGACTATTTAAAAGATGAGAATTTTTACAAAAATTAAAACAGATTGTGAAGGATTGGATTACATAGTCTAAAATATCTGAAAAGTTGGATTGAGTCCCTCCATCAACTTAAATTCATTTCATTTATATCTGAGACAAAATTAAGATTTGTTCTATGGCAATCCTTTCTTGAAATAATTTTTAATGTAAATTTTTTATGTATATATGACATCAGAATGCATTACAATTCTTATTACATATATAGAGCACAATTTTTCATATCTGGTTGTATACATAGCATATTCACACAAATTTGTGTCTTCATACATGTACTTTGGATAGTAATGATGCTACTGAATGAACAATGGGTTACAGGAGACATCAAAGAGAAGATTAAAAAGTTTTTAGAGGGGAATGAGAACACAGATACAACATATTGAAATCTCTGGAACACTATGAAAGTAGTTCTAAGAGGAAAGTTAATTTCATGGAGTTCATTTATTGAAATAATTTTGAACTCAATTTTGTTGGTTCATATAAGATTGAGTGACACTGGTGCTCACCAAATATTCCATCAGTTACTCATCCCTCTTAGCACTCTGAGGTTAGTGGGACCATTGAATATCTCTGGACAGTATGCAAATGTGAAATGAGTTACTTCTAGGCTTACAAATAAAAACAGACTGATAAGCAATACTACAGCCCTTTCTTCCAATGCTGTGGTGATTCTAGATCCCGCATGATCCAAATATGAGCCTAAATTATCACCTTATTCACTTTATATGTGTATTTTATTTAATACTCTTAGGTATGCTATGGGGGTACTGTCCTCACATCCATTGTATAAAATAGGAAGATAAGGATAAAGTTAGATCACAAGTGCTGTACCACTAAGACACATCCCCAGCACTCTACATTTCTTAACACATTTGTTAAGCAATCTTGGCCAGATTATTTAATTTCTTCAAGGATCATCTTTTACACTTATAGAATGGGAATTATTAAATTACATCTGAATAGTATTATTATAAGAATAAAGTAACAAACACATGTTGAACGCTTAGCATATTGTAAGCCTTTAATACCATAAAGCTATTTTTATTATATTCTCATAAGTCCAAAAAGATGATATATTTTCATCTTTAACACTTTTTGAATAGTTAGGTCAAGAGATATAGAAAGTCACTTGTAAGTTGGAACATCTTCAGAGTACTAGCAGTTATAAACACATTTGCCAGCATGACACAAAGATATAAGTTTCTTGCATGAATAACATTTTACCCATGGCTTATTTTTTCCTTTCTAATATGGACAATACCCTTCAGCACTCTTTTTCTAAAAATGAAGTATTTCAGAATTATACATTTTAGGTCCTATAATAAATCATCTAATTTTTAATTCCTTTATCAATTTAAAAGGGGTACATTTTGATGCAGAAAAGTGGAGATATGAGAGGAGTTCTATTGCTAAGAGTCCTTAAATTTCAGGGATCCTTTGAAAGGTATTCATACCTAAATATCAGAGGGATGATAAAGATAATCTTTCTATAATGATAGTATATAGCTACAAACTGCCTGAATAAATATTTCAATTTTTAAAAATTTTCTCAAGAAGAAAGTTTAAATCTTTTAACATATGAATATTGTCTCTGCCCTCCTATTTTTCATGTCCACCCTTACCTGTTCTAGCTGTATTCAATTTCCTAAATTATACATATTCACTTATTCTTTAGTCATTACATTTGCTGATCTATAAAAACAGTCTCCAAAGCAGACCTGGGGATTATTGTATCCTGGGGTGACAATATAGACCAGTTTAGCATAGAGTTATATTCAGAACTGAATAGAAGAGTTGTTTGGAAGGTAAACTTTCCTGGTCTCTAGAGAGAGGTTGAGAAAAGACAAGAAGACCTGAGAGATGGATAAGTCAAATTCATACCATCTGACTTCCCATATACATAAGTTCTAAATACAATTTCTTTTTCTTATAATAAACTATTCATAAAGATTTTATGTTCAATTCCCCCCAAAATATCATTAGTTAGGAACTCTAAATTTAGTGTCCATGAGATTTCCTGGAGAAGATTGTTAATAACATTTATGACTTCACTTCTAGAATTTCTGGCTTAATAGTTTTAGGAATGAACCTAGAATTTTGTATTTTTCTAGAAAATATCCCATTTGATTCTCATGTTTGTGAAAGTTTTCATATGATAAGAAAAACTGGCAAGAAGGATTAAGACATAATATGTCTTGGTAAGGCTTGAAAAATCTCCACAATAATGCCTGATGCAAATATTAGGTCTCCTTCTTATATATGCCAGTATGAAAAATTAAATAATGTTTGTTTACTCCATCAGATTGCTGAAAATATGAAATCAATGGCTATATTCTTCTAGTGACATTCTTCTGTTCAATAATCATTGGTTGTCTTTACCTAACCCTGAACACAAGTGCACACTATCAAATGATCACTGAAATTAATGACCTCATATTGTACTAGCTTCAGGACAGCTGTTCCAGAATCTTCCAACATGAACTTATTATACTCCTCACAGCTGAAGGCAGCCGTGGCCTATGCCATTGCACCATCTGCTCAGCTCTCACTCATCGGCAGCTGCTATTCTTGCCTTGGCACCATCTGCCTGGCTATCTCTGCATCCCATCTGTACTACTTACAGGCTCTTCTAAAATTACAACACATTTCACCCTCTACTCCTAAACTGAGGAATTCCTGAGTCATTTCTTCTTTTAGATTTAGGGAAGCCCTTTGTAGAAAATCTATAAGACTCATTTTAAAAATCCCTTTTCTTCTCACACTTAAAAAACTTCAAACTATAAATAGTTATTTTTAAAAAATTAAAGGAAACTGTCTTGATTGCTGTAGTAGAAATACAGAGCTTCATAACTGCAATTATGATGATACTTGGAGTTAGATAAAGTTTTTCCTTTAAGAAATTTTACTGCATATAAAATATAGAACGAACTCTTAAGATATTTTGGCAATTTGGATTATAAACAAATCTGGTGACTGCTAGTTTATCATATATTTGGTTAGCAAATATAAAGAAAGTATTATGATACTCTCAGGGGAAAATGTAAAATTTAAAAAATATGAATTTATGGTCCAATTTGGGGAACAGAAATTCATATAAGGGCTGAAGTTATAGCTCAGTGTTAGAGGACTTACCTCACATGCGTGAAACACTGGATTGGATCCTCAGCACCACATAAAAATAAATAAATAAATACATTGTGTCCATATATAACTAAAAAAAAAAAAAAACATTAAAAAAGAGAAATACATATGAATGATAGAAATGTGAGACCAAGAATGATGGATTGAAAATTCCATTTAAACTCTCCCCACTCTCCCTTAATGCCCTCCTTTACTTATCCAGGCTAAAGACTCCTTCCCTGCAACAATTAGGAGACTCACATATTGTAGAAGTTAAACCAGAAGACCTTTGGATTCAGCAACCCAAAGTGAAGCCTGTCACAATGAAAATTAAGAAATAAAAAGAAGAGAGAGGTAGTTACATGTTGATCTTTACATGATGAATCAAAATTCTCTGCTTGTAGAAAATCAGCTGCTAAATATGTTAACTTTCCTATATCTTTTAAATTAGAATATTTTTCTCAGATCTGGGGAATTAGGGTGGGGGAGTATCCACATTTTGCCATTTGAGATAATTCTTTTTAAAATCACAATTCTAAAATAAATATAAAATGAACTTGTGACATACATGTCAAATAAAAAGCAGATCCAGATTTAATGAAGACAGACATTTATTTGAAATTATTATTACAAGGGAGATAAAAGGGCTCTTGCAATAGGGAATGGAGACCAGAATTAAGTCTGAGCCAATTATCCTCTAGCAAAGGGTAATGGGGTCTTTGAAGGCTAGGGTGAAATAGTGTCAAAGTATAGAAGACACTATGGGATGGTCATAGGACATTTGTATTTGCTTGGTAGCTTTTTCCAAAGGAAAAATAAAATCCTCATGTCTTTCTGACAAGGGGCAGTTCTACAATTTGGAGCAAGATTCCTACCAGAGACTGCTTCTCTTACAGAGAAATTAGAACATAGGGATGCATCTGTTGAAATAATTAAAAATAATTCTGGTATGACAGACAATCTTTGCCCTCTGAGCACTTACATGGAAGGTTAAGTATAATCTTTCTCGTTGTAGGGGAAAGCATTAATTAATAAAACAAAGGAATAAGCCAATTGGAACTGAAAAAAATACTTGCAAAAGCATTAGTATATGTCTTGGTTTATTTATAGAGTCACCTAAAATAGAAAGAATTTATATAATAACTGTTCTATATTCTTTCACATTCTAAAACAAACTCTTACTTTGAGAGAAATGAATTTGTTCATTGAAAATAAAGGACATAAGCACCTTCATTTCTGTCACTATTTTTCTATATATTGACTTCACTATCAATATTAACTATTAACTCTTAACCATAATTCTTTAGCATACTATACAGAAAAAAATATGAACAGTAAAAAATGAGAATTGACTGTAACATACAAATATTTTGAAAGTTTAACCAAATGCACATAACTGAAAATGTTGAATTTTATCTGAGCTGTATGCTCATGTAAAGCAACAATTGAGAAACCCTCCCCTGTGGAGATGTGCACCAGTGCAGAGGCCAACCTGCCCTCACACAGTCAGAGATTTCTCTCTTCTAGCTTGCCGTTCTCATGCTTGTGTGTCTGGCTCCTTTGTTTACTTGCCCTTAGAAAAACCACACACTCCTCCTTTCCTTTAAGATGTTTCTCATTTATGAACATTCTTTTTTTTCACAATCAACTGAATAAAATGATACTCTTAATAATCTGACATTTTTTTTATGTTTCACATAACACAATTTCTAGAGTCATAATAATGTATTAATAAGTTCTGAAGGATGGAAAATATTTTATACTATAAAATGAAGGCCAGGGCATTTCTCCTCTGTTGTCTCCTTGAAATAGAGACTTCATAACATCGACCTGGAGTATAAAAGATGATGAGAAATTGGTAAGGAAACAGTAAAAAAGAGAATATAAAGAAAAATCTGCATACACCACTTGTTAAAGATGGTAAGGAAAATTTCATTCAAGATTATTGTAATACAGGTTTAAAATTCTATTGCTACAGAAAAGAGAGATTAAACTTAACTACATTGAGACAGAAGATAGGGAGGATTTTTAAATACTCGGGACAGCTCGAGGAAAAGCATTGGAGGGCTTCACCAGCTAGGTTGGTCAATGTAACTAGACCATCTGTGTTTACTCCTTTTTCATTGAAGTTAGGCTTCTTTCTTCCCAGAGAGTCTATAAGACAGGGCCTTTTTTTATGATGATATTTCAAAGTGATGATTTCACGACCTTCTACATTTCAAAGAAGCAGAAAAAGAATTTACAATTGCAAGGTCTATAAAATAAATACTCTTAAGAAAAGTGAGGTATGGAGCCTCTAGTCAGAAAGAAATCTGTCTAAAGTTTAGAAAAACTGAGAGAAATGTTAAGGCAGTCTTGGTTAGTAGCTTGGTGAGTACTCTAGGTAAAATGAATTTAATTTTACCTACCAAGAGTCCACAACATGTGTAAAACAAAATCAAATTATGTTAAAATCCTATGATCAGTGTGTTATAACAAAGGAAGTATAAACCAATTTTTTCCTTTTCTTTCTCCCTCCCTCCCTCCCTCCCTTCCTTCCTTCCTTCCTTCCTTCCTTCCTTCCTTCCTTCCTTCCTTCCTTCTTTTCTTCCTTCATTTTTGGTACCGAAGTTTGGGTTTGAATCCAGGGCACTAAACCACTGAGCCATATCCCCAAAACTTTTTATTCTTTTATTTTGAGACATGGTCTCACTAAATTGCTTAGGGCATCCCTAAGTTACTAAGGCTGGCTTTGAACTTTTGATCTCCCTGCCTCAGCTCCCTGAGCTGCTGGGATTACAAGGCAAGCTCTACCATGCCTAGCTATTTTTTTTCCTTTCTTTAGTGTTTATTTACTAAACAAAACATTATAGAGATTTGTTTGATAAGCAAAATGTTCTCTCATAAAAGAATGCACATTTTGAACAGCAGTATGAATTAAACATTAAAAATTAAAACTTTTGCTCAGATCTGTCAAATCCCAAGAAAAAATTTCACTAAGCTATGTTCAAGTGAACAATTAGAATGGTGGATTCTGTTCATAGGCAATGACCTGGGAATGGAGGTGTGTAGGATCTGTTGTGTTAGATTTCACCAGCCTTACACTGGGTTTCAAGGAAAAACCTCATGCTTATTACTCTGTCATAGTCCCAGGCAAGAGAGTCTTACACCATGGTATGCTGATCAACATTGGGGTAGGGTTGGTGAGGGTAATCCCTTGTTCACTAAGGCTGACTCTAAGCTGGGCCACATTTAGTCTTACAGCTGTAAGGATCTGCACAGTCTCAGGATTACACCTGGGCTCATACCAAAGCTAACAACAATGCAGATTGAAACATGAATCCGCTCCACCAGGACACAGATCTATGGCTAGTGCCTGAGCAGGGTCAGAGGTTACAGGGCCAAACAGTGGTGGAGACAACCCTAATGTGGCAGATAAAGTATTATTTATAATGTTTGCAAAATGACAAAAATTTCTTAATGATTAATGTTCAACAATTTAGACTCTGAAGCTAAAGGGCCTACATTCCAGTTCTGCCATTACTATTCAGAGACTTTAGGTTATTCTTAGAACCATAATCAATTTATCTGTAAAAAGGAGATTATGATAGTCCCTATTACCTAGGAATATTGCCATTGTAAATAGGTTTAAAAGGCTGATATGCTTTTCTTGTTTTTCTCCTTAAATATAAAATATAAGTTGGCTTGTTTGCTTTTTTTTTTTGGCAGTACTCTGGTTTGAACACAGGGCTTTGCACATGGTAAGCAGATGCTCTACCGCTGAGCTACTTTCCCAGCCCTTAGAGAGTTTTGTTTGCCTGTTTGTGCTTGAGATAGGGTTATATTAATTTCTTAGGCTTGGCTTGATCTCTGGGTCAAGCAATCCTGCCTCAGCCTCATGAATAGCTACAACTGCATACAGGCACATACCCCTCTAACTGGCTTAGGTAATATGTCATACCTTGACAAATTTATGCCTGATCTTAATTATTTGTGTAATCAAATTACTGGGAATCTATGCTTTTTGACTGTTGACAGATTATTGAGGTTTATATAATGGAATTTATTTTAGAGTTATGTCATTCAGAACCCTGTCGTCCGGCTTTTGATCTGAATTAAAATGGCCCCAAATTTTATCCAAGGCATGATTCTTCATAAATATTGTTGATAAACACCTATTTTGGAGATGGTAATTTCTGAGGCTACTATAAGTCCAGTATCAAATGATTCACATTTGCCCATGTGTCATCTTGGCTTTTGAACTGCTTGAAATTTCTGAATCAGGAAAAACTAGTGGACATGTTGACTGTAATAGGACACCTTCTATTATAACATGAAAGTCAGGTTATACAAATTTTGTTTTAAGTTAATCTTTGAAGATCAAAAGGCAAGAAATGAGTTTAAAGGGGGCTCAGATTTAGTTAAAATATAAAAACCTGATTTTTATCCTAACATTTATATTCAGAATTAAATGTTGTTACTCTCTGCTGGTTAACAGTTATGATTTGAGTTTCTCTGGCAGGAGACAGGAAAAATATCAGATTTTCTAAGATTGTTTCCATTTACCTGAAATTAACTGGTCCATTAAAGAAACTTAGAGCATTGGGCATTAGTACTTACCTGAAGAAACTGTATAGATAGATGAAGATAAATTATTGACAGATTGATAGATAGATAGAGCTTCTGAGGATTAAAAAGAGGGGTACTCTATCATGGAGCTATATCCCCAGCTGTTTTCTTGTTTTGTTTTGAGACAGGGTTTTCCTAAGTTACCTAGGCTGGCCTCGAACTTGCAACTGATCCTCCTGCCTCCGTCTTTCTTTTAACTGGGATTATAGGTGTGAGCCACTGTACCCATCCCTAAAAACTGTGTAAATTTTAACTCTAATATTATTCAAGATCACTCTAGCTATTTTTAAATAACTACTTAAAGATAATCTGTCATTGGTAATTAAAAAGCTACATTAGTTTCGAATATGTTGAAGTTCTATCATTGATTAAAGTTGTTCCCCTTCATTTATTTATTTTTCTTTTCCTAACAAGACATGGAAATGCATTAGAAAACTGAAAGCAGCTATGTATTAAAAGAAGGAGTAAGCCCAGAAAAATGTAAGTGTTCGTCCAAGAACATAGCACAAATTTTATTTTATTTTATTTTTTAATTTTGAAAATATATGTCTGGAAAGACTTAAACAAAGAAACAATGATAAATGTGACAGCACAGACATGTCTGGAGAAAATGCTTAATTTTTAAACTAGGAACCATTCACTGTATTGAAAGTTCACTACTGTGAATAATGTTAAACTTGGTCTTTATAAAATTTTGAGTTTACATTTTGGCAGTCAGACCCTGCTAGAAGGCAATCAAATTAACAGTGCTTTCCATGTTCTCCTTTTCAGGCTGTGTAGGGAACACAACCCTGAAAGGATTCCTCCAAGTGCAGGTTCAGACTTGATTATTCAGAATACGGTACATATTATTTTCCAACAAAATAAAGAAGATATTGTACAACAAGGTACATTAAATTTAAAAGACCACTATTCTTTATCTCTAAGATTATGTCTCATTTATGTTGGTGGTGTTAATGAAATCATAGTAATGGGAGACAAAAAATTTATTAAAGTTTTCCAAGTGTGTCTCTTAAGCATTAAAATCTTTAAATCTTCAATCTCCCATTTTTGGCAAAAAAAAAAAAAATGAGGTAAGTTGTGGTATATTCTTGAATAAATAATCACATTTTTCTGATTAATTCCTTCTTTTAATAGGCAACTTTTTATAGATTTCTGATCAATTTCTATACATTCCTCAAATATATGGTGTGTACAGCCCTGAATAATCAGGCTTTGATTTTGGCTGAATTTTTGTTATATTCAAAATCAAATGCTGTTACTTTCTGCTTATGTCCTGGGTAAACCTCTCCATTTTGTCACAAACTGCTGTCTTCTTTCCATTCATACTTGCAAGATTTCTTGCTAACCTATTTCCAGTTTGTGTTGTTCAACATGGGTGATCACCCTGTTCATTGACATTTTGGGAGCAGCCATCTCTTAGTCCTCATTATTGTACCTATTTCCTTAAGCCCTACTATATATATATATATGGCATGTTTTCTGATGGATGGCAATTGATGATTGTTTTAAATTAAACTTTTCTGCACTGTTTTGGGGTCTTTTTTTGAATTTTAAGTCCCTCTAACAGATATCAGACTTATAATAATGATGATAAAAATAACTCATGCTTCATGCTTGGAACAATCTACAAGCCTCAAATACATAAAAATCATGTAATCATTACTGCAATGCTGAGAGTTGGAATTGTTGTGACCCGTTCTTCATATGGGAACACAAAAACAGAGATGTGAAGTGTCAGTCATCCTATAAGCAAAAGCCCCAGGATTCAGACCCCAGTGTTCTGATTCTGGAGCCTACTCATTAAGCCACTCTTCTCAGCACTTATAACTACTTCAGATGACCTTTTAATCCAAGCTTCTTCTTATGGTTTGGATGTGATATGTCACCCAACAGCTCATATTTGAGATAATGCATGGACATTCAGAGGTGAAATGATTGGTTTATGAAAACCTTAACCTGATCAGTGAATTATTCTCCTTATGGGATTAACTGAGTGGTAACTGAAGGCAGGTAGGGTGTGGTGAAGGAGGTGGGCATTGGAGGTGTGGCTTTGGGCTATGTACTTTGTGACTGGTGGGCGGAGCTTCTCTCTGCTTCCTGATCATCTTGTGAGCCACTTCCCTATGTCATCACCCTGCCATGTTGTTCTGTCTCACCTTGAGTCCTAAGGAATGCAGCTGTGAAATTGACTTGAGACTTCTGAAATTGCAAGCCCCCAAATAAACTTTTTGTTCTCTAAAATTGCTCTTGTCAGATATTTTAGTTATAGCAGAGAAAAAGCTGACTAAAATACTTGTGCTACAGTTTTTTACTCTCTTTCCTCAAACTCTTGGGCTTTGGCAGAATTAGGCTGTTTTCAACATGGGCCCTAAAAGTCTTCTAAGCCCTACACCACAAACCATTTTAAGCAACATTTGGAAATTGATTTCAAGCAGAAAACAACCTCTTTCATAATTTGTGGGCAAAAAAAATATAGCTCTGTCTTAAAGTAACTGAAGTTGAGAAATTAGCACACATATTTTTTATTAAATTATTTCTTCTAATTTGTTACACATGATGGCAGAATGAAATTCATTTCATATTAGACATATACAGCACAATTTTTCAAGTCACTGGTTGTACACAAAGTATTTTCACACCATTTGTGTCTTCATACATATACTTAGGGTAATGATGTCTAACTCATTCCACCAACATTCCTACTCCCTTGCCTCCTCCTTTCCTCTTCCTCCCCTATGCCCTATGCCCCTTTCCTCCTGTGCTCCCTCCTCCTGTCACCATTATGAGTCAGCATCCTCATGTCAAAGAAAACATTCAGCCTTTGGTTTTGGGGGATTGGCTTGCTTCGCTTAGCATTATATTCTCCAACTTCATCCATTTACCTGCAAATGCCATGATTTTAACACACATATATTTACATAATTGTATCAACATGATCTTTGCACCTTGGCTTTGGGATGAGTTTGGTCAAAGTCCCAGGTATTTTTTTTTTCCTCATTTATTCTCTCTGAAGGACTCTCATGAGCTGGCTGTGTTTAGACACTTTGGATCCTAGTTCCCTACAAGGCATCCCTTCCCACATAACTCTCCTGCATTCCAGATTTTAATAATTCCTCCTTCCTCTCATCCACTCAGACAAGTGGATGACAAATTTACTTATTTTACTTTATTACTGGTAACTGCTTTGTCCATACTGGTTTCCTTACACTTTATCCACACCTTTGGAAATGATCTTTTTAAAATTCATCACTGTTTTAAACTATTAAACTTTAGAATTATTTATTACCAGGAGTAGAGAAGTGAAACAAAGTTGAATAGAAGGATTAATATGTATCAATTTTCATTACTAATTATAAAAGCTATAAGATTTAGCACAGAAGGGGAAAAAAGTTCAACATGCCATAAATCCCACACTTTCTTAAAATTAAACTTAAAAAATGGCTTTAGTTCTCTTTCATATGTGAGATGCATTTGGATTTGAAGAGATCTAAAGGATTCTAAGATGTACTGGCCCAAGTTTCTAAGCAAATCTACACTTCTTGAGTCCTTGCTACATGGAGGACTTTGAAACATAAGCACAAATTTGCTACATGGAGGACTTTGAAAAATAAGCACAATTTTGCTAAATAATGTGAAGAAGCAACTACCCACAAATGGGACTCTCACAGGTAAGAGTTCAGCCGTAGAAAAAGAGAAGAGAGAGGATGTCTGGGGCCATGGAACATAAGTGTAAAGCCACTAAAATGAAAAGACAATAGAAAATTTTATACAGATATATCAGCATGAGTGGCTCACAGGGATGTTACTAGGTTGAATCTTGCTCTCCAGAGGTTGCAGCCAGAATATATGAAACTATTCTTATACACATAACATTTTCAAGTCATATTTAACATGTGGATACTGATTTCTTTTTCACTGTCTTGTATGTTTGTGTTTTCTAATACTTTTAGTAGCTGATCCCCGAGTGAATGATTGATTTTTTTTAAAGTTTTATAATGCATGTATTTTAACAAACATTATGTGCTTATAAACACATTAGTCTTCATTTATCTCCCAAGGGTTTTCTGGGATAGTTCCAAATTAAAATACTCTATCATGTTGTTATATCATATGTTAGACCAATGTGTCTCAATTTTTTGTTTTAGGGGAAAAAAAGTCATTGCAGATCATTTCCTACTATGCTAAAAAGCTCAAGCAGAAAGAGAACAATCTATGAAAATAGAAAAGAGATGAACAGAAGCAGCCAACTGACACCCATGTTTGGGGCTCACATGCAAATCAAGTTGTTCTCTGCTTTCCAACACTTCCCAAATTCTTTTAAAACCATATTTAAAGCTGGATAGCAACTCTATATGAAGTCATCAGTGATATAAATACAGACAGCATTGTGTTGGTTAGAGCAATGCCAGGAATTGACAGGACCAACAGATAAAACCAAAGCAATTAAGTTTCCATAAACACTTGACTTGGTGTTGAATCAACATTCTTCCTTATAAACAGCAGTGTAGCAAGAAATAAATGACAATCATACATTTCCAATATAAAAACCATGCTGGTCTAGTGAAGAAACAATATTCTTTTCCAACTTTCTTCTTACAATGTAGGGAAAAAAGTCACTTAGTAATTTGTGACTTTTCCTTCAGAAATCCTGTAAAATTCTCTGTCTTCTTAATGTTAAAGAATATACAGAGAAGTTTGGTGTGTTTAAAGTTAACACTTAAAAGACATTTCCTAGGCACTCATTGTGAGCTTTTGGTCAAGACCAGAAAATTCTGTCTTAAGAGCCTCAATCATTTAGTTAATTTTTATATGCTAACTCCTACCACAGCACTAACACTAAACAACTCGTGACTACCTACTTCTTACCTCGTATTCTTCCCTTATAGATAATCAGTTGATCTCTCTCAGAAAAGATATGAGTAAAGTATTTTTTATTAAATAATGTCTTCCTTCTTCCCCAAAGCAATATGCCAATCCAGATGGCCAGGGCAGGGTGGGGGGAACACCAGCAAACCATGTAGAGAGACATTTCAATATAAGTACACACACACACACACACACAAAGACAGACATTTCCCAAGTTTTCAGAATAATAAAAAACATAAACATCTGATTCAACCATTGATTTTTCTACTCTCAAATATGATTCCCCTTATATATGTGATATGTTCTTTTCTTGAAAATTTCTATTCATTTTTATCCTTCTAACTCAATTTTTACTCTTTCATATTTAGTATAATACTTCTCATGGTAGTTGTTTCTATATTTTTTGTTTGTTTATTTGTTTTTTGGTTTTTGTTTGTTTTTTGCATAAGTTTCTGTTAGAATGTTGCCTGCTGCAGACAGTTTTCCTGTTAAAACCCAAAGTTCCTCAGGAAATAGAACTATTTTATTTATTAGTCCCATAACCCTTCAAAGGATCTGACACATTATAGAACCATTCCCATAAATGTACTGCATGTACCAAATGCCAAGCACTAGACTTCAAACTCTGTGAGATTATGCAGATTATGTTTGGTTATTTTTTGTAGCTATAGTATCTACAAGAGGGTGTGGTACATATTAATATCTCAATAGTTACTGAATGAATAAATGAATCAATAAATGAACGAAATGAAGCCACTAAATTGCTCCCCTTTCCTTGATCATTAAGGGACTTTCCCTTTCAGTTTCCTTGCTGTCTGACTGAAGCTTCACTGAATCATGCAGCTAATCTTTGCAACTTATTCTCACTGTAAAAGTTTAATATTGTCAAGGTCCCTTGAAGATGTTGAATAGGTTATAAACTAGAAATATATCCACAAAAAATCATGATTCACAATCATCAGACTCTAGATTGGTTTGAAATACCTTGTATGCAAACTCTTTGTCTCCTGTGAATCCCTTGATCTATTATAAGCATTTCCCTTGTCCTGACTGCCTCATTAAACAAAGCTTCCCAGTGAAGTATCATTTAATGGCAAGAGTACATTAATAGCTAAAGACCTGATTCCTAGTAGGACACAGATTTACAAGCTGTGTGGATTGGGTAAGTTATATTGTGTCTTCTTAAGTTTCTTTAATGGAAATAGACATTAATAAGTGGCTAACTAATACCATTGCTGTGATGTTAAATGGAAGATTATATGCAAAGTCTTATCCTAACACCAATGTAATCTAAAAGCAAATGTCCACGGTTTCCAGTTTCAATAAATGGATTTATATATATATATATATATATATATATATATATATATATATATATATATATAAAACATACTATACAAATCCAAAGTAATACAACTTGTTGAGTTCAGCTTCTTGTGGCAGGGCTTCAGAGAAACATTTTTTATGTGAGACCAATTACCATGTCGTTATATAATTCTGATAGTGCTAGGCTGACGTCTTTCATGAACTGTTTGGAGCTTCTTTCAAAAGAAACAGCCAGCTGAAGGGGACAATATTCAAATAGGAAGTACTCTGCATCTCTTTTTACAACTGAAGGCAAAACTGGTTATAAATGTTACCGTGGACAATCCATAGGCATTTCATGGAAAAGAGGAAGAAAATTTTTTCCTTTACAAAGACTCTATGGTTGCATGTTCTGGAAAAATTGAGAATTTATAGGGGAGAGGACATTTTGAGCTATCTATATTTGTTCTGCAGCCCTTTTATATTCAGTCTCCAATCCTTCTTCAAGTCTCAAGTGTCTTCATGCTAGGACTGGGATTCCACAAAGCACAGACCATTGTACACATTTGATCTTAGCCTTTTTCAGTAACTTCTCTTTGGACATTTCCTTCCACCTAATTCCCTTTCCATTACCATCTCTAGTCCATTAATATTTTATTAAGTATTCTTCTGGGCTCTGCCCTTATAAAATCTTACTTTGAATGTATATAACAAGGCTATCAATAGCTGCCTCCCTCTCCTGTTTACAGGGACCTTTAATATGTAATGCAATGGAATAAATTCAAGAGGAATAGCCAACACAATAATTTCTTTAGAAGAGATGTAACTGCACACATCAAATAGTAGCTCATCATAGAACTGAAATTCATGACTTAAAATATAACGCAGTTTTCACATTCAGATATTTAGTAAATAAGAAAGAAGTTGCTTTTAAGTCTATGGCTTATATCAAAATAATTTATACTTATAGTTGGTTATGGAAATCAAAATTCATCTTTTCCCTATTAAATATCTCACTGACCTTTCCCATTCAATTGCATTTGAACCTTTGTCATAAATCAGATAACTATATAAGTGAATCTGTTTCTGTATGCCATAACATTCCATTGATCCTTTGTTTTATACACATATGTAATTAGCACTGTCTTTGTTATGGAAGCATTATAGTAGGTCTTGATACCTGGTAACTTAAGTCCCCCCAGCCTTGTGATTCTCCAAAATTTTATCAATTGTGAATTTGTCTTCTGGAGGAAAATTCCTTCATGAAACATTAATTTAGAATAACCAGAATTTCTGAAATAGAACACACACACATATACATCACATATGTACATAAGTGAAGCATAAAGGAAAAAGACAAACTGAAACAGACCGAATTTGAGGAATCCTCTCCCTAAATTCAGAGCAAATTCTTCCTGTGAGAATGGGAACTAAATGGTTGGACTTCCCAAACCAACAGGCACGAAAGCAGTTGAAAATGGACATTGACCCCTACTCAGGCCTATGTAGGACTAGCAATCTAAATCTGTATATGAGTATTTCCTGCTTTTTGTTCTTTTTGCCCCCATTCGTCCTACCAAATAAACCTAGATATGCATGTCACCTGTTTTTTGTCTTTGTGAAATGTAACTGCTTCAGAGAGAGAGGCAGGAGAAGCAAATTGAATTGCTTCTCCCCAGTCTGATCAAACTGCATAAAGTTCATTATTCATTTTTTCATCTTTTGCCTATTTCTTATGAAAGTAGGCAGCTGAATCCAGCCAGCTAGAATCCAGGCATGGTCCCACATATGGAAATTACTAACTTTTATTTAAACAAAAGGTACAATTAATATAAGACACAGACTAAGAAAGGTATTTGCAACACATCTGGCTAATATCTCATATAAAGAACATTTAGCAATAAGAAAAAGATAGTCAACATAATCACAAAAACGGACATAAAAATTGAATAGAAACTGCAAAAATGATGGTATTAAGTGACTAATAGATATATTAAAATGTATTCAATATCATTAGTCATTAGAAAAATATAAATAATAGTACACAAACATGATGGATAATAGTGAAAGTAAAGAAGACTAAAAATACGAAGAGTTGGTGAGGACATAAAACTGGTAGAAATATGAATTGATAAAACAACTTTGGAAAAACATTTTACAATACCTTTTTAAAGAAAACATGTATACAATATGACTGGTTAATTATACTCTGGAGTATATAGCAGATACCAAAAAAACAGTCACAACAGTGTCTGCAGAGAAAATGTTTATAGAAATTTTTCATATCTCCAAACTAAAAACAATCACAATACGTATAAAAGATAATGGGCCAAAAAATTATATGGTATATATCCAGTGGATTATTATTGCAGAGTAAGAATGACCCACAGGGCTGAAGAAAAAACAGGGGTCTGCAACCAATTCTTTGGGACCTCACAGCAAGAATATCAATCTACTGGGGCATAGTAGCAGGCAGGAATTTATTAGAAGGGAAAGGCAAGGGGGGGGGAATGGGACACTTTTAAGGGAGAAAGGAAGATAGTGGGTCTTCTCAGAGAGGAGAGAGATGGTGCACCCCCCTCTTGCTCCATTTTTATTGGGGGTCTGAGGGAATTTTCCAGAGAGTTCCACCCAGATCTACCTCTCAACTTTTGACTGATAGCAGGATTGTCTCAGACCTTTAAGTCCCCACTGCTTATGATTCTACCCCATGGATGGGAAACTTTTCTATTTTAATGACACACTAAAGATCCAAAGGCAACCCTGGTCACCTCAGCCTACACTGATTGTTTCTAATTGTAACTTGTTCTTAACAGATTTTATGGTTGGTGGGCTTTGCTTCTAATAATTGTCTTCCTGAGTCCTGAAATCTAGTTTGTATTAAAGTCATAAAGTACTCTCTCAGGGTAACTTGTGGGTTTTTTTTATTGACTGAGAGAACTCTTTGGGCCAGCTGTGGATAATAGGTTGCTGCTGAAGAACATAGCGTATCCTATTGACTTAAGACATGGAAGGTCCAGAGTGGCCTCAGGCAAATTGCTTTTAAAAAGCAGTACAGTAGGTGTAGACTATAGAATTATCCGCTTAGCCTCATGTTCCCACTACTCAAGTGTGACTACTACCTATCAGTATTGCATAGCTATTAACACACAGAAACTTCCTTATAAGCAATATGTATCCAACTCCTAGCCACAATATTAAGTAAAAGAGATTTCTCACTAAAATATATATATTCTACTTATACAAAGTTTAAAAACTGATAAAATTAATCCATAATTATAAAAATCAGGATAGCTTTTACTCTTGGGGGTTACACACTAGAGAGAGCACAATGACCTTCTTAGGTATTAAACATATTCTATGTTTGTACCTTGATTTTGGTAGTTTTTCCACAACTATAAACATACTTACGAATTTATCAACCTCTGCACTTTTGTGTAATAGATAATGGAGGTTAGCAGATTCACTGAATCAAAGATTTAAAAATAGAAAAAAAAATATTCTTTGTATAGTTCATTCTTATCAATTCTTTGATCAAGGAAAGAAAAAGACTGTTCTTCATGCAAGTGCTTTTGGAGAAGGTCGTGGTCGAACAGTTTAACACAGTAGAATGCATTCCCAGGGCATGCCAAGGGGCAGGATACAATTCTCCTGTCTTTATCCTCATCCTTGGTCTTTATTTCTACAAAATATTTACTTTCAAGTGTTCATATTCTATTTGCCAATAAGAAACACAATGTTAAGCTAAAGGTAA
The DNA here is from genome assembly GCF_047511675.1 of Marmota flaviventris. Classification (NCBI taxonomy): domain Eukaryota; kingdom Metazoa; phylum Chordata; class Mammalia; order Rodentia; family Sciuridae; genus Marmota; species Marmota flaviventris. The sequence goes on from NC_092503.1 coordinate 104,249,273, forward strand.
GAAGATTTTAAATAGTTTCTTAAGTTTTGGGCAAGGATATTGGCTTAAAATTGCCTTTGGCATTTGAAATAATTGTGCTAAGAAGGAAACAATGCTAATAAAGGCTGTTGCTTCTGCTTCATCTTTAATACTTTTGTTCATAAGAACTGATTTTACCTGAGTTCAAGCAACTACATGATTCATTGGTCAAAATGTCTAAATAGTTTTCAGCCTCCACGCAAAAGAGAATCATTTAGCAAATGCTGCAGGTTTAGCCCTGGCCAGACTCTGGACATATCCTGTTCCAATGTTCTCATGAATAAACCTCAATCTTCTTCCACAGGATCTCTTACCTGGACCATTTACATTACTTACACCCACAATCTCTGTTCAACATGAGTCCTATTCTCTAATTCTAATTTACATATATGGATCTTTTTTACCTCTGCCTATTGTCTGCTCTTTGTTATTCCTCCTGTCCCATGCTCTGACTCCCAAACTTTTTAAGCTAACAAAACACTAATACTTGAACTTCAGAATACTTGATCTCCTATCCAAAAGACCAAAGTCTGTACTCTCATAATGTGGGGTCAACATGGATAACCTCATGATCACCTGGATTCAATCCTTATTCTTGAATGCTTAATATACTTCTTATGTCTGAGTATGAATTTCTTTTTTTTTTTTCTTTCTTGTTTTGACCTAGTTGCTCCAAGTGGCTATTTGAAACTTTTGCAAACCAAGGGTGTCCTTCTATTTTCCTTTTGATTTTGTTTTCTGAGGAGCTGTAGGTTGAGTACACACATTCTACCCAAGCCAAAACTTGAGCTAAAAATCTAAGGGTGCTTTCTTAGCAATTTCCCTTCTGCATAGGTGTCCTCATCTTTGATCCACCCAAGTTCTTTGGATGAATCAAAAATTCTAGGTAATCATAATCCCAGTTGATGCCAACTTTCCCATAATTACTTTCATGAGGTCAGAGAGTTTTCTTGTAGTTTCTTTCAATGCTTGCAGAGGTTATAAATTGTGACATTAAATCATCTCTATGTAGTATTGAATCAAATTTCTTATGCATATATTATAAAACAATATTTTTTTCATCCATTTGTAACAAAAAAATTTATATTCATATCTAAAGAATCTCTGATATATATATATATATTTTTTTTTCCAATAATCTAAGTAATATTGTGTGTTTTCCAATGCCTTTTGTCAGAATTAGAGTCTTTTATAAAGCATAGTATGCTTTCAATTTGAAGTTATGAATTGCATTAAGGATATTAATGTAATTTATAACAATATTAGTTAATGATAAAGAGTTTTTTTTTTTATTTTCTTCTTGAAATCTGATGAACTGGAATGATATCTGTATCTCCAGCATGTTGGATTTCATTTTAAACAAAAAATAGCTGATTTTCAGGGAACTGTGGATTTAAAGTGTCATGGAGAATAAAACAACATAGCACAAAATGCTAATACTTGAACTTCGAATCAGTATGATTTTTATTTTATCACACAGTTTTAAATTAACAGATTATGATGGAGGAGCATGTGTGTCAGTGAATTCTAACATTTGAAAATACAAAGTCATCTATCACATATTTACAAAGAATGTTAAATATTAGAAATAAATTTAGGGTGTACTTAGAAGTAAAATAAGATTTACATTATTTATATAATTCCAGAAAAAAAAAAGCTCACAGACTTCAATAAATTTTCAGTTCTGGGCTCCACTCCATGACAACTAATGAAAAAAAAATCCTAAAAATGGCAGGGGCCTGTGTGAAAAAATGTTGATAATGGCATTAATTATATTAGAAAAAAAAAATCACTTAATCCAAAAATTGAAGTAAATTGCAACTTGTTCTACTTTTTTTTTTCAAAATAATGCTCATAATGAACATGTAATATCAATAGAAATTCTAGGAAAGTAAGGTGAAAAATTCATATTGATTATATTTTCATATGTAAATTCAACTAATTTATGAATTTTTACATGATTGTAAATCTCGTAGTGTGAGGGTAGTGAAACTTTGGAGAAAGAAAAGAAGGGGGAAAAGTAGATGAAAATGAGAGACAAAGATGAGATTGTTTGCATCTGTGTGTTCCATGAAAGAACCGATTTAAAGAGTATCCCTCTTATTAAATGTGCTCTTCAGTGGGCAGGGGAAGTTTGAAAAATGTGGCCAACCACATCATTAGATGAACAAACATGAGTTCTCTTCACTATTTTATTCTACATAAATTATTGAACTTGCTCATTAAAAATGTGTATCCCATAAAATGAGAACCAAACTGCTAGGCTTTTCTGCTTCCCATTCAGCAGGATGGATGGATTCAGAAATAAATTTGATGTATTTTAAAAAGAAAGTGCCTATACTGCTAGAGTTTGCTAACTATATCATGTAAAAATAAATGACAGTGTACTGATTTTTCTGACTCACAAAGACAACCAACCATTCTTAGGAGAGTGTCAGATATATGAAACATCTCTAAATCACATACCCAAATTGCTAGCATCAAGATCACATCTCTTGGGCTGGGGATGTGGCTCAAGCGGTAGCGCGCTCACCTGGCATGCGCGGGGCGCTGAGTTCGATCCTCAGCACCACATAAAAATAAAATCAAGATGTTGTGTCCACCGAAAAAAACTAAAAATAAATATTAAAAACTCTCTCTCTCTCTCTCTCTCTCTCTCTCTCTCTCTCTCTCTCTAATAAAAAAAAAAAGAAAGATCACATCTCTTCTCTGTAAACAATGCTGAATTCAAATCTAATCTTGCTGCTTTCTGGTATTAGTTTCCCCTTGCCACTGTGACTAATTATCAGAGACTTAGGGTTTCAAAAATTTAACACAAAATTATTATCTTATCATTTTGGAAGTCAGAAGTCCAAATGGGTCTCACTGGACTAAAATCAAGGTATCAGTAAGAAAACCATAGGGGACATTTGTTCCCTGGACTTTCCCTGCTTCTAGGCAAGATGAATTCCTTGATTGCCATCTCCCCTTCACTTTCAAAGCCAGCAATGACTGGTTGAGTCTCTCATACACTTTGTCACTAACAAAGACTCTCCTGGTTTCCCCTCCCACATGTAAGTAACATTGCCATCACCTTGGATCCACCTGGGTAAAACAGCACAGTCTGATTGAGACATTTGCAATTTTGAGAATTTCATTATCTTTTCAACCACAATTCTATATTTCTTTCTGGGGCCCTGGTAACAAACACATACTTTGTTCTGTGGAAATTGCAAAACACATGTAAAAGTGGTTCAGAAATGCTTATTAAAAACATTGTTGCATGAGTTGAGAATAATCTTTTCTTTTCAGGAATGGCAACCAAATACTTCTTAATTTTGGCAGTTGCTGCTGGCTTCCTGGCTGTTTTGGAGGTAAGAGTATGTGAGGATGGTGAGTTACAAAGTTACTTTTTAGATGAGGATAAGCACTAACCCTTTAATATAACAGTGTTACAGTCTCTGTTATGAGGAGATGTCAACAATTACGCGCTTTCTTCTCACAGTAATTCTATTAGACAAGTACAGTTTTTCATACCCTATTACTGATTAGAGATTCAAAGAACAATGAGATTAAGTACATGGTAAAGTTTCATGGCTAAGAAGGGGGTGGCACTAAGATTAACCTTGTTTTATTTAGCTCTGTGAGCCCAAGCCGATTTCATTTTTTTTTTTTTTTGCAGTGTTACAAAACAAACAAAAACAATTGAGAATATGCAAAAGGAACTATTTCTTTAAAATATATCCATTTTCCATGACTAAGTGAAAAACAAAAACAGACAACACTGTTTTTGTTTATATTCCCAGACAAGTTATTACATCAATATACCAATTGAGCTATATGATTTATTATTATAGTAAAAATTTAAGCCATTAAATCAAATATGAAACTGGAAAGTACCAAGGACAAAGAGAGGTATGAGGGACTGCTAACCATGTTATCAATATCAGAGGACTAGCTCTTTACATGTTAAAAATAAGAACTTTGGACTAGGGATGTAGCTCAGTGGTAGAACACTTGCCTAGCATGTGGGAGGCCCTGAGTTTGATGTCAGTCCCACACAAATAAATAAATTAATTACTATATAAATAAATAAATTTTAGAAAAGAACTTCAACAATCACAAAAAAGAAGCAGAACACTCAGTGATATGGTAAAGAACATGTCCCCAATAATTTATGATCTGTCAATAATATTCATCTTTAAATAACTCCAATGCTATAAAAATATTTTAATTTATCAAAATCCTTTCAAAATAAATAGCTTTGTCAAAGACAATGTGTGTGTGTGTGTGTGTGTGTGTGTGTGTGTGTGTGTGTGTTTCCACAGGCCAGGTAAGAGAAGTCACAAGTAGAAGGTATTTGATTAAAGAAAATCTGTATGCTTTAGGCTGTTGGGTATAGTTTGGTGCTGGGATCCTATCACTCACCCTGCTCTACAAAGACAGACCAAGTGTCTACTACTCAAAAGTCCTCTAGTAATAGGCTGGAAGTAGAGTGTTGAAGATGTTTTCTTCTCCCTTTGATTCTTTGATTCTTTTTTTTTTTTTATACCAGGGATTGAACTCAGGGGCACTTGACCACTGAGCCACATCCCCAGCCCTCTGTTGTATTTTATTTTGAGATAGGATCTCACTGAGTTGCTTAGTGCCTTGCTTTTTCTGAAGCTGGCTTTGAACTCACCATCCTCTTGTCTCAGCCTCCTGAGCCACTGGGATTACAGGCATGTGCCACCATACCCAATCTTCCTTTGATTCTTAACCCTTTTTAGTTCCCCGAAGGGGAAGGGCATACTTCACACTTTGCAATGAGGAAAAGCTAACTTGAAGCTGAGCCACAACACCGAAGAAAAAGATGAATGGCAGCGAGTCAGAAATCTCCCTTGAAGACCTAATATTAGGCTGTTCAAGCCACTTAACCCAAACCCCAGGAGATGGGCTGGCTCAGGTTGCTATAGGAGAGAAGGAGTCAGTGCCACTATTTATAAGCCTAGAGCAAAATGTAGATAGGAAGATATCCTTCCATTCAAGGTAACCAGAACCTGATCTACTTACTGATCAAGAATCCACAAAGACAATGATAAGAGCAGAAGGCAATGATAAAATGAAATGTATACATTCCATAGGCAGAGTCTCATTGGAACACTTGCATATAATTTTATAGACAGTTTGCTCATAAAATTAAGACTTCAGAATTTTAAATTGAATACGGAAATCAATAAATGTTATTCACCACATCAATAGACTTAAAAATAAGAACCATATGATCATCTCGATAGATGCGGAAAAAGCATTCGACAAAGTACAGCATCCCTTTATGTTCAAAGCTCTAGAAAAACTAGGGATAACAGGAACATACCTCAATATTGTAAAAGCAATCTATGCTAAGCCTCAGGCTAGCATCATTCTGAATGGAGAAAAACTGAAGGCATTCCCTCTAAAATCTGGAACAAGACAGGGATGCCCTCTCTCTCCACTTCTGTTCAACATAGTTCTCGAAACATTGGCCAGAGCAATTAGACAGACGAAAGAAATTAAAGGCATAAAAATAGGAAAAGAAGAACTTAAATTATCACTATTTGCAGATGATATGATTCTATACCTAGCAGACCCAAAAGGCTCTACAAAGAAACTATTAGAGCTAATAAATGAATTCAGCAAAGTGGCAGGATATAAAATCAACACGCATAAATCAAAGGCATTCCTGTATATCAGCGACAAATCCTCTGAAATGGAAATGAGGACAACCACTCCATTCAAAATATCTTCAAAAAAAATAAAATACTTGGGAATCAACCTAACAAAAGAGGTGAAAGACTTATACAATGAAAACTACAGAACCCTAAAGAGAGAAATAGAAGAAGATCTTAGAAGATGGAAAAATATACCCTGTTCATGGATAGGCAGAACTAACATCATCAAAATGGCGATATTACCAAAAGTTCTCTATAGGTTTAATGCAATGCCAATCAAAATCCCAACGGCATTTCTTGTAGAAATAGAGAAAGCAATCATGAAATTCATATGGAAAAATAAAAGACCCAGAATAGCAAAAACAATGCTAAGCAGGAAGTGTGAATCAGGCGGTATAGCGATACCAGACTTCAAACTATACTACAGAGCAATAGTAACAAAAACAGCATGGTACTGGTACCAAAACAGGCGGGTGGACCAATGGTACAGAATAGAGGACACAGAAACCAATCCACAAAACTACAACTTTCTTATATTTGATAAAGGGGCTAAAAACATGCAATGGAGGAAGGATAGCATCTTCAACAAATGGTGCTGGGAAAACTGGAAATCCATATGCAACAAAATGAAACTGAATCCCTTTCTCTCGCCATGCACAAAAGTGAATTCAAAATGGATCAAGGAGCTTGATATCAAATCAGAGACGCGCCGTCTGATAGAAGAAAAAGTTGGCTACGATCTACAGTCGGTGGGGTCGGGCTCCAAATTCCTCAATAGGACACCCATAGCACAAAAGTTAATAACTAGAATCAACAAATGGGACTTAATCAAACTAAAAAGTTTTTTCTCAGCAAAAGAAACAATAAGAGAGGTAAATAGGGAGCCTACACCCTGGGAACAAATCTTTACTCCTCACACTTCAGATAGAGCCCTAATATCCAGAGTATACAATGAACTCAAAAAATTAGACAATAAGAGAACAAACAACCCAATCAACAAATGGGCCAAGGACCTGAACAGACACTTCTCAGAGGAGGACATACAGTCAATCAACAAGTACATGAAAAAATGTTCAACATCTCTAGCTGTCAGAGAAATGCAAATCAAAACTACCCTAAGATACCATCTCACCCCAGTAAGATTGGCAGCCATTAAGAAGTCAAACAACAACAAGTGCTGGCGAGGATGTGGGGAAAAGGGTACACTTGTACATTGCTGGTGGGACTGCAGATCGGTGCAGCCAATTTGGAAAGCAGTATGGAGATTTCTTGGAAAGCTGGGAATGGAGCCACCATTTGACCCAGCTATTCCCCTTCTTGGTCTATTCCCTAAAGACCTAAAAAGGGCATGCTACAGGGACACTGCTACATCGATGTTCATAGCAGCACAGTTCACAATAGCAAGATTGTGGAACCAACCTAGATGCCCTTCAATAGACGAATGGATAAAAAAAATGTGGCATTTATACACAATGGAGTATTACTCTGCATTAAAAAATGACAAAATCATAGAATTTACAGGGAAATGGATGGCATTAGAGCAGATTATGCTAAGTGAAGCTAGCCAATTCCTAAAAAATAAATGCCAAATGTCTTCTTTGATATAAGGAGAGTAACTAAGAACAGAGTAGGGACGAAGAGCAGGAGAAGAAGATTAACATTTAACAGGGATGAGAGGTGGGGGGGAAAGGGAGAGAGAAGGGAAATTGCATGGTAATGGAAGGAGACCCTCAGGGTTATACAGTGGAGGAGGTAGAGAGAGAGGAGGGGAGGGGAGGGGAGAGGTGGGGAGGGGGGAGGGTGGAGGACGGGAAAGGCAGCAGAGCACAACAGACACTAGTATGGCAATTTGTAAATCAATGGATGTGTAACTGATGTGATTCTGCAATCTGGGTATGGGGTAAAGGTGGGAGTTCATAACCCACTTGAATCAAAGTGTGGAATATGATATGTCAAGAAATTTGTAATGTTTTGAACAACCCACAATAAAAAATTAAAAAAAAAAAAAGAATTTTAAATTGAAACAGGAAGATTAGACAAATTAAACACAAACATAAATGTACTATATAAGCTTTAAACATGAATCTCAGTTAAAATAAATTATAAGATGTGCCAACTTGTAAACAAAGCATCTTATGCTTTCTTTTTTTTTAAGATTTTAAGTAGAAAGGCAATAGACTAAATATCAGGCCTGAATTTTATTTTTAAATTATCCTAGTATCAGTTTCCTGGGGTATTAGTCATCTAATGGGACAGAAATTGCTTGACTATGGAGATAAACAGTTTTCCAAGAGAATCTGGAAGACAACACATAAAAAGACCTTTGAAGGAAAAGTATAGGGAGTTGTGGTCAGTTATTAGGAAAATTCAATATTGTCTGAGGAATTTGGCATCTTCTCTGAGGACCTGGTAGACCTGAGATCTGAAGGTGAAGTTGGTCTTGCAAGCTATCAAACGAACAGGCACAGACCCATATTCTAAGGCAGGATGGGAAAAGGCACAGTAGGATCACTAAAGGGACATCACTGTGACTGAGGTAGATAAAAGTCAGGGTGCATAACCTAAATGGAAGCCAAGAAATAAGCAATACCTTGTTAAAGATTTCATCTTTCTGAGAATTGTAAACTGTTCATGAGTACAACAGGAAAGTGTCTCCGTGGTGCTTGTGCTTTTCATTTGGGTAGGTAAAAGAATAGCAAGAGGAGTGGAGAAAGAAAATAAAAGCAATACAGTACTGGGGGGCTCTGGGGGGCCAAGAGAAGGCCAACCTATAGTGACAGTCAGTCCAGAGGAAAAAGAGAAACCTAAGAGGTGGTAGAAGAACAAAAGGTGCTGGATGTGTCTTATACCAAAAGAAAGAGTATTCCCACACTGAAAGCTTAATCAAAGGAGCCAGTGGGCAATAGACTAAGTAAGATCAAGTTCTTAAACAATATTGGCTACACAAGTTGAACTTCTATGGAACCTTAACAGGAATTGATTCTATGTAGGGTTTCTCAGCTTCAGCAGCATTGACATATTATTATGGAATAATAATACTAGTTGTGGAGGGCTATCCTGGGTCTTGTGGTAAGTTTAGTAGCAGCATCCCTGGCCTCTATCCACAAGAGAGATGTCACCAAAAAAGGAAAGTGTGGTACAGATACAGAGGGTGGGTTGGTAGACTAGGCAAGAGAAGTGGAAGCAGCTCTCTCATCGCGTCTCTTTACTGGGGAAGTACAATATTTCACAATCCATTGAGAAAAGGTTGGTGTGAATAGAAGAAAATGCAAAAGTTCTTCAATAATGTTGTAGAGAGAGACCAAGTGAGTTAACCAGGTAATTAAGTAGAATCAATGAGAACAAATAAGGGATAATTTGAAATCATTTATATTGATTTGAAGGGACACCATTATTTGTTATTTCATAGAATTTTTTTTTCTGTCAATACTCAACTGACAGTGCCATCAGAGGAAGTGTTACTCTTATCCAAATCTGTGGTATTCCTAGGTGGGATATTTGTAGGTGTGGGTGATAGATGAAGGATTTCAGATTCTAGAAAGTCAGTTATTGAAATGAAAGAATATGGATAGAAAAAGAGGAAAAGACAAAAGTTGACTAGCAGAGACATGTGTATGCTAAAAAGGCTAGATGACATTGAAGAACAGGGTGGTCAACCATAACAACTTGGAACTAGAAATCCTGACCAGGCAGGGAAACACACTTGATCAAGTAAGTTGGAAGGTATAGTATTTGAGGACAATATGAAATATGTTCTATGACCATCAAAGTGGGGAGATGAAAAGGATTGAAGGAGAGGTTTAACAGCAGAAGAGTTCAAGTGCCTAAGACCGTAGAGATTTGGAGAATTACATGTGAATGTTAGAGTCCATTCAGGTAACTCAGAATTTGTTTTAGGAGGCACAATCTCTGCGAATGAGAGGAAATGACAGAAAAACCATAATAGGAAGTTACAAATATTCAAGGATGACATGGTAGCAAAAGTGTCATGTATTTTAGTAGAACTAGGGTTTCCAGAAGAGCAAGGTGTCTTCTAACCTTAACATAGTATGTGGATTCTTGTGACTCCCCAATGTCTCCCCTAGTTTAGACCAGAGCTTCATGTGATAAGAGAAGAAAATGGCACCACGAGTCTACTTTCAATGAAAATGGTGTCTACAGGGACAGTCTCTAGAGGGGCATTCTGGCTTCCACATTTATGCCCTCTCCCCTTCCACAAACCTGGTAATATAAAATAATGACCATATCCCTCATTTTTTAAGGTTAAAAGTACATAGTGATATATGCCACCACCCCCCAAATACTCTTTATAACAATTAATACTAGCCTAGAATATTTTGGCCGTGTATTTTTTTTTTCTTAGTGAGTCGCAGAACAAAAGGTAGGAAAACTCAAAAAACAGTCATGTGACTCATTGAATTCTATTTTATACTTTCTTACATGTGTGCAGGCAGACATTGTTATTTTCTCACATAAAAGAGAAAAAATACAGAATGTGAAAGGATAGCACTTAAGGCTTCACACTCAATAACGAATGTATACTTTTGAGTTCTCCCAGATATGTACCATTAGACAATTTAAGTGCAAGTGGTTTATTTGGAAAGCAAATAAAATAGTGGGGTGAAGTGTGGTGGACTAGACGCATAGAGAGTGAGCCTAGGAAGGGAAATAAGTTGTAAATGGGATAATTTCAAGATGAGTTCCATTGTGTTCCCTGTTGCCCAATAAAAAATGTACTTCAACATGTCCCAATATATAAGTCACATAGTAGAAAATATTTAAATCACAGAACAATCATGCACTATTCTGAAGACTAGTGAAATCTCAGCCTGACATTTAGAATTCCTTAAAACTCACACTGGAGAAATAGAACATACTAACTAAATATAACATAAACTAACATACTGAGGCACTGTAGATTCCAAAATGCCCTGGATCACTGTTTATTCAATATAAATTCTAAATTTACTCTGTGAACAGCTGTGCAAATAATGTGCCATGTGTAATAAGTTCCAGTTGAAAGAAGTAACATTAATAAATTATTTTCTGATAACAGACAAAAGTATCCAAAAACCTCTACACTAAACTCAACACAGAATTAACAGCTGTCCAAGAAGAAATCGTCAATATACATAATGCCATCAGGAGAAGAGTGGTTCCACCAGCTAGGAACATGCTGAAGATGGTAAGATCCAGCAGCAATATCCCCAGTGAGGGATTAATACTCATGGTGTTGACCAGGATCTTGTTAGGTTCTTGAACTTTCAATATACTAAATATACATTTGTCACAACAAACCTAGCACTTAGAAAAAGAAGGAGGTAAGTAACCTTATAACAGATTGTATAGTCAGAAATGATAGAGCAGCAATTTTGACTCAGACAGTTGAGCTTCAGTTTTATATACCTTTGGACAGTGTTCCTCAAATGTTAGTGTGTTTGAGAATCACCAAAAGAACTCAGTAAAGTGTCACCTGAAGAACTTGCTAACACACAGGGTCCTACCTATCTGATGTTCTGATTCAGGATGTCTGACATGGAACTATTTCAAGCCCTCAGCTGAACTGATGCTGATAGTACATAATAACTTGGATTAAATAATTATTCAGGCATTGCATAGCTTTCTTCATCTGGAAGATGCCCGGAGGCTGTTGGACACTTATTTGAGGATTAAGATGTCCAGATTCAACGCCAGTTGATGCTGCCAGTGAAGTACTGGCAAATCTATTTTCAGTTTTATTGTATTCTATAAAGGGTTAGAGGAATTGTGCTTCCACTATAAACCTGGTGTCTTCTGCAACAAGACAAACTTAGGGAAGTCTTGGGTATATGAAGTGAGTATTCTCAATTTTACTATCCAGAAGTATCCTCAGGTTTGTGGAAACCTCAGCCTGCTCCCTTGCGGTGCAGACTGTGGAGGGTGATTCTAACAGACAACTTTCTCTTGCAAATGAGGAAGAGGAAGAAGCAGAAGAATACTGAAAGGATTTTGCAATTTATTTCCTGGACATCGTAATATTGAAAGTGTTATTTGAAGAAAACAAATTCTTAGCTTTTATAGGTATACTTGACTCGTATTGCAGCTACTAGGAGTATAATGTTGTTAATAAGCATTTTTTGGTACTTTATTACATTAACTTATCTAATTGTCACACTAAAATCATCTCCATTTAAAAAAAATTATAATACAGAGCCCCAGGAAAATTAAGTAGCTTATCCAAAATCCCAATTGCTGGAGCTCAGATTTTGTTGCCAGGGGGCTAGCTCCAGGGACCCTGCTCTTTATCACTTCCCTCTCTTATGAGAAACAGGATCCAAACTCCTTAGCAGTCAGATGAGCAAATAACTATGAAATCCAAAACACATTAAGGAATGAATGGAAGTTATAATCTCATATTACAGAGACCTTACTACTGAAAATTAAAGGTGAATACAAAGGAAACTTTAGAAAAGTAGGTAAGAACACACATATTTAAGTATTAAGGTTCATTTATTCAAAAGGTAGTAAATTAAATGTATTAGTAAAACTGATTCATGTTTTAAAGGAAATATGGGGGTTGAGATGTGCCTGAAACCATGAATAGGACATACACAGGAGAAAATGAATAGAATTAGCAGCAGCAAAATTAAGGAATGAAAGAAATAGAAAGAGTCAAATAAATGCCAGGAAGACATTTTCCAAAGAGAAAAGAAAAGTTGTTCAATTTAATCTTATGTTTAAACATAAGATTGTAGCGTTCATAGCTTTGGATAACAACCATGGGAACTTATTTGTGACACCATCATTAATCAGAGGTAATGTCCCAGACAGCTTCAAAGTGATCTGGACTGAAGAATGGGCAAGGATTTTTGGAGGTAGTTTTCCAAGATAAGATAAAGAGATTATAAAATTGGGTATTATCATGTAGGATGCTCATGGAAACAATATCCAGATTTACACCTGCCTGTGGCAGTAGGGAGAGATTCTGCATAGGGAGGATTTTATTGGTGATGTCATTACAACATAAGCCTCAGCTTATTTCATGGGAAGCTGAAACACTGGGAGGTTTCATTGAGTTGTCCCAAGTTGGAGAAAGGTAGCCTGGTATTGGCATCTACCAGCTTTTGGAAGTGTGCTTCCCCAGAATGGGAATATGTTCACAGATAAGGACAATTTACAGAATCAGAAAATAGAGCTCCTATCAGAAAGATTCCTACTTGCTGAGCATTTGAGTCCTTAAGGTTGGAAAGGAACCTCTGTAGAGCATCACAGCATTCACTACAAAGAGTTAAGTATGATTTTAGTCAGATGAGATCCATTTCTAGGCATTTATCAAAATGATCCCAATAGACAAGTTGTTTTTTTTTCTTTTCTAGTCGGTAAAATGGCATTCCCAGTGCCTAAAGATACTATGTTATGCACTGGTCATATCTGTGGTCACCTCTGTTCCTTCAATGAGACAATATCTTCTCCTCCTCCTCCTCCTCCTCCTCCTCCTCCTCCTCCTCCTCCTCCTCCTCCTTCTTCTTCTCTCTCTCTCTCTCTCTCCCTCCCTCCCTCCCTCCTTCCCTCCCTCTCTCCCTCTTTGCATGAAATAATTAAACCCAGCAAAACCATGTTTTCCCACAGTGCCAGTCCGAAGTTACTCTGTGAAGTAGTAAATTCAACCTGAAGAGTAATTCTAGAAAAGTACCACGAGGTGGCAGCATATACTCATATAATAATAAACTTTTTCCCATTCCCAGGACAGTGTTGCAAATGAGAATGTCATCTGAAGAATAACTGAATGATTACAAAGAAGTACATTAGGGGGTGGGGGTGGGGGGAACCTTACACCTTTTGTTGGTAATGTATTACATGTGATATAAGGACAGTCTTAAATGGATGTATATCAGTAAGGATGTGTTAAGGACCTCAGTTGTTATAGTGTCACACCTACTGACAGCTCCTGCTTTAAGCCTTATTTGGAGAATAGCTGTTCCTGAGCTTCAGCCAACAAAATGTCTTGATTCTACACACCTGACCTACATTGATATCTCAGAGGGCACACTGTAACCAGACTAGTTGATACAAATTCCTTGTCACTTGCTGGTAGTGTGATCCTTAAGAGTTATTCAAAATTTCTGTGCCTCAATTACTTTATTTACTTACAGGGAAAATAACAGTACCTCATTTGTAAAGTTGCATCAAGATAAAGTGAGATAAAACACATGCAAAATTGGTAAGAGATTCTAGCATGTGATGTTATCTACTGTTCTGAGATTACTTATAATTTCAGGTAGAGATGTATGAATGTATATGTTTCTAATCATATCTATAATTTGTTTATGGAACACACAGCATAAAATTTACAATATTACAATTGTATTGCACAGATTATCACACTAAACTTTTAAAACAAGTCTTAGGACATGAATGATGGGTCACATTTACAAATACAGAAACTGAGATGCAAAGAGGTAAAATAACATGCCGAGGTGAAACTTTCAATAAATTATTGGGCTAGATTTTTAATTCTTGTCTGTTTTCCTGAAAGTGTTCACTTAATTTTTTTTATTGCTTCTGAGATAGAAGCTACTGCTGAGTGTTATTCTTAATTTTGAACTTGTGAATTCAAGGGCCAATATATTGAATTGTAATTTTTCCCTTTTCCCTATTAGAATATTTAAGAATAATGTAATTATTTAAGCTTTAATTTACACAAAGATATTACAAGTCTTAGATTCTTAGAAACAATAAATAAGCATCTTATGATGGAAATGTGAATGACATCATGTGCTTGTTTTTTTTTCTTGCCACTTTAGAAATGGAGTGAAGAAGCTGCAGGAAATGCTAGAATTTTTTCAAAGTATTGTGATATGACAGACAGCAACCCACTAGAGAGGCGAATTAAAAGTACGTATATATGACCCAGCATCTTACAAAAACCGTAAAGTAATCTCACCGAGCATGTGGATTCTTCTGTCACCTGACGAGAATAACTTACATCATCCAGGCTCGGTGGCGCACGCCTGTCATTTCAGCAGCTCAGGAGGCTGAGGCAGGAGGATTGTGAGTTTAAAGCCAGCCTCAGCAAAAGTCAGGCATTAAGCAACTCAGTGAGACCCTGTCTCTAAGTAAAATACAAAATAGGGCTGGAGATGTGGCTCAGTGGTGGATGTATATCAGTAAGAATGTGTTAGGGACCTCAGTTGTCATAGTGTCATACCTACTGAGAGCTCCTGCCTTAAGCCTTACTTGAGTTCAATCCCTGGTGCCACCCAACACCCCCCAGCCCCGGTAAATAAACAAACAAACAAAGAATAAGTTACATCATCTACTCTGTATCTGTACTTGCCCATACATGGAAGTAAACTCTAACCTAGTGTAATGTTTTATTTTTATTATTTTTTTTTAAATGTGCATATTCTGATTTCCAAATGTTGAGTTCTATCCATAAGTAGAAAAGAACCAAAGCCATCATTATTATAGAAGACTAAGTGCAGCTAGGTACCCAGAAGGTTTGCACCTTAAGAGGTACCTCAGCTACCCAAATGTCACCCTGGGAATTTCCTTAGCAATAGAACCCTAACACAGCTGAGAAATGAGTTCTGTGAACTCTGTTGAGCCACAGAACACCTTTAGGTGATCAACAAGGAGCCTATGTTTAGGCATATCAATTAGATGATTCCTACACAGTTATTAGTACTTCCTACATAACTGGACATTCATGAGAATATTTTTAATACTAAATAGTAAAAAAAAATATATGAGTGCAACTTTACATCTACAGATTATTAGGATTTTTAGCCCAAATTCTATTGAGCAGTGAAATAGCAACATGGGTCTTTCTTTCCCTGAAAAAAACAGATTATCCTTCAGTAGTATGTCTAGTCAATAGATATGCCTTAAGTAGGTGGCTAAATAAACAAATATTCGTGTTAAGATCCTACGCAACCTAGATCCTGTATGTGGCTGCTTTGGAGCCAAGGCCCTTTTATAACTCACAGGCTTTTCTTTGGTTTCACCCTTCTCCCTCAGATTGGAAGTAGCAGAGACTGCAGTGTTGATGGATTTGATTTCAGAGCTCATTATCTCGTATTCTCAACTTTTCACCAAACCTGACACCACATGCCCAGTGATCTATGAGAAGGAAGATTGACAGAAAGGATACAATTGCCTTTACCTTCTCTTATAAGATGCTGCCTAGATCATCAGTGAACCAATTACCAAATAAAAATGAGGGAAATCTCCTTATATGACGTTCTCAAAATTTAAGAGTGTAACTCAGCCCTGTTTCCTCTTTTCAGATACCTTTTGTGGAGAAAATACACATTGGGAATCTCATCCTATCTCCTGGTCTCACATAATTAAAATCTGGTACAATGAGTCTAAAAATTTTGTATATGGAGAATGGACACCAATAGATGAGGAATCAAGAACTGATCATTACACTCAGGTAATCTGTGTTCTGGAAGATACACATAGTGTTTAAATGCCTTTAAACACGTATGAATAAAAGTCAGGTAGGAAACAAATGAAAATCACCATACCTGCTTGCTAGACTATTAACTCAATCTCCTGAGTTCCTTTTATAATTGAGAACAGAAGGAAGTGCAATGCGCCCCATACCTGGTTTAGAAAAAGACGTTGCTTACCCTCTTGGTTTCCATCTTCATTCATTTGATTTTTCAGGAAGTTGCAACATCCTAAAATATGAATATCCTTTTAAAATTATTTGTAATTTAAAAGGTGTAAATAATAGCACCTTGTAATAAGAGAATCCCCTTATTTCCAACGTTAAGCTTTGTGGTGAAATATTTAAAACTAAAATATCACCACTTTAACCATTTTCACGCTCTGCAGCATTAATGTCCAGCAACATGGAGTACATTCAAATTTCTGGGCTTCCATCACTGGAACATTCCATCTTCCATACTGGAACTCTATACTCATTAACTCTCCTCTCTCCCACAAGCCTCTGGCAACCACCATTCTCCTTCCTGTTTGTCTGGATTTGACTCCTCAAAATTGTTCTTGTATTGGAATGATTCAATATTTGTCCTTCTGTGGCTATTACTCAATATAATATCTTAAATCCATGTTCATCCATGCTGCAGCATGTGTCAGATTTTTTTTTCATGATGTATATATCACATTTGGTTTGCCCATTCATTTATTTGGTTTATTTACAACTTTGGGGTATTATGAACAATGCTGTTATGAACATTAGTATACAAATGTCTGTTCAACTCCCTGGGGTCAATTCTTTTGGGCTTATAAGAGGAACTGGTAGTTTATATGCTAACTGTATGTTCACTTATTTGAGAAATGAGCATACTATTTTCTATAGCAGTTGTACCATTTTACATAACTATTGTAATAGCCTATTTGGAATGCCATAATAAAATACCACAGGATTATGGATTGAAAAATAGCAATTAATTTTCCCACATTGTGGACACTTAAAGACTGAGATCTTAAAAAGCAGAGTTTCTGGTGAAATCTCTCTTTCTGGATTATAAACAATCACTATACCCTGACATGGTCTTTCCCCAGTGATGAAGAGAGAGAAACAAAAATCAAGGATCAAGGCGAAAAGAGAGAGAGATCGATCTAGTGTCTTTGCAAGAGGGTCCAACTCTTATGATTTCATTTAAGTTCTTCCTAAGCAACCACATCCCCAAATACAGCTATCACGCTGGATATTAGGACTTCATAATGTGAATTTGGGGACCAGGGGACACAAACATTCAGTTCATCACATTGCATCACTGCCCTTCTCATAATTCATGTCTTCCTCAAATGTGAAGCTCCATCCTAACAGCCCCCAAAGTGCTAACTCATCTAGAATCAATATGAAAGTTTAAAATTGAGTCTCATTTAAATCTTATCTAAATCAGATATTCATAAGAGTAAGGCAAGATTCATCCTGAGGCAAAATTTCTCTCCAGCAATGAATCTATGAAATAAGATTATCTACTAACAAAATACATAATAAAAGAACAGGAAAAAAAGAGATACTTCCATTTTAAAAGGGAGAAATGGAAAAGAGGAATGGATGATGGATCCGATCCCAAGCACATCCAAAACTATGCAAGGATTCCAGACCAAGCTGCCTTCCAGACCCACTTGGGTGGCAGCACCTCCTCTTGGGACCTTTCATTCTAGTAGGACAGCCTCATTG
This sequence comes from Marmota flaviventris, assembly GCF_047511675.1. Classification (NCBI taxonomy): domain Eukaryota; kingdom Metazoa; phylum Chordata; class Mammalia; order Rodentia; family Sciuridae; genus Marmota; species Marmota flaviventris. The sequence goes on from NC_092503.1 coordinate 104,267,105, forward strand.
CATGGATCTCAGTAGAAGGTCCTGCTGAAGTGGCTGTTGTCAGAAGTCACTTGAGGAGAACCACCCTTTAAAACCAAGCAGGAAGCATCCTTGTCTCCCTGACCTGTAGTGGGGATGGCAGCCCTGGTGATCTTGGAATCATTTTGGGGGATCATTCTTCCTCTCCCTTGAAGGATAAAGCATGTCTGTGACTATACCATCCCTTGGTGGGAGCTCATATCAGAGCAAGTACTCACAACAAAATCCAGGAAGCTGAGAGAGAGGGAGAGAGACAGGGATCTCAACATCTCCTCTGGGGCATGTCGTATGCCCCAGCACTTAAAGTTCCACAGCACCTCCCAACCTCCACCCAGGGCACCAAGCCTTCAACACAGGGCCTATTGGAAAAAGCTAGTCTTTTTCAAATGACAGTTATTTTATTCCTTTCAGTCAAGGATTCTAGTTCTCAGTGTACACACACCTCATGTCCTTGGTTAAAGGTTTCTAAGTGTTTCTGACTTTTGATGTTTTTAAAATCAAAATCACTTTCTTAGTTTCCTGTTCATAAAATTTATCCTTAGTGTTATGGAAGGCTAGGACAGCATTAACAGGAGAGTGGAAGGAGTTCAGAACATGAAGGAAGGGGGGCTATAACAACTGAGGCTGTTAGTTAGCTACTGCACAGTTTATATTTTACTTTAAATGAAGTGACAAATAATTAGATGGTCAATGGAGGGGGAGGATTAATCTGATTCATGTTTTTAAAAGATCATTTGGCTGCCATGTAGAAAACAAGTTCATGTCTAGAAATAATTTTAAATACCTGAATTTTCCAATAACATATAAATCAACAAAATAATCCCCAAAGAGATGATTTAAACATTAAAATGAAAAAAATAAAATTCTAAAAGCATTATTATTCTAAAAGCAAGGAACTTTAGATGTATCCATTCCTAAGTTTCATAAAATATGAAGTAAAATCTGTTTAAAATAAGTCCAAATTAAAATTAATGTTGAACACTGATTAAGTTAAAACATTTAAAAATAATAGACTTAATCACATACAAATATCAATGTCTACATTCCTACAACATCTACATTCCTATCAATATCTGCAATACTAAAGAAAACATTAGCTAATAGCATTGCTCTTTGCAAATTGATAGCCTGGATATAAAATAAATATCTCAATAATCCAAGAGTATCCTAACTTATGGCTATTTAGTCATATAATTTTTGTCATTGAAGGATTAGCAGATGCCAATAGAATGGATTGCTAAAAGTTGACAAATTTGAAACATCAGTTTTTACCTTTCAATTCTTTCCTATGACAGTCAACTTGACCCACTAATTCTGTGAGGAAAACGTAATCCCTGCCGCTCTGATAGAGCAACTTAAATTCATCAACTCCAAATAATCTTGCTTTACTTTTGTCAAACTCATTCAACACCCTTTAAAAATATGTTTTATTAAAATTATTTCTCTCATTGCTTTTTTTGAAGAAATTAAGAGAACAAATCAAAGAAATTTGCCTTCATTTGCTTAAAATTTTAAACAATAGAAAACAGTAACATTTTTCAATTGTATGTGGCCCTGTAGAATGTATTAATGTAATCATAGAACATGAAAACCTAATGAAAAAAGTTACATCTTCACTTTTTTCTTAGCTATGGGTGGAAGGAATGAATAAGTTAAATTCAGTCATCTTACCGATAATTAATGTGTGATGAGAACATGAGAAAAATAGACATTCTACTCTATTTTCATTATCAAATTACTTCTCTAATTAACCCATTAGATTCATAGTTCAGAATTTCTTAAGAAACACAGACACGTGTTAGAATGAGAGGAGAAAACTGCACACATTGAATCTGCATCATGAAAGTTTTGTATCTAAGGTAGAGCAAGAGTTTGGGTGAAGGCTTGTCCTCACTAGCAGTAGATAATTCAAAGCAATATGGTGGAGAGAGATGGACAACCATAAAAGCTTTTTCTTAGGGGAAGAAAAAATAATACTTTATCAAAATATGTCATAGAAAGTCATTCTGACCCAGAACAGGAAAAAGGAAACATAAGCAAATTGTTCAGGACTTGCTGAGTGAAATCCTATCAGGGTCACATGGACACAGTCAACAGGGAGTGGAAGCAATCATATTTTTAAAAACATCTCCTCCAACAACCTAAACATTTGTTTCTGATTTTGTGTTGTTTCTTTTTTGCGGTGCTGAGCATTGAATGCAGGGTCTTGCACATGCAGAGGAAGTCCTGTACCACTGAGCTGCCTTCCCAGCCCAAGGATAGCATTAATATACACTTTTTAAAAATGGTGAAAAGGAACTTTGAGAGAAAGCAAACTGCCAAATATCACCCAGCAAAGAAGTGATAGAGATGGAATTTAAACTTAGTCACTTTGCCTTAAAAAGCTAAGTCAGTATTCTACATTATGCCTGTTCTCTGACCAATAAGAAAATGTCCTTCCCTTGATGATTATTTATATAACCACCAAGAAGAATGAACCATAGTTGATGGTAGCCACTCATGTTGATGATAGTCCAGTCATGGACTCGTTAGTCCCAACAAAAATAAATGAGAGACGGCTGACATAGAGTCATGTACTGGAATATACTGGATAATATGATGAGTGTCATGCTCAGCCATACACAGCCCATGTACACAATGACATCTATGTCCCTTTTGAAGAACAACCTATTCACTGCAAAATGAGTAACATCACTTCTCCTTTACCTATACCCCTGCGCTACTCATTTCATTTCCCAGAGAAAATGAACATCAAGGGCTTTTTTTTTAATTAGAAAGAATATTCAGAAATGCAGAATACTTCTAAAGAAAACTGCCAAAAAATAGAGAAAATGCCAACAATCAAGTTACCCTTGCTTGCCTATCAGATGTGATTTCCTCTGCTTCCATTGTCTATAGCCATGTGTGTGCCTGTGTATGTGTTACTAGAAACAGGGGACCATGTTTCTATGGCTTCTGAATAAGCCATGCTCAGAGCAAACCTAAAGCAAGCATGTTGATTTTTGTTTGTTTGTTTGTTGTTGTATTTGTTTTTGTTTTATGATATTGAAGAATAAACCCAAGAGCCATTTACTACTGAGCCACATTCCCAGTCCTTTTTATTTTTTTATTTTGAGACAGGATCTCAGTAAGTTATTTAGGGCTTTGCTAAACTGCTGGGGCTGGCCTCAAAATGGTAATCCTCCTGCCTTAGCCTCCTCAACTGCTGGGATCATAGGCATGGGCGGTGGCATCCAGCACTTGTTCACTTTTTAACCATGGATAATAGCACTGCTATTGTAGTCATTTAGCTGAATGTCAAATTTGTAATAAAATACTCTATTTTTGCAGGTTATTTGGGCCTCTTCTTACCTCATTGGTTGTGCTGTTTCATTATGCCGCAAACAAGGTGTACCTCAGTATCTCTACACTTGTCATTATTGCCATGAGTATGTATCACTGCTTCCCACCACTTTTAAAAATGTATCTTTCTTTACAAAATATAACTGAGTTTTTCAAACATTATGAAAGAAAACCTATTTTTTTCCAGTTAGACCTTCACAGACACAGCCAAAAAAACTCACAAACACATCTATATTTTTACATCATATTTTTACTAAATAAGTTTATATTTCATTAAGAGAATATAAAAATTAAAAACAATTGAGCAGTAGTCTCCCTATGTGTCAGTGACACCTAGGGTAAGTATTATGTTAGGGAAACAGATTTGAAGTAGCTCAGGTAGTTTTAGAATTCAAGGGCAGAAATGGCAGTGGAATCTCAATAAAGTAACAAAGAAAAAAGCCAAGTGTTATTCTGCGTTCTTAATTGAATACTATTGTGTGTTTTCTCTTCAGAAATTAAGTTTGTATATCATAGAATCACAGGTACTAAGCACAAATCCTAGAAAAGTTAATCTAATTGCTTCATCAAGAGGCAGGTGTACTTCTTTGCCTTATCAACTTTGGTTGTGGAGTTCAATCTGATAAGAAAAGAATGACTGTAGGGGCTCACCTGAGTGAATCCAGGGACAGCTATCAGAATAGGGAACGTTATTCACAGAAGCATATAGCCCTCTGATACTTGACCATAAATAACACCTTGTATCACTTCTGTTGATGGACTTGAAAACAAATCTGCAAGATTCCTTCAGCCACTTGCATTTTCTGGGTCAACACACTTGATACTGTGAGCTCAAACATAGCCTTTAATCACTGTCTCCCACTTGTGGACCACCACAAAGGATTGTTCAACGTGAATCAATGAATGTGAGTTGGTTGATAACATGTTCCATACTTAAATTCAAATAGGACCTCTAATATCATTTATATTCACCAGAATGTAATATATAATAAGATAAAATATATTCACATAATAGGTCTATATGAATTACTGTGTCTTCCATGCCTTGATTTCATTAGTTAAAATTTGATGGGATTTTTTCTAATAATTTGGTCTGAAGACCATAAGATCTATTTATACCTACAGCATATCATTTGCACTACTTCTTTGCAGGAGTTAGTGGTCTATGATGAATTTCCAACAACGTAAAACAGAAAAGTATAATATGTGAATAGCTATAATGGGGAAATTTTCTCAATAAAACATTAGTCCATATTGCCGACTAAATCCTTTATTGAATTTAGTAATAACTTTTTTAATAAAGTGGAAGTTTAATAGTTAAGATATTAAAGAAATGATTATAAATTAAATAAGGTTTTTAAACCAGAACACACAACTTTTTTTTTCCACGTTGTATTAATTAAGAACAAGACATTATCTACATGTTAAGTTTTTAGACATCTACAGGTAAGAGTTGAGTTTTTTTGAAATTTCAAATATCTCAGAACTGGAGGGTTTTTTATCTCCTTTTTCTTTCCTTACCCAAACACTTTATTAACACCCCCACACATTTTTATTGGTGCATTATAGTTGTACATAATGATGGGGTTTGTTGTTACATATTCATACATACACAGAATATTACAATATAATATGTGCTAGTGCACTTTCCTCCTTTAATATCTCAAGCATTTCTACCAAAGTCACTAACATGTTTCATATTTATAATAATATAGTGCAAGCTAAAATTCAAACACCTCTCATTCAAATTAAGTGAGTTTTTTTTTCCTTAATAGTGTTAAGGACCATGCCCTTTTCCATGATGGGTTCCTACTTTCTCATGGTTATTAATAAAAAAATAGTATTTTATTGTAATTAACTCCAAAGTCATACTGTTTGTTAGTATTTAACCATTCGCAGGTCCCAGGTACTGTTAGGACTAGAATATCAAAAGAGAGATGCACAATGCCTGAAAAATATTCTTGTGATCCTCAGAATTGCTAAGTGGTATATGCTAAAAACATACTCCTATCTGTAAGTCTAGAAATCTCATACCCATCTTAAAAATTATTGCTCATTGCTTAAAAGAATGTTTACAAAATTTGTTTCTAAAATTGGTTGTATTCACTTAGTAAAATTTTATGTACATTGTACAATGATGTATTTTACTAAACAATATTTACTTTCTCTTCTTTCAGGGGAAATGATCCTAACACAATTAATGTACCTTATAAGAAGGGCAGCCCATGTGAAGACTGTCCAAATAACTGTGAAGACAGACTTTGCAGTAAGTTTTGCAAATGCTGATTGCTTAAAGTTGACCCACTGGTTCAGGAACCATGTGCTCCACTTTTGTACAACTTTTGTACCTGCTTTCTGACTTTTCTATTTTCTTGACTGCTTATTATGGCATGCAGATTTTTATTGAGTAATTCTTGTTCTGCACCTGCTCTGAAACATCTAAGAGTATTTGTTTTGTACCCAGTGGTGAACTTTTCCCACTTATCTCTCCTCTTTCATTCCCTAGTCTCTGGTAAAAGCACTCTACTCTCAATTACTTTAAGAACAATCTTTTTATTCTATATATGAGGAAGATCATACAGGATTTGCCTTTTTGTTCCTGGAATGTTTCACTTAGCATAGAGAACTCAATTCCATCCACATCATGTTGCAAAGAACAGGATTTCACTCTCTTTCAAGGCTAAGTAGTATTCCCTTGTATATGTGTACCATATTTCCTTTATTCGTTGATCAGTTGATTCACACATAGATTGTTTCCCTTTCTTGGTTATTGTGAATAATACTGCAATGAACATGGAAGTCCAGGTGTCTCTTCAACACACTCATTTCATTTCTATTGGATATGTACCCAATAGTGGAATTGCTGCATTATAAAGTACTTTAAAAAAATAAAAAGAAATGAGGAACCTCCATACTCTTTTGATTAATGGTTACCTTAATCTACATTCTTTCCAGTGCATAAAGTTTCCCCTTTCTCCACATCCTTATCAGCACTTTTTTTGCTGTTGGAGCATCAAATAATTTTTCTGCATTTTCTTCACATTCATTCAGTTTCTTTAAAATAGCTGTTTTAACTTCTTTATCCAAAAGTTTTCCCATACTGATTACTGCCTGTTCAGTTTCTGCTACCTTATTTTTGACTGTTAGGTAAAATTGGTTTCCTAAAAGTCCTTCATGTTTACTGGCATATGACATTTTCTTGACATTGAAGGAGTGGATATTTATCCATCTTCCTCATCTGACTTTATGCCTGTCCTTCCAGAAAGTCTAAGCATATTGTTCATTTTTGCTATAGTTTCTGTTACATCAGCCCTGGGTAGTGCACAGATTCAGGTTGCCAAGATTCTGCTACTGCTACATGATCACTGTTTCAGTGCTAGAGGGTTTGTCCCAAATCCATGTGTTGTTCTGAACCAGTCTGGGGAGTACCTACAAAAGCAGTCAGTCCCCACAGGCATCTCCCTGTCTAAGGTAGACTCAGATTACTGGCCCTCAAGTGTCATGGGAGGCTGCTTGTCACTTGACCTCATCATGGAGGCACTGGCCACAGGCTCCTGAGTCATGACGTGGTGCCTATACTTCCTGTCTTTTCTCAAACAAAAGTATAGTATAGTTCTTCTCCAAGTCACTGAAAGATGAATCAATTATGTGACTTGCTGGGTTTCTGTTCTCACGACTAAAAGGCTCAGGGGTTACTCCAGTTGAACTGGGCTAACTGGGCTGTGCAAAATAACCATGCAAGAGACACAAATACCTTTTTCTTTGGGGTCACTGTGGTGGCTCCTGTGACCTTAAGGGTCCGAGGAGAGAGAGAGAGAGAGAACACACACTGACCCCTTTTATTGAGGAGAAGCTATTCAAATGAGGCAAGGGGTCAGGTTTCAGGGGTCTGAGTCTATCTTCATGATGTCCACTGTCAGCAGGTTAACTGACATCTAGGTAACCACACCCAAGGGCACAGTAAGAGAAGGGGACACACACTAGGTACTTCCATGGATCATTCTATCCTTAACAGGGCAAGGGGTAAAAGTACAAAGGAACAGGTGAGCATAGCTCTACCCATGGGGCTGTAGAAAGACACGCCCAGGCACAAAGACACACTCACTGGAACCCTAGGAGAGGGGCAGTCTAGCAGCATGGGTGCCTGATGCCACATCGCCCAGAACGGGAGTTAACTCAGTCACATGCGAGGTTAGTCTCTCACAGTGACTTAGAAAAGAAAAAAATGACACATAAAAGTAAGCATAAAATTAAAGAAATATATGCATATACTAATAGGCATTATTTGTCAAAAACAATGCTAAGAATTTAAGACCTGGATATGCAGACATATTGTTTAATTTTTACCAATAAAATTTATGAAAATAGCAATTTCTATTTATTAAATTGGGAGGATTATATATATTAAAAATTAAAGAAAAAGATACATTAAAACTTAACTAAGCAAGAAACATGTTACTTATAAATTTTTTAAAAATCTCTGATACTATATTTCCCGAAGTGTATTACATTTAGAACATACTAGAATAATGAAAGGTAGCTAATTTAAAGGGTAATTAGTAATAATCTTGGCAAATTATTGGTCATAAGAAAAAGAAGCAGAAATACACTGCCAAATACACAATGGTTTGGGCTATAAAATGACATCTACATCTCCCTGTGGCACTTCCATAAGTCTACTGTAGTCCTTCTCCAAGACACTGAAAGATGAATCAATTATGTGACTTAGGAAAGAGAAAGCATATGACACATAAAAGTAAGCAAAACATTTTACAACATCCTTATAATCTTAATGCAACAATCTCATCTTTGAAAGAGATGCAAAGTCAGTATTTTAACAAGAATGAGTGATGGATTTTGAGGAAGGCATTTTCTGCATCTATTTAGATGATCAAGTGATTTCTTTCCTTAGTTCTATTTATGCAATGAATTACCTTTACTGATTTGTGTATGTTGATCTAATGTTGTAGCCCTGGGATGAAACCAATTTGATCATGTTGTATAATCTTCTTAATATATTTTTGAACAGAGATCACTAGTATTTTATGGAGGGATTTTTGCATCTCTGTTCAACAGGGATATTGGTCTGAGATTTTCTTTCCTTAATGTGTTTTTATTTGGTTTTGGTAGCAGGGTGATATGGGCTTAATAGAATGAATTTATCAGTGTCTCCTCCCTTTCTACTTCATTGAGTAATTTGGAGAGGACTGGCATTTGTTCTTTAAAGGACCGGTAGAACTCAGCTGAGTATATATCTCATCCTGGGCTTTTATTGGTTGGTAGACTTTTTTAGAGCTTCAATATTGATATATTTAGCTTTTATATATCCTATTAAGTCAAATGGGTAGGTCATATGTGTCTAGAAATTTATCAATATCATCTAGATTTTCAAATTCATTGGAATATAACTTTTCAAAATATTCCCTAATAATCCACTGGATTTCAGAAATATCTGTGGTGGTACCTTCTTTTCATCTCTGATTTTGTTGATTTTACTCATCTATTTTTTTTAAATTTTTGGTTAGTTTGGCTATGGGTTTTTAAATCCTGTATATCTTTGAAAAGAACCAAGTGGTTATTGCATTGATTATTTTTGTAATTTTTAAAATTTTCTATTTCTTTAATTTTGGCTCTGATTTTAATGATTTCCTATCTTCTACTTGTTTTGATATTAGTTTTTTTCTACTTTTCTAGGTATTTGGGATATATCATTAGATTGGTTTTTTGGTGGCTTTTTATTTTTTTAAGTGTGGACACTTAATGCAATAAACATTCCTCCTAAAACCTGTCTTCATAGTGTCTCAGAAATTTTGGTGTGTTGTATCACTATTGTCACTTAATTCTAGGATTTTTTTTTTTAATTCTCCTCTCATTTCTTCTATTATCAATTCCTTATTCAAAGGATTATTATTCAGTTTTCATATGTTTATGTGGCTTCTATAATTTCTTGCTGTTGATTGCTAATTTCATTTTATTATGTTCTGGTAAGATATAAAAAGTGATTCTATTTTTTTAAATTTTCTAAGATTTACACTGTCAGCTCAGATATTATCTATTTTGGAGAAGGTTCCATGTGCTACTGAAAGAAAAGTGAATTCAAATTTTGTTAAATGAAATATTCTATAGATGTCGTAGGTTCATTTGGTTTGTAATATTTAGGTGAGAAGTATCATTATTGATTATACATCTAGATGACATATTGATGACAGGAGTATTGAAATCACCCAGTGTTATTGTATTGGTGACTACCTGAAACTTAATGTTGAAGAGGGCTTGTTTTCTTAATTGTGTGTACCAAATTGGGGCATAAATATTTACCATTATACTTTTTGTTGAATTGTTACCTTTACCAGTGTATAGTGATCTTTGTTGTCTCTTCTGAATAATTATTGCCCAAAATCTATTTTTTTGGATATCTGTATATTACTCCTTCCTGTTTTTAAACTCTATTTTCAAGAGATATCAGTTTTCTTTCCTTTTACTTTCAGTGTATGAATGTCTTTGTCTAGAAGATGAGTCTCTTGAAAACAGCATATTTTCAGAGCTTAATTTTAATTCACTATGGCAGCCTATGTCTTTTAATTGCAATATTGAAACCATTTATACTTAGTGTTTCTATGGATAGAGGTCTATTATTTTCTGCCATTTTAATTTGCTTTTAATTAACTCCTAATTTTTATTTGCTTGACACCTCTTCTAGTGGTTTCATTCATTTGAGAACTCTTAAGTTTGTTTTTAAGTTCTTTTGGGTAGAAATACTTTCAGTATTTTCTATAGTGTTGGCTCAGTGGTAATGCCTTCTATTAGTTATCTTGGAAAATCTTTACTTGTCCTTTAATTTTTAATGACTGCTGTTCTGGATATAAAAATTTTGTTTGGCAATTGTTTTCTTTCAGAGCTTTGGCTATCTTTTTGTAGGTCTTCCTGGATTTTAAAGTCTGAGTTGAGAATTCAGAAATGAGCCTTTAAATATTTACATTTAAATGTTCTCTGTCATTTTTTTATGCAGAGCATAAAAATATTGTATATTATATAATATATATAATTATATCTCTATAGACAGCATATCTATATTAGATATTTTGATTATAATGTGTCTTAGATAAGTTCTTTTCTGATTCTACTTGAGGTTTTATATGTTTCCTATATGTGGATGCCAATCTAATTCTTAAACCTTGGAAACTTTTCTGCTATTATTTCATTGAAAAGTTTCTGAACACCACTATCCTATATCTCCATGCTCTCTTCAATTCCAATGAACTTTTAAGTTTGACCCATTACTGTTGTCCCTGAATTCTTGTATATTCTGATCATGGTCTTTTATTGTATTTTATTTCTCTTTACTCTTCACTGAGTGTTCAAATTCTTGTACCCTGTCTTCAGAGACTGAAGTTGTGTTTTTTATCTAACTAAACAGTTAGTGATACTTCCAAGTGAACTTTCAATTTAATTTATTGTATCTCACTTCTTTCCAGGAGTTCTGATTGGTTTGTTTTCTGAATCCCTATCTCTTTATTGGAATCATCTTTCATCTTCTGTGTTTGCTTCAATTCATTTCTGAGATATTCTTTAAACTTATTAATCATTTTAATATTCTATAGTCTTTCTCTGAAATTTCATCCAGTTCCACATCTGTGGGGTCCTTTGAGGACTGAAACATTTGGGAAGATTTGTTTGCCTGATTGCTCATGTTTTCAGAGGTTTGGGATTTGCATATCTGTTTAGATAGAGTCCTCTTCCTCTTTCAGTGTATCTTAGTTTCAATGCATAGGTTCAGTATAGTACAAGTATTAATTTTTAACTTCCAATGCTTCTAAGTTTGCCACTGCAGAACTGTTGATTAAATTCATACTTGCCAAGCTGCTCCAGCACTGTGGATTTATCTAAGTTGCCATCTTCTTTTATTGCTCTTTATTCAGTTTTTAGATACATTGTATGTTATCTTTAATAATACAAAGCAAATCCATAATCGTTAAGAAATATAGTATAAATTAATAAGAATGAATTAAACTTTTATCATTTATTTTATATTGTTAATACTATTGGTACTTTCAAAATGACAGGGTAACTGGAAAATTACTCATCTCTGATGTCTTTGAAGGTAAATGTATCAAAAAATCTGTCATGGAAAAAACTCGTTTTAGATTAAGACAAGAATTTTATATTTTACTTCATGGAGATCTCATTTAAGTCATTGCTTGTTTTCTATTCAGAATTAATTATTCTTTCTTATCAAATTTAATTAGTTACTATTAATAAAATTTATCTACGTCTTTAAAAGAATGATCTCTTTCTTCAGTGACTGTGATTTTTTTTAAAGACGATACTATTTTCTTTCAGCTAATCCCTGCCTCTACTATGATGAATACAACGATTGCGAGGCAAAAGTAAAAATTCTTGGATGTAAACACCCATCTGTTAAATTATTCTGCAAAGCTACTTGTCTGTGTAAGACTGAGATAAAATAACCCTTTGTTATGTGCAACTATTCTGTGTTGCGAAAATGAGATGTCTTCTGGATCATATCTCTCTCTCTCCTCTCTCCTCTCTTCTCTCTTCTCTCTTCTCTCTCTCTCTCTCTCTCTCTCTCTCTCTCTCTCTCTCTCTTTTCTTTTTGAGATAGATATCTTAATATGTGGCCCTAGCTGATCTCAAAGCCTCAAATCCCTGGAGTCAAGTAATAGTCCTGTCTCAACCTCCAAAGTTGCACCATCATACATTTTTACCCTATTTACTCCAGTGATGCTTGCTGAATTTAATTTGTTTTTAATTGCACTCAAGGTCCTAATTTTTAAGATTTGTTTATAGATATTAGTATATTTTCATCAATGCCACACTCCTATTCTGATACATCGGGAAACAAAGCTAGTCTAAAATTTCTTATTACTTAAGTGAAAGGTCAAGTATAACATGTTTTTCAAATTTTAAAATGCGATTTACATTTCTTACATTGACATAATTCAACTAATGACATAACTTCATCTCTTAACAATTATCTGTGTTAAAGCTGTGTATTACTTTTTGAGCATCCTTCTGTTTTATCCACTGATATCAACCAACCTGATGCTTGTCTTCCTTACAGAATTAACTTAATTCTTTACTTTTAAATTTTACCTCTATTTTAAATCAATCATTAAAACAAATCCCACAAAGTAAAAAGAGTCAAGTCTCAAATTGCAGGGAAAACATCACTGTTATGGTTTAGATATGAGGTGTCCACTGAAAATTCATGTGTGAGATAATAACAAACATGTTCAGAAGGGAAATTATTAGATTATGCGAGTTGTAAACTATCAATGGATTAATCCACTAATATGCATTAATTGAGTGGTAGTTCTAGGCAGATACGATGTGTCTGGAGAAGACAGATCAGTGGGGTCATGCTTTGTGGTTTATATTTTGTCCCTGGTGATCAGAATTTTTCTCTGCTTCCTGGTGCTTTGCCTGAGTCCCTCTTTTTCTCCATTACCTTCCATCATGATTTGGCCTAGCCTGTGTCCCCGAGCTATAGAGTCAGTGAACCATGAGCTGGGTTTCCGAAACCATGAACCAAAAATAAACTTTTCCTCCTCTGTGCTGTTCTGGTCAGCAAAACTGACTAAAACAATTGCTTACCTGGAAGTGTATTAAATGTTTCATTTGTGAAGCATGGAGAAAGAAAAGGTTTATGGGCCATTAATTTAACAACATATGTATTTGGCAATGATTAATTACAAGGTGTACTACATACGTAGGGGATAATATTTTCCTCATTTAAAAAAATTGGAAAAGATATGCAAAACATTATGTAGTATTTTCAGGTAGATAGTCATCCATGAACAGGTGCATAGAGTGAGGACAATGAAGAGAGGTAATTTACAGAGAGGACATTAAACATATACATCAAAGTGAGTCTGTATGTTATGGAACTGGGAATAACAGGGAACTTTATCAATGAAGACAAGCATCTGGAAAGTGGAGATTGGTTTGTCAAATCTCTCCCATAGTTTATTATATCCCTTTAAAGAAACTATTTGTTTCAAATGTCAAGTCATAGCTATATCATATGATCAGTCTTCATGACCCATATAGAGAAAATTTGCTAAGGGTTCTACAAACACTCAAACAAAGGGCAATAAGCCACTAATTAAGCAAAAGCATGTATGAGAAGTAAGACAACAATGAAGGGACTCAAACTGCTTAAAAACCCAGACTGTGTGAGACCTATGCCCTTCTCCCTGGAGACAATTAACTCAGTGCCTAAGCTGTGGGAACTCACCTTCACCTTTTCCAATAAACCCCTGCCTCTTACTCTGTGTAACTTACTTGAAAGCCTTCCTGTAAGATCAGAAGGACCAATCACTGTGGACCATTGTGGTTGTTTCAGATGTGCACGACCCCTCTAGAAAAGTACTGGAAATAAATAAGTCCCTGAAGAAACATGAATAATAGATTGTTAGTGCCAGATGAACACGAGCAGGTTCTGTTTGTAAAATTAGGGAAGACTCGGGTTAGAGTGATGAATTATTCTTGAATAAACAAAGTTGTAAAACTATGTTGAAGGTTTAAGGTTTTTTTTAATGTTTTTATTAGTGCCTGTAGTTACATATAATAGCGGGGCATTCATTTTGACATAATGTTTGGCATTTAAATTGCCCCATTTCAATCCCCAATGTTATACTTCCCCTCCCCTCCCCACTCCCCATATTCCTCCTTTGTCTACTCTACTGCTGTTTCCTCTATTTATTTAGTTTTTAATTGGTGCTTTATGGGTATATCTAAATGTGAAATTCACCTAGTATATTCGTATATGTACATAGTATGATTTTATAAAATTCATCCTGTATTTCTTCCCTTTTCTCATTCCTTCCCCCTTTCCTCAATATCCTTTCTCTGTTTCACTGATATTCCTTCTATTTTCATGATATCCTCCTCTCCTTTTTTTTACTTTGTTCTAGCTTCCTCATATAAAACATTTGACATTTGACTTTCTGAGTCTAGCTTGTTTTACTTAACACAATGTTCTCCAGTTTCATCCATTTACTAGCAAATGCCCTTAAAGGTTGTGTAAGACTCCATTATGTATGTATGTATGTATATATATATATATATATATATATATATATATATATATATATATATATATATCACATTTTCTTATCCCCTTCATCTGTTGACAGGCACATGGACTGGTTCTATAACTTGGCTATTATGAATTGTGCTGCTATCAACTTCGATGTGCCTGTATCACTGTAGTATGCTGATTTTAGTTATTCTGGACAAATAGTAAGGAGTGGGATAACTGGGTAATATGGTAGGTCAATTCCTAGTCTCCTGAAGAATTTCCATCTTTCTTTCCAGTTGTTGTACTGATTTTCAGTCCAACTCATACCAACAATGTATAGCTTGTTCCCAGCATCCTCATCAACATTTATTGTTATTTGTTCCCAGCATCCTCACCAACATCTATTGTTATTTGTATTCTTGATAATTGCCATGCTGACTAGAATGAAATGAAATCTCAGTGCCGTTTTGATTTGCATTTCCCTGATTCCCAGGGATAATGAACATTTTTTTCATATATTTATTGATCGTTTGTACATCTTTTTTTTGAGAAATAACTAAATTATTTTACCTATTTATTGTTTGAAATATTTTTGTTATTGTTAAATTTTATGAGTTCTTTATGTATTCTGGATATTAATCCCCTAGTGCAGGAGTAGCTGGAAAAAAATTATGCTTTTGTTTCCTTTGTTGGGCAGAAGCTTTTTTTATTTGATGCCATTCCTCTTATTGATACTTGCTTTATTTCTTGAGCTTTAAGGGTATTGTTAAGGTAGTTTGTGCCTATATCAATATGTTGGAGTTTTGATCTATTTTCTTCTAGCAGTTGAAAAATTTCTGGTCTCATTCCTAGGTCTCTAATCCACTTTGAGTTAACTTTTGTGCAGGGTGAGAGTTGGGATCAAGGTTTGTTAGTCTACATATGGATATCTAGTTTTCACAGCACATTTGTTTAAAAAGGCTATTTTTTTCTCCAACATATATCTTTGTCACTTCTGTCAAGGGTCAGATGATTGTAAGTATGTGGGTTTTTCTCTGTGTCTTGTACTCTGTTCTTTAGGTCCTCATGTCTATTTTGATGCTGTTTTTGTTAGTATAACCTGTAGTGCAATTTGAGTTCACATATTGTGATATCTCTAGTGTAATTTTTCTTGTTTATGATTGCATTTACTATTCTGGGTCTTATATTTTTCCAAATATGTATTTAAGACTCTTTATCCTAGTTTTGTGAAAAATGTCACTGGTGTTTTCATGTGGATACCACTGAGTCTGTATAGCACTTTTGATAAGACGGCCATTTTGACACTATTAATTCTGCTTATTCGAGAACATAGATGTTCTTTTCATTTTCCAAAGTTTTTGTCATTTTTTCTTCAGTTTTTTTCTATAGTTTTCCTTGTTCCATAGTCTTTCACCTCCTTAATTATATTAATTCTCAAGTATTGTTTGTTTGTTTCACTTTTTTTGTACAAAGGATTGAATCCAGGGGTGCTTGACCACTGAGCCATATCCCTTTATTTATTTATTTTTATTTTGAGATAGAGTCTTGCTACATTGCTTAGGGCTTTGCTAATTGCTTTGAACTTGCAATCCTTCTGCCTCAGGCTTCCAAATCTCTGGGATTACAGGCATGAACCACTGCATCTGGCTTGTATTTTTGTTGTTGTTGTTGTTGAGACTGTTGTGAAGGATATAGTTTTCCTGATTTCTTTCTCAATAGATTCACTATTGGAATATAGAAAATCTATTGATTTTGTATATTGAAATTATATCCTGTTACTTTGCTGAATTTGTTTATCAGCTCTAGAAGTCTTCTGGTGGAGTTTTATCAGTTTTCTAGATATAGATAGGATCATGTTATCTGCAAATAGATAATTTGACTTCTCATTTTCCTTGTTGTATCCCTTTGATTTCATGATAAAGTTTCAGAGGATATGTTGAATAGGAGTAGTGAAAATGGGCATCCTTGTCGTGTTCTTGTTTTTAGAGGAAATGCTTTCAGTTTATCTCCATTCAGTATGTCATTGGCCTTGGGTTTGTCATATATAGTCTTCATATATTGAGGTTAAGTTCCTTAGTTTCTCCAGCATTTTAAACATGAGTTATACTAGATTTTGTCAAAGGCATTTTCTGCATCTATTGAGATAAATCATAATTTTTGTGTTTTATTTATGTAGTGAATTATATTTATTGATTTGCAGTTGTTGGACCAAACTTATCTCCCTGGATGAGCCCTCTTGATCATAGTGTACTATCTTTTTAATGTGTTTTGAAAGTGGTTTGCTACAATTTTATTAAGGATATATTTTTTTCATCTGAGTTCATCAGGGATATTGGTCTGTAATTTTCTTTCTTTGAGGTGTCTTTGTTATTAGTATCAGGGTTATACTGCATTCATAAAATTTACTGGAAGTGTTCCTTCCCTTCTATTTCATGGAATGATTTGAGAAAAACTGACATTAATTCTTCTTTTAAGGTCTGATAGAAGTTGGCTGAGAATCTATCTGGTCCTGGGATTTTCTTTGTTGAAAGAATTTTAATTGTTTCTTCAATTTCATTGCTTGATATTGGTCTGTTTAGGTTTTCTATGTCTTCCTGGTTCAACTTGGACAATTCATATGTGTCTACAAAGTTGTCAATGTCTTCTAGATTTCTAATTCATTGAAAAATAAATTTTCAAAATAGTTTCTAATGATCCTCTGGATTTCTTACATGTATGTTTCTGTGATGATATATCTCTTTTTCCTTCTATTGTTTTGTTGGTTTGGTTCTTCTCTCTTCTTTTAATTAGTATGGCCAAGGGTTTCAAAGTAAGGAGTCTTTGTTGCATTGATTCTTTGCATTTTTTTTTTTGTTCTCTATTTCTTAATTTTGGTTCTAATGTTAATTATTTTCTGTGTTCTACTGATTTTTGAATTAGTTTATCCTTCTTTTTCTAGGGACTTGAGGTATAGCAGTAGAATAATTATTTGGGATCTTTCTTTTTTTCTAATGTAGGCACTTAATTCTATAAATATTCCTTTTAGTACTATTTAGTATTTTCCTTTTAGTGTTATCCTTTAAGGTTTGATATGTTAAGTGAAAGCTAAATATATTTGTTAAAATTTTAATAATTAGTTTAAATTAGTACAAAATTATATTTTTATAATTTTGTACTAATTTATAATTTTATAATTTTATATTACCATTTCCATTCAATATTTTGGAAAAAAGTACAATTTAGGCACTTTATGAAAGCAAGCCATGCCAGTGACTCCTTCTGTATCATACAATTGTGTCTAGCCCAGATCCATAGATTCTATTTAGTTACAAGACAAGAAAAGAAAGTATTAGCAAATGATTTTGAAGCAGAAACAATACTGCTTCAAACAATGTTGGAGTCTGCTATTTCACAGTAGTAAACTGATTCTGAAAAGACCTTAAAGCCCCAGGCCCAACATTAGGAATCCAGCCCCTATACCTTGAAGCTGCAGGATGCTTTCTTACCCAAACCCCATGTCAAAGCCCCACCAGCTGCCCATAGCATTTCAAGTGTTGCACAAAGTTACCACAAGATGTTCTATGTAGATAACCCTAACAGGCCCCCTACCACAAAATGTTCCTTTCAGACAGCCCTACCAGCTAAACTTGAGAACTAAGTTTAAAAACAGGAACCAAGAAGGGCAAGGTGTAACTTTAGGGTTTTTCCAAGAACAAAAAGTCGAAAAACAAGTTTACCCCCTAGGTGACCCCCCTGCTGGATTCAGAGGAACCAATAGAAGGGCTGTTGCTGTGCTAAGCTAAGAACTAACCCACTTGTACCCTATAAAAGATCTGTATCCCAAAGCCCGGTGTGCCAGTTCACCGAAGCTCCGGCTGAGGTTTCGCTGAGCACCCGCAGGCGCCTGTGTGACAATAAACGCCTCCTGCTTTTTGCAGCCAGTGTCTCGTGTGGTTCGTTCCGGGTTTGGGATCTGTGGATCTTTCATTTTGGAGGTCCCACCGAGATTCCCGATCCCGGTTCCGATCCCGATCCCTATCCGGAGAACACTCGACATCACTGGGAGGTAAGCTGGCCAGCTCGAGCTGTCTATGTCTAACCTGTTGTCCTATTGGCTATCTGTTCTCTGTTTTGCGCAGCGTCTGAAAGACTAGGCATAGTCATCGGTATTCCGATTCTGAGATAATTCTGTGATCACTCAGCTTTCTGAGGCAGGCGGGGAAGGAGTTGACGAACTCAGACTTCACCCCTGCCACCCTGGGAGACGTCCCAGGGATCAGAGGGGTCCATTTCTTTGGGGCCCCCAGTGTTTCCGAGGGATACACTGTTTTTGTAGGCGACAGAGAGGTGCAAACTTCTCCCAAGCCATCTGACTTTTTCGGTTTCCACCGAAGCCGCGCAGCGTTCTCCCTACTTGGTTTCATTTTTGTGTCATTGTGTCTGTCTTTGTATTTCCTCTCTGAAAGTAATATGGGACAATCACTAACAACCCCTTTGAGCCTTACTCTAGATCATTGGCAAGACGTTCAAGTTCGAGCAGACAACTTGTCTGTGACAATCAAGAAAAAGAAATGGCAAACTCTCTGTACTTCAGAATGGCCAACCTTTAACACCGGCTGGCCAACAGAAGGGACTTTTAACATTGGTCTTATTTTACAGGTGAAAACCCGAATCTTTACCCAAGGTCCTTATGGACACCCCGACCAGATACCCTACATTGTTACCTGGGAAGATTTAGCCTCCAACCCGCCCCCTTGGGTTGCTCCTTTCTCTCCACCCAAGTCCCCTCTCCATTCTCCTCTTGAACCCTCTGCTCCCCTCATTCCGGTTCCCCCTCCCCAAACCTCTCACCTTTACCCTATCCTTAACAAATCTGAGATTTTGCTTAAACCAGGAACAACACCAAAGAAAGTCCTGCCACCGGAGGACTCACCTCTCATTGACTTGCTGACTGATGAGCCTCCTCCCTATCAGCCCCAACCCTTACAAGCCCCTGAACCTGATCAGCCATCCTCCGAGGACGAAAACCAGGAAAGCCCAACCGCCAGTGCTCCCCCGGATCCATCTCCCATGGTGGGACGACTCCGGGGGCGCCGGGATCACACCGCCTCAGGAGACACCTCTAAAGTTCTCCCCCTGCGACAGACGGGGGGCCCCAATGGCCAATATCAATACTGGCCTTTTTCTGCCTCTGACCTTTACAACTGGAAAACCCATAACCCTTCCTTTTCTAAGGACCCTATGGCTTTAACCTCTCTGATTGAGTCTATTCTAGTAACTCATCAGCCAACATGGGATGATTGCCAACAGCTCCTGCAAATTCTCCTCACTTCAGAGGAGAAACAAAAAGTTCTTTTGGAAGCTCGCAAAAATGTGCCAGGGGACGACGGGCGCCCCACCCAACTCCCAAATCTGATTAACGAGGCTTTTCCTTTAACCCGGCCCAACTGGGACTATGCGACTGAAGCAGGTAGGGATCACCTACGTCTCTATCGCCAGTTACTCATAGCGGGTCTCCATGCAGCAGGGCGACGGCCCACCAATTTGGCTCAGGTAAGACAGACTACCCAGGGGGCAGAAGAAACTCCAACAGCTTTCCTAGAGAGATTAAAGGAAGCTTATCGGAGGTTTACCCCCTTTGATCCTGATAGTGAAGACCAAAGAGGGAACGTATCTATGGCTTTCATTTGGCAGTCCGCCCCAGATATCAGGACTAAACTGCAAAGATTAGATAACTTACAGGATTTTTCCCTAGCAGACTTACTGAGGGAAGCTGAAAAGATATATAACAAAAGAGAAACTCCAGAAGAGCGAGAGGACAGGATCAGAAAGATGCAGGAAGAACGAGAACTTAAACTCAGAGAGGAATCAGATAAGAGAGAAAGAGAAAGAGAAAAGCGGCGCAACAGGGAACTAACTAAAATATTGGCCACTGTAGTTCAGGCAGGACATCAGGGAGACAAAGTAAACAGGGATAAGGAGCGAAGCAGACCCCGTGTAGACCGAGACCAATGTGCCTACTGCAAGGAAAAAGGACACTGGGTAAAAGACTGCCCAAAGAGACCCCCCAACCCCAGGAGAAACACCAACCGGGCTCCCCAACTATTGGCATTAGATGAAGATTAGGGGAGTCAGGGCCAGGAGCTCCCCCCTGAGCCCCGGGTAACTCTACAAGTAGGGGAGCAACCTGTGACCTTCCTAGTGGATACCGGAGCCCAACACTCGGTGCTAACACAGACACCAGGGCCCATGAGTCACAAGACGACGTGGGTCCAAGGCGCCACTGGGAGCAAACCTTACCGATGGACCACCAAAAGAGAAGTACATCTTGCCACAGGTAAGGTTTCCCATTCGTTTCTACACGTACCTGACTGTCCGTATCCACTTTTGGGAAGAGACTTATTGACCAAATTAAGAGCCCAAATTTATTTTAAAGATGAAGGGGCTTCCATCACGGGGCCAAATCAGACTCCCTTACATGTATTGACTTTCAAATTGGAAGACGAATATAAACTTTTTGACAAACCCTCGGTATCTATGAGAGACATGGACTATTGGCTTAGTTCCTATCCAGAGTCCTGGGCTGAAACCGGAGGAATGGGAATGGCAAAGCAACGGCCTCCAATAGTCATTCATCTAAAGGCCGCTGCTACTCCCATCAATATCAAACAATATCCTATGTCAAGGGAGGCCTATCAGGGCATTAAGCCGCACATCAAACGCCTCCTAGACCAAGGTATCCTAACACCTTGCCAATCGCCCTGGAACACCCCATTACTGCCAATCAAGAAGCCAGGAACTAATGACTACAGACCAGTCCAAGACTTAAGAGAAGTAAACAAGAGAGTAGAAGATATTCACCCCACAGTGCCAAATCCTTACAATCTCCTTAGCACTTTACCTCCTACTCATACTTGGTATACTGTTTTGGACCTGAAAGATGCTTTTTTCTGCTTAAGATTGTCTCCCCAAAGTCAGGCTCTCTTCGCATTTGAATGGAAGGATCCCGAAGGAGGAGTCTCTGGACAACTGACCTGGACGAGACTGCCACAAGGATTCAAAAACAGCCCAACCCTCTTCGATGAGGCTTTACATCAGGATTTGGCAGACTTTCGTGTAAGACACCCTTCCCTAATCATGCTCCAATATGTAGATGACATCTTGCTGGCTGCGACCTCCGAGGAAGATTGCCAGGCAGGTACAGAAAAATTATTGCAAACTCTGGGACTATTAGGGTATAGGGCGTCAGCAAAGAAGGCCCAAATCTGTCAGACAAAAGTTACCTATCTGGGCTATGAGCTCCATGATGGTCAACGATGGTTGACAACTGCCAGAAAAGAGACTATCTCAAGTATACCAACCCCCCAGAGTCCCAAGCAACTGCGAGAATTCCTGGGGACCGCAGGCTTCTGTAGACTCTGGATTCCTGGGTTTGCGGAGATAGCAGCCCCCTTGTATCTACTGACTAAACAAGGTGACTCCTTTACCTGGACCAAGGAGCATCAATTGGCATTTGATCACATTAAATTGGCTCTTCTGTCAGCCCCCGCCTTGGGCCTGCCGGACGTTACTAAGCCTTTTGATCTATTTGTAGATGAAAAACAAGGTTATGCAAAGGGGGTCTTAACCCAAAAGCTGGGACCCTGGAGGCGACCTATAGCCTACCTGTCAAAAAAATTAGATCCAGTGGCAGCAGGATGGCCACCATGCCTCCGAATGATTGCAGCCGTGGCCCTTCTGATTAAGGATGCCACTAAATTGACTCTGGGACAGCCATTAACCCTATTAACCCCTCATGCCATTGAGACTGTAATTCGCCAGCCACCTGATCGCTGGATATCAAATGCCCGACTCACCCATTACCAGTCTTTATTATTGGACACCGACCGAATTCAGTTCGGTCCCATGGTGACGCTGAATCCAGCGACCCTCCTGCCACTCCCAGGAGGAGCAGATCCTCACAACTGCCAGCAGATTCTTGCAGAGACGCAAGGAACCCGGCCAGACCTCACCGACCAACCGATGAAGGATGCAGAACTAGTCTGGTACACAGATGGAAGCAGTTATCTGCTCAATGGAGAACGCCAAGCAGGAGCAGCCATCACCACCGAATCTGAGTCCCTACACAGGCTGACACATCTTGGAGCTAAAAAGATGAAGGAACTCTTAGAGCGTGGGGAAGGTACTTTATATCTTCCAAACAGGGATCAACTTCTGCGCCAGGAAACAGAAAACTGTCAAGCATGTGCCCAGGTAAATGCTGGTAAGGTCAAAATTGGAACGGGGATCCGGGTAAAAGGCCATAAGCCCGGAACCCATTGGGAAGTAGACTTCACTGAAATCAAACCTGGTATGTATGGCTACAAATATCTTTTGGTTTTCGTTGACACTTTCTCTGGATGGCCAGAAGCATTCCCGACCCGGCATGAGACTGCTAGAGTGGTTGCTAAAAAATTACTGGAAGAAATCTTTCCCAGGTATGGGGTACCTGGGACCATTGGGTCAGATAACGGGCCTGCCTTCGTCTCCCAGGTAAGTCAGATGGTGGCCAATATATTGGGGATTAATTGGAAATTACATTGTGCTTACCGACCCCAAAGTTCAGGACAGGTAGAAAGGATGAATAGAACCATCAAGGAGACTTTAACTAAATTAACGCTTGAAACTGGCACTAGAGACTGGGTACAACTCCTACCTTTAGCTTTGTACCGGGCCCGAAACACCCCAGGCCCACAGGGACTAACCCCATTTGAGATTCTGTACGGTGCACCGCCACCTGCTGTTAACTTTTATGAAACTGAAACTTATGCCTCCCTCACCCCATCTATGCAGACTCATTTGCGTGCCTTGCAGTTGGTCCAGAATGAGGTTTGGAAGCCTCTAGCCGCCGCATACAAGGAGGAACTCAAAACCCCCTCGCTGCCACATCCCTTCAAAGTCGGAGACACCGTCTGGGTACGCAGGCACCAGAATAAGAACCTCGAACCGCGGTGGAAGGGACCTTACACCATCCTGCTGACCACTCCCACTGCAATCAAAGTAGACGGCATCACCGCTTGGATCCACGCTTCCCATGTGAAAGCCGCACATCCGCAGGAATCCACAAACGCCTCTCCGGACCCAAGATGGAAGTTGCAACGCACTCAAAATCCGCTAAAGATAAGACTTACTCGCTGTTGATTCTTTCTGCCTTGCTCTTTATCAACCCCCTAAGAACAGTGACTCAGATATGACCCAAAACCACCCACCCTCAAATTCTTCCGGGACTGGGAACCGATTATTTGATCTAGTCCAAGGGGCATTCTATGCCCTCAACAATACTGACCCAAGCCGTACCCAAGACTGTTGGCTATGTCTCACTTCTGGCCCACCCTATTACGAGGGAATAGCCTTTCCGGCTAACTGGACTAGCAGCCCCAACCCAGACCCTAAGTGCACATCCCTGCCCAGCACCAAGCTCACTATTACTGAAGTATTCGGACAAGGGACCTGTATGGGGAACGTACCCCCTTCCCATAAGACCCTCTGTAATACCACCCTTACTCATAGGGACTCATCCCCTAAGTATCTTTGGGGCCCCCCAGGAACCTATTGGGCCTGTAATACTGGGCTGACTCCCTGCGTCTCCACGGCTGTTCTCAATCTGTCTACTGATTTCTGTGTGCTAATACAGTTGTGGCCCAGGATCTCTTACCTAACATCGGACACTGTTATAGCACACCTGGAAGGACAAAAGCGGTACCCCAGAGAGCCCATAAGCCTAACTATTGCTCTACTGTTGGGTGCTGGAGGAATAGCTGCCGGTATAGGGACCGGGACTGCAGCCTTAGTACAGGGAAACCAATTCGTACACCTACAAGCAGCTATAAATGAGGACCTGACCGCAATGGCAAAATCTATTTCTGCTTTAGAAAAATCTCTTACTTCCCTCTCAGAGGTTGTATTACAAAATAGAAGGGGATTAGATTTACTGTTCCTAAAAGAAGGTGGCCTCTGCGTAGCTTTGAAGGAACAATGCTGCTTCTACGCAGACCATACAGGTGTTGTCCGGGAGACTATGGAAAAAGTCACTGAAAGGTTGGCAAAAAGACAAAAAGAATTTGAGGCACAACAAGGATGGTTTGAACATTGGTTTAACAAATCCCCATGGTTAACTACTTTGCTATCCACCATAGCAGGACCTCTAATTATTTTGCTGGTAATCCTGACGTTTGGACCCTGCATACTCAATAAAATAATGCAATTCTTAAAGGAAAGATTATCTGTAATCCAAACTATGGTCCTCACGCAGCAATATCAAGCACTCCCATCAGCTGAGCAAAGGCAGGACTCTGAGCAGGTAGATCAATGGATATAAGATTATATCCCGGATAAAGAAAAAGGGGGGAATGAAAAGACCTTAAAGCCCCAGGCCCAACATTAGGAATCCAGCCCCTATACCTTGAAGCTGCAGGATGCTTTCTTACCCAAACCCCATGTCAAAGCCCCACCAGCTGCCCATAGCATTTCAAGTGTTGCACAAAGTTACCACAAGATGTTCTATGTAGATAACCCTAACAGGCCCCCTACCACAAAATGTTCCTTTCAGACAGCCCTACCAGCTAAACTTGAGAACTAAGTTTAAAAACAGGAACCAAGAAGGGCAAGGTGTAACTTTAGGGTTTTTCCAAGAACAAAAAGTCGAAAAACAAGTTTACCCCCTAGGTGACCCCCCTGCTGGATTCAGAGGAACCAATAGAAGGGCTGTTGCTGTGCTAAGCTAAGAACTAACCCACTTGTACCCTATAAAAGATCTGTATCCCAAAGCCCGGTGTGCCAGTTCACCGAAGCTCCGGCTGAGGTGTTGCTGAGCACCCGCAGGCACCTGTGTATCAATAAACTTGCCTCTTGCTCTTGCAGCCAGTGTCTCGTGTGGTTCATTCCGGGTTTGGGATCTGTGGATCTTTCAATTCTAGGTTTATAATGAAGAAGTTCATGGCTGGGCAGTAATATCACCCAGTGGTGTGAAATCCGGAAACAGCATGTACTTATGTTAGAGGAGGTAGCTAGGTAGACATGAGCAAGAGAGATAGGAAAAGAAAATTCAGGGTCTGCTCCTGAGCAGCACACAACTGGCCATTTCATTGCTCAGACACTACCTTTCTTGTGGCCAGAGAGCTCCCTGTCAATCTAGAAAAAGTGGGCAAATTCTATTTGGGAAAATTTCCAACAAGGCAAAATTGGTGAAGGTGCAGTAAGTCTTGGCAGTAAACCTCATCCTTTCTTGGAGATAATCCACTCCACACACTTCAGTGTCATTTATATTTCACTAAATAAACCCCTCATGTTTTTTTTCTGTCTCCAGACTGAAATATTTTCAGGGAAGATGTGTCAGTAAACTTTGCATCCCTGTGGCCAAAATACCTGACCAGAATAACTTATAGGAGGAAAAGTTTATTTTGTCTCACAGTTTTAGAGGTATCAGTCCATAGATGATCAACTTCATTGTTCAGGGTCCAAGGGGGTGCAGTATATCATGGCCAAAGTGATCAGAAGAGGAAAGCTGCTCACTTCTTGGAAGCCAAGAAGCAGAGGGGAGGAAGGGAACAAAGAGCACAGGAGCTTGGGGGGGGGGGGCAGCTCACACCAAACTATCACAGAAAACAAGAACCAAGGAACCCGTTCATCTCTTGGGAATTTCCCATGACTATGAGCAAGACAATTCTTTATTCTCATCTGTAGTCCAGATATAATTATAGAATCTACTGTATAGATTTTTGGTAATGGGTAAGTGAATTGAAGTGTATAAAGCTTAAGAAAATACGTGGTGTTTAAAAGGTGCTGTTTTTGTCCAGCTAGTAATTAGTTAAATAAATGGTTAAGACCCACCATCACAGAAGTACAGAGAAACAAACATTTGCATACTCCACTGGTGTACCTACAATTTTTAAAAAACTTGCATAAATACAATTTAATAATATCAAGTTTTGTAATTTTATATGAGAAAAAAGGGCAGTAGAAGAAAAGTTTAAAATTATGAATTTTTAGTGCTGTAAAGTATCAATATATTCAGTGATCAAGAAGCCCAAACTCTTGCCTTTTTCAGATGAGGACATAAATATTTATGAATGTGAGCATTAGTGAAACATTGTAATTAGTGTAAGTAGACTAAAGCCTAATACATGATCTCATGATCTTTGTTGTGTCAGTGGGATTGTTTTTCTTCCATAAATTCACTTTTTCCTTCTGAAAGTATATATAAAAAAAAAGTTCTTTAGGTTTCTGTAATGTCCTTCCCTTAGAAATAACATGAAACAGAAACTACAGTTTGCTTCAAAGATGAAAATTGGGTGACCTTAAATGTGCTTTATTGACTAAAGATCTTCAAGAAAAGATGAGACAGATGATGCAATTATTTTAATGTTCCCCAATACCACTCCTGTGACCACAGCTTATCATGAGTGTTTATAGATCCGCAGCACATGGAGAATCCTATAACATATCTCAGGATCACTATTGGGTGGAGATAATGTGATCATGGGACAGGTGCCCAAAACTGGTGTGTATGTGTGTGTGTGTGTGATGTGTATACATGAATTAATCAAGGCCAACAAGACCTGTGGAGAAAACGTAGAAAAAAACAGAAGTTGGGATTAAAAATTGATTAGGTTGTTGGGTCACAGTGGGTAGCAGCAAGACATGAAAATGGACCTATATCACAAAGAATGGTGAATGAATGCCAACATGATTCCCTGAGAAGACAATACACTTTTAACTTTGTTCTAAGAGCACTATCATATAGTGCTATATTATAATCTATGATACACTATTATATATTGGTATTTTATAATCTATGTAGCTCCATACGGAGACAAAATAATGGGATCTTCCAAGATGTCCACACTGACAAGTGCCTATAGTAGGGTTAATAATGAATTTTCAAAATGTACTCAAAGCCTAAATATTTGGGGCATCATCAAAAGCACTTTATTTCCCTTAATGTAAAATGGCACAACTGTCCCCTCATTGCCAAGGGAATGGAGGTATGAGATCATTTCTGGGCTCATACATGCCAGAGTATGCACAGTGGTGCAACCTCTACATTTAGATCAGCCCAGAGGTCTAAATGCTGGCTTCCTCATTGCCACACAGAATGAAATAGAGTTTTCACCAAGGACATCTCCTACATTTATATCTGCTTATTTTTATGGGAAGAAAGTGACAAAGCAGCATAGAAATTTTACTACTGTGGAGCCAACAGTCTCACATAGAAATGGGATAAATTTTCATTCGTATTTTCTTGAATTTAAAAATCAGAATTCATTACCCCTTAAACACAGAAAAGTGACTCCACAAGACCACAAGATGGCAGGATATACACACTGCATTTAGTAAGGCTCAACAGAATTATCTGGTGGTTTACTTAATCGGTATGGTGCCTTATTTGTTTTGTTTTGTTTTGTACAGGAGATTGAACCTAGGGTGGCTTTACCACTGAGTAACATCCCCACTCCTTTTTATTTATTGAGACAGGTTTGACACAAGTTGCTGAAAATCTCTCTAAATATCTGAGACTGGCCTCAAAGTTGAAATGCTCCTCCCCAGACACTAGGATTACTGGCATGAGCCACTGTGCCTGGTTTAACCCGTGAAATGTTGATGAGTCATATACATAATTGCCTTTTGTGTATTAACAACTCTACAATTATTTGTAAAATTTTACAAATACTGGAGCTTCCCTAAATGCAAAATGAACGAAAATCTTGGATATTATCCAGTGGAGAATGTCTTTTAAAAATGTATATACTTTAAATAAAGCCCAATAATCTCTGAAAGGTATGAAAATTATTTAACACCAGCAAATATCAACTATATTTAAGTTTCTGGCTTGAAATTGTGCATGGTGAAAATCACTGTTTCAAATACTTGCTGCCTTTAGGTGTTTAGACATTTTCAGTATCTGAGGTGGGGACACTGACACCCAACAATTTCAGATGACTTCCTCATTGCCACACAGAATGAAATAGATTTTTCACCAAGGCCTCTACTTCTGAAATTCAGTGGCAATGAAATAATGGGCCACTAGAGGGAGTAATAATTACATGTTTAAAATATTCTGACACTAGCCTGTAGTTGTTTTCTTTTTCATTTCTTCTTATCATTCTACAAGCAGGATTTGTTGTGGGCCGATCGCTCAGAAAACACTCTCAGTCCAAATTTTGTCCAAATTGGAGTCTTTATTAGCCAGCTGGCATTGCTCCTCAGCAAGATGCTGTTCAGGGTGCAGTGCCCCACTCTGTGCACATAAGCCTTTTAAAGATAAAAACCACTTCCCCCTGTGCAGGGATCTGCAAAGCAGAGTTGGTTACAGAGGCTAAAGTTAGCAGTTATGTGGGCAGCTACAAGGTTGCAAGGGTCTGTCTGCAGTCACTGGGGATTTTTTTGTTGGCAGTGGTGTTGACATTTGTGGTTGGGTAGAGGTTGCAACAATCAAAGTTTCTTAATTGTGTTAACTGCCCATTCTAATTAAGATATTTTCTTTTAAGATGGAGTCACTGAGACTAAGTTCTTAACAACTACTTTTAACTTATCTTAAGTGACTTATAACTAGAATAGCTTAACACTACTTATCCTATAATTCTACCTTATCTTATTGATATCTTATAGTCTATATGGTGCTTACTGATTAGGCTAGGCTATTGTTATGCACTTTTTAAGATGGCGAACACACAGAGCTGTCCACTGGCCTGTAGTTACTTGTCTCTAGTGTTGCTTCTGTTTCAGTAGAGAAACTATCAGTATGTGCACAGAGTCCCGGGATCCATTCTACTCCCTTTTTTTTTTTTTTTAATGAAAATTTCTCGAAAATGTATCCCTGTGATATTGTCCAAGATTCAAACTCAATTTACTGAACTATGGCATTAATATTCCCCTTCCTCGTTCTAAAACTATTAATATTTAAACCTAAGTGTGCTGTTATATTTGTTTTTTATTTGTATCATCAGTTTCATGTTCCTCTGCTCTTTTTCCTTGCCTTCCTCTGAAGTAGTTGAATATTTTTGATGATTTCTTTTCAATTTATTTTCTAAAGTTTATGAATATATACCCTGGTGTAATTTCCTTAGTAGTTTCTCTCCTTATTTCTATACATAGGCATGTAACATATATGAAATAGAAAATTATACATCAATCTAGTGGTAATGAGGTTTTAATACTTAAATGTAGTATAGAAAGTTCCCTTTCTTGGAATTCTAACAATGATTATTATTTGCTCTATTGACACTAAACACCTCTCTAAAAATTCTTACAAGTTTTCTTTCAACCAACCAAATTTAATAAACTCATGAGAAGTATACTCTAGTATACTTTACCTTATTTTAAAATCTATTTTTTTGCTGTTCTTTCTTTTGTGGGATTCCAAGCCACCTTCTGTTAGAATTATTTTTCTTTATAGAAAACTTCCTTTAGCCATTATTTTAGAGCAGGTTTGCTATTAGCAAACTATAGTAGTTTCCCTTCATCTGAGAATATCTTTTTTTATCCTCATTTCTGAAGGATATTTTCATTGCGTATAGAATAGAGTGATGGTTTCTTTGTATTATTAGCATAGGAAAAAGGTTGTTTCTTCTCTCTTGCCTTTGTAATTTCAGAATGTAAGTCTCCTTCGTTGAATTAATGTTTCCATATAATTAATGTCTCACTTTTGATGCTTTCAAAGCTCCTCTTTGCCATTGTTTTCTAGAAATTTAATTGTGATGTGTTGGGGGCTCTCAATTGGACCCCAGAGAAACCATAAGTAAGTGGGGAGGTCTTCTCTCTGTGTAGGACTAGGTTTGGGCAAGTGTTGACCAAAATGTTTCCCATTCTATAATTCCATGCTTTTTTCCCTCTACTTCAGAGAGTGTACTATGCTTGGTAATTTTGTTTGTTTGTTTTGTAACTATTAAAGATTGAGGTAGAGGCTTCGGCTGTGCCAGTTGTGTATAGATACAGGACTCAAATGTTATGTTCTTCCTCAAGTTTCAGCATTCACAGGCACCTCTTCTTATACCTTCAGGAGTATTCTGTAATTGTATTTGAGTTACATTTGGTATTTTCTCTTTTAAGAGAGAGAACCTGGAAGAAATGGACCCATCTGGTTCACTATTCTGCAAATAAGTCAACTTTTTTTAACTTTCTGCAGACATGAATAGAGATTTTTTCCTGAATTCACTCTGGAAATGGGTCATTTATCAGCTCACGAAAAAGGATAGATGTTTGATAATCTTCTGTTTATATGATTTTTTAAAAATCTCCAATCTCATTAGTTGATTAAGACTGGATACTTAAGTTGAGAATATCTTCTCTTTGGTTGTGCGTGATATCCTTCATCTTATAATACATCTTATATATTTGGAGATGATTTAAACATGTTTATGAAGGAACAAACCATGATGGCATGTGATATGCATAAAATCTTCCAGTGGAAAGAATTTTAGCAAACAGTTGTTTTCTTCTGAACAATGAAATATGAATTGTCTGAAAACTTTATTGGTTTTACCTACTTTCATTTATTGTGATTATTTGTTAACTTTTTAAAACAATATTAATACCTTGCATAATATATTTGCATATACCTGGCATGGAATGTTATAGTCCAGATATTCTAAATTGCAGATATTCTAAGAGGAAGTTCTTACAGTATGTGATCATTTATAAATTAATCTATTTTCTCCTTTGTAGTAACTTTAGAAAAAAATTCTAAACACCAAAGCTTGGTACCCATGGCATAAACACAGACAGATAGGATTGGAAAACATAAGGCACAAAGTGACACAACACCACAGAACAACAAGGGATTTCTTCCTTAGAGCATGAGAAGAAGATTTTTTACCATTAAATAGGGATGAGAGGTGCATGTGAATGGGAGAGAGAAGGGGAATTGCACAGAAGATGGTAGGAGACCCTCATTGTTATGCAAAATTACATATAAGATGGTGTGAGGGGGAAGAAAAAAAGAGAGAGAGAAACGTGTCACAGTAGATTGGGTAGAAAGAGGTGATGGGAGGGGAGGGGAGAGGAGGGGGGGATAGGAAGGGCAGCACAATACAATAGACACTAGTATGGCCCTATGTGTAAACTTGGCTGTATAACCAATGTGATCCTGCAATCTGTACACGTGAAAAAATAAGATTACGTACCCCATTTGAATCAAATGTATGATATGTCAAGATCATTGTAATGTTTTGAGAAACTAATAAAACAAATAAAAAATAACACCAAGGTATTATTTTTTATAAACAATAGCACAACAAACAATATGTAATCATAACTGAATCACATCAACAGGACTACACTTAGATAATTTTGAATTTTTCTATTGTGAAAAAAATGGCCATTTACTACCATTAGTTGCATAATAATCTTCATCTCCCTTAGCAGGTACCATCTACTTGTTAGAATTTTTAAAATCTTCCCTGAAACTCCTTACAATAATGGGCTGAAAGAAATTCAGGACCCCTAGACTCAACTGATGCTAATTTTTCAATAAAATATTTCCACATCATGAACTTCTTAAAATAATTTTTTTATACTTAGATAAAGTAAAATTTAATGTAATTTTACTTAGAGTAAATCAAATTACCAAAATACTGTCTACTAAATAAACTCTTGTTGATTTGTGTTGCCAATTCTATCATAACTCAAGTCATTAAATACACTTGTATCGTTCATAACATTTTTTTCTGCCCCTCTGGTCTGTTCAGCTTGTCCCTTGTCTATGCCTCAATAATTTTATTAATTAGGCCTGGCGTTTGTCTTTATATCTGATGGGTAAATGGCACTTATTTTATTTTCATTTTGAAAAACTCCGCTATTAAAAAAATAATTTTTAAATTGATACCTTCCACCTTCTAAAAATTCCATCTTATTGGATTTCAGTTGCTATTAGATTACACTTGCAGATTACTTGGGGAGAAAATTTTTGTTTTAATTGTAAGTGATTCTTCCTATGAACATGGTGTTTGGACTAATCCCCCAACCCCCAGATTTTCTTTTAGACTCTTTAAAAGAGAGAGAGGGTAGTATCTTTTCCTCACCCATCACAAAAGTTCTGAGGAAAACACCTATAACAAAAGTCAGGTTAACAAGAGGCAACAGTATACATTTATTTTAAAAGTAAGACATTTGATATGGGAGCCTTCAGAAGTGAAGAACCAAAGAACAAGAAACCTTGTGTTTTTATGCTGAGGTTTGATGACAAGGGTACAGTCCTACAGAAGTATTGGGCAGAAGGCAGGATCTATGGATAATAAATTGGGGAGAACTTATTGCCATCCGTGTTTGGATTCTTTGTGTTCCTGCTTTCTTTCGAGATCAGGGCATTCTTTCTCCTGTATATATACAGTGGACATCCCACACATGAGGTCTTCCTACTTCAGAGAACAAAGGCAGGGGATGAAAGTTGCTTTCCTGCTTATGCTGCTTTTTCAATTACCAAGATTCCATAATCCAAAAATTCCCAAATGTTTTCCATAATAGCCAATGAATTCTAGTTTGCATAATTCCTCAATATTTTGTAATATATTAAGAATTGAATTAAATTAATTGTGGTAAATAAATCCTATAAATAAATTGAAAAAGAATGCAAAATTGCAACAATATTACATATAATGTAAAAATTAAAATATTTGTGATATTAGTTTAAGTGTTAAAAAGTGTTTCTAGAAATACTTTCCAAGCAGTTTAAAAAGGAGAGGAGAGGCGAATTAAGGTTAAAAAGTAAAAAAGAAAGAAAGGAAGGAAGGAAGAAAGAAAGAAAAAATAGCATGATTATTTGCAGGAAAAAATGATCATGCAAGTCATTTGTATATTTTTCCTATTGAGAGTTTTGTATAAACTCATTGGTTAGTTTATATCATTTTTATACAAATTCTATTAGAAAGTTTTATGCCAAATAAAAAGTAAGGCTGTCAAAATAAGTAATTTGAATATCCAGGCATTCATTACTATAAAATATTATAAAAATTACTATTTACAATTGCAATAAAAACTAAACACAGTCTTCAGTGCTTCCCTATACATTGGTATATGCTTAGATTTCAGTTCTTGGTTTACATAACTCAGTGATCTGTTTCTAAATTTCAATTTGTCCAAGTATTTCTACCTAGAGTTTGTTATTCAAGATAGCCTGTGTCACGTAAATGTTCTGACATTTCTGTGAACACAAATATTTTTATTTCATCTTCTCATTTTAATTGCAAGCCATCACTGGATAAAATTTTTGTTGAAAAAGTAATTTTTCTTTAATGTTTTTAAGATATTTCTCCATTTTATTTTACTTGCCAGGTTTATTTTGGAAAATCAGACTTATTTCTTAATCTTTTCTTTTGGAAAGGGTATGATTTCTCTTTATGAAAAATATTTAATTTTTTTGTTTTTTTTTTTTTTATTTTTTATTTTTTGAATTTTTTAATATTTATTTTTTTAGTTATCGGCGGACACAACATCTTTGTTTGTATGTGGTGCTAAGGATGGAACCCGGGCCGCATGCATGCCAGGTGAGCGCGCTACCGCCTGAGCCACATCCCCAGCCACCCCTCCCCTTTTTTTTTTTTTTTTTTGGTTTTAATGTTCAAGTTCACTATCAATTTTCTTGGCATATATGTGTTTGTTTTAAATTTGACCGTTCTATATTATGTTATACAGACATTTTTATAAATCGGCTGTCATTTATGAAAGGTATTCAAAGTTTTCTCACATATTTTATCTCTTTCATTTATATTTTCACTCTAATCATCTTTGTATGACAAATATAGGCAACTTCTTTTTAATTTCCATACAGCCTGACTGTATTCTCATTTTCTCTCTTTGTCACTTATCAGTGATTCTGAAGGAGTTTCTTTAGGAATATTTCCATTCATTAATTCATTCTTTAGCTACTTTTATATGTGCTTTTTTTCTGAAGTTCATTCATTTTATTTATTTTACCATTTAAAACAGTTTTAATATTTTCCAATTGTTAATTCACAAATCCTTGATGATCATTCAGATTTGTAGTTTGTTTATTTCTCTAAGGAATTTTGTTTGTTACTTTAAAATAGTTCTGCTTCCTTTAGAATATGGTGTCCTATTTTTTGATATTTTCACATTCTGCTGGAGCTCCTCAGATACTTTTTTTTTCAATCAATATGTTTGCTGACTAGTTATGTCTGCAGAGATAAGGCAAGAATATATGTTAGCTTTACTTTTTTTTTTTTTTTTTTTTTTGGTGTGTTGGGTGAAAAATAAAGACATAATAAGTCCTTTCTTTATAGTTGATAGCCCCATACCCCCTATTCTCTTTTCCAACAGACAGATATTTTCTATCTCCAGTGAAACTACTCAACCAATCTAACAACATCTCTTCTTTCTGGTTGGTGACATCCTTTTTAATTGAGAAAAGCTAGAAGCTTCCAGATGTAAGTGTGTTTGTATTTGGTTAGCATTTTCTCAATGTTGGCTCAAATTGGCAAAGTAAGAGAAAAAAAAATGAAACTTACTCCTAGGAAACACTTTTCATGATTTTGGTACAATTTCTCTTTCCATCTATTATTATTTTAAAATCTTTTCTGTATCCTTATATAGAGGCCATTTTTGCTGAGCTTTGACACCATAATTCCAAGCTTGCCAAGCATTTGACTCCTAAAGTTTTTTAAGATGTACTCTTCAAACTGCCACTCCTATTAATCCATCCTGATTGCATTCTTGTTCAGAATTTTGAAAGAATATAGGTTTTGATGTACTTGAATAAATATCTAGTAATTATATAGATGATTCCTATAGTAGACCTAAGTTTACTAGAAATTCCCAACATATTGCCTAGTGTGACTATAGCATATTTCATCCACAATAGCAACAAGAAAAAACATCAGGAGAATTTAAAAAGAATGTTAAGGAGTGTTTAATAGTTATTATTTTTCTTAGATTTTAAAATTTTATCCTTTTAATAATGAGTGCAGCACCATCAGTACAGTAAATGCTTAGTATTAAAATTGCTGGGTCATATACTATTTTCTTGTTTAATATTTTGAGGGAATACCAAAATGTTTTCTAAACTGCCTGCATTACTTCTTATTCTTACCAGCAATATATGAGAATTTCAGTTTGCCCACATTGTTATCAACACTTGTTTTCTCATTTTTTTGTTTGTTCGCTTTTTGGTTTATGGTTTTAAATTTAAGTCTGGTGGTAGCACATTGAATATGTACCTTTCAAAACCTCCAAGAGATACATTTAAATCACCTAAATTATTTAACTTATAGAAAATATCAAATTGGAGAGCATGGGAGGAAGATTATTTCTAGATAGGGAAGATGGGTGAGAGAGAAAGGGAGATGGGAAGGAGAATAGCAAGGATGGGAGAATGTGATAGTCATCATTATACAAAATACATGTATGAAGATTTGAATTTGGTGTCAGCATACCTTATATACAGAGATATGAAAAATTGTGGTATATATGTGTATTAAGAATTCTAATGCAAAAAAATAGAGTACATGTACAATGGCAAAATTTGGCATGAACATACTTTGTATACAGAGTTACGAAAAAATTGTGCTGTATATGGGTAATAATGAGTGTAATGCATTCCACTATTGTCATGTATTAAAAAATAAATTAAAAAAAGAAAATATCAAATGAAAAATAGTGAAGACAGTTTTCATTAGTAAATGAATCACCAAAATACATTTTCTTCTGGAGGTAAACTTCTCACTCATTTTCATTTCTAATGAAAGTTTTCATTATCAAGAAAGGCATGACTCTTTCAGCTCAATTTGTGTTATATAGCTCCTGCAGCAAAAAGGGAGCAGAAAAGAGGTCCAGACCTCCATCAAAATTTTGTGGCCTATGAAATGTTGCCATTACTTTCAAAGATTTTTGCTGTTGTTGCTATGATACTCTGGAATTCTTCTTACCGAGCCCATTAGCACATTAGTCTGAAATTAGAAATAACCAAGGTAATGAAAAATAACATGATTTCCATCTCACTCTAGATTGTGTCTAAACTCAAATCTAAAACCAAGGTATGCCCTTTACAGAAATACAAAGCAAGACAAGGAAAAAACACAACCATACTCTGTTGTCTTAAAT
Organism: Marmota flaviventris; assembly: GCF_047511675.1. Classification (NCBI taxonomy): domain Eukaryota; kingdom Metazoa; phylum Chordata; class Mammalia; order Rodentia; family Sciuridae; genus Marmota; species Marmota flaviventris. The sequence continues at coordinate 104,303,577 of NC_092503.1, forward strand.
AAAGAAGATTTCATTGACTCCTTATTTCATATTTTCCCTTTATTAGCCACTGCAGAGAGGTTTACACATGAATGTAATTTAGGTTTAACAAGTAGCAGGGTAATGAAGGCTTTGGGGGGGGGGAAGTATTGTTTAGTTCATTCTGTTTATTATTAGTTATTATTTAGTTCATTCTGTTTCTTTAAGAACAAGAGCAATTGTCAAAGGGAATTTGAAAAGACCTTAAGTCTTCTAGACCATTCTTACGTGATTTTCTTCACTTCCCCAACTGGGACTACACCTCTACTACATCTTCACTACCTTTTCCAATCATTTCTAAGGGGCAACTAGCAACACATTCCAAACGCAGATTGGCAGGACTCTGGACCAATGGGCAGGTCGCATTGCCTTCCCCGTGCCCACAGCTGCCACGTGGGAGACTCCGGACCCAGGAAGGGGCGGGCCGAGGGGAGGTGTTAGGCAGCCCCACCAACAAGCCTCCCAGCCGCCCACCTAAGACCATCCTTCAGCACCCACATCCAGGTGTCCACTAGCCCTTCCTGCTGCCAAGATGTCCCTTTCTAAGAAGCTGACTTTGGACAAACTGGATGTCAAAGGCAAGCGCGTCATCATGAGAGTGGACTTCAACGTTCCCATGAAGAAGAACCAGATTACCAACAACCAGAGAATCAAGGCCGCCATCCCCAGCATCAAGTTCTGCCTGGACAATGGAGCCCAGTCGGTGGTGCTGATGAGCCACCTGGGCCGGCCGGATGGCGTCCCCATGCCCAAGAAGTACTCCCTGGAGCCTGTCGCTGGCGAGCTGAAATCTTTGCTGGGCAGGGATGTGACATTCCTCAAGGACTGTGTGGGCCCAGAAGTGGAGAAGGCCTGCGCCAGCCCCGAAGCCAGCTCAGTGATCCTGCTGGAGAACCTGCGCTTTCACCTGGAGGAGGAAGGCAAGGGCCAGGATGCCTCTGGGAACAAGGTGAAGGCAGAGCCCGAGAAGGTGGAAGCCTTTCGCCAGTCACTGTCCAAGCTAGGGGACGTCTATGTCAATGATGCTTTTGGCACTGCACACAGGGCTCACAGCTCCATGGTGGGAGTGAATCTGCCCCAGAAAGCAGCCGGGTTCCTCATGAAGAAGGAGCTGGAGTACTTTGCCAAAGCCTTGGAAAACCCAGAGAGACCCTTTCTGGCTATCCTGGGTGGAGCCAAAGTGGCAGACAAGATCCAGCTCATCAAAAATATGCTGGACAAGGTCAACCAGATGATCATCGGGGGCGGGATGGCTTTTACCTTCCTGAAGGTACTGCACAACATGGAGATTGGTGCCTCCCTCTTCGACGAAGAGGGAGCCAAGATTGTCAAGGAGATCATGGCCAAAGCAGAAAAGAATGGTGTGAAGATTACCTTTCCCGTGGACTTTATCACGGCTGACAAGTTCGATGAGCATGCCAACACTGGAAGTGCCACTGTAGAATCTGGCATCCCCGATGGCTGGATGGGTTTGGACTGTGGCCCTGAGAGCATTAAAAAGAATGCTCAAGTTGTGTCTGAAGCCAAGCTCATCATTTGGAATGGTCCTTTGGGAGTCTTTGAATGGGAAGCCTTTGCCAAGGGAACCAAGGCCCTCATGGATGAAATCGTGAAAGCCACCTCCCAGGGTAGTGTCACCATTATAGGGGGCGGGGACACTGCTACTTGCTGTGCCAAATGGAACACTGAAGACAAAGTCAGCCATGTGAGCACTGGAGGGGGTGCCAGTCTGGAGCTCCTGGAAGGTAAAAGCCTCCCAGGAGTAGAGGCCCTCAGCAATGTGTAACTGACAAGAGTCCCCTCCTCCTGTTCTCTGTCCTCAGCCTTTAGGTTAACTCAGTGCTCTAACATCTCAGCTTGACTTTGGTTAAAAACTACCAGATATCAAGACCCAGGAAATGGGCAGGCAGTGTGTTATCCACTTCTCCTTACATCAGTGAAAGCACTTGTTCACTTTAGCTGTGTCATGCCTTTGCCTACCCTCTTCAAGATCTCCTTTGAACCATTGGACTTCACTGCTGTGCCTTATAGGGAGGATATATTCTTAAGTTGCCCATTAAAGTGAGTTGAATATGCTGAATGACTACTTTTTTTTTTTTTTTGTATCAGTACAAACTTTATTTTTGCATGTTGTGGTAGCACCCACCTGTAATCCCAGAAGGTTGGGAAGCTGAGGAGAAGGATCATGAATTTAAAGCTAGCCTCAGCAACTTAGCAAGGCCCTAAGCAATTCAGTGAGACCCTCTCAATAAAATAATAATAAAAAAAGAAGCTCTAGGGATATGACTTGGTGGTTAAAGGTACCTAGCTTCAATGCCTGGTACCCACCAAGAAAACAAATTTTATTCTTAAAAATAATACTTACCTAGAAATTCCATTTTCTAAGTTTTATCCTAAGTTAATAAAATTAAACTATAAATCTATCTGTAGTAGATTTATCTATCATAGCACTATTTATAATAGCAAAACACAGAGGGAAATTCAAGTATCTAAATAAAGATTGGTTAAAAAAAAATCACAAAATGCCCCTTCAGACTTTTGCAGATATTAAAAATTATGTGGTAGAACAATGTGAAGATGTGGAAATTGTTTTATGATATATTAAGTGAAAAACCGCAATTTATACAATACCACATACAAAGTTATCACATTTTAAATCTCTTAAATTATATATTTTATTCAGGGTCACTGTTGAGAAATACAAGGCCCCAGCTAAAATTTTTATGGGATGTATATCTTTATATATAATCAGTCAACAAAATTAGAATGTCAGCATCATACCAGTAGTCCAATCTTTTCCCTTTGTTTCTTTTAAAATTTTATTTTAAATTTTTATTTGTTCTTTTTAGTAATACTTAACAGCTGAATCTAGTTTGATATGTTTATACAAACATGGGATATATCTTATTCTACTTAGGATCCCAGTGTTGTGAATGTACATGATGGTGAGATTCACAGTGTTGTGTTCATATATGTTATAGGAAAGGTATGTCACATGCATTTCATTTTGTCTCCTATTCTTATCCCTTCTCTTCCCTTAATTGTCTTTTGTTTAATCCATTGAACTTCTGTTCTGCCCGCTTTGTTGGGAGTTAGCATCCACATATCAGAGAGAGCATCCAACCTTTGTATGTTGGGGATTGGCTTATTTCACTTACCATAATGGTCTCCAGATCCATCCATTTACAGACAAATGTCATAACGTCATTCTTATTTATGGCTGAGTGTATGTAAACCACAATTTCTTTATCCATTTATCTGTTGATGGGTTGCTTCCATAGTTTAGCTATTGTGAATTGTGCTGCTATAAAGATTGATGTGGCTACATCACTATAGTATTTTTATTTTAACTCCTTTAGATATATACTGAGGAGTGGAATAAGTGGGTCGATTGGTGATTCCATTCCAGGTTTTTGAGGAATCTCCATACTGCTTTCCACAGTGGTTGCACCAATTTGTGGTCCCACCAAAATATATGAGTATACCCTTTTCCCCACATTCTTGCCAACATTTATTTTTACTTTTATTCTTGTTAATTGCCATTCTGATTGGAGTGAGGTGAAATCTCAGTACACTGAGAGTAGTACTAATTTGCATTTTTCTAATTTGGTATAGATATTAAACATTTTTTCATGAATTTGTTAGCCACTCATATTTCTTCTTTTGAGGGGTGTCTATTTAATATTTATTGATTGGATTATTTGTTTTTGTTGTTGGTGGTGGTGGTGGTGGTTTTATTTTATTTTATTTTTTTGGTGTTAAGCTTTTTGAGTTTGTTGAATATCTTAGGAATTAATACTGTATTTAAGGGGCAGGTGGCAAAGATTTTATAGCATTCTGTAGTCTCTGTGTTCATGCTCCTGAGTGTTTCCATTGCTGTGAAGAAAGTTTTTTGTTTGATACTATCCCATTTATTAATTTTTGGTGTTACTTTTTGCACTTGTTGAGGAAGTTGCTTCCCAAGCCCACGTGGTGAAGTTGGGCCTACATTTTCTTCTAGTAGGTGCTCAGTTTCTGGTCTAAAAGCATGGATTTTCAGTTTCTCTGGCCCCATTTGTTGAAGAGATTATCTTTTTTTTTTTCCAATGTGTGTTTCTGGCACCTTTGTCTAATATGAGAAAACTATATTTATGTGGGTTTCTGGGTTTTTTTTATATTCTATTCCATTAATCTTCATACTTGTTTTGGTGCAGTACCATGATGTTTATGTTATTATAGCTCTGTAACATAATTTAAGGTTTGGTGCTGTGATGTTTTTCTTTTCTCATTAAGGATTGCTTTGACTATTCTGGGCCTCTTATTTTTCCAAATAAAGTTCATATAAATCATTGAAATTTTAATAGTAATTGCATTAAATCTGTGTAGTGTTTTTGGTAGCATGGCCATTTTGACAATATTAATTCTACTTATCAAAAAAAAAAATGGGACATCTTTTGACCTTCTTAGGACTTCTTCAGTTTTTTCTTTAGTTTTCTGTTATTTAATCACAGAGGTCTTTCACCACTTTTTTTCTAAGTTTTTTTTTAATATTTATTTTTTAGTTGTAGTTGGACACAATATCTTTATTTTATTTATTTTATGTGGTTCTGAGGATTGAACCCAGGGCCTGGCACGTGCTAGGTGCACACTTTACTGCTGAGCCACCTTCACCACTTTTGTTAGATTGTTTCCCAAGTATTTTGTTTTTTGAGGCTTTTGTGAGTTGGATAGTTTTCCTAATTTTTCTTTCAGCTCATTCACCATTGGTGTATAGAAACTCAATTGATTTATGGGTGTTAATTTTGTATCCTGCTACTTTGCTGAATTCATTTATGAGTTCTACAAGTTTTCTGGTGGAGTTTCTTTGGATCTTCTAAATATAGAATCATGTCATCAGCAAACAGAGCTAGTTTTAGTTCTTCTTTTTCTATTTATATTCATTTCATTTAATTTTTTGTGTAATTCCTCTGGCTACAGTTTCCATGACCTTGTTGAATAGAACTGGTGAAAGTGGACATCCTAGTCTTTTTCCTGTTTTTAGAGGGAATGCTTTCAATTTTTCTTCATTTGGAAGGATGAAAAATTATTATCAATAAAAGTACTTAAATAAGCTGAGAAAATAATTACAATTCTTGGTATCATAAAAACTTTGCTAAGAGAAAATTTCTTAATATGAAAAAAGGGGATAATCGATGTATATTAAACTCAAGAAGACCATTTTTTTTTAAAAAAAGGAAAGTAATTATACCCATATTGTTCATGTCAATATACAAGGGTAAGTACACATATATCTGTATTAGAGAGGGAACTACAAATTAAACTCAGGATGTAAATAAAGTAGCAATTATTTTAATTTTAAGTTCAATATTATTTAATAATAAGTATTAAGCCCATATTACAGAACCCAGGTTTTGAGATAAATATGTACATAAGTATTTTGGCATTGGGAAGAATAGAGCTTTAACAACTCTTATATATATTAGAAAATAGAAAATGCAACTATAAGATGTATAGAAGAAGAAGCAAAATTACTTATGTGAAATTATTGTGATTAATTCATGAAACAAAGATGGGACACAGAACAATGCAATTAAGAAATTCATAATAATCTGGACTCAAAAGCACATGCCTATTTTCCCACCTTCTTTTGAGGTAGGAGGATTGCAAGTTTAAGGCCAATCTTAGCAATTTAGCAAGACACTGTTTCAAAATAAAAAAGGCTGGAGATATAGCCTATTGCTAATGCACTACTAAGTTTAATCCTCGGTACTATAAAATACACACATCTATAAAAAATAAAATAAGAGTAAAAATGCAGAGTAACTTTTTCCAGCTGTAATGTCTTATGTCATTTCACCCTGGTCAATTTTTTATATTCCAGTATTTTGAATTTAAATCGTTATACATCTGAAATTTCAGCATAGTTCAAGTACAATACTAGTAATGCCCAGGTAATTCCATGAAAGAGGTAGTATTTAAGGTATACACTTAGAAAATCAGGTAAAACCCAAAGAACTAAAATTTCAGTAGTTGAACCAAGGTCAAAATATATAGTTATCTCATATAGAAGTCTAAGGCAAAATGTAGCACCTTCTCCGTTAAATCATGCAGTGAACCACACTGGTAAAGCAGTTCTGCTACTTTCAACAGGAGGATTCAACATGTTTCCTAGGTGCTTTTCTGAGATTTTGTTACTGGATTGGCAGCCTGAAGGGGGAATCTAGTGAAAGGCAATCAGTTTTCTTTTAAATGTGTTACTCAAAATGTTCAAAATTGTTTTGACTCAGTCATTGGCTATTAGTTGTGAGATAAAGCCTATTTTGAAGGCCTGTTTGAGAATGTTTTCTCTCTCTAGCCTGATTTATTTTACCCAACTAAAAATCAATGAATGTTATCCTTCAGGGAAAATCTACAGTTTCTGACAGACTGTTATTCTGGCTGTTCAGATATCCATGTATCCTTCCTATATAGAGAAAACACCTTTTCTCCAAGAGGTACAGTCAAATGTCTTGTCCAGTTGCTGCATCCTATTCAAATTTGGATTTCGCAGGATGATGCACAACCCTTTCAATGTGAGCCAGAAGAGAGCCCACAACAGCCTGGTAACCTGAAAAGCACTGTTATCTTTCTCATGTCTCCCGGAAACCCCATTCAATACATCCCAATATAAATTGGTAGAAAAGAAATAGAATAACTGCAATAAAAATGCTCACCCACATAAATCATTGGTTCATTAAAATTGTTTCCTAAAACTTGCATGACTTCTTCTAAAGCAGATGTGGGAGAAATAGATCACAATGAGCCACTGCACAGGATTCCTAGCTTTCTCCCTTCTGGTGCAGTTTTAGGAAATCAAGGATGTATTTATATACCACACAGTTAAAATGCCCTATCACCTATAGTTCTCATTCCATCTGTGTGGTTTTTCCTGGCTATGCTCTTTTGTGTGTGTGGGGGGGGGGGCAGGGGGGGGGTGAAAGTTATACTAGTTTGCAAACAAACAAACAAACAAACAAACAAAAACCCAGCAAGTAACAACTGCAATGCACTTAAATTTTTCTTTTTTTGTAAGCACTTGTGTTGCAGTTTTATTCTCTTTAGGAATATGTTGTGCTTACTACAATACCATCAGGAACATTTTTACAACATTTCACAGTAGAAAAATGAATGATCGCCACCTTTCAGCCTTCTATGTCCCTTTATTTACTTTTCCCACCTGATCCATGAGTGTCATTTTTATGGGTTTTATTAAGACAGCTCCCACTACAGGGAGCAATTTCTACATCATTTAGCTTATAAACTAGTAGTTCTCAATCAGGGACAAATTTGTCCCATATAGGACATTTCTCAAATTCTAGAGACATTTTTGTTTGTCATATCCAGGGGGATGCTATTGGCTTCAAGTATGCATGTCTAAGATGCTACTAAACACCACACAATATACAGGATTGCCTCTTACAACATAGAATTAACCAGTCTAAAATGTCAACATCTTCATGACTGAAATCTAAAATGAAAAATTTTAAAAACATAATTGTTCAAAAAGACCATTTTTTTTTCCTCAGATAACATTCCTGGGTAATTATGGTTAAATAGACATCTCTTGAACTCACTTAAGGACCCAGTATAGCCAAACACAATTCTTTTATTATCTACAATTCACTTCCATCTCTATAAGCAGGAAGATCAATTCAAATGTTGATATGTTCCAGCTCAGTGGGCTGGGAAAGAGCAGGCATGCTTTCTTCAGGGAAGAGCATCTGAACTCATCCGCATCAACTTTGCTTACATGCCCTCAATATGAACTCAGCAATACGAACACATTCAACTGATAGGGAATGTGGGCAGTGAATTCTCAGGCTGAATGCTCATGGGCCAAGTTAAAGCTACAACTAAAAGAAAGAAGACTAAAGTTGAATGGATTCAAGATGCCATCCAAAAGAAGAACCAATATAAATTTTATGATATACTGGAAGACCCATACAAAGCATGTTTTTATAGATGATTTAGCCTAAAAAGCAACATTTTAGAGCATAAGTAAGTATCAATTATAGGCAAAAATACTTCTTGAAAGAAGTTAAAATGAATTAAGTTAACCATAATATAGACAGACGATAAACTAGCAAACAGCATTAAAAGGAAATAACAAATTCAAGTATTGCTAATACAGAATAATAAATGCTATTAGAGGAGTAAATGAAAGAATAGTTCTAAGAAATGAATGAGTAACTTGTATTAGAACATTGGGAAAAAAAAAACACAATGCAATGCAGACTTAGTAACAGATATGTTTAAATCGTCTATATATGAATGTTTATACAGGCACATTTATCATCTACATGCAATATTATATATGCATATATTTAAATACAGTATTTATACAGTTTTAACAATTTTATAGGTAGAAATTATATGCAATTAAAATATTTGATTTTATATTTGTTAAGAACATATTTTTTCTAAAAAAAATGTATGGTATTATCCCAAGAGGGTAGTATTGCCTTGGTTTTTTGATTGAAGCTCACCTTGTGGGGTTTGTTTTGCTTAAGGAATAATCTGATCCTCACTGTGAGAACTTGGTAGAAGCCCTGGAAATAAAACCTCAAGATTGGGTGCCCCTGGAGTTCTCATGACTCAGAAAATTCCTCAACTTCAGTTCCAATTTTCCTATACTGGTACTAGTCCCATGGAGACTTGTTGGTGTTTACCTGCTCTAAGAAGTTGTTATTCTCTGTTAATCTGTTGACGTTTTCTCTAATTAAGGGGCAGTGGTTTGCCCTGGCACCTTCTATAAAATTTCTAAGCATAGGTGTTGATTTTTTAATTTGGTCTATTTTTATTTGTTGCTAGAACAGAGAGTCAACTTCTAAGCTCCCTACATGCTAAAGAAGAAGATTGAAATCTTTTTTTTTTTCATTTTTAGGTTTGAACATATTTTAAATTTCTTATTAAATATTCTTTCAAATATGATATCATGACATTCATTACTATTAGAAAAATAACATACTAAAACTATCTGGTCATTCCAACAAGTGCTACCCACTATAAATTTCAAATGTAAGATTATTTCACTCAGAAGGTAGCTACCACTCAGTCCAATATGTAACAGTCTTAGAGACTTCCAGTAATGTCAGGCCAATCTTGAACATTAAATTGGAGTGGGAACATTTTGATATTCCCACATATTTTCCTCTGAAGCTATGGGTTATATCAACTTTCTCAGATGGAGATAAATCACTATGTGTCCAAATATTTATAACAATTTTTTCTTTTTATTTTTTTCAGTAGAAATATAAAACACTAGGTTTGATTTTTGTTGTGGCAAATATTGTTTTTGTTTTTATTTTTAGTTTTGATAAACTAATTCATTATTTTATCTTAGATAACAAAATAGAGTTAAAACTAATTTGAATGGGAAATTGAAGGGAAGAAAATAAAAATAAAAGATATGGTTTTCCAAAGCACATGAAGCGTTAGAAAAAATAATGAAGACTTGTACCAGGTTTTCTAAAGTAGATTAAATTTATGAAAGCAGAAGCTTTCAAGCGTTTCTTCTGGTTTCTATTAAAGCAGATTAAGACTCAGAAAGGCAAAGTGGGAACAGCATATAAAACCCATTGCCAACAAATTAAGTACAGAAAATACTTATTTGTATGATGCCAAATACAAGTGCATAGAGTATATTATATCACACACTGTGGTCATTGATTTTTCTAATACATACTTGACCACACCAAAAAATGTGTTCTGTCAGCATTTTATAAGTATATTCCTGAAATTAATTAAGGATTTCTACATAAGCACTGAGAATGAAAATGAATCCCCCACAATCACAGTGCTTTATATATTCTACTATATGCCCATTTTACATGTTTGTTTCTGCTTCTTATAAAACTGCTCCAAATTTTCTACATTCCCTGGCATAAAATAAGCCAACTATTTGAAGAAAAACTTTATTTTCTCTCTTTCCAGATTAATCTCTCTCTGTTTTTCAAATATATAGCATATATTTTCATCAGATCTTTCAATTTCTTAGACATTTGTATTATAAAAGTTTCTTAACAAAAAGTACAGGATAATCTCATTTTGCTCCAGACTAAGGAGTCTCACTCCAACTAGAATAGTTGGTCATCCCTGGAGGCACATTCAGAGAATTCATCCAAGACAGTTTACTGAAGGGATAATATTTATGTGGGTATAAGGATTAAGATAAATTTCCTTATGGCCAGTAACTGGAAAAGCCTTAGGCCTGAAGTAATAAGGAAAGAGAATTGTACCTGGAGGCAAGTCAAAGTTGTAGTTGGAGAAAGACTGGTGGCACAGAGCCACAGCCAAATTTTGTGTAAGTCAGTAGGTCATATTAAACGCATCAACTCTTTCTTCATACCTCTATTTCCTATGTGTCTTCCACTAGTAGAATCAAACAGGAATTGAGAAAACAAGAGAACTTCTGAGGAGTCAGACTCTCAAGGCAGGGATGGATGTGAAGAGAGGTTGTGACAGGGAGGCAGTATCTAGCTTCTCAGCCTTCTCTGACTAACTGACTGTTTTTCTTTTTTGCTGTTGTTGGTTGTTGTTTTGTTTTACATAGGATTGAACCTGGGGCAGTCTACCACTGAGCTACATAGACAGTCCTTTATATATATATATATATATATTTTATTTTGAAACAGGATTTTGCTAAGTTGCCAAAGCCCATCTTGAATTTGCAATCCTGTGTCGGCCTACAGATTTATCTGGATTATAAGCATGTGCCACCTTGCTCAGATCTGAGCTCCAGTTTTTCAGTGATTTTTTTAAAATGGTGCATCCTAATTATTTAAATGTGATATAGCAAGTCCCAAAATAAAGAGAGATCTCTAATTTGTTTATAAAATAGGTAAATTATATGAGTTTTTAAAACATTTTTATATTGTACAATTTTATATACATGATTTCTCTTGCAAATAAACAAACCTAAATATAACTTAGTATAATAAGTAGCCTGTTTTCAGGTTATTATGTGTTACCAATTTATCCCACTCAAATCATGCATATGCCTAGCTGTAGCATACTAAGTTATTACTTTGCTTCTATGTTTAGGCTGTAGACACTGTTCCCACCTCTGAGCTAAGCTCTGTAAACCTCTTCTGGTTCTGAGTGCTGGAAAATTCAGGGATCTTTCTTCATTCAAATAAACTGTGCCATATTTAATGGGACTGAATTTTTTTTCTAATAAGAAAAAAAGATAGAATCTTTCTAAATTGGTTACTAGAGTATTTGGCAGAAAGTTCAAAAACTTGTAACCACTTAAATCATTTGTATTTTTTTTTTGGCTTGGTTAATTATCTTTTGTTAATTTATTTGTACTTTTTACTTATACATGACAACAGAATCCATTTTAATATAATAATACAAGCATGGAATATATCTTATTCTAGCCAGGCTCCCATTCTTATGGATGTACATGATGGTACGATTCACTGTGCATGGGAAAACTATGTCATATTCATTCCACTGTCTTTCCTTTACCTATTCCCCATTCCTTTCCTCCATTTCCCGTTGTCTAATCTGCTAAAATTCTATATTTTGCCTCATCCACTCCCCCACCTCAGGTTGGTTTGCTTCCACATATCAGAGAAAACATTCTACCTTTGGTTTTTTGTTTTTTGTGTTTTTTTTTTGTTTTGTTGGGGTGGTGGTGGCTTATTTCACTGCTGTATTCTTAATAATAGGATAAATGACTTATTTGAGCTACCACTCGGTGTTAATAACATCTTCAGAAGGTCAGAGTTCTCTTGGAAAGGAGACACATTACAAGAAATCAATTATAATAACTGGCAGACCATTCCTACAATATGCTTGTCAATCCATTTGTTCACCTACAGTCTTCAAATGTCCTTGGGAAATTTGAGGCTGAGTATATTCTGAAATCATGTAATGTACACTCTGCTTAATTTCCAGTCATTCTCCTAGTATTTAAAAGTTACTTTTGACAATTGAGGTTTTAATTCTTCTGTTCCTTAGTGATGAAGCAGGTTATCATACCAGTACTGAAAATTTGACATCTTCTATTTTACATGCCACTTTGATGATTTTGTAGCCCACGATGAGCAAGGACTGCCCCATTCACTAGATAGCTGCTAGTAGTTCACTCTATTTGTATCTGGTTTTGCGTATTTCACTCTACAAGTTTCGCAAAGGAGGACTGTCTTATTCATTTTGGCATCAAAACACATAAAAATTGTTTGATACAGTATAGGAGTTCAAATGGTTTTATTAAATCAAATGATTAAATTATAAATTGTGAGTATAGTATTTATCCATCCTTTTCACATGGGTTAATGATTGATTCTATATATTGAGAATTTCTTTAAAGTTTAGACTACACACTTTATCAATGTTATATCACTTAATCCTTAGAATTGCATCATAATGTAGAATTATACCAATTTACAAATAAAACACCTAAAGCACAGAGAAAATGAGGACCTTTTTCAAGGTAAAGGATTTTCTTTGCAGTCTGTGCTATAACCACTAGGGAGCACTGCCCATTGGGAAACTTTCTGAATTTAGGCAGGCTAGGATAATGAGTCCAAGACTGCAGAGACATGAGAGAGGGAAAATGAAGATGTGTCCTCAAATAGAAACATTTTGGTTTTCAAATATTTTGTTATTAGTACTGATACTAATAACAAATTCTTGATCATTCTTGTTTGTGTGGCTAAAGGACAACCTTTTCTTTCTTTCTTTTTTTTTGAGAAAAAGGAAAAAGAAATGTTATTGCTTTGTTAGCAAAGGAGAAACACAAGAGACTCCTGTCCCAGAGACTGTGATTCTGCCCACCATCATAAACTCAGTGGCTTTTAAAGAGGTGATTCAACGCTACATTCCACTGGTTCTCTATTGGAATTGTAATTCACTTGCTAATTTGGGAGACAGTCATTTCTAAGATCTTCTGGTACCTTCCCCCAAGTCTGAATTATTTCATTCCTATGGTCAGTGTGTACTCAAGGGCAGATGAATCTACCTAAAATGAAGAAGAAAGGTAATCCTGTTTCCCCTGAGATTCAGGAGGGGGAGCGATTACAGAGGAAGGGAAAGAAACATGTCCATTTAAAAAATGAGTTTCACTGGCAGAGCAGCAAAGACTATATGCAAAACATAATGTGGACCACCATTACATTTCTGTACTTCAATTTCTACATTCCATTTCTATGGAAAAATGGGCCATGACATCTCCACGCTGCTTCCTGCTAAAACTGGACAAAGGTGGGGAATGTAACCCAAAGTCCTTGTTCTCTATCAGGTGGAGAATGGAGAGTTAAGAGCATTCATGGTCAGATAAGTGCAGAGGTTCACAGTGGCAGGTGACATGCTAAGACAACAATAAACAAGACAGCAAATCATTACATTTTTATAAACAATTATCACAAAAGCAATTATTATTGTAGCCAGTCTCTTAAAACCGTGAAGACATCAACTCATAATCATATTAGTTAAAAACAGATCAAGTTTATCAATGTAGGAGATTATGAAGATTTATAAGTCTATGAGATCAGCCTCAAATTAACTCAGGACAAAACTGTGAATTTAGAGTCCTTTGTGATTATTATCATTGGGCACTCCCCCCACCTCACCTCCCCCCCCCCAAAAAAAAAAAAAAACTCTTAATTTATAGCCTCCAGCTTTACTTAATTTTGTTAGGGCTGACACAAGTGTACATCTTAAGTTACATTTTAAAAAATGTTTTTCCTTTTAAATGTCTATGTAGGACTGTGCTTATGCTATCCTCTCCTTCCAGAAGTTTAAGACCAAGTTGATCAAAACTGACCTTGTTCCTATCTACTCCTAAGAGCTGAGATTCCTCAGAGATCACTCTTGAGGACATGTGCAAAGACTTTTGGCTCCTTTTGCTTTCCTCTACCAGTGGTAACATCTGCCAGGAAGGGTCAGAGTCTTCTTGACTATATATAGCTTCTCTTGAAAGCATTAGGAACATTTCCCTCTCCAATGACCCTTGTATTTACAAAATGTGCACTGATTGAACTTTCTGTTCTCTAGGGTTCTATCCGTCTCAGTGATCAGCATATAGGACAACTCACCCGTGTTGTTTGGTACAGTGAGGGAGGGGTCCTAGCATTCTCTGGGTTCTGACTGATCTTATAGGGCAAGGGCCAAAGTGTTGGCTGCTATTTCCTTGGTTCTTTTACTTCCTTGACTTTGGTCTCCTTATTTTTGGTTCTAAATATTCAGTAGTCCAGTTTCACCAGTGGGAGTAATAGGTTATAACTTCAATATCTATAATTTCATAGTTACTCCTTTTATTTAATTTGGTTTATTTTGAGTACTGGAAGTCAACATTATATGCTGTTTGCTTATAGGTGATAGCTTATTATGTCATAATAACTCAAGTTGTTATATTAGAAGCAGTACCTCTGCAAAAACTCTAGCAGGCAACAGTTATAGAATTTACAAGAAAAATACAAAATGAAATTAACAGAGCAAAAAAGTATTCAGGGATCCCAGGCAGGCCCAGGACAGCCCCACTGACACAGCACAGAGCACAGGCAGGCCCAGACAGCCCCACCAATGCCTGCAGAGCTGGCACTGAGTCCGAGCTACATCTTTGAACATATTGCCCAACACTTCTGCCCAGGCCCCCCACACCCTATCTGACATTCTATTGCTGAAAGCAGCCGCCTCCATCTTGGGACACCATTGTCACCATCTTTAATTTTGGCAACTCCCAGCTTAGTATACCAGCTGGGTAGGAGAGGTATTGGAACCCTGCACAGGCACTATAATCCTGAATCCTAAAAAACAGTAACATTGTGGATCCTCAGTGCTAGAAGGAAAGACACAGGAAGAGAAAAAAAAAAGGGGAAAAGGTGCCCCAAACAAATCAAGATACTACATTATTAGAATCCATGACTAGCACACCAGAAGAAATTACAGAGAGTTCAGGAGTTATATAATTAAAGTGTTCTGTGAATTTAAAGTTTATATGAAAGAACAAATATAGACAGTAAAAGATCATTTTGATAAAGGGCTACATAAGCAAATACAGGAAGCAAAAGATTACTTCAATATAGAGATGGATTCTAAAAAATACCAAACAGAAATTCTTGAAATGAAAGTAACAATAAACAAAATTAAAGCCTCAAAGGAAAACATTACCAACAGATTAAACTACTTAGAAGACAGGATCTCAGACAATGAAGACTAAATATATAATCTCAAAAAGGATGTAGATCACACAGTGAAGATGGTAAGAAACCATGAGCAGAACATTCAAGAAATATGGGATAACATAAAAATACCAAATTTAAGCGTTATTGGGATAGAGGAAGACGCAGAGTTCCAAACCAAAGGAGTGAAAAATCTATTCAATGAAATAATATCAGCAATTTTTCCAAACATGAAGAATGAATTGAAAAACCAAATACAAGAGGCTTACAGGAAGCCACATGTACAAAATCACAACAGAGCCACACTAAGATACATTATAATAAAAATACAGATTAAGGAGAGAATCTTAAAATCCATGAGAAAAAGGAATCAGATTACACATAGGAGGAAAACAGTTAGGATATCTGCAGATTTTTAAACCCAGACCCTGAAAGCTAGAAGATCCTGGAACAACATATCCCAAATTCTGAAAGAAAATGGATGTCAATCAATAATCTTATAACCAGCAAAATTAAGCTTTAGATTTGATGATGAAATAAAGACCTTCTGTAATAAACAAAAGTTAAAAGAATTAATAACTAGAAAGCCAACACTACAGAACATCCTTGGCAAAATATTCCATGAGAAGGAAATAAAAATCAACAATGAAAATCACCAGAGGGAGGTATTACACTAAAGGAAAAACCAATCAAAGGAGAAACCAAGTAAAGTTAAATTACCAAAAATGAACAAAAATATCCAGGAATACAAATCATGTCTCAATAATAACCCTGAATGTTAATGGCCTAAACTCAACAATCAAAAGACATAGAATGGCAGATTGGGTTTTAAAAAGCATCAACTATATGCTGCCTTCAAGAGACTTGTCTCATGGGAAAAGACAACCACAGACTGAAGGTGAAAGGTTGAGGAAAAACATACCACTCACATGGACTGCAGAAACAAGCAGGGGTTTCCATCCTCATATCAAATAAAGTGGACTTCAAGCCAAAATTAATCAAAAGGGATAAAGAAGTACATTTCATACTGTTCAAGGGAACCATACATCAACAGTACATAACAATTATAAATATATATTCCCCAAACAATGGAGCATCTACAAATTTTATCAAACAAACTCTTGTCAAGTTCAAGAGTCAAATAGACCACAACACAATGATTCTGGGTGACTTTGTCACACCTCTTTCACCACTGGATAGATCTTCCAAACAAAAGCTGAACAAAAAAACTATAGAACTCAATAAAACCATCACAAAATTAGATTTAACTGACATATATAGGATATTTTATCCATCAATGAGAAAATACACTTTCTTCTCATCAGCACATAGATACTTCTCTAAAAAAGACCATATATTATGCCATAAAGCAACTCTTAGCAAATACAAAAAATTAGAGATACTACCCTGTATTTTTTCAGATCATAATGGAATGAAATTAGAAATTTTACCAATGATAAAATTAAAAATAAAAGCTTATCCAACACCTGGAGACTAAATAATATGCTATTGAATGAACAATGGGTGCAAAAGACATTAAAGAGGAGATTTTAAAAAATTTAGAGGTAAATGAGAACACTGATACACATATCAAAATCTCTGGGACACTATGAAGGCAGTACCAAAAGGAAAGTTCATTGCATGGAGTTCATTCCTTAAAAGAAGAAAAAGTCAATAAATAAATGACCTAACGTTACATATCAAAGCACTAGAAAAAGAAGAACAAATCAACACCAAAAGCAGTAAAAGACAGGAAATAATTAACATTAGAGTTGAAATCAATGAAATTGAAACAAAAGAAACAAAGGACAAATTGACAAAGCAAAAAGTTGGTTCTTTGAAAAAATAAATAAAATTGATAAACCTTTAGACATGCTAATGAAGAAAAGAGAGAGAAAACTTAAATTATCAATATCTGTAATGAAAAGGGAAACATCATGCCACACACTACAGAAAAACAGAAGATAATTAGGAATTAGTTTGAAAATTTATAAGACCAATATCTCTAATGAACATAGACACAAAAATTCTCAATGAAATTCTAGCAAATCGAATACAAAAGCATGTCAAGAAGATAGTGTACCATGGCCAAGTGGGTGATGCAAGGTTGTTCAAGTTTGTTCAGTGATGCAAGGTTGGTTCAACATATGAACCAACCAAGTGTTCAAGTGGGTGATGCAAGGTTGTTCAAGGTTGTTCAGTGATGCAAGGTTGATTCAACATATGAAAATTAATAAATATAATTCATCACATCAATAGACTTAAAGATAAGAATCATGTGATCATCTCAATAGATGCAGATAAAATATTTGACAAAATAGAGCACAACTTCATGTTCAAAACACTATAAAAACTAGGAATAGCAGGTACTTATCTCAACATTATAAAAGCTATCTATGCCAAGCCCCAGGCATTCCCTCTAAAAACTAGAATAAAACAGGGATGCCCTCTTGCACTACTTCTATTTAATATTGTTCTTGAAAGTCTAGTCAGAGCAATTAGACAGACTAAAGAAATTCAAGGGATATGGATAGGAAAAGAAGAACTAAATTAGCATTATTTGCCAATGATATGATTCTACACATATAAGATCCAAAAATTTCCACCAGAAAACTTTTAGAACTAGTGAATAAATTCAGCAAGGTAGCAGGATATAAAATCAAAACCCATAAATCCATGGCATTTCTATATATCAGTGACAAATCCTCTGAAAGGAAAATGAGGAAAACTATCCCACTTACAATAGCCTCAAAAAAATAAAATACTTGGAAATCAACTTAACAAAAGATGTGAAAGATCTCTACAAAAAACAAAACAAAACAACAACAACAACAAAAACTACAGAATGCTAAAGAAATTAAAGATCTTAGAAGATGAAAAGATCTCACTTGTACTTGGATAGGCAGAATTAATAGTATCAAAATGACCATGCTACCAAAAGCATTATACAGATTTAAAGCAATTCTAATCAAAATCCCAATTAACAATCCTTGTAGAAATAGAAAAAGCAGTGATGAAATTCATCTAGAAAAGTAAAAGACCCAGAATAGCTAAAGCAATCCTTAGCAAGAAGAGTAAAGCAGGTGGCATCAATATATCAGAACTTAAACTATATAAAAGAGCTATAGAAACAAAACCAGCAGCATGGTATTGGTGTGAAAATAGACCTGTAGATCAATGGGGCAGAACAGAGGACACAGAGAAAAACCCACATAAATACAGCTATTTTATATTAAACAAAGGCACCAAAACCATACATTGGAGAAAAGATAGCCTCTTCAACAAATAGTGCTGGGAAAACTGGGAATCCATATGCAACAAAATGAAATTAAACCCCTATCTCTCACCATTCACAAAACTCAACTGAAAGTGGATGAAGGACCTAGGAATTAAACCAAAGATCCTGTACCTAATAGAGGAAAAAGTAGGTCCAAATATCCATCATGTCAGATTAGGCCCCGACTTCCTTAATAAGACTCCTGTAGAGCAAGAATTAAAATCAAGAATCAATAAATGGGATGGATTCAAACTCAAAAGCTTCTTCTAAGCAAAATAAACAATCACCAAAGTGAATAGACAGCCTACAGATTTTTACCACACACACACATCAGATAGTGCACAAATCTCTAGGATACATAAACAACTCAAAAATCTTAACACCGAAAAAAAAAAAAAAACACACAACAACAACAACAACAACAAAACACAAATAACCCAATCAATAAATGGGCCAAAGAACTGAAAACAGACACGTCTCAGAAGATGATATACAATCAATCAACAAATATATGAAAAAATATTCAATCTCTAGAAATTAGAAAAATGCAAATCAAAACTACTCTAAGATTTCATCTCACTCCAGTCAGAATGGCAGCTATTAAGAATACAAACAACAATAAGTGTTGGCGAGAATGTGGGGGGGAAAGGCACACTCATACATTGCTGGTGTGTCTGCCAATTGGTGCAACCAATCTGGAAAGCAGTATGGAGATTCCTTGGAAAACTGGGCATGGAATCAACATTTGACCCAGCTAACCCACTACTCAGTTTATACACAAAGGACTTAAAAACAGCATACTACAGGGACACAGCCACATCAATGTTTAAAGCGGCTCAATTCACAATAGTTAAATTGTGGATCCAACCTATATCCTCTTCAGTAGATGAATGGATAAAGACAATGTGGGATATATACACAATAGAATATTACTCAGCATTAAAAGAGAATAAAATCATGGCATTTGCAGGTAAATGGATAGAGTTAGAGAATGCAATTCTAACTAAAGTAAGCCAATCCTCCCCAAAAAAAACAAATATCAAATGCCTTCTCCAATATCAAGATGCTGATTCATAATGGGGATTGGGGGGACCATGGGAGGAATAGAGGAACTTTATATAAGGCAAAGGGGAGGGCGGGGAAGGGAGGGGGAATGGGAGTAGGAAAGACGATGGAATGAGATGAACAACATTACCCTAAGCATAGGTATGAAAACATGAATGGTGTGATTCTATTTTGTTTTCAACCAAAGTTATAAAATTTTTTTCTCTATTTGTGTAATATGAATTGAATTGCAGTCTGCTGTCATATATAACTAATTAGAATAACTAAAATTAAAAAATATTCAGTTTGTGTAATAGCTACAAACCAAGAAAAATAAATTTTATAATCTTAAACCTTTACTTAGTTATATATTATCTCACCTGTTTATTTTGGCATCACATAAATCTTTACAACAGAAATAAATATTTTTGAACACAACTTTAAATGAGCTGAAGTCTAGTCTATTTTGGAGCCATTCTAACATGGAATAAGGTGAGTGGCAGAGTTTTATCTCAGGTAAGGAAGGGCTCTTGACAAATAACCCCAAAACAACATTACATCTAAAACCCAAATAAAACAAACGCTAGGAGAGGCTTTAACATTCTTTTTGTAGAAAAAGTGGCAAAATGCTTCCATGTTTTATAATTTCACCTTAAACACATAAAGCTCTCCTTCCAAAACTACATTTAAATTTCTATTCCAATGTGAAGAGTAACACAAAATTGTTTATATAACAAGTTACTTTATCAGCTATAAAACATCAAATGACATGAATAAACACCAACCAAATTGGTTATTTGTGTACAAATGCAGGACTACTGTGACAGATAATTTTATCGGAGAACACCAACTTGGTAAAGCACTCTCCCCTAAGCTTTACATTTACTAAGTTTAACTTTTACAGTAAAATTTAGAATCCAAGTGTACAGTAATAATAATCACAGGTCTGCATGGTTTAGCAGTACTAGCAAAAATTAAAAGATGACCTTAAATCTGTTATACAATTAGGAAACAGTGCTAGTGATCAGAAATAGTCTTAGTCAAAACAAACGAATATAAGACAGGTTTTGAAATGACAGTGTGGCCCTTCTATGTCAGATACAATGTATATAAGAGAGCACTTATTGGTTTTCTTGCCAGTAAACCTAGAAACACTTTCATTTTATAAACTTTTACATAGCACTTAGATAAGGCTCAGATAGATCTAGTTCTCAGATGTATATCTATGACTTGTCACATATACTTAAGGTGTCAATGATATTTTTATAAACTAAAATAATACTTGTTTATCTAACCAGTTGCAAAGGAATCATTTAAAAGACTTTAAAATAGGTACAAACCTTAATTCCTTTAAGAATTAGTTTTCTTAAGTAATGAAACCTGATACAAGAAAATTATCTGGATAAGAACCAATCAATATTTCAAACTTTGCTTCATATCAGTACATTAAAGTTGAAATAGCTCTGAGCTAATTATGACCAATTTAATCACAAATACAAAATCTTTGAGATCTACTTTTTGCAAAACTTTCCGTGACTTACTTAGACATTCACAACTTGTTTACATCCCTAGTTTTGTCCTTTAATATTGGACTTTAGCAAAAGAATATTACTTTATTAGACTATACATTTTCTCACCAAGAATCATTTCTTTTTATCTTCTAAATTTATACTAAAATATATTTCCATATTTATAGCTTTCTTTTTATCTTTTCTAGTTTCAGACTCTTTCTTAAATTCATTTCTGAAACAACTCTTATGAATATTATCTGTGCATTTAATCTCAACAACAAATTTTATCCCAGGAGAAGGTTGGGCAGTCTTCCATATTAAAACAAAACAAAACAAACAAAAAGAAAGAAAAGCTGTGCCTTAATCTTTTTTTCTCCCAAGTTTTATTCAAGGGGTTGGAACATAGGATACTTCTGAGCCTGACCTGTCTCCCTTATCATTATCACAATGCCATCAACTTTAAGTGAGTTTTGCACTATCAATATTACCCAGAGACTCCTTTGGGGCCTTTTTCTTAAAGTAGGCATATTGATATTCAATGGAAGAGGCCCTTTATATACTTTTCTTTAGCCTTCCTTGAAGATCCCTTTGCAGAGGCTGCCTACAAAACACAGGTTGGCCTTAGTTTCTGTCTTTTTCTCTTCTGGGTGCAGTTATGTATTCCACCAGTCTCTTCAGGTATTTAGCTTGATGGGACACTTTTCCCATCAAGTAAACAAGCAATTCTGTTGTAGCAAGAATTGCTTTGCCCCAGTGATGAATATCCTTTAGCCAAATGGGGTGTCCTGTCAGATCTTAAAATGGGAGACTATTCCTGTCCCCAGGTCATAAAATGGCATTGCTGGCACCTACTGCCACATTATCTGCAGCCAGCAGCCTCCACCCCCCAGGGTAAAAGAGGCTGGAAGGTAGGTTAGAGGCCATGTTCTCTTTGGCCATTTTTTCATATTCAGCTTTTCTAGAATAATTTTCCCCACTTTAGGGCTGGTGTTCTTGACCCACAGCGGGATGAATTGTGGCTCCCTGGTGCCAGGCCGAGGGGCCGTACTAGGAATGCCAGCACTGGGTCTGAAAGATTTAAATCTTCTTTAACCCTTTATTCTGGTCTCCTGCTATTCTTGCACACCAGAGGCAGTACTTTTTGGCACCTTCAAATGAGTCCCTGACCGTTCCAGTCACTAATCATGCATCTACATAAATGCCTGTACATACAGAATCTCTTTTATATACTTTATGCCTGACAGATCAGCTTCAACTTCAAGATTGTATAATAATCCAGAAAAATCATTCAAAGCTCAGATTGTGTCACAGTAAACCATCTTTTCTCTTAGATAGGCTTATAAGCATAGGTGGCCCATTCAACCAAGATCTCTCTGCTGAGGAGATTACCAGTAAGATCAACACAACATAGCCCATGCCTTAAAGGGAAAGTAGCAGATGAAAAAAAAAAAAAAACAACCCGCAGACAAGAGAGGATCACCAAAACCAGGGCTAACAGATGGAAACCTTTAAAATAGACAGATGTGAACATACAAATTTATTCTACTTACTTTACCTTTGAAAGACCAACTCCAACTGCAAGATTGTAAAATCACTCAGAAAGCAATTCAAAAGTCTGATTTATTTATTGTAATAACAATAAAACATGATCTTAGACAGGTTTATACCTATAGGTGGCCCTTTCTTCAACTCATTTACCTCTGACAGACCGTCTCTAATTGCATGATTGTACAAAAAGGAAACAGAGAGACAAGAAAAGAGGAGCCCCAAAACCATGACTGACAGATGGAAACCTTTATGTTTGCCAGCCATCTTGCATCATCAGCATGAAAATGGGGTTTCTTGGACAGCCAGGCCTTCCCAGGAAATCTGAAGAGGTGTCTGCTCTTGAGTCCCACACGGGGTACCAACTTTGTTACTAAAAGCTTGGTCCTTGTCCCTGATGGCAATCCAATAATGAGGACACAGTTTTGAGATAAAGGAAAAAGAAGTTCTATTAATTTGGTATCAAAAAAGAAATACAGAGGACTCCTGTCCCAAAGGCTATGATTCTTAACAACCTTTAATTTTATTTTTTTTAAAAAAAGGAAAACCACAAAGCTCATGACATATCATCTTTCATACATTTGATTCAAGTGGGTTATGAACTCCCATTTTTTACCCCAAATACAAGTTGCAGAATCACATCGGTTACACATCCACATTTTTACATAATACCATATTAATGACTGTTGTATTTTTGAACAACCAATAAAAAAAAAGAGTAAAACAGAAAAGTAAAAACAAAACAAACAAACAAAAAAAAAAACAAAAAGATGTTGTGTCCACTGAAAATTGAAAAATAAATATTAAAAAATTAAAAAAAAGAAAATACTAGTTTGAATCAAGTTTTTATTAGGAATAATTGACTATTTTAAAGACACTTATAAATTGGATTATTGTGTCAGTTTATTTTTTCAGTACCAAAATGAAATACATGAGACCAACTACCTTGTAAATAAAGATGGTCTATTTTGCTTCACAGTATGGATGAACCTGTTTTTGGCAGAGTCCCAAGGTGGTACAGTGCAACAAATGGCAAGAGATCAGGAGCATGTGTGTGACCACTCTAGGTTCTCTTCTTATAATGCAACCAATATTCAATCATGGGATTTGCACCCAGATGACTTTATCTAATCTAATTACTCTGCTTAAGTTGCCATGCTTTTAATACCTCAAAATGGGAGATAAATTTTGACACATGACCTTTGGGACACACTTAAGCCATATCTAAAACATAATAATTGTTAAAGTAAAATTCACCTGAAATGTTGAGTATTTAGAAATTGTTTATTTCTATTATATTTGAAAATGTGCCTTATGGTGTCATATTTTTAAAAATGGGTAAAAAGAGAGAAAGAGAAATAATATTTAAGGTTATATTTTTTAAAATAAAACAAATCAAATACCCTCAGGATACTTTTAGCTTCAAGTAATAGATCTCAAATTAGTAAAGGAAATTTTACCTAAGAGTTCTGTCATCTTCAGACTTGTTGATTGGAGTTTCTGCATCTCTTCTGTGGCTCCTGGCTCTTTCTCCTCTGTATCTAGGCTTCATCAGCAGCCAGGTTTCAAGATGGTTGTAGGATTTCCTGTCATCACATCATCATACTCAGTAACATGCAGAAGGTGACATCTTTCCTAGTAACCCCTTGAACACTTGGCACCTCTCTTCTTATTGTTCAATACTGGTACATGGATTCATCAACTTCTGCCAAAAGAATTGGGGAAGGAAACCAACTGTACAAGTTATGTGTGGAATATGGTGATAATGAGAAGAAATAGGATTGAAAATGTATATAGGGGAGTGCATACAGTAAACCCTGGATATTTTTCATCATTTATATCATATTTGGAATTTTAGTATTTATTTGATATTTTTTAAGCCCTGCTTTCAAATCATTCCTCAAATCACATTTTAGTTCTTCTGTTCTCAACACTGAATAAAGCTTGTGATTTTCCTCAAAAAAAAAAAAAAAAAAGGAAAACCACAACACTACCAATTAAAGGTGGATGATACTCTAACATTGTTTGAAGATGCAGGCTTCCATTGATTATGTAAAATGTGTTTCTTGTTGAAAATAATAAACAAGTGAAGCCCCTTTTGGTTGACATTTTTATTTGATCACATATCTGTGAGCAAGAAGCTTCTGTCCAAATTTTAAAAGTGTAGATTTATAGTATGCAATAACTGAGAATAAATATTAAAAATTTTAAAAAATTACTTCTTCATATTTTCTTTAGTCAAAAATATAAATACAGGTTATTTCATCTCTTCCCCACACTGCAAAGTATACAGTTGAGAAACTAATAAGTCAGAGCATCAACAAACACATTTCCCCTATAAATAATAAAAAAGATGAGGAATAAATTCACAGGAAGCTTTTAAAATATAATTTTTTATATTTTTCTATATAAATGACTATATAAAATTAGGAGACTTGTAGCATATCACCTAGATATTTGTTGCAAAATCTTGCTCCATTGTTCATAGAGGACTATCTTTCAAGACAAATTTATTCTTTGACAATAACTTTAGAATCTGAAAAATATTATTTGTAAATTATAATCTTTCCACTGACTCTACTACACAATATATCAAAATTCAGAACATTGCAACTCAGCTGAAAAATCTGTTTTTACTACTATGACTTGCTCTTTTTAGTGTGTGTGCTGTTCTTCTTTTTTTATTATTTTGTTATGGTTATATGTAATTTTGGGATTCATTTTGACATAAGTATGTAAGCATGGAGTATCATTTTGTTCAGTTCAGTCCCTAATATTGCCCCAATTCCCTTTCCTCTAATCTAATGATTTTCCTTCTATTTATTTTTACTTTTTTATAATTTGTGCATTGTTGATATACATACAGGTAAAATTTTTTCTGTGTTATATTCATACATATCCAGAGGAAAGTTTGATCAGACTCATTCCACTGTTATTCCCTTTTACCCTCCCTTCTACCACTGCCCCACCATATGCCCCTACTTCTACTCCACTGATTTCTCTGCTGTTTTCATGGAATTCTTCACCTTTTTGTTTTTCCTTTTATTTTGGCTAGCTCGTGCAAATGAAAGAAAATATTCAACCCTTGATTTTCTGAGTCTGGTTTATTTTATGATCTCCAGTTTCATCCACAGCTGAAAAGCACCTTCAGAGCCAAGACACATATTCTTCAAACTTTTGAAAAAAACAAAATCTTGTTAACACTGTTCTCCTGTAATCCCAGGGTAAAATTGAAGTAAAGTTCTGGAATAGGCTTAAAATATTAAAATATTGTCATTAAATGTAGTAAAATTTGCTATAACATTATGTAGAGGCTGAAAAGGGAAGAAGAAAAATTGGATAAAGAGAGAGAGAGAGAGAGAGAGAGACATCCCAGCTCAGTGACACATGCTTGTAATTCCAGTGACTTGGGAGGCTGAGGCAGGATTATCATTAGTTCAAACCCAGCCTTAGAAATTTAAAGAGTTACATACGAGAGGAAGTGAGGGGAAAGGGAAAAATAATACAAGGGGGAGAAATGAATGACAGTAGAGGGGGTAGAGAGAGAAGAGGGGAGGGGAGGGGAGGGGAGGGGGGATAGTAGAGGATAGGAAAGGCAGCAGAATACAACAGACACTAGTATGGCAATATGTAAATCAATGGATGTGTAACTGATGTGATTCTGCAATCTGTATACGGGGTAAAAATGGGAGTTCATAACCCATTTGAATCAAAGTGTGAAATATGATATATCAAGAACTATGTAATGTTTTGAACAACCAAAAATAAAAAAAATTTAAAAAAAAAAAGAAATTTAAAGAGGCCCTAAGCAACTCAGGGAGATCCTGTCTCTAATAAAATAGAAAATAGGACTGGGGATGTAGCTTGGAGGTTAAGTGCTCCTAGGTTCAAACCCTGGTACCAAAAAGAAAAAAAAATAAAGAAAAACATACACATTGTGTTCCTCCTTTAGCAATTTTTTTTTTTTTTTTTAAGCAGGGTGAACTTTGCTGGAGATCAAACCCAGGGACTTATGTATGCTAGGCAAGCATTTTACCACTGAACTACAAAACAGCCCCTAAATTGTGTTTTTATAAAGCAAAGCATATAGAAAACACAGAAAATGTTGAAGGTCTTCTGAGAAATTAATATTATTCTCTAAAAATGGACATAAGCTAATTATTTCTTACATATTTTATTTGGAAAGCTCTGAGGCCAGAGATAGTCAGATTTTGGTATCAACTTGACTAGATTAAGGAATATCCAGAAACCTAGAAAAGCATTATGTGTTGTCAGATGAATAAAAGAGGCTTTCTGGTATAGTTGTAAAAAATTCACAGCACACTGGACCTTCAAGTTGTAGCCCTGACATGAGGAAGAGCCACAGCTACTGGCAGGATTCTGCCAGTGTCCTGGTTTCTTCATTCATAGAACGGAAAAGGATAGAAGGCTATTAAAGTCTTTTCAACACCAAAATTTAAAAAAAAAAAAAAAACATAGAGGAAAGAATGATGTAGAAAAATTAAAAGGTAAAGCAAATGTTTGAAGTTCATTGTGTTCATTTTCTTATTGAATTTCAGAGGTTGTTGGAAAGTAAGTTTTGTATTTCTAACCTCCATTTTGCGAAACATCTTTTTTTCTTTATTATTTTTTTTCTATTCTATCTCCTATATGCTTGATATTTTCAGTTTTTAAAATTCTCCTAATTTTAGTTCCGATTTTATCTTGATTTTCTGTTTTTCTCTCTCCCTTGCCCATTCCATAATTCATTTTTGTCTCTTTCTCCTTCTTCAACATTTTCTTTTGTCTCAATCCTATATCCTCTCCATTATTTTTAAGCTTTTAACCCATACATCTCTATTTATGTCTCTTTTCATTTGTCTCTTTATCTGTATTTTTTCTTTCTCCAGTTCTTCATGATTATTAGACCATTTTTTGTTCTTTCTTTACTTTTTATCTCTTGTGCAGTTTCAGCATAGTTTTTTTGTTTGTTTGTTTTGGTGACCTTTAACACCGCAGTAAATAATTCGTGAGTGTGTGTGTGTGTGTGTGTGTGTGTGCGCGCGCGCGCGCACGCGTGTGTTTATGCATGAACTTAGAATTACTTGGTGAATAATAATGGGGTAGAATGGGGTTGAAGGAGACACCAAAGAATGTATTCATAGAAGAAGAAACACTTCACTTATTTCTATCCCTGGGGAGGTTAATCAGAAAATTTCTTTTCTAGTGCCCATTTAATAGATATAAGTCATGTACATGTTTCCTATATAAAAATATCCTGAATCAGTTGGAAGAAAGAAAGAAAGAAAGAAAGAAAGAAAGAAAGAAAGAAAGAAAGAAAGAAAGAAAGAAAGAAAGAAAGAAAGAAAGAAAGAAAGAAAGAAAGAAAGAAAGAAAGAAAGAAAGAAAGAAAGAAAGAAAGAAAGAAAGAAAGAAAGAAAGAAAGAAAGAAAGAAAGAAAGAAAGAAAGAAAGAAAGAAAGAAAGAAAGAAAGAAAAGCATTATGTGGGATATGTCTGTGAGGGTGTTTCCATAGGTGGTTAGCATGTGACTCTGAATGGACCAAGTGGGAAAGAGCAGTCTTCAGTATTGATAGGCTCCATGCAACAAGGTGGGATCTTAAAAATAATAATTACAGGTGATGAATCAGTATATCCCTTTAGAGCTGTGACATACTCATCTCTGTCCTCGGACATCAGAAATCCACGCTTGCCAAACTGAAGATGCCAGGACTTACAGCAACAACCCTCTATCTGTGTATTCATGTTTTGTGGGGTCAAACAGAGTTAAAACATTAGTTTACTATGTTCTGGGGACTTTCAACTTGTTTTGAGTGACACTCCCAGCATCCCAGTTCTCCAGACTACAGATAGCCTGTCATGGGACTTTTCAGCCACCATAATCATATAAGCCAATGCCCTAATAAATTCAATCTTGTCCATCTATTGACATATTCAGTGGTTTTATCTCTCTGGAAAACTCTGACTAATGCAATTTCCAATGTCAACAATAGTTTGTCTCCTATGAGTATTTTCTTGTATTTCTGGAACTTTATGATGATTGAGGTTTTCTGAGGAATAAAGAATACTGTTGCTAATACAGACTTGACTGGGTGTTGAAGAGTGCTGAGAACTTTAAATATGAAGATGAAACTTAGTTATATTTATTCAGCATAAAATCTTGCTAATAAGGCAAAAATAGCTTGAATAAATATAATCCAGAGTTATTGTTTTATATAAAACATTCCAAACAAAAATACATTTTCACCCTCTAACCCTCTCAGGGAATATGGTCAAGCTTAGAGGTGAATGAAACTGCATTGGATATATGGGGAGACTGCAGAAAGAGCAAAGATGTCAGTAGAAGCAAAATACAAAACAAATGGGAAATTTGAACAATGTGCTAATAATGAAATCAGATAATTTATTGCTACCTTTTTATATTTGAGTTAAGGATGTCTAAGAGGAACCAGTGGTTCCTTTATGATAGCTCATTATAATGTAAGTAATTGCTTCCTAGTTTGTTTCCCAAACTCTTGAAGGCTAATACCGTACTCCATTATACTACAATTGTAGCATTACATATAAATAAAGTCATTATTGTTCATTTTATTTATCCCATTTCTTAGCTATGGAGATATGACACATTTCAGCAAGATAATGCAAGTAGATCAAACTATAGAACTATTTGTTACTTCTCAAAGCAACTACACTGTTTAAATACTTACACAAAAGTTTTGTAAAACCACAGCATCATCCAAATCCAAAGCCATGATTATGCCAAAAAAGGAAATGGAATTTACACATTCTTTACTGATCTCAATATAATTTGTGTTATATTTCTAAGACTAGAAGTAACTTGATTGCATAATGTCAGTTTCATAGATTGAACTAATATATCTATTTGCAGAAATGCAGTTTATTTGCAATTTAGGAATTTGTATCGTCTTTTTATTTTTTCCTGGTAATTGAAACACAATAATATACAAAAACCCTACAGTTATTTGGATTAAATATATAAAACTTAACCAGTCCAAAATGTTTGTAAATTTCTTCAAAATTCACTAATACCAGAGAAAATCCTGCGGGGGAGAGTAGAAAAGATAGTAAAATAAATTGAACATAATTTTCTTATTCATATATGAATGCACAACCAGTGTAACTCCACATCATGTACAAACTCACATATTATATCAAAATACATCCCACTGTTACATATATCTAAAGACAACAAATAAATAAATAAAAGAGAAAAGACAGAAAGTGGTATAAAATTGATTTTTTTTCAAATATTTTAAACACTGTTACATGGCAAATAATTCATGATTGTGGTGTAAAGAAACATGACCTTTCAGGCTGAAGGACATCCTCATCAGATTGGATGACAATGAGAGTAGAGCTGTGCTCACCCTGGACAAAGACCTTTAGACTACTTTGCACAGTTAGTTATCTATTTCCCAAGAGAAAATTTAAAAGCTATCATTCAATAAGTAAAATAATTAATATATTAGACATAGTCATTTCCTGATGAAAGAATCTTGATTTCTCTTTTGTGGTCTCTCACTAGTCTTTAAAAACTTTTTCATTTGGGTAATAAGAAGCTTGCAAATAAGACACTATTTTGATTATGAAAGTAATGCACACATATTTTCAAACACACAATAAGCAATATACATTAATAGTATGAAACTAACCAGTTCCCAGTTAAGCTCAGGGGTTGAAAGAAAATTAAGTGATGATAGTCAATTAGCCTTGAATCAAACATCTCTACATATAATCCTGCTATCTACCTGAGGAACACTGAGTAAAAACATTATGATATATTTGTAACTTTTTACCATATTCCCTGTACTTTCAAATCTCCAGCCCCTTCCAATTTACTTCCCACACAGCACAGGAAGAGTTTCTGGAATTAAGAACCATTTGCAAACTTATCTCCATACCATTCTCAACAGCCTATTCTGCTATTCCTCTATAACCAAACAAGTTGCTGTTTATTTTTTCAATTTGCCCTATGGTCAGGATCACCTCTTGCAGAATATGTTTCTCCAAAATTATTTTAAATATTAGAACCTGAAGGTGTTATTGTGTTCCTTCCCCATATGAATTCCACCCCATATATACAGAGTTGGGGAGCAACCTAAAGGGAGAGAGGAGTATTAGTAACTCTACAAAGCTGTCTGAACATGGACAAGCTCTTTGGAACAGCATTGTGGACCCCAGTTGGTCTCATCCATAGGAAGAAGACTGGAAATTCTCAGAGAAAATCACTTCAAAGCCCAATGGCTCCCTGAAACCCATATCAAGGAATCTTTTTAACAATGCATGTATAGAGATCATTTAAAAATTCTTACTTTCTTCTTTTCAGTGTGTCAATCTTTAACTTGTCCTGCCATGCAATCCCCAATTCAGTTAAAGCTATTACTCTCTTTTCTTATCATATAAAAATGAGTGATTTTTCACTAACTATCTTAATCCTATTGCTTGAGGGTTTATTTATACCTCTATTCTCATTTTCCTACACTGAACAGAATAGTTCATGATACTACTTTACCCTTAAACACAAATCTATCACTAAAAGAGGCTGAAAATATCTGGCGATTTCGCTAAGTATTCTGTTGTAAGTGAATGAAATATATCGAATTTATTATGAACTGCTTTCATTTTCTTTGTATGATTTGTATGATGCTAGGCCATTATTAAAATCAATCTTCTAAAAAAGAATGTGTTTAGTATTCTCCACGGAGTAGTCAACTAAGGTGGCTGCCCCAGTACCTGGGTGGCAGGGGACTCTTGTTCCTTGGAGTAACTTCCTTAAAAGTGTCCCTTCTGATAGGCTGGGGTCAGTGGTGCTGTCCCAAAAATGTGCTCTAACATGAGTCCAGGACTCCTGTGGGCCTAGTCTCTGTTTCTCTTTTTTCAACTACCTAATCCTCACAGCGGGTGTAAATATCCCTCAAAGCATTGAAACTATCAGATGCCTCAGATCTGTACTTTGCCCGGTTCCAGGTGGGCTGCCTAGTGAATGATTAATTGAGTGTGGTAATTGTTTCCAGGATTAAATTATATTGAGCCACTGAAAGGTACTTCCTTGTTGATTTCAGCTGAATTAAATAGGTTCAAAAACAAGGGGACCCCACAAAAAGCAGTTTTTAGAGGTTTGTGATCTCTAGGGGAAATCAAGGATATATTATCCCTAAAATTATTTTCTGAATAAAAAAGTGGAGTTTCATTTTTTTTTTTTTTTGGCATAAGAATGAAGCACTAAGTCAGAGAAGGTTGAGAATAACTATATCAGACTAAGAGTAAGGAGACATTATTTCTAATTTTGGCAATCTTACCAGAAATTTCAGGAGAAATCAGAGAACACAGAAGAAATTTCTGACTTTAATGTCTTTAAGGTGAATGTAATCATGACTCTCAACTTCATATCAGGAGCCCCATAGATTTCCTTTGTAAATCATTCAGCTCTTTTGGAAATTGACGGAGCACTCACTACTAGGTACAAGATTGACATCTGCATAGTTCATCTCTTAGACTGTAATCTCCTGTTTGGGGATCCCTACATGAAATTTATAATTTGCATATATGCCAAATTAATGAGCACAATCTACTGTGAAGAAATGTAGAGAAAGAAAAGCAAAGAAATTCCCACAAAAGCAAATCATGAAGGATTAAAAACAACATACAGTATCAAAAGATACAAGAAATTCTAGTCTTCAAAATTAATATGAACATATATAAAGGACTCTGTGTTTATTCTTATTAAGTGGTTCAGTTAGAAATCAGATGATATTTAATACTCTTTTAATCATTGAAATGTTATGATTCTATTTAAGTTCCAATGCATTTACTGCACAGTAAGACCTTCTTCTTTTGTAACTTACAGTTGTGGATTAAATTCATATTCAATCATGATATGTCCATTATAAGAATTTCTGTTTAAGCCTAGCTGGAACCTCAGAAGAAAATTGTTGAGGGTGAAACTAACTTCAACCAAGGTATAAGTATTAAAGGAATAGCCCTCCTTCCAGCAATCAATCATGAAAGTTCCCCCAAAATTAATTAGAGATAAAAATTCATATATTTTATGTTTTTAGTATTCTGTTGTGAGGAGAGAATGTCTCTAGTAAGCATGTTAAGTACTATTTACAACAGTGATAATAATGGTAATAGCAGTTTTCACATCCCAAGCAATACTTTGTAATGGACAATATTATATGTGTGTATACATTTAATTATTATAATCATGCTATGAAATATGTACCATAGTTATCCCATAAGAGAAGTCTAAAGCAAAGAATTGGCAATTACTGGTGCATGTAAGTGGTTTTTGTTTCCTGTAGGAGAAAACTTAAATATCCATCAGAACATTCAACTTGGGATAATTGTAATTTACCTAATGTTGCTGGCATTTCGCCTAGAAAATGTATTATTACAAATTTCAAATTTAAGTCCAGAGACTTCACCATATTATAGAACACATCATACAAAAAAATATCAAATTTGGAGATTATAGTTCTTATTTCTCCTATTTATTGGCTCTATGATCTTGAGGCATTGACCTTTCCAATCCTGTAGAATAGATATATTAACAGTTTTCTCTAACAAAGATAAAATTTCACCATATAAGATATGTGAAATTATTTTGTAAGCTGCAAAGTGAAAAGCAAACATTAATAATGTCTATTTCTGGCCTTTTGATCTTATCTATACATTTATTTCTAGTACTTTCAGTATTTTTGCATTTCCTCAAATTTGACATATTTAAGTTACTCTTCTAGTAACTTATTTAACAAATATGTGTGAATTAATCACATTAATTAATTAATCCAAATTAATCACTAAATGGATTTCTTTATTTCTTGAACCTTTAATTAAAGGGAGTTAATATTTGGCAAAGAACTATCTGTGTAATACAATCTCTGGGAGCCGGGAAAGATCTCTCTTAAAAAAATTATAATAATAGAGCTACAACCTGAAAGAATTTAAAGGATGCTAAATAGGTCTGAGGAAGCTAACTATGAAGCTGTGGAGTTAGGGGAGAAGGACAGAACAATCCAGGCAGAGTCCAGAGCCTATGAAGTTCCCAGAGGAAGAATGAACTTTCACTAAGAAATATTAGGAAGCAGTGTGATTGGAACATTGTCATCAGGGAGGAGAGTTATCATTTGCTTGAGAAATACAAGGTACTATGGGTAGCAAAGAACATTCTGAAGAGTGGAGTTGATAGGAGGAGAGTCTAATTAAACAGACGAGGTTCTCAAATGAAGAGGCACGATGGGTGAGTTGGAGGCTGGCTCTTAACAAATCTTGAGAACCATCCATATAGAAGTAAAGTTCTCCTACAAAGAGTTTCCCTGAGCTGAGAGATACCTTCAAGGAGTAGCAGCATGTGGATAAATAACCAACAACATCTGAATCCAACCCAAAACAGAAGAAAATTCTGAATCCTAGAGGAGAGCATGTGGTCATTATATCTAAACAGTTTACCACCAGGCAGAAGAGAAGTTTACCTCAAAAATGGAAGTAATTTTCCAAGAACAATATCACTTCAGTAAGTAATATGGTCTAACAACCCACAATGTGATCAGTGTGCATAAATATGTAATTATATTTGTGTAATTTATAAATTCAGACATGTCAAAATTTTGCCCTTGGTTTAAAATTACAATGAAATGAACTTAGGTTAAATTTATTTTTGTGCAACTTGAAATCAATGTTAAAATCCCAACCAGGAATTTAATACTC
This sequence comes from Marmota flaviventris, assembly GCF_047511675.1. Taxonomy (NCBI): domain Eukaryota; kingdom Metazoa; phylum Chordata; class Mammalia; order Rodentia; family Sciuridae; genus Marmota; species Marmota flaviventris. The sequence continues at coordinate 104,337,850 of NC_092503.1, forward strand.
TAATGAAGACTAGATTTTTTTTACTCTGAGTCATAGATTATTATTAACTTTAAAATGACAGCTTCACATTAAAGGTAAATGAGACATCATCTTGAAAGAGGATTAAGAAATATTTTCCAGGCAAAAAGGATTGGCTTATATTGTGTTCTTATATTATGACCTTTGGACACCAGTAAATTATTAAGCAAACATAAAGAGGACAAATATCAAAGAGCAAGCAAAAATCCAGCTATAGCAACATCCAAATTAATTACTAAATGGATTTCTTTATTTCTTGGACCTTTACTTAAAGGGAGTTAATATTTGGCAAAGAACTACCTACTTAAAGTACAATGAATCAGGAGGCTAAAGCAGCCATCAGTTGACCTTTGAGAGAACAAGAAGAGCTTAGTGGAGGTACATGCACAGAAGGATTAATGAGTCCTTGGCTTGGATTTGCATCATTCTGTGGTACAGATGGTGAGATTGTGTGAAGTTGGAACCAAGCCCAGTGAAGAACAAGGTGTCAATTGTTTTATACCCAAGGTTATTTTGACAAAGTAAAATCTGGGATTTAGTTGTTTCAATAGTGTAGCTGAAAATTCCTTAAACTAAAATAGAAAAATAAAAGTTATGAGAAGAATTCTCTTCCTTATATCATATCCCTTACTAAAAAAATATTGTCATTCTCCAACCACCAATATCCACATTTGTCTTCCTGTTTTCTTTTATTATTGCCTTCCGTGGGAACGTGACTCAACCTCATCTCCATTCTACTAGATCCATTATTTCCTTCCAAGTCAGCCCAAAGTATGTCACACTTATAGCTTCATTTTATTAATTGTATCCAACTTTTTATTCCTTTATGCTTTTTCAAATATTTTTCTTTACTCATGTACTAAATATGCATTCAAGATAAGTTCTAAGGACTGGAAATATATGGAAAAGCAAATGCACATTTCCGAAGGTGAAAAATATTACTGATTAGAAGGGAGATGAATAACTTTAAAAAGACACATTTAAAAATATGGATTTACACATGTTTACAAAATGAATGTGAGCATAGGAAAGACTTCAAATCTTCCTACAGGAGCTGTGGAAGGCCATTGTAAATGGTATTAATTAAACTGAGTTATAAACTAAAATTAGGAGTTTACAAGAAAGAGAATTAAAGACAGAGTTGTCCCTGAACTAGGTGCAAAAGCAAGGAGGCAAAGGAGAAGGAATTGGGAGGGACTGGACCATAGAATAGATAAGGCCTGAAAGACTTAAAGTGTAATGCATGTGCTTCCTCCACAAAGAAAACTTTTTTTCCCTCAGGATAAATTTTCAACACATATCATAACAATACAAAAGAGATTCTGACAATTATATAATAGTTTTCTTTTTTCTTTTTTGGTACCAGGGATTGAACCTAGGAGTGTTTAAAACCACTGAGCCACATCTCAGTCTCCTTTATATGTACACACACACACACATATATATGTGTGTGTGTGTGTGTGTGTGTGTGTGTATGGGGGGAGAGAGAGAGAGGTTCTTGCTAAGTTGCTTAAGTCCTCACTAAATTGCAGAGGCTGGCTTTGAACTTGCAATCCCCCTGCAGCCCCCTCCCCAGCTGCTGGTATTACTGGCATGAGTCCCTATGCTCACCTTGATCAGAACATATCTAAGGCATAGAACAGTAGCTGTGTTTAGGAGGGCACTGCTGTGCAAAGCTCAGATTTATCTGTTGCCTATTGAGGGAAAGTCGACGTTGGCCCTGAAGGCAGTGGACAGAATGGCTTTGAGGAAGAACAAGAGCAACCTGAACAGATAAGAGTAGTGGCAATCAGCCAACTGTCATTTTTAATAACTGGTGAATCATATTAATGTGACTAATAAAAACATATAATGATTTAAGAATACATATTAAAGGGTCCAGATAGAGGAAAAGAGAAACATATGTCCCTGGTTGACACAATGGAGGAGACTCTAGAGTTCTTAAGATGCTTCAGACTTTTACATAACATAAGGAATCCCTGGAAATGCCTATTTCTTGCAGCCTAACACCATCTACTTACCCTTAGATTCCAATCAGAAAGACTATGAGTTAATAGGATCTAAGGGGGATAATGTTGAGGTAAATAGTGAAGATTTTCAGATAGAAGTGACCAAAAAAAGGAAAAGTTCTCATGATAGTGGTCTATATTATTTTTATGTAAACAAAGAGAATCATCCCTTAATAAAATACTACTCCATAAAATTGACCTTTCATAATTTAATTTTCCTTTAAGGAAAAAAGAATATCAATTGTCTGCAACTTTTACACTGAACAGAAAGTTTATTGTTCTCTAACATTTTCCACACTATCTGATTCGAAAATTTATTTTTATAAAACACCTGATTTCAAACACTCTGACAACAACCAGCTCAATAGGTGACTTAATTAGCCATAATTGAAGGACAAGAAAAAAATAAAACCATGAATTATTTGGCCTATCCCCCAGCCAATGCATCTTTACCATCCATGCTACACTAGACTACTGTCAGTGATATTTTTGAACAGTTTTGTTGTCTCCCAGGAAAAGTTCAAACATAATAAATGTGCAGCATCAATAAGTTAATGGGTGAGCTACTGTACAAGCCCACTTAGATTTTCTGAGTTCCTTTAAAATTTCATCATACATGTCATAATACGAATACATAATCATGAAAGTCTTTACAAAGTATTGCATTGTAATAACCTATGAATTTCTTTTTTTAAAGAGAGAGAGGGAGAGAGAGAAAAAAAATTTAAAAAAATATTTATTTTTTAGTTTTTGGTGGACACAACATCTTTATTTTATTTTTATGTGGTGCTGAGGATCGAACGCAGTGCCTCACGCATTCCAGGTGAGCGTGTTACCGCTTGAGCCACATCCCCAGCCCAAACTTATGAATTTCTTTAGAGGAGATTGCACTAAGTAACTGCACCTACATCCTCTAATGAACAGGAAAGCATATGGTAAAGCTATTCCCTCTCCCCCTGCTTGCTATTATTCAGCCTGAGTATTTCTGTCTTCCTCAGTATCTTCAAGGATATAGAAAAGATTCATTTATTAGCAATAAATAATTATCTGGTTCCTCATCTTCATTTGTGAGATATTAAGCTCAATTTCCTAAATAGAACTAGAGAGAAAATGTAAAGCTTGAGACCAGAATATTAATAGCAATAATGACATCACCATAGTTCTCCTAAGGTCTATCTTGATAAGATTTTTTTAATCGCAGCTATTAATAGAACACAGTTTGGTTGTTGTAAAAAGAATGTATTTTTCTAACATATTTATTTTTGCACAAGTAACCCAAACTTTGAAACATCAGTCATCTTCACCTTAGATCCAAAATTCTGAGTTGTAAGCAGAGGGGGATGAGAAAATAAATGTAGATGAGCAACTAGTAGGTGGAGTATGATTTGTGGCACAAGGAGCAGAAAGAAATCATGGTGATAAAGAAATGAAATACATGTTCTACAAAAATAATTTTAGCTGAGACATATCTATTCCTCATCCAAGGAAGCAATTTAGTACTTACCAATTATTCTCAAGAAACATACAATCTTGTGTCATCAAGGTTGTTTTAAAGCAAATTCTCTTACCCATTAGCTTATACCACCCCTAATACTTAAAGACTTGTAACATAGTCAGTTAAAAAAAATTACCATTGTATGTAGTAACTCAAACAACCTTCAACTTTTAAAATATACCAATGACTTTAAAAAATTAATATTTGATTCTTTATAGTAACTAGTCATAGGCAAGGGAGATATGTAAAATGACATGTATGCAGAGGGTTTTAAAAGATATTTTATTTTATAGATATAAATCTCATGGCATACATCCATTTAACTCCCAACTAGTTGATTTCCATAGATTGAAATTATTGTAGTTATCATGTGTAATCACTGATCTGTTTATTGGCCAAAGGTGAAAGAAGTCATCATTATAAATGATGCTTTTCATCTTTTAATTGCTCACAGCATTCTCAACCTATATAAACTTCCTCCTCAAATGTTCTAATACACCATTATTTCTAGCATTGTTTTAGCACTCACATTGTAAAACTTTGTTGTACAACATTGAGAAATAACATAACTATGATTTTGAAAATGTATGAAATGTTGGTATCTTTCCTGTTCATATACAAAATTAAACCACATCAAGGCAATTTTAACATGAGTATGTTATTGAAAAAAGCAATTGTCACGGAATGAGTTTACCAAATAAACAAATAAAAAGTATTATTTAATACTAAGAATAAACCAAGAGATGATGTTTCTATTAGCTTTAAGATACATTGGAATTAGGTAATTATACATGCAAGCTCACATTTTTTCAGCTCAATGGCCTATCATGTAACAAATACCTAATATAAACTTCATGTACCAGAGACAATCTCCTTTCTTAGGATACCTGTAAAGAAACTGGAAAGAAAGAGTTACTTTCTAATAGTAACAACTTTCCAGAGGAAATAAAGACACAAAATCCAAGTTGGATTTGTTAACTTTATTGAGGTCCATTCATTCACTAATATCAACTCATCTTTAATTTTGTTTATCTATACATCATTTATTTGCTCACAAAGTGTACTCATTTTCTTAACTTCTTTTAATAATCATCATGAGTACACACGTACTATCACTAATCATATGAGTTCATACATTGTTCTACATTTTTAATATGACAGTTTATCTCTTCAGCAAGGAAAGATTTTTTTTTTACATTCCTCAGAGCATTTATATTAACATTGGATGTAATGTAGGTGCTCAATAAACAGTTTTTGAATAACTAACTGATTCATTCAAATGAGTGCATAAAAATGTTCCATAAATGTAATTTGTTTAATTGAATTGCTCATTCAGGGGAATTCTTCTTTCTCTTAGGTATCAAAGAAAAGTATAGTTTAACCAGAAATGTAAGTGTTCTTTGAACATAGTAGCTTACGTATTCTGAAACAAGACACTGTATATTCCTGTTATTACTATTAACAGTACTGTACTTACTGTGTATGAGGAACATAATAATAATTTTAAGGAACAAAATGCAGGCTTTAAGCTGGTCATAATGATTAATAGCAGTGATCATTAAAAGACTCAATTATAAGTTTCATTGAAAGCTGTTTAGGACTGATTATTGTGAATACACAGAAACATACTGTTTGCCTTTTTAACACAGAGCTTAGACATACAAATAATGACCTGAAAGATTCTCACTTCTAAAATTGAGAACACAGGTTATAAAATACCGACAGTGATTGTAGTATATGGAAATGCAGAAAAGGCAACCTAATAGTGGGAGATGATGGAACCAAAGTGACTAGAACAAACATTTGGAAGGTTTAGGTACTTTAGTGGTTGAACGCGTGTATGATATTTTATGATGCAAAAAGACAACATATATTTTTTAATTTAATAATAAAAGTGCTCGTATTTGACATACATAATGGTGTACATAATGATCAAAAAGTCACAACTAGAACTGTAGAATTACAGGCAAACTATTAAATGTGAATAATAAATCAAAATATTATTCCTTTCTATACCTTTTTAAATTTATATATGACAGCAGAATGCATTACAATTCTTATTACACAAATAGAGCATAATTTTTCATATGTCTGGTTGTATACAAAGTATATGCACACAAATTTGTATCTTCATACCTGTAATTTGGATAATAATGACAATCACATTCCACCATCATTGATAACCCCATTCCCCTCCCTTCTACTCCCACCCCTCTTCCCTATTTAGGGATTATTTATTCCTCCCTTGTTCCCTCTCCCTATCCCACTATGAATCAGCCTCCTTATATCAAAGAAAACATTCGGTATTTTAGGATTGGCTAACTTCACTTAGCATTATCTTCTCTAACTCCATCCATTTACCTGCAAATGCCATGATTTTATTGTCCTTTATTGCTGAGCAATATTCCATTGTATATATATGCCACAATTTTTTATCCTTCATCTATTGAAGGGCATCTAGGTTGGTTCCACAGTTTAGCCTTTGTTAATTGTGCTGCTATAAACATTGATGTGGCTGTGTCCCTGTAGTAGTATGCTGTTTTTAAGTCCTTTGGTTATAGACTGAGGAGAGGGATAGCTGGGTCAAATGGTGGTTCTATTCTCAATTTTCCAAGAAAACTCCATACTGCTTTCCATATTGGCTGCACCACTGTGCAGTCCCACCAGCAGTGTATGAGTGTACCTTTTTCCCCACCTCCTTGCCAACACTTATTGTTGTTTGTCTTCATAATAGCTGCCATTCTGAGACCCAGAATAGCTAAAGCAATCCTTAGCAGGAAAAGTGAAGCAGGTGGCATCATTATACCAGACCTTAAACTATACTCCAGAGCAATAGTAACAAAAACAACATGGTATTGACACCAAAACAGACTGGTAGACCAATGGTACAGAATAGAGAACACAGAGACTAACCCACAAAACTACAATTATCTTATATTAAACAAAGGTGCCAAGAACATGCATTGGAGAAAAGATAGCCTCTTCAACAAATGGTGCTGGGAAAACTAGAAATCCATATGCAACAAAATGAATTAAATCCCTTTCTCTCACCATGCACAAAACTCAACTCAAAATGGATCAAGAACTTAGGAATAAAAAGTTTCTTCTCAGCAAAAGAAATAATCTGTGAAGTTAATAGAGAGCCTACATCTTGGGAGAATATCTGTACCCCTCACACATCAGATAGAGTACTAATCTCTAGGGTATATAAAGAACTCAAAAAGCTACACACACACACACACACACACACACACACACACACACATCAATAATTGGGCCAAGAACCTGAACAGACACTTCTCAAAAGATAATATGCAATCAATCAACGAACATATAAAAAATGCTCATCATCACTAGCAATTAGAGAAATGCAAATCTATACCATTTTTGATCCATTTCACAGGGAATTTCTCAGTTTAGTTTAATAGGTCAAATAATCTCTTATAAAATTCAAGTGCAATCCTATTGTTTACAAGTGTTAGAAACAGACTTGTACAGGTACAGAGAAAAAGATGTATGTAAAATAGGAAGAAATCAACATTTTTCAAATTCTTACTACACGGAAGTGTGTTAACATATATTCTCTCATTTTTCACAATTAAATAAAATGAGATTATTTCCATTTCCATTTACTCATATTTATAGTTAAAAAATAATCTCCCACTACGCATTGGTACAGGAATTTAGCCCATGTTCTCCACACCACAAATCTTAAGGTCTTGATGATGTTTTGTACTACTAAGTGGAGAGTAGGCTCTGGGTGCTGCTATGTCTGGTGTCCATGAAACACATTCTCTCACACAAAGATGGCGTCATAGACTTGAATTCCAAGGTGATTTTATGTAGGTATCTGATTTGCTTGTTCAGAGCTCCCTCTGCACATATATGTAGTGAACAGGTTAGGTATTGACTCAAGACATGGCTCAAATGTTTAGCATCTTTTTTTTTTTTTTTAATGGTAAATCCATTCCAAGTTCTAAACGGTTCTCTGAAGAATATCTAATTCTTGGGCTGGGGATGTGGCTCAAGCGGTAGTGCTCACCTGGCATACGTGCGGCCTGGGTTCAATCCTCAGCACCACAAACAAACAAAGATGTTGTGTCTGCGCCGAAAACTAAAAAATAAATATTAAAATTCTCTCTCTCTCTCTCTCTCTCTTAAAAAAAAAAGAATATCTAATTCTTTATCAGATGATTGGCTATAAATAAAAGGTATGGCTTTTGGGTAGGCAGTGGAGTGTTGTACATTTTTGCCATAATATACCTATGAAAGTGCACAAAAATTATTGACTGGAACACCGCATAGTGCAATCTCCAAGCTAATGTGAGCGTCCAGAAATGCCTGCCAATGCTATGTATATATTACCTATAATTTATTATGGTCTTCTATAAAAACAGTATTTAAGATCATGGCATTTTAGAGGTAGAAGGATTCTGATGTCATCAACTCACTCTCCTTCATTTGTGTGACATGAAAATAAGCCTGACATATCAAAGCCTTCGGTAAAGTAATAGACTCAAATAAAGACGAGTGGTATGTAGAACTGCATGTAGGAGGGCTGAGAAATTAAAATGTAGCTCTGTTGTCTTTTGCCATTATCTACTGAAAGGCACTATGGATTTGTATTCACAAAGGTGTAAGATCAAGTTATTTTCCAAAGTAGGATAAAACAGATTGTTGATGAATGTTTTAGATCTCTGAAAGAAACCATTGAGTTCTCTAGAGTTCAAAAAGTTATACACTTAATTTTATTCTTACAGAAGTAATCCTAAAAAATCTGATTCTTAATAGTTTCATTAAGAATTTTCAAAGCATCAAATGAGAAAAATATGAATAAATTATAACAATATATGAGCTCCAAGAACAAATGTACATTAGTAAATTTTATACCAAATTATTTTTAATAGCCATGTGGAAAATCACTATAAAATGTCAATACTTCAGTTAGACAACCAGCACAGAAATTTGAGACTATTGGTGTTACAAGTTCTGCTTCAGGCCTCATTGACCAAGATTTATATGCACAGCCAGACTTTGTCAAGACAATAAATAGGTGCTCTGACTCTCCCACTTTCTTCTTGCAACAGGTGAAGCAAATACATCATCCTGCTATAAGAACAAATGGTAAGTAGTAACTTCTTTACTTCAAGATAAACATTTTTATGCCAATATATTTATAGCTTACCAGTGGCAAAATAACATAGTTAATAAATTTATCTGTGATTTTCAAAACTATTGATAAATTTTGCTGAGAGTAATTCTCTTAATATATTCTTTTAAAGTAAATGTAACATACAAGTGGATCTATTATTTCAGAAGCACTTTTATGTAACATATTATTTGAATGACATATTTCATTCTAAAATTAGGAATTAATTAATTTCCACATATATGACTTTTGGAAACAATTATATTAGAACTATATTTAATAAAAAAAGAAAAACTATGTTTATTTGTGTGCATACTTCCATATCAGCATTTTTACAAATATGAACACATATAATTATGCATTAATACAGATATTATTAGAATGAGAAGTTATACTTACTTATAGATTTAAATTGATGAAAATAAAATCATAACTGTGATCTTGAGATAAAAAATGCTTTGTTAATTATTATCAACATAAAATATAATTTACCCCATGAAATCCACGCAATTCAAAAAGGAAACAAAAAAGACTTTTAGACGTTTTCAATCAAGTCAATCTATTGAGGCAGCAATATTTATGTAAGTATCTAGTGTGGATATTTTATTTCAGGAGACAATTTTCACATAGAACTTTATATTTTGTGGAGAATCAGAAGTGATTCTGTAGAATATTAGGATACCCAAAGTTATGTAACGCTAACAAAAAAGGAGTTACATATCATCAGAAGAAGATTTTGCATTCAAGAAATATTTATTAATAATTTGTCCTGTATGGCTTTAACAGATAAATTTTATAATTTTGACTTATTTTTGAAATCCTGATATAAATCTACTAGATCATGGTATTGATAAAGTATTTTTGAAATTAGTAATTTAATATTTTGTTAGGATGTTTGCATTTTATTTATGCAACAGGTTTAAGTATCATATAATATCATGCATTAGTCTACTATGCATTACTGTAATTCATTACCTCAGTCAGGTGACTTCCTAAGGAAAAAAAGTTCATTGTGCTCACTGTTTGGGAGGTTCAAGGGAATGGTGCAGCTCTTTTCTATGCCACATCATGATGCGACAGCAATGTTAAAAGCCCAGGCTGGAGCTAGCAAAAACATTCTGTAACAGTAAGTCAAAGATCCAGGTGAGGCCACACTCAGACTTTTATACCAACCCTTACAGGGCACTACCAATGTTGTATCAGAGTCATACTGTTCCCTTCGGTAGGCAATGATCTCAAGTTATCTAAGGACCTCCCATTAGGCTCCAGCACTTAATGGTTGCACACTACCTATTCATACTGCCCCCCTAGGCGTCCAAGATTTCTGTATATGATGTGTGGTGAAGACAAAAATGATCAAACCATATCATCTTCATTATTTTAGCACTAAATTTCAGAGGCATATTCATTCACTGTCAAAGCTTTACAGGACAACTTTCTCCAAATGATCTTTCTTCCAAGGTGTAACTAGAGAAGTGACAAGAAATGGGTGTGATTTGGGACTGGTTTCTAAAATAGGATAATGGTAAATAATAAAAGGGCTATTTCATTAACAAAATGCAAAAATCCTAACGAATTTTAACTCATTATCTTCAAACATACATTAAAGTGTCATGATCAAGAATAATATCAATGAGGTAAAAATAATTTAAAAATTCACCTGTGAAATTAATCATATTAATTGACTAAAGAGACCATAAGACAACACCGTGTGAACTCAATCCCCACAGGGAGCTCTAAAATAATAGAAGAGTAGATGGTTAATTTACTAGTAGCAATATATTAAATATCTATAGCAAATAAAATGGTTATTTATAATCACACATCCCTAGAGGTTAAGAGGAACTAAAGGTGTAAGTGTGATAGCACTGGACAGCACTATTACACATTTTATTTTTTTCATCTTGCACACACCAAGGTTTTTATGTTTCCCTGATATTATCTTGCTGCTGTATGATACCAGGACAAGTACTTATTCTGTTGCTGCAGAATTTTGCAGCAAATAACAGGTAAGCAGTGATTGTCTTGAGGTGAAAACAGTAACTAAAAGGAATTACTTTCATTACTTCCTCAGAACTGCCCTGCCCTGGGGTGCAGTACTCCTGTGCACTACACACACACACACACACACACACACACACACATACACACACACACACACACACCTCACACACTGTCTCTCTCTCTCTCTCTCTCTCTCTCTCTCTCCCACACACACACACACACACAAACATCCACCCCAGAGGTCATGAAAGACTCTCTATTTTTAATATAACTTTTTGGTGACTTGATAAAATCTGTGTTCCTCGCTTGCGTTCAATTTCTTCAAAACAAATTTTGAGGTGACATCAAGAAATCTGCCTATTTGACAGCCTGATGAACAGAAGCCCCCCAAATCTACTGTTAAATGTACCCTTTGCTGAATTCTCCTTATTAGTATCTAAGCAAAAATTTCCTACTTCCTAAAAATGAACTACTGTGGTAAAGTAAGCCTTTATAAATTTTGAAAGTAAATGTCTGTCAGTTAATATGCATTGATTTTACATCATTTGAGTAAATAATTCCTTTTCCTTTTGAAGTGACCACTTCAAACACGTTAGTGGTACTAATATCAATGTGATAAAGCAGCAATAAGTAACATCTTAATTGAGTCACATACATTAATGTTTCAGAAAGACAAATTTGCTCTTCTCCAGATCTGTGATTTAGTAGGTATAAACTATCAACACTGAAATTGCACATCTTTGAGGAAGGTACTACTCTTAAAAAAGTAAAAGAGAAGGTGGGATGGAAGATGATAGAAAGGAGAGACTCACTAATCTGCATATATGAAAATAAATATTTTAAGGTAAATAAATTTAAAAGAATTTTACTAGGAGATAGCAGAAGAAATACAAAACTGTGCGACACATAATTAGGGATTGTCAATATGAAAGTGAATGACAGGAAGAGGCAGTCCTAGTACTTTCTGAAACCCTCTGTGTGATGCTACCATATAGAGTTGAAAACATTCCACTTGCACTGCTGTTTACCACAGAACCTAGGGAAGAGGTGTGGCTCAGCTATATATTTTAGTGATAATGACAATGGATTTTTATCATCTGTACCACATTTGAAATCCTTACATGTATAGCCACAATTTGTTCAGATTCCTCCTCATCTCTTTCCAGAAAGCACTGGCACGGGCCAGGGTAAAATAAAATAATTCATCCAGCTTACACTGTAGGTACTTGAACAATGGGTTCTCCTAATGACATACTAGAAATCCAGGAGCAGGATTCCTGTCTTACTTGATTATGTTCATCAATATCTAATATACCATCCTGGATAGTGTCTGCAAAACACAAAGTCAGTTAAAGGAAAGAACACTATTCAATTACCTTTTAAAAAGAACAAGAATAATCTGGTTCTCTCTTTTGATTTTAAAATCTTCAGGAGGTCCATTGAGGCCCTTGAGGAAGGGTTTTAAATGTCCAAGGGAACTAGGCTAAGACAGGATCCTCTGGAGATAGAGAAATCCTCTTCAGTTTCACAATGAACTGGTACAGAAGAAAAAATTCTGAGCCAAAGGAAGTAAAGGAAGGTGAATATGATAATAGGACCTTTCCAAAACACAATACAGATATAGAAAAAGGCTAAATGCATGTGAAAACTGAAATTAAAAGTATAATATATCAATCTGGAATATTGAAAATAATAAAATCTTCACTATAAGACTTAAAATGCCCCTACCAAGAATAAGATCAGTATCTTTTTAGTTTACCTGTGAGTTTCTTTGAGAAGAGGAACATAGAGATGTTCTTGAGGAGTGTAGTTATTATCAGGGTTAAAGATCAACATGGTCAAAGGCACAAGGGGCACATGACCCAAGGATAGTGAAGATATAAGTAAGCAGATTGTCCTGACTAGAGTTATGGAATAAAGATTATTTGAAGAGTTACATCACATATGGGTTCCCCAGATAATGTTAAGAAAATCTGAGATACAGAAAGTCTCCTAAGCTATACATTGTAATCAGTTCCCAAGGAAGGGAGGAGAAGGAAGCAGGGTTAGACAGAAGTAGAGGTGGAGATTTGGAGTGATGAGGCTTCAGCTACCTCAAGAGTAGTTCTGAGGCTGGGAGATGTTTCACAGTTGTCTTCAGTTGTGTGGAGAGGTCAAAACATTTTACCCCACCACCTCAATACAGGAAGAAGGTACACAAGGAGAGAGGACCTGAGGCGGGAAACCTGCCTTTAGCACAAGCAGCCCTGGAGGGCCTGGGAGCTGAGAGATTCCTCCTGGCAACACTCCTGGCTGAGGGAGCAAGCAGGCCAAGTAACACAAAAACATCAGACTTAATACCGAAACTTGGCGCATATGATGATTTTTATGTTTACATATTTCCTTATTTCTCTCAAAGTCCTTATGAGGGGACCCTATGTCACCATTACTCTAATTGGACAAATAAAGAATTTCGATTCAATATAACTATTTAGAGATGAGCTGTGCAAAACATCATCATCAATAACCACCAATTTCCCAGAATCTTACCACTTACAGTGCTCTTTCCTTCATGATCCTATAACAGTAGGTGTCTTAGAAGAAGGGGCTGAGGATTTCCTGGAGAGAAAGGGGGACTCCAGGATCAACTGGTGGGGTTCTTGGATTACATGAAGGAAAAGAATTTTAGTATATGCCAGTCAGAGTGCAGAAAGAAGTTTCTTTAGGAAAGCAGATATATATTCAAGAGAGGATACAGGCCACCTCAAGAAGGGTATGAAAAGGTATGTAAGAATGATATCAGTCCAATAATTTCAAACAAAGTATGGTGATCTGGTCAATCTCTAGACACTGTGACTGATCAGGGTTTATCTAATCAGTAAATAATGCTGTTTAATCAATAGATAGCATCTAAACTATAGATTCCTCAAAATGATGCATTTCTCTTGCTTAATCTATTTATTTGGTGTTTAATTAAGAGTACACAGATAGATTTACAGATTTTCTAGCAATTTGGAAGTAGCAGGTTTGTAAGAGAAATTGCCTAAATGAAATTACAGGTCTGAAAAACTATTCAGAACTTTACAATTAAAAATCTCCTTCCCTTGTCCTTCCTTTATTTCTCCTTTCTACCTATTTCTTATTTCTTCTCTCCTATCCCTATCCTACTATGCCAAAATTTAGTTGTGATCAATATGGGACTAGGTACCTCAGACATCTATAAATGCCTCCTTTTGACATTGAACGTACACCTCAACTCACACAAAATAATTTTTCTCCATGTTTTTCCTTCTTATCTTTAAAAGTTTCATCTTATTGTCCTCTTTCTCTCTTTCTCCTATAATCTAAAATATAAACAAAGTCAACATTTCCACATGTTATTAGTGAAATCTCAATGGTATATAAAACCTTAAACTATAAAACTTTGTAGGAAGACCCGAATAATTTCTACGCTTTATGGAAATATGCCATCAGTCTTCAGATTCCCACATGGATCTCCGTTATAGTTACTATATGGATAAAATTTCTTCATTAAAACACCCTCCAGCTAACAGAGTTCCCTGTTATTTCAGTAAAGCACATAATAAGATTTTTTCATAATGGAGTAGGTTTAAATTTCAAAATGAATAGCCTAAGAAAGTGTTATTTGAGCTCTCCAAATGTTAGGAGTTTTGCTTTATATTTGAAGGGCAACAAAAATAGGATAGACTTGATAATATCTATAAACTGTTTGTCAACATCTATAAATATTCAAAGTAATCTATAACTTTTTGATCAAAGCAAAAAATTAATTAAATGGTTTCATTTTATTTGGAAACGCAGTCCCTGAGAAAGTACAATATAGTTACTGGGATGTGAATATTGATGTACTGAGGTTCTTTCCCAATAATACACTAATTAAGAATGAGACCATCAGGTGGTCACTTAATATCTTTGTCCTTCTGTGCCTTCTGATACAAGGGTAGCATGCTGCCCAAACTTAGTTAGTTGCCCAAACTAAGGTGCAATAAAAATAACAGGTTAAATAGATTTCACAAAGTCAGAAACACATCCAACTATTAATTTTATTTTTGCAAAATTTAATGGCATTAATTTGTTCTTTAAAATGTTTTAACTTATCCTAATTTGTCATATATGAAGCAGAATGCAACTCAATTCATACCACACAAATAGAATTTTTCAATTTTTCATGTCTCTGGTTGTACACAAAGTAGAGTCACACCATTCGTGTTTTCATACATGTACTTAGGTTAATGATGTCTGTCTTATTTCACTGTCTTTCCTACCACATGCCCACTTCCTAACCCTCCTCCCCTTTGCCCTATCTAAAGTTCCTCTATTCCTCCCATGCTCCCTGCCTCTCCCCATCCCCATTATGAATCAGCATCCTTAAATCAGAGAAAACATTTGGCATTTGGTTTTCTGGAATCGGATTACTTCACTTAGCATTATATTTTCCAATTTCATCCATTTACCTTCAAATGCCATGATTTTATTCTCTTTTAATTCTGAGTAATATTCTATTGTGTATATATCCCATATTTTCTTTATCCATTCATCTACTGAAGGGTATCTAGATTGGATCCACAATTTAACTATTGTGAATTGTCTGCTGTAAATATTGATGGGGTTACATCAGTGTAGTGTGCTGTTTTTAAGTCTTTGGGGTAATTTATAAACCAAGGAGTGGGATAGCTAGGTCAAATGGTGATTCCATTCCCAGTTTTCCAAGGAATCTCCATACTGTTTTCCATATTGGTTGCACCAATTTGCAGTACCACCAGCAATGTATAAGTTTCTCTTTTCCCCCACATCCTTGCCAACACTTATTGTTGTTTGGATTCTTATTAGCTGCCATTCTGACTGGAGTAAGATGATATCTTAGAGTACTTTTGGATTGCATTTCTCTAATTGCTAGAGATGTTGAACTTTTTTTCATATATTTGTTGATTGATTGTATATCATCTTATGAGAGGTGTCTGTTCAGTTTATTGGCCCATTTATTGATTGGGTTATTTGTTTTAATGGTGTTAAGATTTTTGAGTACTGTATATATCCTAGAGAATAGTGTTCTATCTGACTTGTATGTGGTAAAAATTTGCTCCCATTCTGTAGGCTCTCTATTCACTTCAGTGATTGTTTCTTTTGCTTAGAGAAAGCTTTAGTGTTTTAATCTATCCCATTTATTGATTCTTGATTTTAATTCTTATGCCATATAAGTCTTATTAAGGAAGTTGGGGTCTAATCTGACATGTTGGATATTTAGGCCTACTTTTTCTTCTGTTAGATGAAGGGTCTCTGGTTTAATTTCTAGGTTCTTCATCCACTTTGAGTTGAGTTTTGTGCATGGTGAGATATAGGGGTTTAACTACATTTTTTTGCATATGGATTTCCAGTTTTCCCAGTACTATTTGTTGAAAAGGCTATTTTTTTCTCTAAAGCATGTTTTTGGCACCTTTGTCTAATATAAGATAACTATAATTATGTGGGTTTGTCTCTGTGTCCTCTATTTTGTACCATTGGTCTACAAGTCTATTTTGGTGCCAATACCATGCCATTTTTGTTACTGTTGCTCTGTAGTGTAGTTTAAGGTTTATCCTAGGGATGCAAGATTGGTTCAACATATGGAAATCAATAAATGTAATTTATCAGTTCAATAGATGTAATGATAATAATCATATTATCATTCAATAGATGCAGAAAAAAACATTTGACAAAATACACCCTTCATGTTCAAAATACTAGAAAAACTAGGGATAATAGAAACATATCCAACATCATAAAAGCTGTCTATGCTAAGCCCCAGGCCTACATCATTCTAAATGGAGAAAAATTGAAAGCATTCCCTCTAAAAACTGTAATGAGACAAGGATATCCTCTTTCACCACTTCTATTCAACATCATCCTTGAAACTCTAGCCAGTGCAATTAGACCAAAGAAAGAAATTAAAGGAATGCAAATAGGTAAAGAATAACTCAAACTATCACTATTTGCCAATATCATGATTCTATATCTAAAAAATTCCACCAGAAAACTTCTAGAACTAATAAATGAATTTAGCAAAGTAGCAAGATGTAACATCAACAGTCATTAATCAAACACATTCCTATACATCAGTGATGAATCCACTGAACGAGAAATTGGGAAAACTAAACCATTCACCATAGCCTCAAAAAAAAAAAAACCCTTGAGAATCAATCTAACAAAAGAGGTGAAAGACCTGTACAGAGTAACTACAGAACACTAAAGAAAGTAACTGACGAAAACCTCAGAAGATGGAAAGATCTCCCATGCTCCTGGATAGGCAGAATTAATATTGTCAAAATGGCCATTTACCAAAAGTGATATACAGATTTTTTAATGCAATTCTTATTAAAATCCCAATGACACTTGATTCAATATACAACCAGAGATATGAAAAAATGTGCTTTTTAAGTGTAACAAGAATTGTAATCCATTCTGCTGTCATATAGAAAGAAAGAGAGAAAGAAAGAAAGAAAGAAAGAAAGAAAGAGATAGAAAAGGTCCTGAGGATATCAGCATCTCAAAATTTTAATTGTGCCTGTATATATATTTGAATGAACAAATAAGTATAATGTAGGGAAGTAAATGACAAGGGATTCCTTACACTTAGATCATATGCTCCTGAAGGATGTCAGCCTACAGATACTGGTTTGTAATTTGTAATATTTTTTTTTCAACCAAAACTCTTTTTTTTTCTAAATAAAATCTAATGTAGAAGAGTTTTTTTTAAAAATCCCAATGACATTATTCACAAAAATAGAAAAAGCAGTAATGAAATTTATTTGAAAAAATAAGAGACCCAGAATAGCTAAAGCAATCCTTAGCAAGAAAAGTGAAGCAAGAAGCATCACAATACCAAACCTTAAACTATACTACAGAGCTATAGTAACAAAAAGCGTATAGTATTGGCACCAAAATAGGCTTGTAGACTAAGTGAAATAAGCCAGTCCTGAAAAACCAAAGGCCAAATGGTACAGAGCAGAGGACACAGAGACAAACCCACATAAATATGGTTATGTCATACTAGACAAAAGTGTGAAAAACATTCACTAGAGAAAAAATAGCCTCTTCAACTTATGGTGCTGGGAAAATTGGAAATCCATATGTAGCAAAATGAAATTAAACTTCTATCTCTCATTCTGCAAAAATCAACTCAAAGTGGATCAAAGATTTAGGCACTAGAACAGAGACCCTGCACCTAATAAAAGGAAATAATAGGCCCAATTCTTTACCATGTTGGCCTAGGATCTGACTTCCTTAACAAGACTCCTAAAGTGCAAGAAGTAAAATCAAGAATTAATATGTGGGATGGATTCAAATTAAAAAGCTTCTTTTCAGCAAAAGAAACAACCAATACTGTAAGAAGAAAGCCTACAGATTAGGAGAAAATCTTTACCACATGTACCTCTGATTAACCATTAATCTCTAGGATATATAAAGAACTCAAAAAACTTAACATCAAAAAAAAAAAAAAACCAACAACACATAATCCAATTAATAAATGGGCTAAGAAACTGGACACTTCACAGATGAAGAAATACCATCATTCAACAAATATATGAAAAAGTGTTCAACATCTCTAGCAATTAGAGAAATGCATATTAATACTACTCTAAGATTTCATCTCACTCCTGTCAGAATGGCAATTATCAAGAATACAGGCAACAATAAATGTTATCGAGGATGTGAGGAAAATGGTACATTGCTTGTGGTACTGCAAGTTGGTGCAACTACTATGAAAAGCAGTATGGAGATTCCTTAGATAATTTTGAATGAAACCACTATTTGACCCAGCTATCCCACTCTTTGGTTTATACCCAAAGGACTTAAAATCAGCATACTACAGTAATATAGCTATGTCAATGTTTATAGCAGCTCAATTCACAATAGCTAGATTATGGAACAAACCTAGGTGTCCCTCAACAGATGAATGAAAATGTGGTATATCTACTCAATGGAATATTACTCAGTTTTAAAGAAGAGGGAATTTATGGCATTTGCCAGTAAACGGATGGAGTTGGAGAATATCATGCTAAGTGAAATAAGCCAATCCTGAAAAACCAAAGGCCAAATGATTTCTCTAATATGCAGATGCTAATTCACTATAAGGCAAGGACCACTGAAGAAGAATAGCATTACCTCAAATTAGGTAGAGGGAAGTGAAGGGAGAGAAGGGGAGGGGATGAGGGGATAGGAAAGAGTAGAATGAAACAGACTTTATTACTCTATGTATATATGTGACTGCATGACCAATATGATTCCACAACATGTACACTCAGAAAAATGAAAAATTGTATCCCATCTATGTATGATATATCAAAATGTATAAATACATTCTATTGTCATGTATAACTAATTAAAACAAATAAAATTTTAAGTAAAAACTATATTACATCTATCAAAACTAAAATTTACCATTGATAAATTGCTATGACAAAACTGTATTTTGAATTCCATCAGTTTTTCTAATGTCTTTTTTTCATTTTCAAAATTCAAATGAAAAATACCATATTGCCCATAGTCATCATATCTTCTTAGTTTCCTTTGATTGTGATTACCATTTTAATATTTTCTTGATTTTCATAATCTTGACTATTTTAAAACTTACTAGTCAGGCATTTTGTAGAATGTTTCCATTTTCATTTGTCTTGCTTTCTCTGGATTAAACTGGAATTACATGTTTAAAGAAAAATATCATGGAGATAAAGCCTCATATCAAGCTATTCATAATATCGGCATGATATGGTGATGATGACATTGATCATTTAGTTATGGTGATGTCTGCCCAGTGACTGAATTGTCAAGGTGCTATCATTCATCTTTCCAGTCTGTATCCTCTAGGTATAAGTCACAGATTCCAGTCTATTTTTAAACAGTGGATTGACTAAATTACATTTCCAATAGTATCTGCACATATATTTTTTTAATTCTTCCATAGAGAAGATTTGTCACATCTACCCAACTTGTTTTTTCATTAATTAATACCTATGTATATATTGGTTAATAATCCAATACTACTTATTGTTTACTCAAGTTAATACAAAATTACTTAATTACTTCTTTGTTTGGGGGCTTCAAATAATAACTTAGATTCGTCTTGTATTTCCCTTTCTCCAGTCTCCCAATCAGCCACTTACCCAATGACTCTGATTCCTTTCATTTGAGATGGTTATTTATAACCAAAAGTCTGCGCACAGGCTGTTTTTGTTGTTGTTGCTGTTGTTGGTGTTGTTTTGTTTTGCTCCAGGAATCTCACTGCTTCTATGCTTTCTTATAGATAGAACTGGGAAATAGTTTTATGCATACAAGTCATTTTTGGTTGGTAGAATAAAGGCCAACAGAGACGTTCATGCCCTGTTCTTCAGAATTTATGAATATGTTATGTGACCTGGCAAAAGTGATTTTGTAGATAAGTTACAGAATTTAAGATACAGATTTTATCCTTTTTCATCTAATTGAGATAAACTTCATCAAAATGAGTCTTTAGCAGGCTGAAAGCTGAACTCTGATGAAGCACAATTAAAAGTCAAAGACATTCCAAACTTAAGAAGGGTTCAGGGCACCATTGCTGCTTCTGAGATATAGGCACCATGTGCAGGAATCTGATGAGACTTTAAGAACTTGACAGAAAGCAAAGAAACTAGAACCTTTGTCCAATAATGTAGGAAACTAGTTTTTGCCAAAGCCCAAATGAGCCTTTAAGTAAATTCTTCCTTGAACCTCCCAATTCAACCCAGCAAACAAAACTCTGAATTCATCTTTGTAAAACAAAGAGCAGAGAAACCAGTCACACAACCTGGACTGCTGACATAAAACTGTTTAGGAACAAAACTATGCTAAGTAGCTAAATTTGTAATAATTTGCTACAATAGCAATAGAAAACTAACACATGTGAACACTTGCAGGCCTACAATTATTTCTAAAAAATAGTATGTGTATATGTATATATCAAGCTAACACTTGTATCCCAGGGTTGTAGCTTGTTTTCCTCTTGCTTATTTATATATTTTTTCTGACAGTGATTAACTTAACTTCCACTGTCTTTCATTACTTATTTTATTTATTTTCAGTATGAACATAATTTCAGAATTGTTAATCTATATTCCTATGATAAACAAAGTTTTTATATGAAAATTTAAATTTTGTACAGTTCTTTTGTCTTTATCCTTAGAAACTGGATTTTTTTTTTTTTACTAAAGTCATCTTCTTTTCTCCATATTGCCTCCAGTGACATGTGTTGCATGTCATTATATAATTACACTCAATTTGAACAGTCTGAATCCCATTCAATACTGAGATTCCCAAACTTCTTTGTTCACTTTTCAAAATTTGAATTCACTAAGATCATTTTTTTAATGTACAATTCTATGAACTTTTCACAAGCATTTACAATCTTGTATACACCATTCCACTATCATATAGAAAAGTTATATCACACTAAAAATTCAGTGGTGTGTCCCCATCATACTTGATAACTTCATCTCACAATAGGAATTACTGATATCATTTCCAATTTTCTATGTTTGTTTTCAAATACTTTGTGACTTAAATCACATGAAATCTCAGTACTTTTGTGTCTGTTATCTTTGGTTTCCAAAGTTCATTTAAATTTCATACAGAATTTTTATGTATAAGTAGCCTTTTCTATTTGATTATAAATATTTATCTGTATGGATATATAATAGTTTATCCACATACCAGTTGAAAAATGTCATTTCATAATTATTAACAAAGCTCCCCTAGATATATATATATATATATATATATATATATATATAGATAGATAGATATATATAGATATATATAGATATATATAGATAGATATATATATATATAATTTGAAAGAAAATGTGTTTTGATATACTTGGATAACATCTAGGAATAGTAATGATAACTCAGATGGTAGACTTATGTTCATATTTATAAGAAACTATCAAGTTGTTTCCCATAGTGAATGTAACATATTTCATCCCCCATAGCAGTAACTAAGAGTTTTTATTGTTATGTGAATATATTCAATAGTAATTTTATTGTTGGATGTTTTATTTATATATTTTATAATAAGATCATAATTATATCATTATATTAAATACCTAGGAATGGAATTGCTGGGTCAAAAGGTAACATGGTGTTTAATAATTTAAAGAAATGCCAAACTTGCCAAACTGTTTCCTAATGTGGTTGCATTAGTTCACATTCTTACTTGTAATATGTAAGGATTAAATATTTTGTACACAGCTGTCAACACTTCTTTCTTTCTTTCTCTCTTTCTTTCTTTTAATTACAGTATTCATCCTGTTGATGGTGCCTCAAATATATTTCTGTCAGAAACTTCATGCTATGTAGCAAAAAGTTGAATGAAAAAATTGCAAAATCAATTTTCATTACAAAACCAATCAGGTGTAAGTATCTGAATTTTTAAAATGCACTCATTTTCATTTGTAATAGATATTTACGTCTTCAAGTAAACCATATCTATTTTCAGCTCATTTTTCTCCTCTTACACTTATAAAAATCAAATCTTTCATTATATGTATAAATATTGAATGATTCGTCATTACACTTAAATTTTGTAATGATTGTCTAAACATTATTACCTTGAGATAAAAAGTTGTCATTTTGTTAATAGCTTGATCATTCTACAATGTACACAGGTGTCAAAATATCACATTGTGTTCCATAAATACATTAAAGAAAAATAATTTTAAAATGCCACTTTTTTTCTTTTATTTTTGTGAATTATTAATGTTTTTCAAGTTCCCTTTGGAGAGGTCAATTATCTTGAATACACTTTTCAAATCAATTTTTACAGTAGTAATTATCCCTCCTTTATCTATCTCTACCTCTCTATTGTCTTCTAATTTGCCTTAACAATGAAATGAATTTTAATCCTTCTCTTGTATTTTTATTTTCCTTGAAGTAATTTATAATTTCTTGTGGATCCTTTGCACATTATATTAATTAATACTCATCACATTTATTTTGTCTTTGTGTTTTCCTGAATCTACTTAACAGGAAAAAAAAACCTTTCAAAATGAGTAACAAACTTAATTCATTCATTTGTTCATCATTTCCTTCACTCAAAAAAATATGTTAAATACCTCATACATTTGGACTATATATAACAATGAACAACACACACACACACAAACAAACAAACAAGCACCTGCCTCAGCTATATGACAAATAAAAACAAAAGTCAAGAGAAGTTAATTCTTATGAAGAAAATCAATAAAAATGAGAAGCAAATTATGAGAAGCCAATTATTAGAATGTTGGGGTTGTCTAAGTTCTGTAAAGAAGTGAGAACAAAAATAAATAAAAAAGGAGTGAGGAATTAACCAAGAGAGATACCTGGAAATCATCCAGGTAAAAGAAAAGAAGAACAGATTGTTGTGTTTTTTATATTCATCCACTCTTGGGCATTTGGGTTGTTTTTTACTTTTTTTTCTCTTGTTTTGTTTTTCATTTTAGAGTATTGAATATGATTTCTAGAAAGTATCTTAATGTGAAAATATATATTAAACAAATTCCTAGGAAAATTATTTTTAGACTCGGGTATATGTAAATATTCAAATTTATGTAATACCAAAAAAATAATTTCCACTTATTTCATTATTTTTCACTTCAAACAAAAATGCACACACTATATAATAGCTCCATATCAGCTACAGAACTTAAAATTGTAGCAGTTTTAATTTTTGCACTTCAAATATGAGTAAATTATCTTCAATTTGGAAACTTGTTATGGCATTAAATTAATTTATCACCATTTTAGAGAGCTATTCAATGAATTATGAACACTAATTGGACATCGCAGTGTGTACTTTTCAGATTTATCACATCATTCTTACTTTGATGCTTCCTTATTTCCCAACTTGCCCCAAATCAGGCACCACCACTACTTTGCTACTTCTACCTGACAGTTGGAAGGAACACCTGGCAACACATTCCAAACGCAGATTGGCAGGACTCTGGACCAATGGGCAGGCCGCATTGCCTTCCCCGGGCCCACAGCTGCCACGTGGGAGACTCCGGACCCAGGAAGGGGCGGGCCGAGGGGAGGCGTTAGGCAGCCCCACCAACAAGCCTCCCAGCCGCACACCTAAGACCATTCTTCAGCACCCACAGCCAGGTGTCCACTAGCCCTTCCTACTGCCAAGATGTCCCTTTCTAAGAAGCTGACTTTGGACAAACTGGATGTCAAAGGCAAGCGCGTCATCATGAGAGTGGACTTCAACGTTCCCATGAAGAAGAACCAGATTACCAACAACCAGAGAATCAAGGCCGCTGTCCCCAGCATCAAGTTCTGCCTGGACAATGGAGCCCAGACGGTGGTGCTGATGAGCCACCTGGGCCGGCCGGATGGCGTCCCCATGCCCGAGAAGTACTCCCTGGAACCTGTCGCTGGCGAGCTGAAATCCTTGCTGGGCAGGGACGTGGCTTTCCTCAAGGACTGTGTGGGCCCAGAAGTGGAGAAGGCCTGCGCCAGCCCCGAAGCCAGCTCAGTGATCCTGCTGGAGAACCTGCGCTTTCACCTGGAGGAGGAAGGCAAGGGCCAGGATGCCTCTGGGAACAAGGTGAAGGCGGAGCCCGAGAAGGTGGAAGCCTTTCGCCAGTCACTGTCCAAGCTAGGGGACGTCTATGTCAATGATGCTTTTGGCACTGCACACAGGGCTCACAGCTCCATGGTGGGAGTGAATCTGCCCCAGAAAGCAGCCGGGTTCCTCATGAAGAAGGAGCTGGAGTACTTTGCCAAAGCCTTGGAAAACCCAAAGAGACCCTTTCTGGCTATCCTGGGTGGAGCCAAAGTGGCAGACAAGATCCAGCTCATCAAAAATATGCTGGACAAGGTCAACCAGATGATCATCGGGGGCGGGATGGCCTTTACCTTCCTGAAGGTACTGCACAACATGGAGATTGGTGCCTCCCTCTTCGACGAAGAGGGAGCCAAGATTGTCAAGGAGATCTTGGCCAAAGCAGAAAAGAATGGTGTGAAGATTACCTTTCCCGTGGACTTTATCACGGCTGACAAGTTCGATGAGCATGCCAACACTGGAAGTGCCACCGTAGAATCTGGCATCCCCGATGGCTGGATGGGTTTGGACTGTGGCCCTGAGAGCATTAAAAAGAATGCTCAAGTTGTGTCTGAAGCCAAGCTCATCATTTGGAATGGTCCTTTGGGAGTCTTTGAATGGGAAGCCTTTGCCAAGGGAACCAAGGCCCTCATGGATGAAATCGTGAAAGCCACCTCCCAGGGTAGTGTCACCATTATAGGGGGCGGGGACACTGCTACTTGCTGTGCCAAATGGAACACTGAAGACAAAGTCAGCCATGTGAGCACTGGAGGGGGTGCCAGTCTGGAGCTCCTGGAAGGTAAAAGCCTCCCAGGAGTAGAGGCCCTCAGCAATGTGTAACTGACAGAGTCCCCTCCTCCTGTTTTCTGTCCTCAGCCTTTAGGTTAACTCAGTGCTCTAACATCTCAGCTTGACTTTGGTTAAAAACTACCATATAACAAGACCCAGGAAATGGGAAGGCAGTGTGTTATCCATTTCTCCTTACATCAGTGAAAGCACTTGTTCACTTTAGCTGTGTCATGCCTTTGCCTACCCTCTTCAAGATCTCCTTTGGACCTGTGAACTTCACTGCTGTGCCTCATAGGGAGGATATATTCTTAAGGTGCCCATTAAAGTGAGTCAATAAAGCTGAATCTCTCATTTTTTTAATTTTTTAATAATGGGGTAAGATGGTGCTTAAATTGGCAAACTATTAAACAATGAATGTACCCAAATAAACAAAAATATTTACATTTAAAAGCTAATAAGTATCATTAGAGCTCTGCTGAGAGATTTTTTCCCTAAATATGAAAAAATATTTTTTAAAAGCAAGAAATTTGAATAATAAAAAATGTATTAAATATTAAGAAGAAATTAGTCTGTAAGCACATACAAATATATATTATAGATGGAGCAACAAATTAAACTCAAATTGGAAATAATTTTTTTCCCTTACAGCACATGTAATTTAATAATAATCAACTAATTAATTAATCTTAACCTGGATTTTTTAGATTAATAAAAATATGTCTATAATTCTTCTTGTATGAAAAATAAAACAACTCATACTAGAAAATAAAAAAATAACATTATAAATATGGAAGAAACAAAAATATTTAATAGAGAATATTTCCCCAATTCTGTAAAAAAAAAGAAGAAGAAAAAGAAAATGTTTCTAGAGTGCACTGTTAGCAAGAAAGATTAAAAAAAATGCAATCACTTTTTTCAGTTTTAATTTCCTGTGTTCATAACATGAAATCAATTTTATCTATTCATTATCCTGAATAACTTTTACATAACTCTTAATACACATGAGTTACCATACTGGAATTTAAGAGAATATTAGTAATGTGATGGTCATCCCAAGAAAAAGGTAGGAGTTAAGGTATAACCTTGAAGACAAAAGTTTCAGTATTTTTTTTAATTTTAATATATATTTTAGATGTAGCTGACATACTTTTATTTTATTTATTTATATGTGGTGCTGAGGATCAAACCTAGGGCCTCACACGTACTAGGCAAGCGCTCTACCACTGAGCCACAACCCCATCCCCAAGTTTCCATATTTTAAATAAGTAAAAAAGTACACTGCTTTCCCACATAAAAGTTGATGGGTAAAATGTAGGCTTTTCTCCATGCAATTAATAAGTAGGTACCATCTGTCTAAAGTGTTAGTCTGAGATCTTGCTACATGGTTGATAGCCTGAAAGAGAAAGCTAGTGAGAGGTAAGGAGTCTTATTTTAAATACATGACCCAAAAAGTTCAAGAATAATTTTGACTTAATATGTCCACAATTAGTTGTGAGATAAAGCCTATTTGTCAAGGAATGCATGAGTTATAATCTCTCCATCTGATATCCAGCACCCAAAGAATAAACCATAGAATCTACTACTAACTGGAATAGGATGAGGGGAAATCAGCAGTTTCTAACAGACTGTCACTCTAACCATCCAAGTATTCATGATATTTTCTACATATAGAAAACAAAACTTGTCCAAGAAGGACAATAAGTTTCTTGCCTAGTCACTACACCCTATTCAAATTTGGATATCTCTGGGTGCTACACAACTCTTTCAATGGGAGCCATACATGACTGGAGAGTCAGGCAAGCTAAAAAGCACACCATTTTTCTCATGTCTTTCACTCTCCCCATTGCATACATAACCATTATACAATAGTGGAAAGAAGTGGAAAACTATAATAAAAATTCAAAACTGATAAAGACTATTAGTTTATTACAATTTTGAAGTAAGTCATGGTGGGCCAGAATTTTAAAAACCATCTTATCTACTGATGGGAGAATTTCTGTGGCTAGACTGATTCTTTATTCTGGAAGAACAATTAAGAAATTTTCATTGTTTTTTAACTTCGGGACAGCTTCTGAAGCAGATTTTGAAGAGCTGGGTCACATCAAGCCACTTCACAGGTTTCCTTTCTTCCCTGTGCTGGGACAGTTTATGGAAACCAAGGATGTCTTCATGTATCACAAAATTAAAAGCCTTTGAAGGGCAGAATAGAGGTTTCTTAACTTTCTCAAAAATCCAGATTTCAGGTTGGGGTTGTGGCTTAGTGGTAGAGCACTTGTCTAGCATGTGTGAGGCACTGGGTTTGATTCTCAGCACCACATTAAGTAAATAAAAGATATTGTGTCCAAATATAACTAAAAATATTTAAACAAAAAAAAATGAGAAAAAAGAATCCATGTTTCTGGTTTCTTTAATCCACTGCAAAAGAACCTAACTAAAAAATCTCTTTTAGTTATACTTCTGTAGGTACGTCTAACTCTTGCTTTTACTAAATAGGCTTCTTTGCTAGGACTACCTTGCACTTCTTTAAGGATGAGAAGCTGTGGCCATCTGATAAGCAGGCAGGAGAGCCTGTGATGAATCCAGAGCAGACAGTTTATCTTTAGGTAAGAGCATGTGAATTCACATCATTCAGCTGATAAGGAACCTGGGCAAGGTAGTTTGTGGCTGGGTCTCACTAGGGGCTCCTGCTGACAGATGAGCTGGCTTCAAAAAAGCTGGTTGCAACATTAAGATAAGAAAACGGAGAAGAAATCACACAACACAGAAGTAGTTTTCATGTCAAGAGTGGGACTGCTCTGTGACCTCAAGGGTCCTCTTCCATGCTGGAAGGCAAGAAAGTGAGTGCACTGGGAACCCCTCTGTTTATTAAGAAAAAGACATTCGATAGAATATTCTACCCAAATAAGGCAGGGGATAATGTTTCAAAAGGGGGTTTGCCCAATCCCATTGGGTAATGCTCAAGTCCAGAGCTGAAGCATTTCCTTGGAAAGGCCTCTTGCTTTGCACAGCATGTGGTGTGCAATACCAGTCCAATACCCCTTTACTCAAGGCTGAGGGGGGGGGGTGCTTTGCTCATGGGCATAGCGGCCCCCTCGCCACAGCTGGGTGCTCATAGGCCACGTTAAAGCTACTACTAAAAGAAAGGAGAATAACGATGAATGAATTCAAAATAACATCCAAAAGAAGAACCTATTTACATTTTGCCATACCCTGGAAGATCCACGGGAAACATACATTTGTAGATTTTTTTTATCCTAAAAGAAAGAACAAGCAAAAGTATTTTTTGAAAGAAGTTAAAATGAATTAAGAAGAAAATAACATGAGATGGCAAATAAACTAGAAAAAAAGTATTTTAAAAACATTAATTCAGGTGTTGGTAGTACAAAATAGAAAATGGCATTAAAAGGAATATGAAAAAGCTTTGAGATAAGAATCAGAGACTTGGATTAGAATATTGGAGAAAACCAGAAATTAATTAGAAACATATATGCATATACATATGCATATTGATGCACATATGTTGATATGGTTTGGATAAGCTCATGAGTGAGACAATGCAAGAATGTTCAGAGGTGAAATGATCAGATTATGAGAGATGTAACCTCATCAGTGGATTAATCAGTTTGAATAGGTTAACTTGGGATAACTGCAGGGAGGTAGGGTGTGACTGGAGGAAGTAGGTTACTATTGGCAAGATTTTGCAGTATATATTGCCCCTGGTGAGTGGAGCTCACTCTCTGCTAAGTGGCTGCCATAATAACTGGCTGTTTTCCTGCACCATGCCCTTTCACCATGATGTGCTGCCTCGCCTCCGACCCAGTGCTGTAGAGTTACCAGCCAAGGACTGAACCTCTAAAACCATAAGCCAAAAAAATTTTCCTCCTCTAAGTTGTTCTTGCACGTTCTTTTGTTCACAGAAATGAAAAACTGACTAATATACATGTCTCTCATATGCATAACTGTATGACAAATTCATTTTATATAATATTTTGTGCAGTTTTACATCACAAATTAAAATTCTATATGCATTAAAATATTGAGCTGTTTATTTGCTAAATGAAAATTTCTGAAAACTTAAAATTAAGGTGTTACCATCAGAATGTAGTATCAGTTTGGATTTTTTTATTCAAGTTTACATTATGGGGTTTGTTTTACCCAAGCTTGCATTTTGCATTATTTAATTCACTTGCTTATATATGGCTATTGTTTTATTTTCTGTGCATTTTAAACAAAATTATCTCTATTGTTATTTTTATTTCAAACAACATTAGCTAATAAAACTGTCATGAAGTCAATGAAAAAATAAAATTAGGTGCTGTTCTTCATGCTTTTATTCTTCCATTAATGTTACTTGTAAGTAATTTCCAATCTTACAACGTGAGTAGGAGTCTCCTACATGTTGGCTCAAATTTTGAGATTCCTATAACAAAATTTATTCATCTTAAAACTTGAAAGATCACATAAAAACGGGTAGGAAAATATTTGGGAAGTGAAAAATTGGAGGGTATGTGAACTGATATACAAGATAATGCTTTAGTTGGCCTCTACTTACCTCAGAGTCCAACAGGTCCACTTGGGGTTCCCTCCCTTCTCCATGGCCTGAGAACTTTCCCCAGGCTATCAGGGCAATTGTGGGCTCATCTTTGTTCCCTCTTCCACAGTCATTGCTTTGTTTTGCCCATCTTTTTACTTGCTTCATATGACAGTGTTGGTCCAGTCCAGGCTGTTACGCCTTAGTCATGAATTTAGAATCAGAATTATTTCTTTTGATTTTTTTTTACAACAACATTATTTTTAAGACCCAGCAGATCTGGATGTACTGTTTTTTTTTATTTGTACTGGTTTTAAATATTAACACAAAATACTTTTCAATGCACCAGAGTCCCTTAACTAAAAATGGATTATTTGTTTAATATTCTTTATCTTTTAGATCAGTTTTGTGTACATGACCAAATTGAGTAGAAAGTATATATGCTCCTGTCACACCACATACTGTATCTCTCCACTATCAGTGTCCTGCCCCATAGTGCTTTATTTGATTTGTTACAGTCATGAACCTACCTTCATACTTCATCAAGCAAAGTCTGCAGTTTACATTGGGATTCTTTCTTGGTGCTGTACATTGTGTAGATTTTGACAAACAAATTATGTTGTGAATCCAATATTGTAATATAATTCAGAATAATTTCATTGCTTTTATAATCCTCTATGATTTGCCTATTTGTTTCTCCCTCCTCCTTAACCTCTGGCAACCACTAGTATGTCTATGGTCTCTATAGTTTTGCCTTTTCCAGAAGGTCATTCAGTTAGAATCATATAGTATGCTACTTTTTCAGATTGGCTTCTTTCACTTACTAATATCCCTTTAACAGTCCTCAACATCTTTTCACACCTTGTTAGCTCAATTCTATTCAGTGCCAAATAATTGTGTATACCACAGTTTATTAAACCATTCACCCTAACAGGTCCTACATGTCACTTCCAAGTATTGACAATTAAGTACAAACTTACTATAAATGACCACTCACAGTTTTTTTAAAATATTTTTTTAGTTGCCAATGGATCTTTATTTTAGTTATTTATATGCGGTGCTGAGAATCACCTGTGCCTCACTAAGCAAGCACCCTACCACTAAGCCACAACCCTAGCCCATTCATAGGTTTTGTTTGTGGACATTTTTAAAATTTTTTATGACACACACACACACAACACACAAACCAAGGGCTGTGATTGTTGGATTATACAGTTAGAATATACTAAATTATGTAGGAAATGGCCAGAATGTATCCCAAAAGGCTTTACAATTATATAATCCTACCAGCAGTATATGAGTGCTCCTGTTGCTCCACATCCTTGCCAGTATTTAGTGTGATCAACCTAACAAGCATCTTGTCTCACTTCATTGTTGTGTTAATTTGAATTCCTGTAACAACGTGTGGCATTGAGCATCTTTATATTCTGACATTTCTGACTTATAATCTGGATATCTTTTTTTACAAATCTTTTGTCCATTTTTTATTGAGTTGTTTATTTTCTAGTCATTGAGTAATAAGAGTTATTCATATAATTTGGATAGCAGTTCTTTAACGTCTTTTACAAATATTTCCTCCCAGTCTGTGACTTGTCTTCTCATTCTCCTTTATCTGTCTTTCACCGAAGATTATAAGTTTAATGAAGTCCAACTAATCATTTATTTCTTTCTGATATGGTGCTTTGGTACTGTATCTAAAAATGTTACCTATACAAGGTTATCTAGGATTATCCTGTTATCTCACTAGAGTTAACTAATCTTGTATTTCACATTTTTAATTAATTTGAATTAATTAATTTCTCTTCTTTGAATTAATTTTGTGTAGAATCTACGATCTGTGTCTAGATACTCTCCCTCCCTCTCCATGAGGATGTCCACTTGTTTCAGTATCACTTGTTGAAATTGTGTCTTCTTTTCATTATATTACCCTTGATCCTTTTTCAAATATCAGTTGACTATATTCTATGTTTATAATGGCCTTCAGTTGACTGTTCCATTGGTATAGTAGTCTATTCTTTTTCTAATATCACACTATTTTTATTCCTATAACTGGGTAGTAAATCTTAAAATTACATCACATCATTATTTTAACTTTGCTCCTTACCTTCAAATAGTTACCATTTTATGCCTTTGCCTGTCGCCCCCCGCCCCCGCACACACACACAAAATAGAATCAGTTTGTCAACATTTAAGACAATAACTTCCTGGGATATTTTATGACATTATATTGAATCTATAGATCATTTTGATAAAAACTGATATTTTAAAAATATTGAATATTTCTACTCATGAACATAAGGTCTCTACATTTATTCATTTATTTTTAGATGTTTTCAGCAGATTTTACTCATATAGATCTTGCACTTGTTTTATAAGATTTGCTGATATAATGATAATGTGTTTTAAATTTTACATTCCATTTTTTTTCTATTGCTGACATGCAGAAAATCCATTAGTTTATATATGCTTGCCATATATACTACAATATTGCTAAATGTCTTAATTTTTTAATATATAAAGTTTCTATCATCATGTCATTTGTGATCAAAGAAAGTTTTATTTTATCTTATAGAATATATTTATTTTCTTCTTTCCATATGTTTCTGCTAAGACATCCATTATAATGTTAAAAAGCAGTGTGAAAGAGGGCATCCTTCCTCTTTCTGATTTTAGAGGGAAAGCTTTAAATTTCTTGCCATTATCTACAATGTTAATAGTAGGTATTTTGCAGATGATCTTTATTATATTGATGAAGCACCCCCGTTTCATACTTTTGAGGTCCCTTTTGAGGTCCTGTCATTAATGTACTTTGAATTTGTCACAGGCTTTTTCTGCATCTATTGAAATTATCATGTGGTTTTTCTATATTAGCCTGTTGATGTTTTGAATTATACTAATTAATTTTGAATGCTGAGTCAAACTTACATAACTGGGATGAATCCTGTAGGGTTGTAATGTGTACTGCATTTTTACACATTGTTAAATTCACTTTGTTTATATTTTGTTGAAGATTTTTACATCTTAGTACACAAATACTAGTCTGTAGTTCCTTTTCTCATGTCATATCTTTTGTTTTGTTAGTAGAGCAATATTGACCTCATAGAAAACTTAAGAGCATATATTCCCACTGCTACAATCTCCTGGGAGAGATCGTAGACAATTGGTGTAATTTCTTTTTTAAACGTTTATATAAAATTTCCAGCCAAACCCATATAGACCTGGTGCTTTATGTCTTGGAAGGATATTAAATATTGATTTAATTTATTTAAAATATATTTACCTGTTCATAATGTCTATTTCTTTTGTGTAATTTTTGGCAGATTGTGTCATTCAAGGACTTTGTCCATCTCACATAGGTTATCAAATTTGTGGTTACACAATTTGTAATATTCCTTTTTTATCTTTCTAATTTCTATGAGTTCTGTAGTTATATCTCCTCTTTTATTTATTATATTAGTAATTTGTTGCCTTCTCCCAATTTTCCTTGGATAGAGGACCATCATATCTTTTCAAGGAATTTGTGCTTTTAAATTTTCTATATTCATTTCTTGTTTTCCGTTTCATTGACTTCTCTAATTTTTATTGTTGGTTTTCTTCTCTTTAGTTTGGATTTAATTTTATGAATACTAGAGAGAAGATTAGATTACTGATATTGGATCTTGCTTGTTCTAAAGAAGCATGTAAAGCTATGAATTTCCTTTTAAATGCTTCTTTCATTACATCATAAATTTTTATAAGATGAATTTTTATTTAGTAAAAAGCACTGTTTAATATCCTTGTAATTTCTTCTCTTGCCTATGTGTAACTCAGAAATATGTTGCTTGGTCCAGGATTTTGAGAGATTTTCAGCAATCTTTCTGTTATTGTTTTCTATTTTAATACCATGGATGTCTGAGAGCATTCATTGTATGATTTCTTTATTTTTTTTCTTTCTTTGTTGTTGTTGTTGTCACTGTTGTTATATTCTGGGAATTGAATCCAAGGCCATTTTACCACTGAGTTAAGTCCTTAACCCATTGATTGATTGATTGATTTGATTTGATTTTGAGACAGAGTCTCACTAAGATGCCCAAACTTATTTGGAACTTGTGATCCTCCTGCCTCGGCCTCTTGAGCCCCTGGGATTATAGGCATATGCCACAGTGTTTGACTTGATTTCTACTCTTTTAAATTTGTTAAGATGTGCTTTATGACCCCGAATATGATTGTTTTTAACCTAGGAGTCTTAACTACTGAGCAACATCCCCAGCCCATTTTATATTTTATTTAGAGACAGGGACTCGGGACTGCCTAATTTGCTGAGGCTGGCTTTGAAATCCTGAAGTTCCTACCTCAGCTTCCAGAGAGCCTGGGTTTACAAGCATGTGCCACCATACCCAGCCAGCCTTTTATTAGTGAATGCTCCAGGTGAGCTTGAGAAAAAATTTATGGAATAAGTGGTTCATAGAGGTTAATTCTATTCAAATATATATAGTTTTTACCATATTCTTACTGATTTTCTTCCTGCTAGATCCATTTTTTGATAAATGGGTGTTAAAATTTCTGATAATAAAAGTAAAAACAATAACAAAATAGACTCATTTCTTGCACTTCTATAAGTTTTTATCTCATGTATTTTAATGATTTGATAGGTGTTACTTATTGCTTTTTTTTAAGATGGGTTTACTATATTATTCTTGGGAATCTCAAACATGTGAGCTTCAGTTATCCTCCTGCCTCAGCCTCTTGAGTAGCTACATCACCATGTCTTGCATCTGCTTTCTGTTGATGTGTGTAGCATAATATCTTTCTAAAATTCTTTACTTTTAATATGTACATGTTTTCAATTTTTAAATGGTTTTCTTGTAGACAACATATAGGGTTCTGGTTTCTGAGGGAAAGTTTGTTATAATTATTTTCTTTTTTCTTGTATAGTTAAGATTTCCCCTATGACTTCTCTCTAGATTTATTTTCATTATCTTTACTTTATTCAGTTTGAATATTATGTTGTCTAAATGGTTTTTATTCTTTCTTATAATTCTCTGAATTTCCTGGATCTATTGTTTGGTGTCTGACATTCTGAAAATTTGCCTGAACTTATTACTGCATCAAATATTTCTCTTGTATTTTTCTCTCTTTATTGTGTTTGTGGAGCTTATATTACATGTGTGTTACAACTTTTTAAAATTTTCCTACAATTGTTGGGTATTCTGTTATATTTTTCTCCATCTTTTTGCTCTTAGCTTTTCAGTTTTGAAAATTTCTACTGAAATTTCACAGGCTCAGAGTTTTTCCTCGGTTGTGTCTGGTTTACTTATGAGCCCATCAAAGGCATTCTTCCATTCTGACAGTTTATCTAGAATTTTTAAATTTACATCTCTTTCATTGTATTATCAATCTGTTTCTGCATCTTACCTACTTTTTCCATTAGGATGTTAACATAATTAACCTAGTTGCTTTTAAAAAAATGATGTCTAATAACCCTACTATAAATGGTTCTGATGTTTGCACTATTTCAAATTGGTTCCTTTTTTGTTTTTCTTCTTTATT
The DNA here is from genome assembly GCF_047511675.1 of Marmota flaviventris. Taxonomy (NCBI): domain Eukaryota; kingdom Metazoa; phylum Chordata; class Mammalia; order Rodentia; family Sciuridae; genus Marmota; species Marmota flaviventris. The sequence goes on from NC_092503.1 coordinate 104,372,953, forward strand.
GTGCCTTGCAACTTTGTTTGGAAATGTAGGCATGTGTATAAAAGGAAATGTGGTAAATAAGCCTGTAGTGATATAGTTGTAACCAATCAAAGAAGAGGAAGTGTTCTATAGTGCTAATATTAAGTCAGTGTTTTTAAAATTTTTGACACACACAGATTCTATATATATATGTATGGTATGATAATTGAACATATGATATAATGTGTAAAATAATAAAATAAGCATAATTTATACTTTCATCTCCTTAAATATTTATCATGTCTTTCTTTTCTATGAACTTCTTTATGAAATATGTAATATATTATAAACTATAATTCTCTCCTGCTAGAAGACACTAGAATTTACTCTTCCTAACTATATTATTATACCCATATCCAATATCACTCCACTCCTTTCCACAGCCTTCATATTCTTTAATGACCACTGTTCTACTCTCTACTTCTATAAAATTAGCTTTCAGCTGCCACATACAAGAAAGATCATGTAGTATTTGTCTGTGTCTGCCCTGTTCTACTTAACATAGTCTACTCCTCTCTCCATTTCATCTCACAACAGGGTTTTCTGTTTTGTGACTGAATAATACTTCCTAATGCTTAAATGCCAAGTATTTTTAAATCCATTCATCTCCTATGGACACCTTGGATGATTCTACATCTTAGCTATTGAAGGTAGTGCTGTAATAAACTTAGGAGTGCAGCTATCTCTGATGTTAATCTTTCAGTGAGCTTATGCTCCTGGGCTCTGATTTTTCTGAATGCTTCTTTGTCTTGTTTTCTTTAACCACTCTTTAAGTGGTAAAAATAGTGAAAGGGGACTGGAGTGAGATATTTCCATTTCCCCACATGAAAACTAAAGACAGCTAGAGTTGGGAAGTTTCCCTTCACCCAGATCAGTTAAGGTCTTCTAAAACCCTAGTGGATTATATTATAGTAAAATAGTTCCTCAGGAACACAGAAAGAAATTTATGTGGAGTAAAATGCTTTGGTATATATTTCAATGATCCTCTGGGAACTTGACGGAATTTGTCTCTGCTTTTTAGTGTGGAAAACCTATTAAAGTCCCTGGAAGCAAAACCTGAAAGTACAGGGGTCCCTCTTAAAAACTGGATCCCCGTGGGTTTCTTGTGACTCATAAAATTCCTCAATTACATTTTGAGTTCTCCTCCGGTATTGATTTCCATGGAGCTTTCTATGGGTGGGCACCTGCTCTAAGAAGTTGTTATTCTCTATAACTTCTTCTCCTTTTCTCCAATTTAGGAGAAGTTGTATCCCTGGGACCTTACTTCATGACAAATCTAAACACGGGCGTTTTTCATTTGTTTAAGTGTCTATATTTTGATAGCAAAGAGTGGCAATTTCTAAGCTCATTTTATGTTGAAGAGGAAAGTGAAAATCTGATTTTGCTTAATTTATAAGTTCAAATGTGTTTTTAAGTTCTTATACATTTCACATATTATAACATCCAATACTATCAGATAAAACAAAAATACAAAGATTTTGAACCTGCCAAAATTGTCTGCTCATTGACAAAACCCTGTGTCCAACCTCAGGGCTGTAAAAGTACTGTTTGCCTATCCTAAAGAAAGAAGTGGGAGGACTCCACAGAACTCGTTTGGACATGTCGTTATTCTCATGCTCCTTGGTGGTAGTATACTGGGACTAAATGGAGAGTTACTCCACACCTTCAAGCAGAGAGAATATTTAGGGTAGGTTACACACCCAGGGTGCAGGTGGATTTCTTTAAATGTTTTATAAGAACATTGTTTTACTTTGCAACCAACATTGCTCTGCTTTGTCTGCACCTAAGTCCTGGAGACAAAAGATGAGTCCAGTGTCCCTTCCTCATTTCCTCTTAGAGTCCTTGGTATTCACTGCCAAGAACAAGCTTAATTGGTTGTTTTTACTTATACATGACAGTAGAATACATTTTGATATAAACACTGATTAGTGTGTACCCTGACACTTGTCCATTATAAATTTTATACACAGGATTATTTCACTCAGGAGACATCTATTCCTAAGTTCACCATGTAATGCAGCCTTCGGACCTTCTACTTCTATGATAATTGGAACATCTGGAATATCATATTTGTGTATGCTTTCTGTGAAGGCATGAGCTATATCAGCTTTCTCATGTGGAACCAAATCACTATATGTTCAGTATCATATCAATTCTTTCTTTGATATGATATTTGGATATATGTTTTTTTCTTTCATTAGAAATGTAAAATGATGGGTTTTGTTTCTGTTGTCATTTTTTTACTTTCAGTTTTGATAAATTAAATCATTATGCTGTCTTAAAATACAAAATATTCTTGAAGATAAACTATAAGGTAAGAGAAGAGAAAGATAAAGATGTGGTGATTCCAAAGAGTATAGAGTATTACCAAATAATACTGATGATTTGTAGCTGATTTTCATAAGTAGATTAACTTTGAGAGCTAGCTGTAGCTTTCAAGAGTTTCTTCTGAGTTTCTGTGAAAGCTGATTAAGACTCAAAAGGGCAAATTGAGAAATAGTGCATTTGGCCTTTTGCCTGCAAAATTAATTACATAAAAGCCAGGAAGCAGTTATTTTTGCAACGCCAGATACAGCAACAATCTGAACACATTTTTTAACCTTATATATTGCAGTGCCATTAAGATTCTGGAGTGTATATGGTTTTAGATACCACATGTGTATACTTTGAAGATGAGTTTTTAATTTTAATTTTTGTTTTTCCCTCCATAGACCACACAAGCTCTGAGAAGTCAGGCTATACTTTGAAGCCATCTTAAGGTAACAGCATACTGACTCAAATGAAATCATGGATGGAGCTGTCCTGCTGCCGCCAGTCATACAAGAGGAAGTCTGACGTGAGTTCAAGGTACATAAACAAATGCATTGCCTGCTAAGAAGAGACATCCTGTTCTCTCATCATTTATACAGATGTACTATTATATAACAATAAATCAATCAGAATAAGAGCTTTCCTCCTAAAGATTAAAATTATTTACACATGGAATTAAGTATGTTTTATAAGTAATGACCTTGCTCTAAGGGTGAGTCTCATTCACATTAGAGTATTAATCCCATATACATTTCTTGAGCAGCAATTCTGTATAGTCTCTGACCTTGCAGCAAGATGTAGCAAATTCCTCCCTGAGTTCACAAAACTGAGTAATATAGAAAAATAAACAAACGCATATACTTCATTAGGATAAGTACAGTTGCTCCTCAGTATCTAAGGACAATTAGTGTCCTCTTGTATACTTTATATCACTTATATACTTCTATAATTCATAATTCAATGTAAACATTATGAAAATAATCATTACATTGGATCACTTAAAAAATAATGACAAGAAATAATGGTATATAAGTGCTCATACAGACAAGTTTTTCTCACATATTTTCAATCCATGATTGGTTGCGTCTATGGATACAGAAGCTGAAGATAATTAAGGCCAAGCAACTGTATAATATAGTTGAAGTGTATTGTGGTAAAGTGCCAAATAATGTGACTGATAATATGTGGCACCCATTTTAAGGGAAAGGAGGGTCATGTGATTTTCAAAGCCTGTATTATTTTAAATTTCATAAAATTGCTCATTGCCATTTCCGATATTTTCCAAAGATTACTTGAGCTTTGTAATGGAGAAAAACTCCAATTTGCTTTTTACTTAAATTATGTTTGTCATTGAAGACATCTAATTAATTGTAAGGTACAGATGTGCTTCAAACACATGCAAACCATTCGTCCCTGCTCCGTTTACTCTGAACTCCTAGAATTTTCTTCTTATTCAGATGAATTGAGCTTTGTAACCCAGACAAAGCTCCATGGTATAACTGTCACGCAGGCCCTTCATCAGAAGGGCACTGACTTTGGTTTAATGTTCTATTGTCATTAGCATGGAACCCAACATCACTTATACACTGCACACCTCCCCCTGAAAAATAATATAGTCAGTCCTGCTGAAGGCTTCTCCTCTAGGTTCAAAGTTAAGGAGACTAACATGAGACTCTGGTTTCTCTACTTGGATACTCTCAGGTTTCTCTAACCTTTTAGAATCATACTGAAAAATTAAGGCTCATAAAATGCCTCAAACACTTCCCATTCTTCCTACCAAAGTTTTGTTCAGAAACAAGTCTCCTCTCAAATATTGTCTCTGTAGTATGTGTTTAAATTCTCAAAAAACAAAATTAATTCTTACTTTCACAATAGCTCCATGCTTGTCCAATAATTGCTGCTTTACCAAATTATGAAGAAAGGAAGAACTGAAGCCAATAAACAGGAACTCTTTCAATTTCTTCACCTGGGTTGTGGTAAAGTGTCATGATAATTCTTTATTTTCTGTGAGGATCTTCATTCCAGAGATAAGAAGAAATAGTCATAGTTGATTGAATATTTGCTTCAAAAATCCTAGTTAGTTTTTATCTAAATGTTTGAATTTTTTTCCTTCAGAAAACATACATATTTCCTTTAACAAAAAAGCAATGTGGTGCTGGGACTGTGGCTCAGTGGTAGAGCGTTTGCCTTGCACATGTGAGGCACTGGGTTCGATCCTCAGGACCATATGAAAATAGATAGAGATATTGTGTCCATCTACAACTAAAAAAATATTTTTTTAAAAAAGCAATGTGTGTCCAGCAAGTGTAAGGCCCCAAATTCAATACCCAGAACCACACACACACAAAAGGAATGTGCATAAAAATTTAATGTATGTAAGTAATTGACAATTGACTAGAAAGGCTCTAAAGTTGCACTATAAGACACAAAAGTGACACGTTGATGTTGAAAAATGTTTTATTTTATTTTTTAAATGAAGCAGTTAAAGCACTTAGGTTTTGGTTTTGATTATGGTGAAGGCGATCCTCCACTCACTGTCTTGACAGGGTCACAGTGAGGAAGAATGCTGGCAAAGCCACGCTGGTTGGTGGGAAACCGAAACCATGAGACCCTTTTTTATGTAACTGGGACTTTTCATTTTCATGCTTATGTTCCTGACAGGAGGCATGAGTATGTTAAATGCCAAACAAATGAAATTTCAGATGGCTAGAACATAACAGGTAGTTCATGCCTTGGAGGCTGTTCTACTACCCCTCAGCATATCAAGGACAAAGTAGAAGGCTGTTCTTCTATCTCAGTACATTGTGGACAAATCTGATAATGGACAACAATCATCCTCTGAAAGCTCATGAGAATTTTAGGCACCACATTGATTATATCAACTAGAACCCGAGCCCATATTTCCGGCCTTTAAGAAAACCTAATCATTATGCTTATTTTACAAAGCTCACCACATGTAGTCTCATTGTTGATTAAGGAAAGTTATATTATACACTTAGGAAAGTTAAAACATATAAAGATGTATTCTTCTCTTTTTATAAACCCTTTTTTACTTTACATAAGGATTTATGATGAGCATAGTTAATATTGGTAGAAAGTGGATTGATGTTTAGAACTTACTTTCTATTGAGAAAGATTATAAAGATATGAGAACTAGTGCACCTTGACTGAGAAACAAAGAAACTCTTTGAGAAAGCAACTCAACCAGTTTTATGAGAATAAATTTAGGAATTAATTAAAATAGCTTTATAAGACGCAGTTTTAGAATAATGTTAGAAATATTATTTTATTTAGATTCTTAAGTTTAGAAATTCTTAAGTTTTTAGTTGTATGGGTTTCTGTTATGTTTTAAGAATGATTTATAAACTTTAGGATGTTTTAAGTATAAGATTTAAGGGGACTTTTTTATATGGGAATTTTAGATTAGAAATAAAGTACAAGTGTACTTTAAACTTAAAGGTTAATGATTGGTTAGGAGACTTAGAGTCTGGTTACATAGTTTGGCATTAGTTAATAAGAAAATAGCACATCTTGGGGAAAATAGTAAATCCTGGGAAAATCTGAAAAATGTAAATTAGTGACATATTTTATTAATGATTCTGTACTTTTAATAATTAACTAACTAAAGGTCATATCCTGGAAAAATGTAAATTAATATTACATTTTTTGTACCCCCAATCATGGTTAAGGAAATGTTATGTCTTGGCAAAGTTTTAAATTATATAATCAATGATGTATTCTGAATCTATAATTATGAGAAAAATTGTAATAAAAGATGACCCAGAGAAAGCTGCATTAGAGATCTCTCTCTGGAGATTGCTCCAACAGAACGACTCCTGTCTCATCTTTTCGCCAACGCCACTCATCCTTCAGGACTCCCTGGACCCCGCTAGGGCAGGACCCCAGGAGTATTATATTTATAAAATCTTATAAATATTTAGAAACTATAATTTATTTAAAAGAAGGATGATTTTAGTCATCTTGTATCTGTGAAGCAAAACAAATATGATACTTGGAATGCAACTGGCATGACCAGCTGAACTTGGGGAAGATAAAAGCAGGACAAGGGGCCAAAAGGGGATTAGAAAGTATGACAGAATAATCCTTGGACATTGTTTACGAATTAGAAAGAATGGGAAATTTAGGAATGGTGATGGAGGGCAGTTTTGAACTATGAAAAAAAGGGCAGTAACATGATAAAAATGTGTTTACTTATTCAGTATTTTAAGAAGCAAGCATATGTTAACTGGCTCTAAGTTAAATAAACAAGTAATTTCTAAGAGAAAAATCTTCAGGTCCTAGACCAAACCTTTAACAAATAAACCCTTTAAAAGTACTGCAGAAGAGGAAAACAAACCATGTTTAGTAACAGAAATAAACAAATATGGCTGGAAGAACAACCCATATCTCAATAATAACCCTAAATGTTAATGGCTTAAACTCACCAATTAAGAGACACAGGCTAGTAGAATGGATCACAAAACAAGACCCAACAATATGCTGCCTACAGGAGACGCATTTGATAGGAAAAGACATACATAGGCTGAAGGTGAAAGGTTGGGAAAAATCATATCACTCATATGGACTTCGGAAACAAGCGGGAGTGTCCATACTCATATCAAATAAAATAGATTTCAAGCCAAAGTTAATCAAAAGGGATAAAGAGGGACACTACATACTGCTTAAGGGAACCATACACCAACAAGACATAACAATCATAAATGTTTATGCCCCAAACAATGGTGCAGCTATGTTCGTCAAACAAACTCTTCTCAAGTTCAAGAGTCTAATAGACCACCATACCATAATCATGGGAGACTTCAACACACCTCTCTCGCCACTGGACAGATCTTCCAAACAAAAGTTGAATAAGGAAACTATAGAACTCAATAACACAATTAATAACCTAGACCTAATTGACATATATAGAGTATACCACCCAACATCAAGCAGTTACACTTTTTTCTCAGCAGCACATGGATCCTTCTCAAAAATAGATCATATATTATGTCACAGGGCAACTCTTAGACAATATAAAGGAGTAGAGATAATACCATGCATCTTATCTGATCATAATGGAATGAAACTGAAAATCAACGATAAAAGAAGGAAGGAAAAAGCATACATCACTTGGAGAATGAACAATAGGTTACTGAATGATCAATGGGTTATAGAAGACATCAAGAAGGAAATTAAAAAATTCTTAGAGATAAATGAAAACACAGATACAACATATCGGAATCTATGGGACACATTGAAAGCAGTTCTAAGAGGAAAATTCATTGCTTGGAGTTCATTCCTTAAAAAAAGAAAAAACCAACAAATAAATGATCTCATACTTCATCTCAAAATCCTTGAAAAAGAAGAGCAAAACAACAGCAAAAGAAGTAGAAGGCAAGAAATAATTAAAATCAGAGCTGAAATTAATGAAATCGAAACAAAAGAAACAATTGAAAAAATTGACAAAACTAAAAGTTGGTTCTTTGAAAAAATAAACAAAATCGACAGACCCTTAGTGATGCTAGTGAAGAGAAGAAGAGAGAGAACTCAAATTACTAGCATACGGGATGAAAAAGGCAATATCACAACAGACACTTCAGAAATACAGAAGATAATCAAAAACTATTTTGAATCCTTATACTGCAATAAATTAGAAGATAGTGAAGGCATAGATAAATTTCTTAAGTCATATGATCTGCCCAGATTGAGTCAGGAGGATATAGAAAACCTAAACAGACCAATATCAATTGAGGAAATAGAAGAAACCATAAAAAGACTACCAACTAAGAAAAGCCCAGGTCCGGATGGGTATACAGCAGAATTTTACAAAACCTTTAAAGAAGAACTAATACCAATACTTTTCAAGCTACTTCAGGAAATAGAAAAGGAGGGAGAACTTCCAAATTCATTCTATGAGGCCAACATCACCCTGATACCTAAACCAGACAAAGACACTTCAAAGAAAGAAAACGACAGACCAATATCTCTAATGAACCTAGATGCAAAAATCCTCAATAAAATTCTGGCGAATCGGATACAAAAACATATCAAAAAAATTGTACACCATGATCAAGTAGGATTCATCCCTGGGATGCAAGGCTGGTTCAATATACGGAAATCAATAAATGTTATTCACCACATCAATAGACTTAAAAATAAGAACCATATGATCATCTCGATAGATGCGGAAAAAGCATTCGACAAAGTACAGCATCCCTTTATGTTCAAAACTCTAGAAAAACTAGGGATAACAGGAACATACCTCAATATTGTAAAAGCAATTTATGCTAAGCCTCAGGCTAGCATCATTCTGAATGGAGAAAAATTGAAGGCATTCCCTCTAAAATCTGGAACAACACAGGGATGCCCTCTCTCTCCACTTCTGTTCAACATAGTTCTCGAAACACTGGCCAGAGCAATTAGACAGACGAAAGAAATTAAAGGCATAAAAATAGGAAAAGAAGAACTTAAATTATCACTATTTGCAGATGATATGATTCTATACCTAGCAGACCCAAAAGGCTCTACAAAGAAACTATTAGAGCTAATAAATGAATTCAGCAAAGTGGCAGGATATAAAATCAACACGCATAAATCAAAGGCATTCCTGTATATCAGCGACAAATCCTCTGAAATGGAAATGAGGACAACCACTCCATTCACAATATCTTCAAAAAAAATAAAATACTTGGGAATCAACCTAACAAAAGAGGTGAAAGACTTATACAATGAAAACTACAGAACCCTAAAGAGAGAAATAGAAGAAGATCTTAGAAGATGGAAAAATATACCCTGTTCATGGATAGGCAGAACTAACATCATCAAAATGGCGATATTACCAAAAGTTCTCTATAGGTTTAATGCAATGCCAATCAAAATCCCAACGGCATTTCTTGTAGAAATAGAGAAAGCAATCATGAAATTCATATGGAAAAATAAAAGACCCAGAATAGCAAAAACAATGCTAAGCAGGAAGTGTGAATCAGGCGGTATAGCGATACCAGACTTCAAACTATACTACAGAGCAATAGTAACAAAAACAGCATGGTACTGGTACCAAAACAGGCGGATGGACCAATGGTACAGAATAGAGGACACAGAAACCAATCCACAAAACTACAACTATCTTATATTTGATAAAGGGGCTAAAAGCATGCAATGGAGGAAGGATAGCATCTTCAACAAATGGTGCTGGGAAAACTGGAAATCCATATGCAACAAAATGAAACTGAATCCCTTTCTCTCGCCATGCACAAAAGTTAATTCAAAATGGATCAAGGAGCTTGATATCAAATCAGAGACGCGCCGTCTGATAGAAGAAAAAGTTGGCTACGATCTACATATTGTAGGGTCGGGCTCCAAATTCCTTAATAGGACACCCATAGCACAAAAGTTAATAACTAGAATCAACAAATGGGACTTACTCAAACTAAAAAGTTTTTTCTCATCAAAAGAAACAATAAGAGAGGTAAATAGGGAGCCTACACCCTGGGAACAAATCTTTACTCCTCACACTTCAGATAGAGCCCTAATATCCAGAGTATACAAAGAACTCAAAAAATTAGACAATAAGAGAACAAACAACCCAATCAACAAATGGGCCAAGGACCTGAACAGACACTTCTCAGAGGAGGACATACAGTCAATCAACAAGTACATGAAAAAATGCTCACCATCTCTAGCAGTCAGAGAAATGCAAATCAAAACCACCCTAAGATACCATCTCACTCCAGTAAGATTGGCAGCCATTATGAAGTCAAACAACAACAAGTGCTGGCGAGGATGTGGGGAAAAGGGTACACTTGTACATTGCTGGTGGGACTGCAGATTGGTGCATCCAATTTGGAAAGCAGTATGGAGATTTCTTGGAAAGCTGGGAATGGAGCCACCATTTGACCCAGCTATTCCCCTTCTTGGTCTATTCCCTAAAGACCTAAAAAGAGCATGCTACAGGGACACTGCTACATCGATGTTCATAGCAGCACAGTTCACAATAGCAAGACTGTGGAGCCAACCTAGATGCCCTTCAATAGACGAATGGATAAAAAAAATGTGGCATTTATACACAATGGAGTATTACTCTGCATTAAAAAATGACAAAATCATAGAATTTACAGGGAAATGGATGGCATTAGAGCAGATTATGCTAAGTGAAGCTAGCCAATCCCTAAAAAACAAATGCCAAATGTCTTCTTTGATATAAGGAGAGTAACTAAGATCAGAGTAGGTTCGAAGAGCAGGAGAAGAAGATTAACATTTAACAGGGATGAGAGGTGGGAGGGAAAGGGAGAGAGAAGGGAAATTGCATGGTAATGGAAGGAGACCCTTAGGGTTATACAGTGGAGGGGGTAGAGAGAGAGGAGGGGAGGGGAGGGGAGAGGTGGGGAGGGGGGAGGGGGGAGGATGGGAAAGGCAGCGGAGCACAACAGACACTAGTATGGCAATATGTAAATCAATGGATGTGTAACTGATGTGATTCTGCAATCTGTGTATGGGGTGAAGGTGGGAGTTCATAACCCACTTGAATCAAAGTGTGGAATATGATATGTCAAGAAATTTGTAATGTTTTGAACAACCCACAATAAAAAATTAAAAAAAAAATAAAATAAAAAAAAATAAAAGTACTGCAGAGAGGGCTAGAGGTGTAGCTCAGTGGCAGTGCTTGTGTAGTTTGGGTAAAGCCCTGGGTTTAATCCCTAGTACTGTGAAACAATGAATGAATGAATAAATAAAACTGTACTATCTGGATAAGATAGATGATATGTCTTATCCAAAGGAAAGAAATATAGGTTTTGAGTAAGAAATTGCTAATACTGAATTATCAGAAGCTAGGAGTTAAAAATACTTATCAAAGTTCTCAAGATTCATGCCACATCACATGGCTCAGTGTGTGCAGAAGCTTCTTGGAAATGCAGATTACCAGCCTATCTATAACACTCACTCTACCATGCGGCCTGCGCAATGGTTTCATTAATGAGGTTCTTGGCATAAAGTTAGTTAGAAGAGATCGAAATAAAACACACAGACTCAGTTACCTTATTTCTATTGCCAGGTCCGAGACGGCTCCCCTCTCTGGCTCCAACCTCTAACCGCCCAGCAGGGCAGCAAGGATTACTCAGGGCTAGCAGGAGAGAGAGAGAGTGAACACGCCAGGGAGTAGCCTTTTATTGGGGAACAAGAAATTCAGGGGATAATTCCATCCAATGAAGGTTGAGGGGGGACTGCACTCCAAGGTCAGGGTCAGTGATTGGGCCCCCGGGGTCAGTGGTCAGTCACACCCCCACACGGACGGGTTCTCTCATCAGGAAAGGGCCGGGAAAATTCCGACACAGCCAGAAGCCTCAGACCCTTAACGGGAGTCGCCCAGTCACGTGTCAGGATGGCTTCCCACAACTCACTGAATCATAAACTCTGGAGGTGGGATCCAACAGTGTGTGCTTCAATGGGATCCCAAGTATCTTTATTTCTCCTAAAGTTGTAGAATAGAACAGACTACTTAATTTTTATATGAAATAGAGATTAATCCCAGTGACAGTCATGCCACTGTTTATTTGTTTCAACTTTAGTTAACAATTTCAATTTCTAGGCTCTTTCTGCAAAATTATATATTCATCTATGTGTTATCTGGGTTTCCCTCTAGAAAACATATTATATGGTTCCAAAACCCTGGTTAATGTACTTGAGATTGCTGCACTGTTTATTTACCAGTACTCTTTGACAACTCATAAAAAGAAATAACAGCCTAGAAGCCAAGAGGAACTTTAAATAAGACATCTAAATTGTTAGGGAGGAAAAAAAATGTCAGAGTCTTATCTCTCCAACTAGAAACTCCTTTCGCAACTTGACTTTACTTCTTGATTATGAAAGCAAATTTCTGAAATTTCAATGGTTGAGAACATAACGAAATCTAAACAGAATGATATACATCTATCTATCATCTATCTATCATGTCTCTATCCCCCACAAGACTTGGAATCACAGTCTACATTTTACTCAAATCTCCCTTTTATGACATAGCACAGGATTTGGCACATAGTAGGTACACAGCTGAATTAATTGTTGACAATATTGTTGTTTTATAAACTGAAAGTTTAACCTACATGATATTGGGAGATATCTGGTAAAACATTTCACTATAAGGGGATTATCTTTTTTATCTTGTCAAAAGATACTGAATGTTCCATTAAACACAATAGGCCACAGAAAAGAATGTGAGCTACCAAATTGTAGGATAATCAACATTGGGGAAAAACAAACCAAAAACAGAAAGTTGAATTCCTATATATCAGTGAAATATCCTTACTGGAAGTCATTAAAAAGTTATTAATAAGTAGTACAAACTGTCCCACAGGGAGGATTGATAGAAGGAGGGGAACCTGTGACCATGATGACATACTGAGAGAAAACTTCTGAGTTATGTATCAACAAAATATGATCTTTGGTAAATATTAACAACTTCAAAAAATTAACAGTGGAAAATTAGTTACAGGGAATGCATCTGGATCACATCAGGGCAGATGTAATTTTTTCTAGTCCCAAATAAGTTGGAGATGATTTCCTTGTAGATGATAGGTTGAAATTTATATCAAAATTCCATTCACTACATATTATTTCCACTTATTTATGAAATTATGCCTAAGTAAATTATGTAAAGAAAGTACAAATTCATTTTTATTTATTGTTGTTGATGTAGAAATTTTCAACTTATATCAGGCATATACATATAAAATTGTGACATAAACATATTTTTAAGGTATTATTATAGATTTTTAGATTGCTGTAAACTTATTTAATAATTGTAGGCAATTTTCACATACTTAGCACGTTATTTGTACTTTTTTACAGAGTACCACCTTAGTACAGCACTTTTATGACATAACTAAATAAATATTATAGAATCAACAGCCACAGTTCCTGATATGCTGTATCGTATCAGGTACACCTTATATATTTATTTCTTATTCTTGCAAAATTTCTCCAAACTTTCTACATCCTTTGCTACAAAAAAGCCAATTATCTTGAAACCAAATGTAACCTTTTTTTTATTTCCAAATGCCTCCCTATCATTCTACCAAATAGCATATTTTTACCAAAACTTTAAATATTTTAGCCATCTATATTAGACACACTCTTATTAAAAAATACAGAATAACCAACCATTACAATTTGCACAGGGCTAAGGACTGAGACTTTCAAGATGAAAATAAAATAATGAGTACCACTCCATCCAGAGTGGCTGGTCACCCCAGGAGGCACAATCAGAGACTTTATCCACCACAGTTTACTGAAAGGATAATTTATGTAGGGGTAGGGCTAAGGATTAAGATAAAGAACCTGATAGTCAGTAACTAGAAAACCTGAAGTAGTAAGGAGAGGGGGCTGTGGTCAGAAGCAAGTGAAAATTGTAGTTGGAGAGAGGTTGCTGAATAGGTGGTACAGAGAAAGCCACTACAAAATGTTTGCATTAGTGAGTTGTTCAGATTAAATACATCAATTCTTTCTTGATAATGTCTCCCACCAACAGAAACAAACAAGAAACCAGAAAAAAAAGTATTTCTTTAACTCCCAAGACAGGGCTATGAGTGGAAAGAGATTGAAAGCGGATCAGGAGGGGCAAGCAATATCTAGTCTCTCAGTCTTTGCTGGTAAAGTTATAGTTTTTGAGTGACTTTTAAAATATGTTGTACTTAGTCACTCAGATATAGCAGATTCCAAGACATAGAGATCTCTAATTTGATCATAAAATCAATATATTATCTGAATATTTCCTCACATCCATATATTTCCCCATTCTCTGTGTATGCATGCATATGTGTATGTATATATATATGTGTATATATACATATGTATATACATGTGTATATATATGTGTGTGTATATACATATATTTATATGTGTGTATATATATATATATATATGTGTATATATATATATATGTGTGTGTATATATATATATATATATATATATATATATGTAAGAATAAATGTCTGTTATCCTTCCATAACACTTTTACATTTATTTGTTCAACCACTCTATCAGTTAAGTTAGCCAGGTAAAAATTTAACACTATTCAGGTTAAAAAATCTTGTTTAATTTCTATCAAATAACTAGAACCAGTAGTATTATACTGGTCCTTGAAGGAAGTAGACATACTAATTAATAGTAAAGCTGATTATTTATCTAATTAATAATATTAATCTGCTACATAAAAGGATTCTAAACACCATAAAGACTGAACATATTATTTTGCACTGAGCCAAGAGGAAAGATAACTCAATTAATGACTAAATTTTAGATGTGGTATTTTCTCATTTCAAAAACATAGGGTTAAAAAAACATACTTTTTATTTTAATTTATTTATTTATTCTAATTAGGCACATATGACAGCAGAATGCATTTTGATTTATTGTACACAATTGGGGCACACGAATGTTTAGTTTCTTATTTGCATAAATACTATTAAAAATATTAAGTATGTATGTGTGTGTGTGTGTGTGTTATGAAAATGTTAAATTAAATTAGCAGGAGGCCATTAGTGTGAGGCTGTCTCCATATTTTGGGTTTCTAACTAGTGAACTACAGTCTAACTTCTATGTAAAACAAACCCAAACATAACTTCGTAAAACCACTAGCCAACTCTCAAGCAGTCATAGGTAGTCACATCATCCCCCCAAAAAACACATGCTTAGCTGTAACTCAACAGGTTAATTCTCTACTTTCTTCTGTGTTCAGCCTATAAATAGATGCTCACAGTTACCACCACTGAGCTAAGCTCTCTGAACCTCTTCTGGTTCTGAGTGCTGCCTATTCAGAATGAATCTTAATTCATTCAAATAAACTGTGCCAAATTTAATGAGACTAAAGTTTTTCTTTTAACAAGACACAAGGTTAAAAATCTCTAAATTGCTTTACCAGTTTGTCAGAAAGATTAAAAACTTATAAGTGTTTATATTATTAATAATAGGAGAATGGCTTATCTCTGCTGCCACCCTTAGGGTTAAGAACATTTTTGCCAGATCAGAGTTTTCTTGAAAAAGAGAAACATTGACAGGAAACCGTTTATGTAAATTGTCATATCATTCCTATAAAATGCCCACCTGCAATCTTTTAATGTCCTTAAGAAAATTTGGGCTGGATGTGTTCTGAAATCAATTAATGCATATTCTCCTTGACTTCCAGTCATTTTCTTGGTATTTAAAGCATACTTTGATGATTGAGTTGCTAATTCATGTTTTCCTTAGTGATGAAAGAGGCCAATAAATCACTACTAAAATTTTGATATCTATATCTTTTCTCTTATCTTTTACATGCTACTTTAAAGGAATAATACAACTTTGATGATTTTATAGCCACTAAATGAGTCAGGACTGCCTTTATCTAGAGAGCTGCTACAGTGATAACTAGCAGTTTACTTCCTGTATTTTATCTGATTGTACATATATTTTATATTACACCTTTTGAATACATAAAAGCTATCTGATACATATTCAAAATGTTTTTCATTAAATAAATCAATTAATTAAATG
This sequence comes from Marmota flaviventris, assembly GCF_047511675.1. Classification (NCBI taxonomy): domain Eukaryota; kingdom Metazoa; phylum Chordata; class Mammalia; order Rodentia; family Sciuridae; genus Marmota; species Marmota flaviventris. The sequence goes on from NC_092503.1 coordinate 104,388,809, forward strand.
ACAAATTATGACTATAGTACCCTTTCCTCCTTTTCACATGAGTAAATATGGATTCCATACACTGAGAACTTTAACCTTTAGACAAAGGACTTTATCAACCACATGTCTCTTAAGTCTTAGAATAACAATATATTTATTTCATTTTAGAACTAAAACATCTAAAGGAGAGAGAGTATGTCCCAATTTGCTCTGGACTAACAACTGAGACTGAGACATCCCATGTTCAAGATTGTTTCTTTATGGTCTGTTCGGTTACCACTAGGGAGCGCCATCTCATGGGAAACTTTTGGAATATAAACTGACCAAGGTAATGAATGAATGATTTCATAGTATTTCAGAGACATCAACACAGAGAAAATTTAAAGGCCGTATTCTCATATGAGCATTCTTTTATGGTCTGTTATATTTGCATGGATCAATAATAGGAAAGCTTTATATTTCATCTTGAAACAAACACAAAACAACTATATGAAGATTGCTGGTACGTTAATAAGTTTTAAAGATGGAGACATTTGTTGTCTTTGAAGAATGTATTCCTTGTTTAAAGAAAAAAGAATAGGCTAGGTCCCTTTTGTTAATGCTTTTTATGAACATATAACTGTGAGCTAGAAACGTGCACTTTTAATTTTAAAAGGTCGAACTGTAATATTTAATGAGTATAAATAGTCATGAAAATATATAAGTCCATATTTTATGTTTTCTTTAATCAAAATGTAAATGTAGGGACTTTTGCTTCTTCCTTATTAAAACCATACAAAGTATATAGTTGAGACACAAGTTAGTCAGAGGGCCCTCAGACCCATTTCTCCTGAAATTGGTAAAAATAGAAAAAAAAATCAATTACAAGTGATAATTAACAATTGGTTTTCAAAATTATCTTTTACATTTAACTCTTAAGATTTTCACGTAGATTTGTAGAAAAATTAAGAGATTTACTCATATTTTAATGTTTCTTGACAAATTTCTTCACTGTTCATAGAGACCTATCCTTTAAGAGCAAGCTTCTTTGATAATAACAGGATTATAGAAGTTGCAAAACATTATTTGAAAATTTTAATCTTGCTACTGCCTCCACTCCATAATGTATCACTGTGCCAAACACTGTGACACAGCCTAAATATCTATATATAATACCATGTCTTGCTCTTAACATAATCTAAATATGACAAAGACAGATTGAAGACATACCACAGCATTTTCACACTACAATTAAAGGAAGTGTTCTCTTCGACCAATGACTCAGCTTTTCCCTTTATTGAGGGTTCTTTTCCTTGAGGCAATATGGGGTGTTGAAAGATGTTTTTCTTTTATAAGAGTAGAAGCATAAAATTGTAAATAAAATGATATAAAAGGAAATTTGGTATGGAGTTTTAGTGAATACAAAAAATGCAAAATGAACATTGAAAACACCAAAGCCAAACAAAAGCAACTTCCTCACCCCAAACAATAGGCATATTCTCTTGCTCTTTTAGAAAAGAGTCCACACAGAATTGGATGATTCCCCAAAAATGACCTAGGCCCACATTTCCCTTGAAACTATTTATGTAGCTGTGGGTGGTACTCCAGTAGGGATAACAACAGTCACATGTGACTACATTCACATGCACATTAGCAAAAGTTAACAAATACCTTATTTACTATTTTAAAATGTAGAGACAGAAATGATGGTGAGAATAATACAGAAAACACTGTTTAGCAAACAGAATAGTCCTGGTACTAGCCTGAGGAGAAAAAAAATCTATATCGAATGGCAAATGGAACTAACTAAAGAAAAATGTGTTTTACTTCAAATCGTGTGCGTGTGTGTTTGTGTGTGTGTGTGTGTGTGTGTGTGTGTGTGTGTATCTGGGACTCTAACACACCTTATATGCACATGTTAGGGAAGTACTGTAACTAAACTACATCCCAGCATCCAATTCTGTTTTTATAAGGCAGATGATTAGAGATGATTGATTCATAGAACTGGCCCAAAAGTAGAAATAAGAGAAAAGGCATAAAGATTCCCAAAGGAAAAAGTGACCTCAGAGGGCCTGTTGTGTGACATCCCAGCCACTGTGATCATGTAAGCCAATTTCCTAAAAAAGTCCCCTGTCATGCATTTGTTGATATACTCATGTGTCTTTCTCTCTGGAGAAACTGACTAATTCAATGTCCAGTGTTAACAACCATTTGTCCCCTAAGAACTCTCTTGTGGTCCTGAAACTTTATGATGATTTCTTCCTAGGGAAGAAAACACTGGAGTTAACACAGACTCAATTGGATATTGAAGAGTACTGAGAATTTCAGATCTTGATGGTGAGACTTAATTATATTTATTAAGCAGAAAACCTTGCTAAGAAGACAAAAATAGCTTGAAGGAATGTGATCTAGTGTTATCGTTTTATGTTAAATATTCCAAACAAAAACCCATACTCATCCTTTATCTTTCTCAGGGGAAGATGGTCAAGTTGAGAAATGAATGAAATTGCATTAATATATACAAAGACTACAAAGAGAGCAAAGTTGTCAGTAGAAGCAACATAAAAAATGTGGGAAATCTGAATGATATGTTTAATAATGACATTTAATCCTAACCTCTAAATATTCGAGTTATGAATGTCTAGGAGGCACCAGTGGCATTTTGGAGGCTATTTTTATAGTAGCCAAACCTAGTAATTGTTTCTTATTTTTAATCCCAAACTCTTAAAGACCGACATACCCATTATAATATAGTAAAATGGTAGTAATACAAGTATATAAAATCATTATTGTTCATTTTCCTTTATCCCATTTCTTAGCTATGGAGATAGGATACATTTCATCAGAATGCATGTAGAACTAACTATAGAAAACATTATGTTTCTTCTTGAGTCAACCACACTGTTCAAATATGTACACAATGAATTTGCAAATCACAATGTACCCAAATCCAAAATATTATGATTATATTAGTAAATAAAATATCATTTATACCTTCCCCACTTTCAATATCAATGTACTTTATACATAAGACTGGAAAGAATTTGATTTCATAATGTCAATTTCATAGTTTGAACCAGTATTTCCTTTGTGAAATGGAGTTTACCTGCAATTATAGGCATTTGCAACTTCCTTATTTCTGTCAAAATAAATAAAGTAATAAAAAGCCCTATAGTTATCTAGAGTAAGTATATTAAATGTGACCAGAGCAAAACATCTGTAAATTCCCACCAGATTCACTAACACATGAGAAAATCCACAAAAATGTATGAAATTGAATTTTGTTCCAGCCTATGATAAACTGTTATTCATGGTTAAGTATTCATAATAGTAGTCCAAAAACAAAATTTCCAGCTTAAGGGCAATAATGCCCTGAGGCTCATGTCATAACACAGGAATCTTTTTAACAATGCATTTACAAACACTAAGCTCATTTACAAGTTCTCACATCCTTATTTTCAATTTGGCAATCTTTGATTCTGATATGTAACACCCAATTTTTAAAAAAGCATTTCTCTCTCTTATCGTATATAAATATGAGTGGTTTCAGTATCCTAATCCTATTTTTTTCTAGAATCTGTTTATTCCTCTGTCCTTTCATTTTCCTACACTTGTATAGGATGGCTAACAGTAACCCTTTTCTCTTTAACTCAAATCTATTCATTAAAAAAGGCCAAAATCAGCGAGGATGCAGAGGGAAAGGCTCACTCATTGCTGGTGGGACTGCAAATTGATGCAGCTAATCTGGAAAGCAGTATGGAGATTCTTTGGAAAACTTGGAATGGAACCACCATTTGACCCAGCTATCCCACTCCTCAGTCTATACCCAAGGGACTTAAAAATAGCATACTACAGGGATACAGCCATATCAATGTTTATTGCAACACAATTCACAATAGCTAAATTGTGGAACCAACCTAGATGCCTTTCAGTAGATGAATGGATAGGGAAAATGTGCTATATATACACAATGGAATATTACTCCATATTAAAATTAGAGAACAAAATAATGGCATTTTCAGGTAAATGTATGGAGTTGGAGAATGTTACGCTAAGTGAAGTAAGCCAATCCCAAAAAACCAAAAGCCAAATGTTTCCTCTGATATAAGGATGCTGACTCATATTGGGGATGGGGTGGGGCATGAGAGGATTAGATGAACTCTAGATAGGGCAAAGGGAGGGATTAAAAGGGAGGGTAGGAAAGATGGTGGAATGAGATGGACATCATTACCCCAAGTACATGTCTGAAGACACTAATGGTGTGAACCTACATTGTGTACAGCCAGAGACTTGAAAATTTCGTGCTCTCTATATGTAATTAGAATTGAGTTGCATTCTGCCATCATATATAACAAATTAGGATAAATAAAGAATTAAGAAAAAAAGGCCAAAAGCATCTGAAAATTTCATTAAGCCTTCTGACAGGCATGAAAAGCATATATATTTTATTATAAATTCTTTTTCTTTTTCTTTCTTTGTATATTGGAACATTATTAATATCAAAAATTGTAAAATATATTTAGTATTGTCTTTAGATATAGTCAAGCAGGATCATTGCCCCTTGAAAATATCTAAATCTCCTTTTTGTGGCTATAAAATCCTGGGGCCTGTGATTTTATCCCAGAAATGTACTCTAACATGAGACCAGGACTTGTGTTGCCCCCAGTCTCTGTTTCCCCCACTGGCCTGCTATTCTACTTCCTAATTCTCATCTGAGGTATAGACATGCCCCAAAGTATGGTTATTGAATCTGCATCCACAAATTGTCTCAGAGCTGTCCCAGAGCCTCAGTTCAAGGTGGGCTGCCTGGTTGGTTGGTACTTATTTTTTACAGAATCAAATGATGATGGGACACTAAAAGGTACTTACCTCTTGATTTTAGGTGCAATAAATGCTTTTAATGAAAAGGGAGCAACACTCGAAATAATTATTTTCTCAGGGCTTTGCACCCTATAAGGGAAGCCAAGGAAATTCTTAAATAATTTTCAGAATAGTAAAATGGGGTTTTAATTTTTTGTGATAAGAAGTAAATGTTGATTCTGATAGGTTTGAGGATCACTGTATCTGACTAAGCATAGGAAGGCATTTCTTCTTACCTCTGCAATATTACTTGAGATCATAGGAAAAGTCAGATGGAGGGAAGAAGTTTCTGAGTGTAAAGTATTTAAGGAGCATATAATCACTGCTCTTTTCTTTTTGTCAGGAATTCTAGCAACTCTTTTTGTGAATGGAATCCTGTCTTGGAAATTGACAAAGCACTCTCTACTAGGGACAACATTGGCATCTGCCATTAGAATCTAATTTTGTGTTTCAGCATCCCTATGTCCAAAATGTAATTTGAATTAACAAAATATGCCTTGAAGCAACAGGGAGAGAAAAGCAATCCAATCTCCCTAAGATAAATCTTGAAGAGTTAAAAAACAAAAAGAAACAAATAATAAAACCACAGTATCAAATAATTCCACGTACAAAATATTTCTAAGGTCTCTGCAATTTTGGTAAAGAGGAATGAAACACTGTGTATTTACTCATTAAGGATGGATTATAAATTAGATGGTATTTAATGATTATTTTGTCAACAATTATCACAATTAAAATTAGCAAATTAATCAGTACCTATGATGTATATTTGATATCTATTATTTGTTTATATTATAAATGAAAGTTTTAATTGATTGAATTATCTCTGCCCATTTCCTCCAGCCCAAGTTTGTGGCAGCCAACATTCAACTTTCTAGTACTCTGCGTTCAAATTTTTGAAATTCCACTTTGTATATGCTTCTAAAAGTGTTTTATATGGTATGAAATAATGATTCATATTTTCAGCAAAAATCAGTAAGGTATACTTTCAAATTTTACCTTAAGTATTTTATTTTATTTTCCAATCAGCAAAACTTAAAAGAATATGCTACTTGGTAATGAGACTAACAGGTCATCCACTGCTTAGTTTCTAATTTTATTTTTGATGATTTTGCTGTTGGAAGCTATTTTATTGAAAAGAAGTTTTTGTGTAAGACAGATTCTTGTTATACTTTGCCAAAAATACCATAGAATTAAGAAAAGTGAAGTGTCTTTTTTAATTTTCTAAATGTTTTTATGCATCATACTTAAAGATAATAGTGTGATTCATTCTGATATAATCATACATGCATGCAATATAATTTGCTTTGGTTCATCCCTAGTACTTCCTTTTTCCTTCTCCTCCTCCCTCTCTCTGTTCTCTTTCCTCTACTCTACTCATCTTCCTTCTATTTGTTTATTTTTATCAGTGCATTATAATATACATAGCAGTGCATGCACCATATGCATACATGTACATAATATAACTTAATAAAACATTTGAAGTGATGTTCAAAAATACAAATTTTTACTGAATCAAAATTGCTGAGGATGTGAACTGGATGTTATCATATTGAAGGAATTTATCAGTTTCAAAGATGATTTTTTTTTCTTTTTACATTTTATGTATTAGTGCATTATAGTTATATTTATCAGTGGAGTTCATTTTGGCATAATCATACAGGTATAGAATGTAATTTGTTCCATTTAAGTCCCCAGTGTTTCCTGGCTCACTTTCTTCTCCCTCCAACCTGTTCCTCTATCTCTACTTTTCTTACATCTACTTATTTATACTTATTTATTGTTTTTTTTTTTTAAATTGGTGTTTTATAGAAACACATAAAGTGGAATTCACTGCAGTGTATTCATATCTGTACACAGCATAATTTGGTCAATTCATTCCTTAGTTTCTCCCTTTTTGCATCCCTCTTCCTTCTTCCTTTATTGTCTTGCTCTACTCCACTGATTTTTTTCTGGATATTAATCTGCTATCAAAGGAGTAGCTGGCAAAGATTTTTTTCTCCCATTTTGTGGGCACTTTATGATCTTATTTCCTGTGCTCTACAAAATCTTTTAAATTAGATGCTGTCCTACTTACTGACTCTTGATCTTATTTCTTGAGCTTTAGGGACCTTGATAGGAAGTCAGAACCTGCACCAATATGTTTTATGGATGATCCTATGTTTTCTTGTAGAAGTTATAGTTCCTGGTCTAATTCCTAGGTTTTTAATCCACATTTTTTGCAGAGTAAAAGTTATGAATCTAGTTTTATTCTTCCATGTATGCATATGCAGTTTCCTAGCACCATTTGCCAAAAAGGCTACTTTTCCCCGACATATATTTTTAGCACCTTTGTCAAGAAGGATGACCGTGTCTATGTGGGTTTTTCTTTGTGTCTTCTATTTCATTCATTTGGTCTTCACATCTATATTAATACCAATACCGTGCTGTTTTTGTTACTATAGCTCTATAGTATAATTTGAGATCAGTATTGTGATGCTTCCAATGTTGCTCTTTTTGCCCAGTACAGCATTGGCCATTCTGGCTCTTTTATTTTTCCAAATTAACTTTAAGATATTTTTTTCTAGTTCTGTGAAGAATGCTTTCAGTTTTTCTCCATTCAGTATGATGTTGGCCTTGGGTTTGTCATATATAACCCTCACAACATAGAGGTAAGTTCCTTCTATCCCTAGTTTCTCTAGTGTTTTAAAAATGAATGGGTGCCGGACTTAGTCAACAGCTTTTTCTGTATTGGATTCTCATCCTTAAATTTATTTATGTGGTAAGTTACATTTATTGATTTGCATATATGAAAACAACTTTGAATCTCTGGTTTGAAACCCAGCTGATCATGGTGCACTATTTTCTTAATGTGTTTTTAAATGTAGTTTGCTAATATTTTATTAAAAAATTTTACACCTATGTTCATTAGGGATATTGGTTTGTAGTTTTCTTTCCTTGATGTGTCTTTGTCTGATTTGGGTGCCAGAGTGATACTGGCTTCATAGGATAAATTTTGGAGTCTTCCCTTATTTTCTATTTCATGGGATAATTTGAGGAAGATTGTTGTTTAGTTCTTTAGAGGCCGGGTTAAACTTGACTGAGAACTCCCGGTTGTGATCGTGAGCTTTTATTTGCTGGAATGCTTTTAATTGCTGCTTTAATCTTATTGATATTAGTCTGTTTAGGTTTTATATACCCTCATGGCTCAATTTGTGTAGTTCTTATTTGTAGAAATTAATCAATATCTTCTAGGTTTTCTAGTGTGTTTCAGTACAATTTTTCAAAATAGTTTCTAATGATCCTTTGGATTTCAGAAATGTCTGGGATGATATTTCCTTTTTCATCCCTAATTTTGTTTATGTGGGTATGTGGGGATGTGTATGTCTGTCTGTCTGTCTGTCTCTCTTTCTCTCTCGGTTAGTTTGGCTGAGCATTATCAATCTTGTTTCAAAGAACCAAGTCTTTGTTGCATTGATCCTTTGTATTGTTTTTCTAGTCTCAATTTCATTAGTTTAGATTCATGTCATCTTAATTATTTCCTGTCTTCTACTGAAGCAGTTTGTTCTTCCTTTTAATCATTGAAGTATTATTGAAGTGCTTTAAGGATCAAGTCACATTCAATCAACATGAGAGAATTAAAAAGGAACCTTCTTCTTGCAAGGTCAAAAAATCAATTACTGATAAAACTCATATGTTTTATATTTTTAGTGTTCTGTTGAGAGAAGTTCTTTAGTAAGCATGTAAAATAATACTAATAGCAATGACAAAAATCATAAGAGCAGTTTTCATATAGTAAGAAATACTTTATGATGGGCATTGTTAAAATTCTGTGCATGTTAAGAAAGTTAACTTAATTATCACAATCACCCTCTGAAATATGTGCTGTAATTATCCTCATTTATAGATGAGAAAACTATAGCAGAGTTAGGAAATGATGAAACAAGTATGAAGAGGTTAAGTTAGACATAGCACATAGGACTACACTTAAATATTTTTGTTTCCTATAGAAAAAAAAAGGTATTTGAATATCCATAAAATACTCAACTTGTGATAATTGTCATTCACCTAATATTATTGGCATTTCATCTAGAACATGTATTGCTAGCAATCTAAAGTTTAAGTCAGGTGAATCCAACGTATCATACAGGACAAACCATTATACTTGTGAATAAGATCATAGCTCTAATTTATCCTATATTATTAGCTATATTGACCTTTCTAACCCAATAATATTTTTCTATTACTAAGGTAAAAGTGTTCAAATGTGCAACATATGTGAAGTTACTTTCTAAACTCTAAAACGTTAAGCAATTGTTAGTAGCATTCATTTTTATCTTTCTCATCTCATCCACACATATATTTATAGTACTTTCAGCATCTATAAATTTCTGCAAATAAAATATGCTAATGATAGACTCATTTAGTCACTTATTCAACAACTATACATGAATAACTTTAATATTCAACAAAATCTAGGGGAACCTGGACAAGTCTACAATATGGAAAAATTTAGAGGAAGCTAAATAGATATAACAAAGCTCACTATCAAGCCATGGGAGAAGGATGGAACAAACTAGGCAGAGTCCAGAATATATGAAGTTCCTGGAGGGAGAATGAACTGAGAAATGTTAAGAAGTACTATGTTTGGAACATTGTCATGAGGGAATAGGAGAATTATAATTTTTCCTAAGAAATACAATATACTGTGAATAGTAGAGTAGAGTTAATAGGAGAAAAGTCTACAATATAGATGATGTGTTGGATGAGTTGAAGGCTGGCTCTTAACAAATCTTGAAAATCATCCATCTAGAAATAAAGCTGTCCTTTCAAGAGTTTTCCTGGGCTGAGGGATCCCTTCAAGAAGTAGTAGCATGTGAATACATAACCAACAACATTTGAACCAATCGAAGACAAAAGATTGTTTTGAAACCTAGAGGACGGCATGAAGTCATTGTACCTAAAAATTTCCTCAGTGGCAGAATTTATTTTACTTTACTTTATGAATAAAAAAAATTTGCCAAGGACAATATTGCTTGAGTAAATGACATGATCCAACATCATAAAATGTGATGAAGATGTACAAATCTATAATTGTAAAATTTGTTTTGTAAACCTAGGAATGTGAAAGATTTTGCTTTGGGCTTAAGACTACAATGAAAGAATTATGAATTACCTTCATTTGTGATTAACTTGGAATAAATGTGAAAATCCTAAACTGGAATTTAATAACCTAATGAAGGTTAGATTTTTTTTTCCCATCTGACTGTGAGTATTCCAAAGATTATTACTAACCTTTCAAAGTTAGAAAGACAACTACAGTATATCTCCAAATAAAAGGCAAATGAGATATATTCTTGATTGAGGGTTTAGAAATAGTTTCACAGCCTGAAAGATTGACTTTTATTGGGTTCAAACAGATCTTTGTACACCAGTGAATTATTACATAAATATAAAAATGTCATATGTCAATGAGTGAGATATCACAGCCAACTGTAGCAACATCCAGATAAATCACTAAATGGATTTCTTTATTCCTTGCGCCTTATTTTGAAGGGAGTTAACCTTTGGCAAAAACCACCTGCTTAAGAGACAATGAATCAGGAGACCAAAGAAGTCATCAGTTGACCTTTGAGAGAACAAGAAGAGCTGAGGGAAGGTACATGTACAAGAGGATTAGTAAGTCCTCACCATGAATTTGCATCATTCTGTGGTATAGATGGTGATATTGTGTGGAGTTGGGTCTAAGCCCAATGAAGAACAAGGTGTCAATTGTTATGTATCCATGGTCATTATAAATGAATACAACCTGTGAGTTACTGATTTCAGAAGTGTAGCTGTAAATTCACCAAATTAATATTTTTTAAAAAGCCATAAGAAAAATATTCTTCCTTTTGTCTCTTTCACTCATTTACTTACCCAATATTGTCATACTCCAACCATGGATGTCCTCAATTTTCTTCATGTATTTGCTTCAATTATTGCCTTCAATGGGAATGCAAATCAGCCTCATCTCCATTGTTCCATGTCCATTATTTCCTTCAAAGTCAGTTCAAAATATATTACATTCATGAAGCTCGTCTGACCATCTTAACCAACTGTTTGTTTCTTGTTCATGAATTTCAAATAAATATTTTTTATTCATAAACTCAATATGCATTCAGGAAAAGTATTAAGAACTGGAAATAAATGTACATAAAAACAAATGGGTCCAAGGGTCAAGAATATTAATGTTTAGAAGGGAAATATACATAAGATAAAGAGCCATATTCAGGAAATTATTGAGGTAGAAATGTGTACCAAAAAGTCACGAGCATAGAAAAAAAGCACTCAAATATTCCTAAGAAACTAAGTAAGACTATCATGAAAAAATATTAATTATATTATAAACAATATGTAGGAGTTTAGAAGGAATAAAATAGGGAAAAGAGAGTGATCCATGGAGCAGGAAAAACAGTGAGGAGGCATGGATGAGAAACTGGGAGGGGTTGGACCATAGGATCTCTGTGGGGAGAATATAGAGCATGAAGCATTTTCTTAATCCAGAAAGGAGAGTTATTTTCAAGGATCATGATCAAAATATTTATAACCAGTACAACACAAGACTTATGGTTAGAATATTTACTTATGATTAGAATATTTAAGTCATAGCACTGGAGTTACGTTAAAGAGGGAACAGCTGCACCGTGTTTAGAATTTTCTCCAGTTGAGGGGAAGTCCACGTGGGCCTTGAAGGCAGGAATCCAGGGTTCTAAAGCAGAGCAAAAGGAATTACAGGAGTAAGAACAGTGGAAATTTGAGAACTGATATTTTTAAATAATGATGCATAATATTAATATGAATAATAAAATATAAAATGTGATAGACAAAGGAGCTGGATAGAGGAAAATAAGAACATAGTGTCACTGACTGAAAGTATGAAGAAAGCTTTATCTAGTGCTCTCAGGCAGTCTCAAAGTTTTAAATAACTTTGGAGATCTCCTGCGAACTCTTCATTGCTATAGTCTAATGTTCACTATCTTAACATGAAATTCCAATTAAGATGACTAGGAGTTAATTAGATCTAACAAGGATGTGATAGGGATAAAAAGGAAAAGATCTTTTCAGGAAAAAGTGACTGGGCAAAGGCTCTCCAGTTAGGATTCGCATTATTTGTACACCAGTGAATTATTATATAAATATAATTATCCCTTGGAAAAAATATTAATCTCCGGAAAATTTGCCTTTGATGACTAATTTTTCCTTTAAGGAAAATATTAAATATTTGTAAATATTACTGTAAATGGAAAAGTTTCTTGTTTATAACATTTTTCAGAGGAGTGTATGTTATTTGATTTTAAACAGTTTTTATAAAACACCAGTTTTCAAACATTTTTTTCTTTGACAATAATTTAGGCAATTAGTTATTTTCTTTATTGGTAAATGACTTAACTAGTTAAAGTCAAAGGACAAGCATAGATATTAAACCAACAGTTTGTACCATCCCCCATTCAATGTATCTTTGCCATTCACACTACATGGCTGCTGCCAATGGAATTTTAACAGTCTTTCTGTCTCACAGGAATTTCAAAAGTAAGGAATTTGCAGTTTCAATAAGTTAATGTGTGAGTTACTGTACAGGCCCACTTAGATTTTCTGAGATTTCCTAACAACTCATTATTAAAGACATTTTCTATTTTAAGTTTTTTTTGTGGGTTTTTTTTTTTTTTTTTTTTTTTTTGGTACTGAGGATTGAACCCAGGGGTGCTTAACCACTGAACAACATCCTCAGCCCTTTTAATTTTTATTTTGAGACAAGATCTCACTAAGTTGTTTACGGCTTTGGTAAATTTTAAGGGTGGCCTCAAACTTGTGATCCTCCTGCCTTAGCATCCTGAGTCACTGGGATTACAGGTGTAGGCAGCCACATCCGGCTTCATGTAAGTCTTTATAGAGTGTTTGGTCATTGTGACTTTTGAAGTTCTGTTAACAGAAGAATTTACCCTGCAACAGTGAACCGATACATGCTAGTGAACAGGATAGAGGATGGGCAAACTATCTTTTCACTCTTTTCTATTTCTTATGCACAAGTAAATGCTCTCTTGCTATTTAGCAGAAGTATCTCTGTTTTCTATAGTATCTTCTAGAATAAGTGAAAGAGTGACTTGGTAGAAATAAATGATTTATCCATCTCTTAATCTTTTCTTAGTCTGTCCTATAAAATGTTTAGCACAGAGAAGTTACAGCACTTCTCAGCCTGAGCCCCAGAAAATTATTACATCACTATGTTTTTATCAGGATCTATCTTGATAGCATTTTTATGACCATAGGGATTAATGAAACCAAATTATCTAATTTTAAAAAAAAATCTTGTGTTTGTGTGTTTATACATAGATATATAACTAAAGTTCTTATTCAGAACCAATACTCCTTCAATTAAAACTTCAATAAAAGCATTAGGAAGTGAAATTGAGTAATAACAGCTGAGCAACTGGAGGCAGAGTGTGATTTGTAGCATAAGGAGCAGAAAGAAATCATGCAGATCAAGAACTGAAAGGAAGTAAGTAATCTAAGAAGAAAATAATCTTGGCTAAGAAGTGTCTATCCCTCATCTGAAGAAAAAATTAGTTTTCAGGAAACATCACCTGTTTCATCAAGTAGACTGTCTATAACAAATCAGCTATTCCAATTCACAAACTCCACCTCTAATATTTGAAGAGTTATAACATAGCCATTTTAAAAATATGCAGCAGCAGGCATTTGATAAAATAGTGTTCAATATGATAATCATTTCAATATGATAATTCTTTTTTCATTTGAGATTTGAATTTTTTTAAGAACTAGTCATGAGCAATTGCAATATGTGGTATGACATATAATTTGGAGATCTTTATCAAACATTTTAAATTTATAGGCATAATTCTCATGCTGTACATAAGAAAAACTTCTCATAATTACAAAAATTTCAGTGTATGAAAATCAACTAATCAGGATTTAGACTAATGCTGCAAAACAAATGAGAATGATAACTTTTTCATGATAAATATATCTTGAAATATTGAATAAAGTAGCAAAAATAAGTAACCATTGTTTGATTGTCATCTTTAATTAAATGAAGAGTTTACACTGCTTTTTCATTGTCAAAGATACAAAGCACTTCTTGTTATGTAAAAATCAAAGAATGCATTAATAGTTTTAAACTTGGCATTAAACTACCTCATATGGATAAGCTGGCTGTTCAATTATAGTCACCTTTAGTGGAAAACACTGGCACTGTTCATTGGAAAAAATCTAAAAGATTACTTACAAATTATGCATCATTAATTTCTGATTTTTACATGCTTTTTATGTGTAATCACTGCTGTGATTATTGGCCAAAGGTAAAATATGTCATCATTATAAATTATGTTGTTCATCTTTTAATTGCTCACAGCATTCTCAACTATAAACTTCCTCTTCAAATAACAAAAGACATAATCTTCCTTCCTCATATTTTTTCTTCAACAATGAATGTTTAATACCTACTAATTACACATACATGCACATACACACAGAAAATTGTACTAGGTATTTAAAGAAAATGCAGTGCATGCAATTTATGTCAGTATTTTTAACCACTGGTTTTATAACACATTATATTGATACTTATATCCATACCCAGATTATGGGCACATCCACATTACACAGATCAAAGTTTGCAAAGGCATGGTTAAATTATTTTTTCATGCATCAGAACTCGGGACTTTAGTTTTGTATTGCCCTTCCTAAAGCCTGTTTATGTTTTGGCTCTGTTATATCCACCAAAGTCTCACGTGTTGAAGGCTTTGTTCCAATAGAGTTCAACAGTATAGCTTTTGGAAAATGATTGAATTATAAGGGCTGTTACTTATCAATGGATTAAATCACTGAGAGATTCACAACTGAATGTACTATTGAGAGGTGATGGAAGCTGTGAGAGGGGAAACCTATCTGAGGGTATGCCCTGGAAGATTTTATCTTCTCACTGGCCACATCCTCTGTTTTTGCTTCCGGGCTGGCATGAAGTGAACAGCTTTCCTCTGTACTTCTGACATGATATTCTGCCCAAAGCAATGGAGCTGGCTGACTATAGACAGAAGGCTATCAGTCAATATAAATCTTTTCTTCTCCAAGTTGATTTTCTCAGGTATTTTATCACAGCAATAAAAAATCTTAGTTACATACTCTGTTATTTCCAGCATCAATTAAATGTTCTGATTTTCAAACTGTTTTAGAATATTGAGAATTGACATAGTTCTAATTTTGAAAATTTATTAAATAATCGTTTATTCTTGGCCTTATACAAAATTACTTGGAGGAAATTTTTAACATAAATATTTTATTAAGGGCGAAAATTGTCACAGACTGTTTTTACCAAATAAACCAAAGTATTAAAAATAAAAATAATTTTAGGGATATGATATTTTATTACGTTAAGGCACTAAGTAATTAAGTAGTGTGATTGCAATGTCAAACTTTTTCACCTCAATGACTGTCATTTAGCAAATGTCTAATATAAGCCCCATGCACTAGAGATTGCTTCTCTTCCAAGAATACCTATAAAGAGGCAGAAATACAGAATAAGTTTTCTCTTAGTAGAAGACATCTTTACATGCAGACATAAGATCCAAGTTAGATTTGTAATTTACTAGGCTCAGCATTTATCCAGTTGCAATGCCAATTCATATCTTCAAGTTGCGGTAAATACTTATCTTTCATTGTCTATAAAATATGTTCCTTCCTGTGTATTCTTTAACCGTTTCAATGGACATCATACATATTGTCACCAACTGTGTGGGCTCATATAGTGTTCATGTTTTTGCACATATCATTTTTGTCTTTTGAGCAACTAAGGACAGATTTTTTTTCATTGCTCATAGTATTTATGTTAACGCTAGGTATGTTATAGATAATTAGAAAATTATTGCTGACTAGTCTGGTTTTCCGATAATTCCATTCTTTAGAAAAGTGACAGTGAAACTTGTATTATTACAATGTGGGGAGCTTTGAAAGATTACCATATCTAAGACATACCCCAGACCAAAAAACATAGCGTTTATGGGTAGGACCCAAAAGTCGAGGTTTTTCAAGCTAAAAATTTATGTTACCTATATTGAAAAATTCACAATAAAAAATTGCTAAGTCTTTAGAATTTTGAAGAAAATAGTGGTTCTACCTATAAATTTTATTTTTAAATACATTATTTGTAGTGTTCTGAAGTCACAAAAAGAGAGCATCAACAGTGCAAGAGATTCTATGACACTCATTTTATTCTTGAAACATTTTTTCTACATGTATGCAAGCCACTTCAGAGAAAAAGGAGATTAACAAATTCTGACATATTCTTATTTGTGGAGTTGACTTCATTATGGGTCTTAAAGTAACTTCAATGTGGCATTTGAATTACATAGATTTTTGTGTAAGTTATTCTTCTGCTTCTATTCTTTGACAGCATGTGTCTTTTGAAACAGATTCTTTAGGACCAAAGTTCATAGGATAACTACTGTATCGCTAAAAATGCCTAAGTGAATTCCATGTTTTGTATACTTCTGGGAGATCACTATCATTTTCACATGTCCCCCCAGCTTGGAAATCAGAATGTAAATAACATGTAGTGATATTAGTATTTCTCAATAAACTGAAGTAATGAGATTTTGCATCTTTATTATTTGTTCTTGGACTGGTTCATTTTGTGTTGTTATAATAACATACTTTAGACTGGTAAGTTATAAAGAGAAGAGGCTTATTTTGGCTTATGGTTGAAGAGGCTGGCAAGTCCATCCTATTGACTCAAGAGAGCTTCAAGGTGAAAAGGGGAAGGGATGCAAGCTTGTATGGAAGAGGTCACATGAAGAGGGAGATCATGGAGGTGCCATGCTCATTTTGCAGCAGTCTTTTCTTGTGGTAATCGATTCAGTCTCAAGACAATGAGAACTCACTCCCACAAGAAAAGCAATGGACCCTCATACAGGCCCCAACACCTCTCACACAGTACATTGGAGGCCAACCTTCTACATGAAATTTGGTAGGAACAAATTTTGTTGAAACATAGCTGTTCTAAAAAACTCGAGAGGGAGGGAGAAGATGGCGGCGAGGGGAGTGCATTGCCCCCGTGTGCTGCGTCACTGTGTGGGATTATGACGAGTCAGGACGGCTAAAGGCTATCTTGTTAGGAATTTCCAGCAATAGTGGGGTGCTCCGGAACCTGGAGGAAGGATTTCCATCGCATGAGGATCGGCTACGGGGACTCAAACGCGAGAGATTTGTCGCACGGAGGGTAACACTGCTTACTCAGCAAATCGCCCCGCGGCTAGAGTCGGCAGCGCGCGCTGGGAAACGAGGAGATAGCGACGCAGGGATACAGCGCTGCAGTTTCTGCCAGCCGTGCAAGCATCGTACTCAGGGCTGAATTCTGGGTTCGAGACGGGAGAAGGAAGCGGTCCATCTCGGTTCTCCACACTGGTCAGACCACAGAGGAGGCCAGCAGCCACCATCTTGGAGAGCTGACGTCACCATCCCTGTTTTCGACTGACCGCAGCTCATTCAGCCATAGAACAGGTAATTTCAGGCTGCCGTTCACCTGCGGCTTGCAGACAGATTACTCAGGCTCAGTCCCTGAGTGCTTCTTGGAGCCTGCTCTTATCAGAGCATACACCGAGCACGGAGCGGCTGAGTTCCAGCTCCCGGAGCTCCCCTGGGCCAGGGCTAAGGAGCCTGCGGAAACTGCTTCTTGGAGCCTGCTCTTATCAGAGCATACACCGAGCATGGAACGGCCGAGTTCCGGCTCCCGGAGCTGCCCTGGCCCAGGGCTAAGGAGCCCGCGGAAACTGCTTCTCGGTCCGGGTCCTGCTGAGGACCGGTCAGGAATCAACCGTTGCTTTGGTTACCCGGCAAAGGGAACGAAATGCTGCCATTCGCATAGGATACCAACATGGCAGAGATCTGATGTCATCAGAAAGCGGCGGAGAAGGGAACTTCATCAATACCAGCGGCGACAGAAACAGTTGGTCTCCTGGTAGGGAGGGTGAGGCACAGACACCCGAGTCTCTCTCGATTTGTCGTCGAGCCAGAAGGGAGGAGCCGGGCCACCGCCCGCGCCCGGAGCAGGCCCAGTGGCTCGCCGGCGTGGTGATCGCGTGACCCCAATTGGAGAGGGGGCGGAGCGGAGCCGCCACCCGCTCCCGCAAGGTGGGCAGACCCGCGACCCAGTGGTACACGGGCGTGGTAGGAGGGGCAGGGCAGAGCCGCCACCCGTGCCTGCAAGGTAAGCAAACCTGCGACAGACTGGCGGGTCAGGCCCAGCGGCCTGCCACCGTGGTATACACGTCACCCCAACTGGAGTAGGGGCAGAGCAGAGCCTTCGCCTGCGCCCGGATCAGGCCCCACCGGTGTGGTGGTCACGTGACCCCAATTGGAGTGGGGGCGGAGCGGAACCGCCACCCGTGCCCGCAGGTTGAGCAGACCTGCGACCAACCTGCAGATCAGGCCCAGCGGTCCGCAGGCATGGTAGGAGGGGCAGGGCAGAGCCGCCGCCCGCACATGCAAGGTAGGCAGACCTGCGACAGACCGGCGGATCAGGCCCAGGAGCCTGCCGGTGTGGTACATACATCACCCCAATTGGAGTAGGGGCAGAGCAGAGTCGCTGCCCGGGCCAGGAACAGGCCCAGCGACCTGCCGGCGTGGTAGTCACGACACCCCAATTGGAGTAGGGGCAGAGCAGAGCCGCCACCTGTGCCTGAAAGGTGGGCACACCTGCAACCGACCAGCGGGACAGGCCCAGTGGCCTGCTGGTGCGACAGACACGTCACCCCATTTGGAGTAGGGGCAGAGCAGAGCCGCCGCCCACGCCTGCAGGGTAGGCAGACCTGCAACCGACCGGCGGATCAGGCCCGGTGGCCTACCAGCGTGGTACACTCATCACCCCAATTGGAGTAGGGGCAGAACAGAGCCGCTGCCCGCGCCCAGAACAGGCCCAGTGACCTGCCGGCGTGGTATTCACGAAACCCCAATTGGAGTAAGGAGAGAGCAGAGCCGCCGCCCGCGCCTGCAAGGTAGGCAGACCGCCGCCCGACCCTGCAAGGGAGACTTTTCAACTATACAAGACCAATATAAATATATGGGGGAAAAAAACATTTCAAAAACACAACAGTTTCACCAAGCAGAAAGAAACGCAAGCAGTATGAAAAGACAAGGAAAGAAAGGACCACAAGCAATGCAGGTCAACTCAACTTTAGAAGAGGTAATAGCTGCAGCAGATGGAATGTCAGATAAAGAATTCAGGATATACATGCTTCAGATGATCTGGAGTATCAAGGAAGACATTAGACAGCAAAATCAGACAATGAAAGATCACTTCGACAATGAACTACACAAACACATCCAGGAAGCAAAGGATCAACTATACAGGGAGATAGAGGTTATAAAAAACAAACAAACAGAAATCCTAGAAATGCAGGAAGCAATAAACCAACTTAAAAACTCAATGGAGAATACTACCAGCAGAGTAGAACACTTAGAAGATACAACATCAGACAATGAAGACAAAGTATTTCAACTTGAAAAGAACATAGACAGCTCAGCAAGACTGTTAAGAAACCATAAGCAGAACATCCAAGAAATATGGGATAACATTAAGAGACCAAACTTAAGAGTCATTGGGATACAGGAAGGTACAGAACTCCAAACCAAAGGAATGAGCAGTCTATTCAATGAAATAATATGAGAAAACTTCCCAGACTTGAAGAATGAGACAGAATCCCAAATCCTAGAAGCCTACAGGATGCCAAATGTGCAAAATCATAAGAGATCCACACCTAGACACATTATAATGAAGATGCCCAACATACAGAATAAGGAGAGAATTTTAAAAGCTACAAGAGAAAGGAAGCAGATTACATTTAGGGGTAAGCCAATCAGGATAACAGCTGATCTTTCAACACAGACTCTGAAAGCTAGAAGATCCTGGATTAACATATTTCAAACACTGAAAGAAAATGGGTTCCAACCAAGAATTGTGTATCCAGCGAAATTAAGTTTCAGGATGGAAGATGAAATTAAAACCTTCCACGATAAACAAATGTTTAAAGAATTTGCAGCTAGAAACCCATCTCTTCAAAACATCCTCGGCAAAACATTACAGGAAGAGGAAATGGAAAATAACAATGAAAACCAACAGTGGGAGGTAGGACAGTAAAGCGGGGGGGGGGATAATCAAAGAGGAAAACAAACCATGTTTAGTAACAGAAATAAACAAATATGGCTGGAAGAACAACCCATATCTCAATAATAACCCTAAATGTTAATGGCTTAAACTCACCAATTAAGAGGCACAGGCTAGTAGAATGGATCACAAAACAAGACCCAACAATATGCTGCCTACAGGAGACACATTTGATAGGAAAAGACATACATAGGCTGAAGGTGAAAGGTTGGGAAAAATCACATCACTCATATGGACTTCGGAAACAAGCGGGAGTGTCCATACTCATATCAAATAAAATAGATTTCAAGCCAAAGTTAATCAAAAGGGATAAAGAGGGACACTACATACTGCTTAAGGGAACCATACACCAACAAGACATAACAATCATAAATATATATGCCCCAAACAATGGTGCAGCTATGTTCATCAAACAAACTCTTCTCAAGTTCAAGAGTCTAATAGACCACCATACAATAATCATGGGAGACTTCAACACACCTCTCTCGCCATTGGACAGATCTTCCAAAGAAAAGTTGAATAAGGAAACTATAGAACTCAATAACACAATTAATAACCTAGACTTAATTGACATATATAGAATATACCACCCAACATCAAGCAGTTACACTTTTTTTCTCAGCAGCACATGGATCCTTCTCAAAAATAGATCATATATTATGTCACAGAGCAACTCTTAGACAATATAAAGGAGTAGAGATAATACCATGCATCTTATCTGATCATAATGGAATGAAACTGAAAATCAATGATAAAAGAAGGAAGGAAAAAGCATACATCACTTGGAGAATGAACAATAGGTTACTGAATGATCAATGGGTTATAGAAGACATCAAGGAGGAAATTAAAAAATTCTTAGAGATAAATGAAAACACAGATACAACATATCGGAATCTATGGGACACATTGAAAGCAGTTCTAAGAGGAAAATTCATTGCTTGGAGTTCATTCCTTAAAAAAAGAAAAAACCAACAAATAAATGATCTCATACTTCATCTCAAAATCCTAGAAAAAGAAGAGCAAAACAACAGCAAAAGAAGTAGAAGGCAAGAAATAATTAAAATCAGAGCTGAAATTAATGAAATCGAAACAAAAGAAACAATTGAAAAAATTGACAAAACTAAAAGTTGGTTCTTTGAAAAAATAAACAAAATCGACAGACCATTAGCCATGCTAGCGAAGAGAAGAAGAGAGAGAACTCAAATTACTAGCATACGGGATGAAAAAGGCAATATCACAACAGACACTTCAGAAATACAGAAGATAATCAAAAATTATTTTGAATCCTTATACTCCAATAAATTAGAAGATAGTGAAGGCATCGATAAATTTCTTAAGTCATATGATCTGCACAGATTGAGTCAGGAAGATATAGACAACCTAAACAGACCAATATCAATTGAGGAAATAGAAGAAACCATCAAAAGACTACCAACTAAGAAAAGCCCAGGACCGGATGGGTATACAGCAGAGTTTTACAAAACCTTTAAAGAGGAACTAATACCAATACTTTTCAAGCTACTTCAGGAAATAGAAAAAGAGGGAGAACTTCCAAATTCATTCTACGAGGCCAACATCACCCTGATACCTAAACCAGACAAAGACACTTCAAAGAAAGAAAACTACAGACCAATATCTCTAATGAACCCAGATGCAAAAATCCTCAATAAAATTCTGGCGAATCGGATACAAAAACATATCAAAAAAATTGTGCACCATGATCAAGTAGGATTCATCCCTGGGATGCAAGGCTGGTTCAATATACGGAAATCAATCAATGTTATTCACCACATCAATAGACTTAAAAATAAGAACCATATGATCATCTCGATAGATGCGGAAAAAGCATTCGACAAAGTACAGCATCCCTTTATGTTCAAAACTCTAGAAAAACTAGGGATAACAGGAACATACCTCAATATTGTAAAAGCAATTTATGCTAAGCCTCAGGCTAGCATCATTCTGAATGGAGAAAAATTGAAGGCATTCCCTCTAAAATCTGGAATAAGACAGGGATGCCCTCTCTCTCCACTTCTGTTCAACATTGTTCTCGAAAAACTGGCCAGAGCAATTAGACAGACGAAGGAAATTAAAGGCATAAAAATAGGGAAAGAAGAACTTAAATTATCACTATTTGCAGGTGACATGATTCTATACCTAGCAGACCCAAAAGGCTCTACAAAGAAACTATTAGAACTAATAAATGAATTCAGCAAAGTGGCAGGATATAAAATCAACACGCATAAATCAAAGGCATTCCTGTATATCAGCGACAAATCCTCTGAAATGGAAATGAGGACAACCACTCCATTCACAATATCTTCAAAAAAAATAAAATACTTGGGAATCAACCTAACAAAAGAGGTGAAAGACTTATACAATGAAAACTACAGAACCCTAAAGAGAGAAATAGAAGAAGATCTTAGAAGATGGAAAAATATACCCTGTTCATGGATAGGCAGAACTAACATCATCAAAATGGCGATATTACCAAAAGTTCTCTATAGGTTTAATGCAATGCCAATCAAAATCCCAATGGCATTTCTTGTAGAAATAGAGAAAGCAATCATGAAATTCATATGGAAAAATAAAAGACCCAGAATAGCAAAAACAATGCTAAGCAGGAAGTGTGAATCAGGCGGTATAGCGATACCAGACTTCAAACTATACTACAGAGCAATAGTAACAAAAACAGCATGGTACTGGTACCAAAACTGGCGGGTGGACCAATGGTACAGAATAGAGGACACAGAAACCAATCCACAAAACTACAACTGTCTTATATTTGATAAAGGGGCTAAAAGCATGCAATGGAGGAAGGATAGCATCTTCAACAAATGGTGCTGGGAAAACTGGAAATCCATATGCAACAAAATGAAACTGAATCCCTTTCTCTCACCATGCACAAAAGTTAATTCAAAATGGATCAAGGAGCTTGATATCAAATCAGAGACACACCGTCTGATAGAAGAAAAAGTTGGCTACGATCTACATACTGTGGGGTCGGGCTCCAAATTCCTCAATAGGACACCCATAGCACAAAAGTTAATAACTAGAATCAACAAATGGGACTTACTCAAACTAAAAAGTTTTTTCTCAGCAAGAGAAACAATAAGAGAGGTAAATAGGGAGCCTACACCCTGGGAACAAATCTTTACTCCTCACACTTGAGATAGAGCCCTAATATCCAGAGTATACAAAGAACTCAAAAAATTAGACAATAAGAGAACAAACAACCCAATCAACAAATGGGCCAAGGACCTGAACAGACACTTCTCAGAGGAGGACATACAGTCAATCAACAAGTACATGAAAAAATGCTCACCATCTCTAGCTGTCAGAGAAATGCAAATCAAAACCACCCTAAGATACCATCTCACTCCAGTAAGATTGGCAGCCATTATGAAGTCAAACAACAACAAGTGCTGGCGAGGATGTGGGGAAAAGGGTATACTTGTACATTGCTGGTGGGATTGCAAATTGGTGCAGCCAATTTGGAAAGCAGTATGGAGATTTCTTGGAAAGCTGGGAATGGAGCCACCATTTGACCCAGCTATTCCCCTTCTCGGTCTATTCCCTAAAGACCTAAAAAGAGCATGCTACAGGGACACTGCTACATCGATGTTCATAGGAACACAATTCACAATAGCAAGACTGTGGAACCAACCTAGATGCCCTTCAATAGACGAATGGATAAAAAAAAAATGTGGCATTTATACACAATGGAGTATTACTCTGCATTAAAAAATGACAAAATCATAGAATTTGCAGGGAAATGGATGGCATTAGAGCAGATTATGCTAAGTGAAGCTAGCCAATCCCTAAAAAACAAATGCCAAATGTCTTCTTTGATATAAGGAGAGTAACTAAGAACAGAGTAGGGACGAAGAGCAGGAAAAGAAGATTAACATTAAACAGGGATGAGAGGTGGGAGGGAAAGGGAGAGAGAAGGGAAATTGCATGGAAATGGAAGGAGACCCTCAGGGTTATACAAAAGTACATACAAGAGGAAGTGAGGGGAAAGGGAAAAATAATACAAGGGGGAGAAATGAATGACAGTAGAGGGGGTAGAGAGAGAAGAGGGGAGGGGGGGAGGGGAGGGGGGATAGTAGAGGATAGGAAAGGCAGCAGAACACAACAGACACTAGTATGGCAATATGTAAATCAATGGATGTGTAACTGATGTAATTCTGCAATCTGTATATGGGGTAAAAATGGGAGTTCATAACCCACTTGAATCAAAGTGTGAAATATGATATATCAAGAAATTTGTAATGTTTTGAACAACCAACAATAAAAAAATTTAAAAAAAAATAATAAATAAATAAATAAATAAATGAAAAACTCTAGGGGCTACTATTTTTTTGAAGGAAAGAAACACATTTAAAAAATTCATACAATGATAGATGATTTTCAAACTTCTGGGTTTTTAAAAATCATCTTCTAGATAGATCATGTAATATTCCTATGTTAATGCTAGTAAATCTGAATTTACCCCAAAATAAAAAAAAATAAAAACAAAATATACAAAATCAACATGAAAAATATTTACTCTGTATTTAAAAATATAATGTAATAATATTTTGTCTCTGAGTGTAAGATCATGGATGATCTTTATAAAATTGTGTTTTCAACTACATTTTCATAGAATACCTGGTAAGATGATAATTATGAAAATATCAACAAAGTTAACTTTCAGCTTAATAAATGAGGATACTGAGCAACTTTAAGGAGTAATTGCCTGTCATGTTTCTACGTTCTATTGATCTCACATTTTACTTAGAGATTTTTCAACAAATATTTATTAATTTCCTATTATATACTACAATGATAATAGTTGACATACATGTTTCAGCTCCTTTCATCATGGGGAAAAAAAAACCTACTTTTCTCTTCCTGCAAAATGTTGTTCCATATATATTTCTTTATAGTAAATAGGAGAATATCAAAGAAAAATTGTTTGACAAATACATAACTATTCTTCTCATCAGTTTTCAACATTTCTTTAATAACTTCCCATCTGCAGTTGTCAAGTCATCTAAATACCAGAAAATCCATGTAAAACACTAAATATATATGTACACACACACAATTGTGTGTATATATTATATATGTGTGTATATATATATAGATATAAAACAAGGAGTTATTTATTAGTTTTATGAACTTTATATTGAGAAATAATGACTTCAGTATATCAAAATTGAATTTTACACAATAAAATTCTGTTAAATAATTTCCCATATCAGTTCTTGTAATCTCACCACTTTGCATACATTTATGAATTGTTAGTTTTTATGGTTTACTTTTGTGGGCAAGACTGATAAAAACTGTTTTCCATAAATCAAATGTATTTGATCCTCTCAACATTATTATTTTTATTCCTATTTTATAGAAAAATCTGAAAACTGGATCAAAACCGAGGACATCAAGAATCAATGACTTAATATATAAATGCACCCATCTGCCCTCTCATTTTACAGTGACATACATGAGTTATGTGTAATGCCTTAACTCTTCTCTAACTCACTTTAAAATATGTATTATTATAATAATAATTCAAATGTTCCATAATATCATAGATGCTGTTGAGGTATCACAAAGATTCCATTCCAGGGAAAGTTCCTCTGTTTTCCAGGGAGGGTGGATATTGGCTACTAAGTGCCTGCATCTGTTCTCCTTCAAGAGAATTGCCAGTGACCAATGGAAGCCACCTTGCCAGGGAACTTCAACTCTCCACTTCAACTAATGACTGACTGACTATAAATTCAGAAATTCCACATCCTATCTCTCACAGATGCATACTAAAACAAAGTCAATTTGAATACAGAACAGTTATTATTAGAGGATGGGAAAGCAGGGTGGTTTTAGAGAATTAACTGGCACCAAAATATAAAGCAGTGATAACTTCTAGCATTATACATCACAGTGGGGCAATAACAGTTCACATAATCTGTTACATATTCTAGAAAGTAAGTCAGTCAAAGTCCCCAAACACAAATTAATGATAAAAATAAGGAAATTACCCTGATTGGATCGGTACATATTTTATACTTGTATAGCACAAAGTGTGGGATTGGGTTCTTTGTCTTGTGAATTTGAAGAATTTGAGGTTGTGGCTCAGTTGTGGAGCACTTGCCTCGCATATGTGAGGCACTGGGTTCTATTCTCAGCACTGCATTTAAATAAGGTTCATCAACAACTAAAAAATACATATTTAAAAAAAAAAGATTTGTTAGAGTAATAGGAGGGAAGGAAGGAAGGAAGGAAGGAAGGAAGGGAGGGAGGGAGGGAAGAAAGAATGGAGAGAAAGAGAAGGAAGAAAGAAGAAACTCTCAAAAAACAGGGATCCCAAGAAAGGGCTACTAAAGAGTGGCTGTTGTCTAGGGGTTTATATAAATCTATAGGGTTAAGGAAAGCAGCCTTGGACCCAAGGCATTCAGTGTGTACAAGCTCTTCACACACCCTTTGGTCTAATCAGGTTACTATGCCTTTTATTGGGGGGGGGGGGGGTGAGCATCGGGGTACCAATAACAAGATGTCTCACTTTAAAATTTTCTGATTATATAGGAGTTGGTGTGACCTCGATGAAGCCTAGCTCAAATCTGTAGTTTCTAAGTCCTGATACACAGAAACATGATCTTGAAGGAGCCCAAGTTTCCTGACTGCCCATTTTAACCCTTTCTCTCACCTCATTTGTGTTGAAATATTATACTATACTCCATATGTATGTACAAGTACTATGTTCAAATTTTCACAAAATGGTTGAAATGGAAACATTAACTTCCATGATTTGATCATTACATACCATATACATGTATTGAATTAAAATACTTCACCCTGCAAATTTAACAATTAAAATTATAATTGTTAAAAGTGGCTGTCTGGAATGCTACCCCTTTTAATAAGGGAAGGCTGGACTTTCCAGAAGACCATGTTCTTCCTTACCTCTTTGCCTTCCCTGTCTTGATTCTCTTCAGTACAGCTTTTTGCTGAAGAGTACTTCATCCACAAATCATAAGCAATCTAAGTGTTTCAGTTTCTGCTTCTAAGAAACTTGACCTGTGAAACAAGTGTGTGTACACGTGTGTGTATGTAAATGGATCTTACACTGAAGAACAGAATACATTAATAATTTAAATTTAGATATTTGTTCATATAATTAGACATATGAATGATAAGAAGAAACAAAGGAGTTAACCATTAGAACCTAAAGAACAAAAGACCAATGCAATTAGATTAACATGTATACTATCATTTTCCTAGAAATTAATGTCACCAAATAAAACCATTATTTTATAGGTAATTCAACAAAGTAAGAGTTCATATATAAGATTAATTCATGAGTACACAGTGAAATTAATGCTAATTTTTAAATGCACCTGATCCCATGCCCCTCCATTTCTTGGTGAGAATACAGAGAACCAGAGATGGTCAGTAATTTTCCTAAAGTCACCCTGTTGGACTTTAATGAGGCCTTGAACATTTAAGTTTCTCAAAAAGTTATACTTATTATTTCCTATAACATCACAGGGAGGAAAGAATTCTTATAAATGTTACTGAAATCTTTTATTCTTTTTTTCTTTTAACTTTTATTTATTTATTTTTATTTATATATGACAGCAGAATGCATTACAATTCTTATTACACATAAAAATTGTAAACATTATATATTTTATTTACTTTTGAGATGGGTTTTCTCTGTGTTGCCTAGGCTAGCTTTCAACTCTGTGCTCAAGTGACCTATTTCCTCAGTCCCCTAAGTAGCATGTGCCCCATGCCTGCAAAAAATACATTTGAATTAGCAATTCAAAATACATGTATAGAAACATTTTATGTGCTCATTTTATGTCTTTGGGGGAGGTAAAAATAGAAATGCTAATAATCATGTTTATAGACTATCATACACCTAGCACTAAATTAAGAGTTTAGTTATATATTCAATATACATATATGATGGTTTTTGTTCATCAAAGAAAATCTATGATAGAAAATCTATATTTTAGAGATAAGAAAACTGAGATTTCCTCAATGAGAAACATTGTAGATTTCTAACCTGATAGTTTCTAAAGACTGCTTTTAATCAGTAAGCAATTGGTGACTTCACAAAAACTAGGGCTGTGATAATTTTTTAACACAGGAGTCCTAATTAACTGTGCATTAACTTTTTAAAATTTTATTAAATTTTTATGCTAGCCAATTAGTTTTGGATAGCATAAAAATAACATAAAGGTAGTATCCAGATGCCACAGGGTCTTGCAGCAGAGTAGCACTGTGACCTAAGAAGGTAGCCATGCTTCCTATGTATTTCACATAGCCTTTCTGCTTAGAGTGTTCTGCACAAAGCCCAGGAATACAAAAATAATTTCAAGAAGTAAGAAAAGGAGCATTCCTTTTTTTTAAAGAGAGAGAGAATTTTTTAATATTTATTTTTTAGTTTTTGGTGGACACAACATCTTTATTTTATTTATTTATTTATTTTATTGTTATTATTTTTTTATGTGGCGCTGAGGATCAAACCCAGCGTCCCGCACATGGGAGGCGAGTGCACTACCGCTTGAGCCACATCCCCAGCCTGGAGCATTCCTTAAATAGAGTGTAGTGATTCATAATAATGATCAGTAAAAGACTAAGGGATAAGTTTCATTAGAAGAGTAGTTGAAACTTATTATAGCATATTAGGAAACTATTTACCCTCTTAATACAGAGATTAGATAAACAAATGAAAAACAGTTTCAGGATACTCCTAAAATTAGGGAACATGTTGTGAAGGACCAACAATGACCATAGTGGTTGTAAATGCAGAAAAAATAATGTGGGAGATAAGGGAATCAAAATGAATAGAAACAGTTGTTTAGAAGATTGTTGCTTTGTTAGTAGATTATAGGTATGGGACTTTCTGACTCAAAGGGAATACGTATATTTATTTAGCTTATAATGAAAGTGCTAATATTTGGCAAGCAAAATACCTTATGTAGCATGGTACACATAATAATTATAAAAATATAAATATAAAATTAGAGAAAAATTAGTAAGTGTGAATAAGAAGTTAAATATGTATTTTTCATTTTTTATCCACTTTGCATGAGAATTTCTACCTCTAGCTTAGTAGGTCAAACAACCTCTCATAAAAATTATATGTAATCCCATAGTTCACCAGCATTAGGGGCAGGCTTGTCCAGACACAGAAGAAAAGATGCACGCAAAGTAGGAAACAATAACAATAAAATTCATACTACAAGAAAAGCCATTGAACATATCCCATCATATTTTCATCTTAAAGGTAATATTATTCCCATTCGCATATTTCAAAACTTAAGTCAAAAAATGATTTCCCCATATATATTGGTACAGAAATTTGACCCTGTTCATCAAACTATAAATCTTAAGCTCTTAACAATAAAGACTACTCTTATAAAGTAATCCTGAAAACTCTGATGTTACAATGAGAATAATTTGGTTAAGAATTTTTAAAGTATTAATTGACAAAAATGTGGATAAATTATAGCAACATATGCATTGAACTACAAATGCATATTAGTAAAAATTTATAGCAATTTATTTTTGATAGCAATGTGGAGAATCATCAAATAATGTCAAAATTTCAGTGAGACAAATAGCAATGAAATTTGAAACCACTTGTATGACAAATGCTCTTGCAGACCTTGTTGACCAAGATTTACTTGCACGACCAGACTTTGCCAAAGCAGGAAATAGGTGTAATATATATACAAGTCTGACTTCTCTCTCTCCACCTTGTTACAACAGATGAAACAAATATTTCATCCTGTTCTGAGAATCAACGGTAAGTGGTATTTCCTTTACTTCAGGATGAATATTTTATTATGCCAATTTATTAATGACTTGTTAGTGGCAAAATGATATAATTGATGCATTTATCTATTAATTTCAAAACTATGCTAATAAATTCTATTGAGTAATTATCACAATATACTTTTTAAGCTAAGAAGCTAACAAAAATAGCTCTATCACTTCAAATGTGAATTTTAATGAATTTTTTCATTCTAAAATTTGTAAGATAATCCAATTTCTGCCTATGACTTTCAGGAGCAATTACATTAGAACTATTTAATAGAAAAAGAAAAACTATTATATGCCTGTGCATACTTCTGCATCAGTGACTTTTACTACTATGAACACATGTGGCTATGCATTAACGTAGACATTATTAGAATATATAACAATGAGAAGTCATCTTTGCTCATAGTTTTAAATTGGTAAAAACAGTTTATTAATGATCATCAACATAAAATATAATTTATCCCATGAAATGTACTCAATTCAAAAAGAAAAAGATAAACTTTCAGAAGTTTTCCAATCAAAAGTTGAACTACTCTGGCTGTCACATTTATGCAGGTAATTTTAGTATTATGTCTATTGTGTATATTTTAAGAAGGCAGTTTCAACATAAAACTTTATACTTGTGACATAAGAAGTGATTTTGGAGAATATACCATAGAACTGCCAAAAGCCAACATGAGAGAAATAACACACCACTAGAGAGAACATTTTATTTAAAAGGATTCATTATTGCTTTTCTCCCTGTGGCTAAATGCTGTTCAGGAAGTTCTGGGAATGTTTACACTATTGCTAGAGAGGATCAGTGTTGCTTCTTCTGCTAGTTAAACCCAAAATCTAGAATGTCTGCCTGTGTGACTAAACTTCTGAAGGCGGATCAAAAGAAGTTAAATTGATGACAAGTTTCAAGCCCGGGAGCTGCTTTATAATGATGTGTGGGGAAATGAATCAGGGACCCTGAGTTAAGCTCAGACTTGCAAGAGGCAGAGGTAAATAGAGAAAAAAAAAGTGTTGGAGTTTTCAAGTTGTGTAAATCAGGTACAGCTATGAATTCCAGTGATATCAAAACAAAACATGCATCTTATGAATTGGCAAGGTAGTTATTCATATTTAGAAGTTTTTTCAAGATTCTCACATGATGAAGTTTAACATTATTGCACACTTTGTTTTTTTTTTTTGTTTGTTTTTGTTTTTGTTTTTTTTATTGCACACTTTGGATGTTGGCACAGACTATTTGCTGCCTCATAGACACATGATGACATGAAAGAAAGTGACCAGAGTCAGGATTAAATACTACATTTAAAGGTAGAAAACACTGTATCTGATACTTGTCTATTCTGTGACTAGTATGTCAGTATATCTATACCTATAATACACCCACTCCAAGCACATTTGCTGATGTTTTTAAAAGCATCTTTTCCTGTCCTACATAATTCTTTAAAACTTCTCTATTATCCTCTTTGGGGAGTGAGGACTTTCAAACCAAAAAACCTGGATTTACCAGTCAGTTCTGCTACTTGACAGTTTATAGTATTTTATTATTACATCTCTGATCCTAGGATTTCCTATCTATAAATTGGGGTATTGGGTAACATTATCTACCACGCAGGTTTTTATTAGTTTGAAATGAAGCCCATATTGAGTGACACAGTGCCTGGCACAAAACATGCCATCACCACATCTCTGTTGCAATTATATTTGTTACTAACTTAGGACAAAGGGATATTTAAATTATTTTATCTATTTGTAAATATAATCCATATACATTTACCTTTATAGGTAATGCTTAAATAAGATTTGGTTTATTTATTTAGTTAGTTAGATGTGTTAAACATTTTCACCAATCTCATATGCTTGATAATCTTGTTCTTCCTCTAGAATTTTTAATGCTATTTTGTTTGGTCTATCACTTACATTTTCTCATCATCTCCACCAGTCAATATCATTTATCTGCTCCTATAATAACATTAAATTTTTTCAACAAAGGTTTGAAGTCCATCTTATTAAGCAATAAAGATCCCTCAAGTAATTATCCTTTTTATTTTTCAGTACTGGGCATTGAACTCAGGGATGCTCTACCACTGAGATACCTCCCCATGGTTTTTATTTCTTCTTTTGAGACAGGTTCTCACTAAATTGCCCAAGGTGTCCTAAATCTTGTGTCCTTCTGCTTCAGCCTCCCAAACTGCTAGTATAAAAGGCATGTGCAATGGTCCCCAGCTTTTCTTTTAAAAGATTACTTAGTTACTATAGACCAATCTGAATTTTTATTTCAATTAAAAAGAATTATAAAATTACCTTAAGATTGATAAATTTAGTATGTTAGCACATACCAATTAAGAGCATGAAAACAAGTTAATTTACCAAATCTTATGTTCTTTGCTAGAGTTTTAAAATTTTCTCCATAAAACAATTTTTAAAATCTTTGTTTCCTGGATAATTTATAGTTTTGTTACTATTATAAGTGGCTTTTAAAAATCTTATTTTTAGGTGAGTGCTGCTAACATATAGCAATGGTGTTTTGTAAGTCATTAGTGCCTCTTGCAAAGTAGTTGTATTCTCTAGATAGATGATCATGTTCTTTGAAAACAATTTAATTTCTCTTTCACAAGACTTACACATATCACACATTTTTTTCTTTTTAATTATTTTATCAGGATGTCTCAGTATTGTGTTAAATAATATCATTAGTCATTCTTTGCTACCAATATTAAATGCAATGTGCCTAGAATTTTTCTAATAACCATTATATTTGCTACAGATATTTAAAATATTCTTGCTACCAAATTAATAATCTCCTCTATTCTCCATCTTTTTAAAGCTATATGTATAGATTGAATTTGATAACATTTTGTCATATATTTTTAGTATATTAATGTAATAAATGTAATGTAATGAATTTCACCAATGAACTTACCAATATAGATTCATCTTTGCATACCTGTTATAACTGTACTTAATCATACTATTTTTAATGCATTTTTTTAAATTGGTGAATTAATATTTTGTTTGCATTGCATTTATGAAATAGTTCTATACATCATTTAGTATAATTCTATGCATTCAGGCTGAGGATATAGCTTAGTTGGTAGAGTGCTTGTCTCACATGAACAAGGCCCTGGGTTCATTCTCCAGCAGCACACACACATACACACACACACACACACATACACACACACACACACACACACACACACAGATCTATACATTAGACCATTAAGCATCACTGCAATGAAATACCTGAGCAGACTAACCTCAAGCAAAGAGGCTTATTTACTTACTGTTTGGGAAGTTTAAGGGCATGGTGCCAGCATTGGCTCAGCTCTGGTGAGGGACCTCTTCTCTGTGTCCCACAGTGGTAGGATAGCAATGTTCAGAGCACATGCAGGAGCAAGCAGTCATGTTCCCAAACAGGAAGCCAGAGTGGGGTGGGGACACTTTTTAAAACAATCCTCCCAGAGAACTGTACAGGTAGTATAGTAGAGCTACTTCACCCCATCCGAAGGGGTGATCCCAAGTCAATTAAGGACTTCCTTCTAGGATCCACTTTTTAAAAGGTACCCACTACTTGCCCATAGTGTCCCTGATGGACTAAGCTCTCAACATAAGAATCATTGGAGGGCAGGCAACATCCAAACCACATCATCCTCATCTTTTATAAGAATTAATCCCTGGATCATTTAAATTTTCTGCCACTTTTTAACTTATTATGTCTACTTTCTCCAAATGTTCTTTCTTCCTAATGTGTATTCTGAAGAATGGCAACAAGTGGAAATATTCTGGGATTAATTCCTAAAATGGATTTAAATAAACCCAGAAAATAAAATAAGCCAATTTTCATAAATGAAATTCAAAGATCATTAAAAACACTGAACTCATGAATATGAAACATATATTAAAAATATCATGATTAAATAGAGTTATATTAGGACTAAAAGGATGATCCAAAATTAGAAAATTCACTGGTGAATTCATCAAATTAATAAAGGAATCAGATGAAAAAAATGTTTTATCATTAAGTTCCTACATAGAGTATTTTAAAAAAATAGAAGACAATAAATTAGAAAGAATTGATCATTTGGCAGAAATAGTAGAGTAAAAACTTATAGGAAATATGGCTTTTAAAAAAATCAAACAAACATAGGTTTTGGAAGAAAAAAGGTAAAACTGTAATAGCAATTATATTACATATATCTTAATTTTTCTCAGTTCCTCTCACACAATGGATTTATGTTTCCCTCATGTTTTCTTGCTGACCTGATTCCAGACAAAGTGCTTGTTCCATTACTACCAATATTTGTAATGAATAAAAGTGAAGCCATGATAGTATTGAGATGTGAACAGGAGCGAAAAAATAATTTTCATTACAACTTCAGGCTTGCCCCTACCCTGAAATACACACTACCGTACACTTCACATTCAACACACACCTAATCTGAGAAAATAATTCCTTTTCTTACTTAAGTGAGTGTTTCAAAACATGGTGATATTCCTAATATCAATCAATGTAAAGAAGCAGAAAAATGTGATAGTATAGTTGAATCACTTATTTTCCAGAAAGACATTTTTCCCGCATAGATTTGTAATTAGTAATACAGCATCGACACTTGAAATTGAAAACCTTTGAAATCCCTGGACTTGGCTTTTCTCACCTTATCAGGAGAAATCACTAATCTCTTTGGAAGCAGAAAAAGTTTGATAGAAAGGTATATAAAAGGAGAATGTAGCAAAACAACTGTTTTAAAGTGAGAAAATATAAAACAATCTAGAGTCTATTATGAGCAAACAGCGAAGGAAATGTAAAATTGCACTGCACACATTCAGAAAGTGTCTACATGCAAGAGAGAAGAGAAGCTTTTTGTCCTAATTCCTTCCCAAGTCTTCTTGCATGACTGTACTAAATGAATCTGCAAACAGTTCATATTCCACTTACACTACTGTATGCAGCAGCCCTAGGGAAAGGGGATAGGTGGAGCTAAATGTGACGATGAAGAAGAAGAAGAAGAAGAAGGAGAAGGAGAAGGAGAAGCATTTTTATGTTTGCCCCATTAGAAACGTTGATTCCCAAACCCACAAATTGTCTAGATTCTTACCCATCTCTCACCAGACATGGGTCAGCATCAGAGAAAATAAACCATTACTCTTCATTTTTGCACACATAATAAAATATATCCAGTTCACACTGTGAGGTACAACTATACATGAACATCAGGCTTTCTTAATGGTATGCTAGAAAATGGAGGGCAGGAATGTGTCTTATTTATTTGATTATGTATAGCAATGCCTTATATGCTAAAGTGCACAAAACATGGTCAATATTTGTTAAAGAATAAAATTTAATTGTCTTTGATTTTAAAAAAGGAGGAAGAAGAAAAGATGCATTTTTTTTTTGCTCTCAAAATCTATAGGAGGCTCACTTGAGGCTGCTTTCAGAGGGGTATGCATGTATAAAGGCTAATAGAGAGTCCTCTGGAGATATTAAAACTCTGCAGTACCTCTGAGCAGGTACAGAATAAAAAATTCTGAGCCACAAGCATTGAAGATGGCATTTTGACCTTTACAATCTCACAATAGTTATAGAAAAAAGCCAGATGAACATTAAAAAATTAGATAAATAAAATGGTGCACATCAATATGAAAACATGATTTAATCAAAAGTGTACTGTACAGACTTTAAATGATCTTATCCAGGGAGAAGATCAGTACTTTTTGAGTTCATTTATGATTTTTTTGCAGGGAGAAGGACTTAGAAATGCTCTTGAAGGATGTAGTTTCTGTCAGGATTAAAGATTAACTTGATCAAAGGTATGAGAGGCACATGATCAAAGGATAATGAAGATATAAGTAAGCAAAGTGTCCTCACTAGAATTATGGGGAAAAAAAGATTGTTTAAAGAGTTATGTCACAGATTGGAATCAATTATTAAGGAAGGGTGGAGAAGGAAGCCAGATTAGACAGAAGTAGAAGTGGAGATTTGGCATGGTGTGGCTTCAGTATTTCTGAGGCTACAAAAGCTTTTAGAGTTGTCTCCAGTTGAATGAAGAGGTCAAAAGATTTTACCTCAACACACACAGAGTGTTCACAGGGAGGGTCAGAAGCCTGTCTTTATCTCATGTAGTCCCTGAAGGCCTGGCAACAGAGGGGTTCCTTGATGGCTGAGGGAGCAAGTATACCACATGGTAAGAAAATACTAGTGAAAATGCTAATACCTGTAGCATGTGATGATTTCTATTTTTTTTTCAAAATGCTTTCATATTAATGTATGTACTCAAACTTCACAAAGTCCCTATGAAGTGACCCTATGTCACCAATATTCTAACTTTGAATTCCACAAAGCTAGTTACAGATAAGGTAAGCATCATCAACACCCACAAATTCCCCAGATTCTTAACACTGAACCCTTTCCTTTATTACTGTACCAGGTACAAACACTTATGTTCCATCAGTATGGCCTCAGGTATCTCTGACACATTAAGAAGTCTCCTTGTGATATTAATCTTTTGTGTCAGCTTCACACAAAATAATTTTTCTCCATGGTCTTCCTTTTCTGCCTTCATGATTATCAACTTGTTCTCCTAACTCTTCTTCTGCTTTTCTTAAAACTGCAGAATAAATAAGTCAACATTTTCATACTGCTATTACTGAAATTTTAATGGTGCATAAGTCCTTAAATTTCCTCAACCTTCTATAGAGAATAGATAAAAGAGTAACACTGAGAAAAAAGATATGTGTCCTTCGTATTTATAGATGTGCTTCAGGAGCTTCAATTTAGCACTTCCAATTGTTCTATATGACCCCATTCTGGAGAGCTTCTGCAGCTGAATTCTCTTTCATTCTACTGTTAGGAAATGGCACATGCTAATTTCTAAATTGGAAAAAAAATATCAATTTACAAAAAGGATGGCAAGTAACCATCAAGGGCTAATAGCAGTAGTATACCTCTAACAGGAATACTTAGGAACTATTACTAGCTCTGAATGGTCAACTTAAAAAAGCCATTCCTGGAGTCCAAAGTCAGTAACTTCACAGGTCAGTGTGGCATTAGCATCATTAGGTGTGCTTGAGGGGCTTCATTTCAGTACTTCCCTTGTTCTTTCCAATCCTACTGGAAGATGAGCTTCAGCAGCACAATCACACTATCATTCTACTGCTGCATGTGGCACATCCCATGTTCCCCTATTGATCAATCTAGGATAAGCAGTTCATTACTCCCTGCACCTGTGTTACAGTGTACTGAGCATCTTAATGCAGGTCTTTGTTCCTTATGTTCTGTTCTTCCAGTGATGGCATCATATCCAGTGCTGCTGTTCCTGGCTGCCATGCTGCATTCATTCTTTCCTGCATATGGAAATGAGGTATGGCTAAGGTGGCTTATCTTTTCAGAACAATTCAGGCAACCAGGAGGAAACATCAGGTCCTGGATCCATCTCCAAAAGTGAACAGGGCTACCAGGTCTAAGACATGGCAAAGTGTTCACTGGTAGCTCAGGCTAGTTAACACACCCAAGCTACATGAGTGTATAGTGCACTGGATATACATTTCCTCTGAATCAATATGGGCATAAACTTAAAATATACAACAAAAAATTCAAAGTGGAAAAAAAAGAGAGAAATACGTTTAATACTTATGAAAATGAAATTGAATATTGGATATATTATATAGTATCTATTATTGTTAATTACGCCTATTTTCTTTCTTTTTTAAATTGACCACCAAAAAATTAAAATTGCATGTGCCTGAACCCTGTGTCTAGCAGGACAACCCATGTCTATGTGTTTAAACTAATAAATTCCTCCTATTCCAAGAAGTGTGCTTGTTAAATCCAATTCAGTGTCACCCCCACAGAAAATGAATAATATATGTACACAATCTCAAATTAGCATGACTTCATCACATACATCACTATATTTAATTTTGACAGATAACTGTGCTAGAACAATCATACTTGTTTTTTAAGCCTTAAAAAATTACTATAGGTCTTAGGTGGACTTTTTCCTATACTCTTATAACATATATGATTAGAAACCAAATACTTTATTTATAACATCATACTTTTCTTAAATGACCCCAGGAACAGGGCCAATCATCATGATTTTTGATGGGGTGTGTCTTTCCCAGAGAATATGTTTAATTTTCTCACCAGAAAAACTCCTGGATGTTAGATTTGACCATTGCTGTTTGTTCTCACACAGCTCTTGGCTTTTTGCCCACAAGTCAAGCTAGGATTCCCTAGGACTACAACTCAGTTCAAACCTCATTTGACACACAGTAATAATAGTAATTGTGTTAACACAATCAAACTATTAATCTGGAGACTTTTTTCTCATTATTGAGGGTTTCATACAAGTAATTTCCTGTCCTTGCAATTTATTTTCTATAAAGATTATATTGTATGACTTTTCCAATGACCTGTTACCTCTCTGGTCTGTTTCCTGTTCATCACGTGTAAAGTTTTAAAAAGGGGAATGACAGAGAGATCCAGAAACATCTTTTGTATAGTCTTTTTAGATCTTGAACACATACAATTCATCCTGCCTTCTTCAATATGTCACAAAATTCCTCCTGTCATTTTTGTTATGTGGTATTATAATGATTTACTTATGCCATATTGCTTATGGAATCTAAACATTTTAAATTAGATACTAATTTTCAATTTTATACTGTGCACTTTTAATATTTCTAATCAGGTACTAAAAGGTTTATTCATATTTAAATAGAAAACCAAATATGTATCTTCATCAGTAGAATTTTTATCTATAAAGCAAGATGGTGTAAGAAGTAAAAAGTCATTACTTCTTTCTCAGAAACCCACATTTTTGTGTTTTAAAATGAAACTACATTAATCAGGTTTTTGAGGTCAACAGGAAATATCTAGGGGTGTTACTTTCTGCTTTGATAAAACACAGAAATTGGCCACTTTGCATTCAGTTGTCAAACTGATGAATTTTGTTGTGGAGTCCTTAAACTATTGCTGTAGGACATTGGGCATTCTTTCCACTTTAGTCAGTAGCTGTGCTGAGATCTATTTGAACAAAGCATCACAATGGCAATGGTCCCTGTTCTTAGGAACATTAAAGCAGGAGGGAGTAATGAACATACTATTAGATAACAGCAATAAAATGCGGTTACATCTATGAGAACAGAATTTGGAGAGTCTTGAGGGTACTCAGTATGGAGGGCTGGAGGATAACTGATCCCAAGGAATAATATGAAATCTAAAGCATTCCTGCCACTTTAGACTTATATTTGAAATTCCTGCTCATTCCTATAAGATAGCATGTTGTTGTGTAAATCTGGATCAGCAAATCACTTTTATCTCTTGTGCCAACAATTCACACAACCTCATTCTACTTTCCAGACCCACACATATACAAAAATAAATAAATAAACTCAAATATCAGCATGGGAATTAATATCTTCTCAGTTACATTTCTGGTAATAAAAAGATAG
Source organism: Marmota flaviventris (assembly GCF_047511675.1). Classification (NCBI taxonomy): domain Eukaryota; kingdom Metazoa; phylum Chordata; class Mammalia; order Rodentia; family Sciuridae; genus Marmota; species Marmota flaviventris. Next base: position 104,428,092 of record NC_092503.1, read on the forward strand.
TCATCTATAGTCCATTAATTGAATGACTTCATTCCCTTCAAATTGCCTTGGACATTTTTTTTTAAATATGGTAAAATCATCTTTTGAGTGATCCTACAAAATTTGCTACATAATACATAAGTTATTTTACTACATATGGAGCACTACATATGCACTTGGTCTATGCCTAAATATTTCTCATCTAGACACCTGACACTCTGTCAGGTGAATGTTACTCCTAAAGTCTACAATAAATCATGTTTGTCCACACATTTCCTTGCTGCAGCCTAATGGAGTGTTAATGTCTTCATGGTTTCTACCATGTACTTAATAATACCACTCATATAGTCAGAGAAAAGGAAACTTTTTCTTAAAACCAAAACTGGCATTTGTGGCCTCAGTGAATTTTTTAATTTGTCATGCCATAAATTACATCCCCATTCTCTAAACTTCAATGGTCTACTTTTCCATTTAAAAGTCATAGCTTTGGCTTAGTTTCATTGGCAATGCTTAACAACTAAAGTTGGTTTGAAATAAACACTTTTAAAAATGATTCTTAATCTCTTAAAAAATTAAAGATTTATTAATTATTACATGGAATTTTCAAGTATGCTAAAATAATTCTAATTGTGTTTCCCTTTAGAATCAAGATTTGAATGCTCTGTCAACCACTCGAAAGGAAGTTCAAAGTGAGATTGTAAATAAGCACAATGAACTAAGAAAAGCAGTATCTCCCACTGCCAGCAACATGCTAAAGATGGTAAGAGGTGGTAATTTAAGGAAGGTAGCTGGAGGCACTCTGAGCTGTGTAAGAGCAGACATTTGGTAGGTGGCATCACATAACATTGTGGCTTAGGACTCTCATTTGTCATTTCATTTGAGTTGTGTTATGTTCAAGGCAGAATTTCTTCATTTCCTTTTATAATGATTAAATAACTTGTCAGCTTTTTGGAGCAATTTAAGTTATGGTAAGAGAAGTGAAACCAAATCCTTAGGTATCCAATGAAAGGCCACTGTTCTGCTGACTCTCCTCTAACCCTTAATAATACAGGAGGATCAAGAAGACTTCTTTTAGGATCAGATCAATGAAACAGTCTACTTTTCTGGCCCCAGCATCAAAGGCCATATGTCTCCCTAAATTAATCAATAGGAACAAAACAAAAATAACGGAAGGAATTAGGATGAAGTATGCCAGCTCATTTCTATTGTAAAAAATATTTTCAATATTTAACATGATTAACATGACTTAGGTGTGCCTGCTGTGCCATCATGTATAAACCAATACCTGTCTTAGAATGTTCAATTACTTAGGGTAGACACAATATATACATTTCTTTGGAGGAAAAAAAAAACAAATTTTTTTTCAAATTCCTCTATGGAAATTGTATAATGATAAAAGACCAACATATCCACTTGACTGCAAAGATTAGGCACCTTTGAGATTGGAGCCATTAAGTGCACATCTTTCCTTTCCTTCTTTTAGAAATGGAGCAATGAAGCTGCAGCCAATGCCCAAAAGTGGGCCAACCAGTGCAGTTACAGACACAGTGCCCCAGATGCCCGAAGAACCAGTATGTACATTAATAAATATATGTTGGACAAATGGACAATGAAAATAACAAGGGACCATTTTATGATGTTTTGTTAGAAAACTTTAAAAATAATACTGTGCCTTCGTCTCTATAGTAGAGAAAACACTGAGATCACTGCCTTGTACTAATTGTTTGTATTTCATAAATACTCACACAATATCATCTTTGAACTTATAAACCAGCTCAGGAGTCAAGCAGGTCATGGACCACCTTTATTCATTTGAATAAGAAAACCAACTGCTTGGAGTAAAATGATTAATAATTAGTGTCATACCCCAAATTATAATTTCTAAATTCTAACCCAGTATTTCTTTAATAAAAAAGTAGCCTCTTTGTGTCTTAATAATGATTTTTAAGTTTATAACATATATTAAATTTGATCAAATTATTTCTGTTTTACTTTAAAAATATTTAATATATCAGTTACACTTATTTCCTTTTAAAAATGTGATGACAAAAAGTCTGTATATTCTGGGTGCCCACCAAGCATATTTTCTAAGACTAATAACCTACAAGACATGACTTTTACATCAAGGAGGGTGAAACAATGACATAAAATATCACATAAATGAACTATGAGATACCATTTTTTTTAATTATCAAAAAGACCTAGATAAATCAAGCTCAACTGGAAAATAGATATCTCACAAGTTTTAAGATAGGATCTCATTACTATTTGTATTACTGATAATACAATTTAAAAATCATGAAGAAGCATGATTATATTCAGTACAAGATTGAAAGAATTGGCCTAAAAGATGCCAATCTTCTGTAAAAATCTTCTTTCTGTCCCTTTTAAAGAAGCTATCAAAGAGTGGTTTACATTCTCTTTAAGCAGTATAGAGACATTACATTTCAACATACAAAATTAAACATTTGCAGAACTTAAAAATACTGAGATATTTTTTAAAAATTGAGATTTTTTGGGCTGCAAGACACTTTTTCCTAATTCTAGGAGGAGAGTTTAGCCTATGATATTCTGATTGGCTGATTAAAGGGAAAATACCCAAGTGACTTTAAAAATACTGTCCGTTGCTTCATGCTTAGGGTACTGAAAGATTGCCTGTAAGATTTCTTTCAAAGTGTACACAAAATAATGATCCTTAACAGTTATTCACATTTTTATATATGAAAATCTCTAGCGAGTGTGGGCTAGAGCAGGAAAGAAATTGCAGGAGTTGGTGTCTGCATTCAGGATGATTACCACAGTAATCTGAACCCGCATGAGGCAAACACCTTGACGACGTGACTGTATAAATGAGTGAGTCCAGGGAGAGCAGATAGTAAAGGAAGGCTTCTCCATCTGCCTCAAGCTTTGCATGCATGGCCAGCATACATGTGTTGGGCACATCTGGCTAACATACAGCCATAGGTGCTAAGGACCCGAGGCACCCTCCTTATGTGTCATCCAGGCGTCAGTGACTTTAGGCACCATGTTTGAAGCATATGGACTCTGTGACTGTGTGAGAGCTTCTATACGCACATTGCATACTTTATTACTTCCCTCACGAAAGATTTGTTCTTTTATAGACATAAGCTGTGGTGAGAATCTCTTTATGTCAGACTATCTTCCTTCATGGTCAGAAGCAATCCAACTCTGGTATGATGAGCACCATGATTTTATCTATAATGTAGGGGGAAAGACACCTTCTGCAGTAGTTGGACATTATACTCAGGTAAGAAAAGAACTGGAACACCTGCTGCTCTACATACCCTAGAAGTAAAGACTCTCCAAATGTGACCGATTCGAATATTGAACTTGAGGGAAGGCCTTAAATAGATATAGAATTGTCTGGACCTTGGTTGAGTATCTGGGCTGTCATTTTTCAATAGCTCACAGGCTTTTGGTAAAAATTAAAAATTCTCTGTATTTTATAATATTACTCTAAATGGATAAAGGAGAGTAAATGGACATGAAAATGTAATAATTTTAAAATGCTTTAATTTGATTCCATAAATTAAATATATCCATAAGGCATATGTAAACAAAGTAGCATTCTTTTCTGGTTTGTAATTCTTCCTATTTTATATTTTCTTCTTCTCTAATGTACTCCTATTTTCACTTATTGATATGTAGGTGGTTTGGTACTCATCTTTCCATGTTGGATGTGGAGTTGCCCTCTGTACTAATCAAAATTTAAAATACTTCCTGGTTTGCCAGTATTGTCCCGCGTAAGTGTACATTTTAGGATGTTTTGCTATTAATATCAAATAATACCAAATGCACATTAATGTTTCGATTATAAAAATAATAATGAACTAAAAAGTTACTCAAGAAAAGGGGAAGGAAATGAATTTTAGAGGACTTTCTAAAGTTGAGACATACATAACCAAATTCTCAGAAAGACCAAATTCCCAATTCCTAGATTTCTGAAGCTCGGTCCTAATGCTTAAGATTTGGTTTCCCTCTCCAGTGCCATTCCCCAGACTTAGTGTTACATTGTGAATACACGTGTAGTTGTGAATGATGTACAGTTTTCTGGATTTGTACTAACATATCTTACTAAGTTCACACACTAGAAAGTGAAAGCTTGATGTCAGATCAGGGGTAAAGGTGAGAACAAATGAAGCATGATGTATTTCACTGATTTAGTTATTCCAGTCCTTTCTTCTCAATGTTGTTACTCCTGCTTATCTAAAACCCTTGTGTTATTTCATTAAGAAATGGTCAATTCTTGAGCTTCAAAGTCTTTTAAGAGAGTCTTAATATTTTTCAAATTGTGAGGAAGATAACACCTTAAGCCTTTGCCTCTCAGAATTTGTGACAAAAACCACTGTAGGAACAATTGATCATGATCTTAATTTATAGAAAGAAACCAACCCTTTCTTAAAGAAATATGTTTGAATGTTCCAAAAATTTAAAACACAATCCTGTGAGTATAATGAACATATATCCACAATCTGTCAGTTTTAATTTCTTTTTTTTTTAAAAAAAAGTATTTATTTTTTAGTTGTAGTTGGACACAATATCTTTATTTATTTATTTATTTTTATGTGATGCTGAGGATTGAACCCAGGGCCTCGCCCATGCTAGGCAAGTGCTCTACCACTAAGCCACAATCCTAGTCCCTTAATTTATTTTTAATACATATATATATTTTTTTTACACTGGAGGTAGAATGTGTTTTCAACCAAGCTCCCAACATGATTCATTTTGAAGTTCTAGATAACTCAGGTGACGTGGTATTCCAGTTTGAAAAGACACTATTCAGTAAGGTCCTATTGGTGTTAGGTTGAGAGTACTGAAAGACCCTAGGAGAAAGCATCAAATGCCTTGGCCAAGAGGAGATATTGAGAGCCAGACACCTGAAATAAGAGTTATTGAATAATAAATGGAGGCAAGGGGGAGAATATCCTGAACACTATGTCATTTTTCAAGTGCTTACATCCACGTAGCTATACTCTCTGTGCAGAGGCTGAGAGAGCTTCATTGTCTTGGCACTTGTCCCTCTTGATAAGCTGGGACAGCTTGATAAGCTGTAATCAGTTTAAGTAATTTTCACATGTTAATGACCAAGAGGATAAAATTCATAATAAGCTACAGGATAGTTATTGTAAGACTGAGATTGTCACCCTTAATCTTTTTTTTTAAATAGATATATTTTTAGTGTGGATTAACCTTTATTATTTATTTATTTGTTTATATGTGGTACTGAGAATCAAACACAGTCCTTCACATATACTAGGCAAGCACTCTACCACTGAGCCACAACCACAGCCCATCACTTTTAATCTTTTTCTAACATTCCCATTTTTGATAAACATAAAAAATTCACATCACACACATGCTACTTATAGACATTCCCAAATCTTCCTAAACCCTATTCCCTTTCTCAAACATACACCAAAAATTATTTGAAAATCAACAACCCCACCTGGAATCCAAAAACTACATTGAAGCTTTACTTACCCTGTTTCATATTGTAGAAATTATGACATTGTTTCATTTTTAATTGCAAAATACATTTAAGTGGTATTTTTCATACTGTACCCCTTTGAACTACATAATCTTCTTTTTCTCTAGGGAATATGTTTTACCTCTAGCCAGCACCTTGTTGTACTTCATCTTAACAATTCAACCATGTCTGTTGGAAAATGAAGAGAGTATTTCCACATTGAAATGCACTCTCAACACTTTAGACTAGTTATTCTATTTCAGTGTCTCAGGTCCTGAATTTACAGTCAAGGAGATTAGTGAAATGGTGAGTTATTCCCTTACTTTGCATTGTTATCTGAACACACTTAGGTAATGACAGTTTGCATTGGTTATTTAACATAAGTAAAAACATTTAATAAATATCTATGTATATTTGGTGATGAACATTAATCTCAGAGTATAAACTAAACAGAAATTTTTTTAAATGACATTTTTTTTTCATTTAAAATTGCAGTGGCAATTATCTTAGTAGAATAAATACCCCTTATGACAAAGGAGCACCTTGTGGCAGTTGTCCTGGACATTGTGAAGATGGACTATGCAGTAAGTTCAAAGTGATTACCTTGTTAGTGTAGTAAAAGAGCACGACGTTTTATTTTTAAAGAATTTAGAACTCTGAATGTAATCAGTTTAAGTGATACCTTCATGCAAACCAATAACATAAGAGTATTTTTAAGTACAAATTTTTCACGCTTCTGTATCTAAGCATTATTTGAAATGAAAACCCTATTATCATATATAATCTAAAGAATTATCCACAATTTATGTGTATTTATGACTATACTTAGCTTGTTATATATTGGCATCTTTGAAAATGTTTCCATGGGAATAATTCATCCTTGCATCAAGATTAGTGTCATTAGCTAGGAGCAGGGGCCTGCAATCCAAGAGATTCAGAAGGCTGAGGCAGGAGGATCACAAGTTCAGTGCCCTAAGCAACTTCATGGGCCCTGTCTCAAAATAAAAATAAAGACTGGGGAATGTAGCTCAATTGCAACCCTGGGTTCAGTCTTCAGAACCAAAAAATAAAAAGAAAAGGGAAAAGACTAATGTCAATGTCATTATATCAAAGCTGGCATTTTTAAAAGGGAAAACAGATACATATTGAAGGGTTTTAAATGATACAATATGGCTCAGTCCAGAGAGGCAAAACAAAAATAGCAATTTTTATATGCCAATAAATTTATCACAATTCCCTAATTCATCCATAATGTTCTTAGAATTGTTACATTTAATTTAAAATAACTTACACCTCCTTTCATTAGTAATGTGTGTACATTTTTAAAAGTTAAAATCAAATCCATATATGGTATTATTTCAAATGGTTTAGAAAAGAGAGAGTAAAATAAATATCATATATTACCTAATATTCAGTATTATTAATGGAATTACAAAGAGTAAGGATTTGGGTTTGTAAAATTATTTGTGTTAGTAAAATTATTATGAACAATGCATGTGACCAATTCACTAAGATTTTTTACCTTTCAAACTACATTCATCTGAGTAAATTATATCAATCCTTTCTAAATGAATTTTGAAACTATTCTTCAGCATTTTGATGATGTCAAACCTCTAACTAAAGGAAATAAAATCCAAGTGTCCATGCCTCACTAAGGAAATTTGAGCCTATCCATCAGTAATGAGTATCTACCTGAAAGATTTTACACAGAAGTGTTATGATCAGGAGTGTGTTTTATAAAGAGTTCCTGGAGGTAGTATGAAGAAATAATAGAATAAAAGCTAGCTATGAGACAGTTGATAAATATGGACTCACAAACAAATGTAAATCTTTACTGTATTAGTGCCAAAGGAATGAAAAGTAGTAAGCAGCTGATAGAGAGAGAGAGAGAGAGAGAGAAGAATAGTTAGTAATTGTTGGTTGTGCTTATTAAATGCTGATAAAAAAATAAAGAGAGTGCTGGCTATGGTGGTGCATGCCTGTAGTCTCAGTTGCTTGGGAGACTTAAGCAGAAGGGTCACTTGAATGAATGAATTTGAGACCAGTCTAGATGACATTGGTGAAACCCTTTCTCAAAAATCTAAAACAAAAAGTAAAAAGAAACAAGATCCTGTTATTTCCTAGTTCCTGTTTTGAATTATTCAGTTGTTAGAACTGCCATTTCTCTGAAACTGGATCAATAGAAGGTTATGGGCTCCTGGATATCAACAAAATGTAAAGATTATAGATAGGATGATGAATATAATTTGAGATTTGTTCAATTTTTGTCCACTGAGGGGTGTTAGAAAATAGAAATGTTCGATACTCTATATCTTTATCTTTCTACAAAATTACTCCTGTGAGAAAGACTAGTGACATTAGAGTCTAGGTTAACTGTGTCCATAAAATTTCTACAATAATGAAAATATTCAGGATTTTCACTATGCTCTAAGGTAGCCCCCTTTTAGATTTCAATGACTATTGAGCACTTGGTATAAAACTGGTGTTGCCATGGTTCTGAAATATTACTTTTAATTAAATGTAAGATTGAACAAGCATATGTCTAGTGCTATCATTTTGGATAACGCAATTCTAGACAGATTCACTTATGTGAATTTTATTCTATTTTTTTTAATTTGGAATATATTTTATTTTTTCCACAATTTTTATTGGTGCACTATAGTTGTACATGTGGTGGATTTGTTGCACATTCACACATGCTTTCAATATAACAATATAATTTGACCAATACCACTCACTAGCATTTCCTACTGTACATTTTAAAAATAGAAAGCCCAGTTTATCTTAGAAACATTTTTAAATCCTCAAATTGAACAAAAAATAAAGCAAAGTTTGTTCTTCTCAAGATTGAGACAATCATCAAAGTGTAATGAGATCAACTTGGTAGCTCACTTCCCTTCTCCAAATTCACATTGAATTTACTGTGTGTTGCTGCTATGGAGGAAAACGATAATAAGGTTTTTAATTTTTTTTTAATTTCAGCCAATGGTTGTGATTATGAAGATGGCTATGCTAACTGTCAAGATCTGAAAAATGCACTAACCTGTAAAAATCCAATAATCAAGAATAGTTGCAAAGCCACCTGCAATTGTGAAAACAAAATTTATTAAATAATGAGTACCCATGAGCAGTGGTAGGTAAAGAAAGTCCAAATCATCTGTTGATATTTGATGTGAACTACCAGGAAAATTATGGGCAGGTTAGCTGCAAATTTTATTCCAAGCAGTGAAGAATCCTTTTCATCTAGATCTGCTTCTAATTTTACAGAAATCTTTTCTATGCAGATGATTAAAAAGAAAATCCATGATAGCAACTTTCGATTTTGATATATGAAATTTTTTAATTTAAATTTACTCAAGTTGAGGATTCTAAAAGTTATATTTTCCTATGACTAAAGTTGCTAAAAATCTGGATTAAAATTGAGAATTATGTTCCCAGAACACAATATACTCAAAAAACAGAATGTGATTGTCATTGTCACATGAATCCTGGGCTATAGTCATTCTTTCTTGTTCCACCTGAGTAACTCTAAAGTGTCCATGTATACTGTCTTTAATTCCTTCTCATTTATTCTTCTTCACACTCATCTGGATCTCAGTCTCATAATTAAATTAAAAGTGATATTCTTAGTTAACTGGCGTTCATTTTGCCAAAATCAATGAAGACTTTTGATTCTTCTTTTGCAAAAATTTTACAGTAGAATATGTCACACTTTCCTTTATAAACCTCTCTTCCCTTAGACAAATCTTCCTTAAAAAAAATTCAAAATCATTTAAGCATTCAATCTCCCCTTAAGAAGTTAGAACTCATTCCCATCCCTTTTTGAATCTTCTCTGAATTCATTGACTTACTTTCTAAGAATAAACAATGGAAAGGAAATAATATTCACTTTACAATGGATAAATCTGACAAATGTCATCCTACTCAAGTAATTCGAATTCAAAACTCTTTTATTGATGTTTGAAATAAAGTACTCTTCCTTGAAACACTTTCAAAATACAACTTTTAGAACAGAAAATTTTTATTCAGGATAACTACTTCAACAATTTGGACTATTACAGGAAACAAAATGAAAGTTAATCTTATCAGCATGTTAATCCTTTCTAAGAATTGGTTTGAATTTATGATTATATGTTTTTTTTAATAATGTAATATTATAATACTTATAATGTCTTATTAATAACATTGTAATAACATTAAATTTCTTATCCCTCACCACATGTATTTGTTGTATTTATCCCATATCTCAATTAACAACCAGTAACAGAAATCTGTGGGTATAAAGTATGGAAATATCCCAAAGAAATTGCTTATTCATAATTTGGATAGCAATCCTTAATTTTGGACATATTAACATAAGTTCTTTGTATTTTCTAAAGTAATAGATTACGAAAACAAAATATGAAGACAGTAAATTTTATCTGAAATTTGTATAATGGCTCTATATTAAAAGGAAAGAGGAGCTGATGAAGAGAAAAATATAAAAACACGCAAAAATGTATACTTTAAAATATATGCATTGCCTATTCTATATATAATATTACTGTGTGGATTATTTAGCTGTTTACCAACTAATGCTTCACTGTGGAAAAATTATATAGCAATGCACTATCCCTAGTTTACATTTCCTGGCCATTTTTTAGAATGCAACTTAGTATTTTGCTGCTGTTGTCAATAGGGAGATCCAGCAATTCATAATTAAAAACACTATGATTAACTCACAAAAATCAATGACTATAATGACCTATGTAACTACATTATTGGTCATTTCATCACACCAAATTCTTCCTAGTGTTATAAAATGTATGTATATTTTGGGGGGGAACCAGGGATTGAACTCAGTGGCACTCAGCCACTGAGCCATGTCCCCAACCCTATTTTTGTGTTTTATTTAGAGACAGGGTCTCACTGAGTTGGTTAGTGCCTCACTATTGCTGAGACTGGCTTTGAACTCACTATCCTCCTGTCTTAGCCTCCCAGATGCTGGGAGTACAGACTCATACTGCCTCGATAGTAAAATATATATTTGACATTCATTATCACATTAGCATTTTTTCTTACTGCTGCCATTTCCCATAGACATCACCAATATTCAGTGTTAATATTTTTTTCAATTTTAGCCATTCTTATCTAATGTAATTTCATCTCAATGTAATTTTAGTTTTCATTCTCTAGATATTATTGAGACTGAGCAGTTTTTCATGTACTGTCTTATATCTTCTTTGTATAATGTCTAAACCAATTTTTTGCTCCTTTAAGATATTAAGCCTAAAAATTGTGATGTGTATTAGGATTCTCTAGAGGTACAAAACTAAGGCAGTGTATATATAATTATGAAAGGTTATTTATTAGATTGGGTAACATAATCAGAAGCTATATACTCCCAGCATGTCTGCAAGCTGAAGAGCTAAGGGAACTAGTAGCTACTCAGTTTAGGAAGCTGGAAGTCTCTGCATGACCTAACAGAAGTCTGAGGCTAATGGCTTGGATAGATACTGGTGTAAGACTAGACTCAAATGCTTCCAAAATTGGCATATGACATTTATAAGAAATGGCAGAAACAAGAAAAAATGTACCCACACAAGGTAAATCAAGGTTTCACAAACTGATAAGTTTTCTTCTTCTTCCACTTTTTGTCCCTTCAGGCCCACAGCCAATTGTCTTCTGCCACACACATTCAGGTCAGGTGTTTTCCCGTCAGTTTACTGCTCCACATGCCAATCATCTCTAGAAACATGCTCACAGACATACCTAAAAGGGTGCATTATCAATATTATGAGTCTGTCAATTCAGTCAGTAGCTAAAATTAACTGTTACACAATATTTATCATTTAAGTGCTAAATGCATATATTTACCAAATAGCACTCTGTCATCATATTCATGTTTTATTAATTCTTTATCCCTGTGTATAACTTGTTTACATGTTTCCTGATGGTATCCTTTGATTAAAAATATTTTATTTTAATGAAGTTAATTTTTCCATTTTTATTTTATGAACACTACTTGAGGTGGCCTGTCCAATAAAATTTGCTTACTTTCAAAACAAATATATTCTGCATTTTCTTCTGCATGATTTGCGAATTTCTATAGATTTATGATCCATCTTATATTATTTATTATTTGTTTATTTACTTATTTATTTACTTATTTTATGGGGCTAGGGATTGAACCCAGGGTCTTGAGCATGGGAGGCAAGCATTCTACCAACTGAGCTATAACTCCAGCCCTTATGATCCATCTTAAGACAAAGTTTTTAATATAAGATTCAATTTTTTTTCCCATGTGGATATCCAGCTTTCCCAGCCTCATTTGTCAAAAATAATTTTCTTTCCTTATTGGGTCATTTCAACACCATCTTAGGAAATCAGATGAGTGTCTAAGTGGGTCTCTATTTCTGACTTCATTATATTTCTTTTTTTTTAAAGAGAAAGAGAGATAATTTCAATATTTATTTTTTCAGTTTTTGACAGACACAACACCTTTGTTTGTATGTGGTGCTAAGGATCGAACCCGGGCCGCACACATGCCAGGCGAGCGTGCTGCCACTTGAGCCACATCCCCAGCCCAATTACATTTCATTGATCTATGTGCTGTTCCTTGTATCTTCTCTTAATTACTGTAGCTTGAAGTTCTCAAAATCAATAGTATAAGATATCCAAATTTTCTTCTTTTGAAAGATTACTATGGATATTTTAGGCCCTTTATATCTCTATATAATTTCTAGAATTAGCTTGTTAGATTTTACGTACAAATTCATATATTTAAGTTTAATCAAAAAGATAACACATCATAATCAAATAGATTTTATTCCAGGCATGCAAGGTTGGTTCTATATATGCAAATAAATAATGTAATTCACTACTTAAACAGAATTATTTCACAAATTATATGATCCTATCAATAGATGTGAAAAGGACTGTGAGAAATTCAACACTCATTCATACTTAAAACATTGAAAAAACTAGGGATCAAAGAGACTTACCTCAATATTTTAAAGGCCATTTTTTACAAAAAAAAAAAAAAGCCAATATACTAAATGGAGAAAATCCAAAATCATTTCCTTTAAAATCAGAAAAAAGACAAGGTTATCAACTCTTCCCACTCTAATTCAATACAGTCCAAGAAACGTTAAGACAGCAATCAGGAAAGTAAAGGAAATAAAAGGGATACAAATAGGAAAAGAAGAAGTCAAACTATCTCTGTTTGCCAATGACCTGATTCTATATTTAAAAAATCTTCCCCACACCCAACAACAACAAAAATCCACTGGAAGTCTCGTAGAGCTTATAAATGAGTTCAGCAAAGTAGTAGGTGTAAGATCAATTCCCATAATGAATTGCTTTCCTACACTCCAATAGTGATTCACCAAGGAAGAAATCAGGAAAACCATCCCATTCACAATAGTCTCAAAAACAAAAACAAACAAACCCCAAACAGATAAATAAACAAACAAACAAAAAACCTGGGAATTAATCTAACCAAGGAGATAAAAGGGTTCTATGATGAAAATTATAGAACACTGAAGAAAGAAATTGAAGAAGAACTTAGAAAATGAAAAGACAAGCCATGTTCTTGGATATGCAGAATCAATATTATCCAAATGGCCATACTACCAAAAGCAATCTACAGAATTAATGCAATCCCAATCAAAGTACCAATGACATTATTCACAGAATTAGAAAAAAAATTTAAATTAATTTGCAAGAATAAGAGACTGAGATTAACCAAAATAATACCAAGCAAGAAAAGCAAAGCAGGATGCATCACAATAGCTGATCTGAATGTATACTGCAGAGCTATAGTAACAAAAACAGCATGGCATTGGCAAAAATTTGACATGAAGACCAATGGAACAGAATAGAAGACAGAGATAAAAACACATACCTGCAGTCATCTGATAGTTGACCAAGATGCTAAAATATATTTTATTGAAAAAACAGGATTTTTAAACAAATGGTAATAGAAAAACTGGATACCTACATGCAGACAAATGAAATGAGATTCATATTTCTCACCCCGCACAAAACTCAAATCAAATGCATCAAAGACTTACAAATTACACCAGAAATTTTCGAGCAATTTGAAGAAAACACGGGGCCAACACTCCATTGTTTAGGTGCGGGCACTGACTTTCTTAACAATACTCCCAAAGCACAAGAAATAAAAGCAAGCATCAATATGTGGGATGTCATCAAACTACAAAGTTTCTGTACAGCAAAAGAAATAAGACCATAAAGAGAGAACCCACAGAATGGGAGAAAATCTTGGCTAGCTATCCCTCCAATAGAGGATTAATGTCCAGAATATAAAAAGAACTCAAAAAAACATCATATATATATATATATATATATATATATATATATATTTCCCAATCAATAAATGGACAAAAGAACTAAACAGAGATTTCTTCAAAGAAAAAACACAAATTGCCAAAAGTATATGAAAAATGTTCAAATTCTCTAGCAATGGGAGATATGCAAATCAAAACTACACTAAGATTTCATCTCACTCTAGTCAGAATGGCAGTGGTTAAGAATATAAACAACAATAAATGCTGGCAAAGTTGTGGGGGAAAAGGAACACTTCTACATTGTTGGTGGGAATGAAGACTAGTAGAACTACTCTGTAAACAGTATGGAGATTCCTCAAAACTAGGAATAAACCACTACATGACTTAGCTATTGCTCTCCTTCACATTTTCCCAAAAGATGGAAAATCAGCATACTACAGCAATACAGCACCTGAATGTTTGTAGCAGTACAATTCAAAATAGCTAAATTCATAATGTACTTGATTCCATGAGTAAACCTGGTGCCTGCCAAATGTTGAATGGATTAAAAAATTGTGACACACACACACACACACACACACACAGGAGTATTACTCAGTGGTAAAAAAAAAATGAAATTTTGGCATTTATCAGCAAATGAATAAAAAAAATGGAGAGTATCATGCTAAGTGAAATAAGCCAAACTCAAAAACTGAAAAGCTTGAATGTTTTCTCTCTTATGTGAAAGCTAGAGTAAAATAAAGGAAAGGAGGAGGGAAGAATAGGATAACATGAAGAATCAATCTAATACAAATTAACAGGAGTGAAAGAAAGTCTAGTAGAACAAAGGAAAAGAAGGGGAAGGGGAGGAAAGATGAGAGGGAAATGGGGGAGGAGAAAAAGGGAGGATAATGAATTGAAATCAATTCCCATGCTTGTATGAGTTTGTGGTGATGAACCCAACTACAATGAGTAACAATAAAGCTCTAATTTAAAAAAATAAAGTTGTCTCATATATTTTCATTTCTAATAAAAATTTTCAATCCTAAGGAAATTATGCCTCTTTTCAGCACAATTTCTATCTTATACATGTAATGATGTAGAGAAGATAGAATAGGTAAGGAGTCTCATAATTTTATGCCTGGAAAAAAATGTTAGTATTGCTTTCAGTATTTTCACTGATATTCTCTTTGCTATGTTGCTATGGGAATCTCCTGCAGAAGCCACCAAGAATTCTTTTATGGTAGTCTGAGAAAGATACAGCAAAATAATGAAAACACAAAATCATCACACCACTAGAACATGTACACTGAAGTCTAACACCAAGCTAAGTCCTTAACAAAAATATTTAGCGAATCAAGGAAAAAAGTTAGACTCTGGTGCCTTGAATAAATAAGATTTAATTGACCCATTATTTCATATTCTCCCTTTGGCACTTCAGAGAGTTTTACGTATCAGTATGATTAAGATTTTACAAGAGGCAGGGTAATGCTGGGTTGGGGAAGGGGGGATGGCATTATTATTTGATTTATTTTCTCGTTAAGAACAAGTGTAAGTGTCAAAGGGAATTTGGAGAAAAGAACTCACAAACCTCTGGACCATTCTTATTTGTGTACTTCACTTACCCAACTCACACCATGCCTTTACTTCATCTTCCCTAGCATTTTCTATCTGTACCTGCCAACACATTCCAAACGCAGATTGGCAGGACTCTGGACCAATGGGCAGGCCGCATTGCCTTCCCCAGGCCCACAGCTGCCACGTGGGAGACTCCGGACCCAGGAAGGGGCGGGCCGAGGGGAGGCGTTAGGCAGCCCCACCAACAAGCCTCCCAGCCGCCCACCTAAGACCATCCTTCAGCACCCACAGCCAGGTGTCCACTAGCCCTTCCTACTGCCAAGATGTCCCTTTCTAAGAAGCTGACTTTGGACAAACTGGATGTCAAAGGCAAGCGCGTCATCATGAGAGTGGACTTAAACGTTCCCATAAAGAAGAACCAGATTACCAACAACCAGAGAATCAAGGCCGCCGTCCCCAGCATCAAGTTCTGCCTGGACAATGGAGCCCAGTCGGTGGTGCTGATGAGCCACCTGGGCCGGCCGGATGGCGTCCCCATGCCCGAAAAGTACTCCCTGGAGCCTGTCGCTGGCGAGCTGAAATCCTTGCTGGGCAGGGACGTGACTTTCCTCAAGGACTGTGTGGGCCCAGAAGTGGAGAAGGCCTGCGCCAGCCCCGAAGCCGGCTCAGTGATCCTGCTGGAGAACCTGCGCTTTCACCTGGAGGAGGAAGGCAAGGGCCAGGATGCCTCTGGGAACAAAGTGAAGGCAGAGCCCGAGAAGGTGGAAGCCTTTCGCCAGTCACTGTCCAAGCTAGGGGACGTCTATGTCAATGATGCTTTTGGCACTGCACACAGGGCTCACAGCTCCATGGTGGGAGTGAATCTGCCCCAGAAAGCAGCCGGGTTCCTTATGAAGAAGGAGCTGGAGTACTTTGCCAAAGCCTTGGAAAACCCAGAGAGACCCTTTCTGGCTATCCTGGGTGGAGCCAAAGTGGCAGACAAGATCCAGCTCATCAAAAATATGCTGGACAAGGTCAACCAGATGATCATCGGGGGCGGGATGGCCTTTACCTTCCTGAAGGTACTGCACAACATGGAGATTGGTGCCTCCCTCTTCGACGAAGAGGGAGCCAAGATTGTCAAGGAGATCATGGCCAAAGCAGAAAAGAATGGTGTGAAGATTACCTTTCCCGTGGACTTTATCACGGCTGACAAGTTCGATGAGCATGCCAACACTGGAAGTGCCACTGTAGAATCTGGCATCCCCGATGGCTGGATGGGTTTGGACTGTGGCCCTGAGAGCATTAAAAAGAATGCTCAAGTTGTGTCTGAAGCCAAGCTCATCATTTGGAATGGTCCTTTGGGAGTCTTTGAATGGGAAGCCTTTGCCAAGGGAACCAAGGCCCTCATGGATGAAATCGTGAAAGCCACCTCCCAGGGTAGTGTCACCATTATAGGGGGCGGGGACGCTGCTACTTGCTGTGCCAAATGGAACACTGAAGACAAAGTCAGCCATGTGAGCACTGGAGGGGGTGCCAGTCTGGAGCTCCTGGAAGGTAAAAGCCTCCCAGGAGTAGAGGCCCTCAGCAACTTGTAACTGACAGAGTCTCCTTCTCCTGTTTTCTGTCCTCAGCCTTTAGGTTAACTCAGTGCTCTAACATCTCAGCTTGACTTTGGTTAAAACTACCAGATATCAAGACCCAGGAAATGGGCAGGTAGTATGTTATCCACTTCTTCTTACATCAGTGAAAGCACTTGTTCACTTTAGCTGTGTCATGCCTTTGCCTACCCTCTTCAAGATCTCCTTTGGACCTTTGAACTTCACTGCTGTGCCTCATAGGGAGGATATATTCTTAAGTTGCCCATTAAAGTGAGTCAGTAAAGCTGAATCTCTCATTTGTCATGTTTTTTTTTTTTAGATAAATTATTGGAAAAGAATAGTTTGAAAACTCGTTAAAGATTGAGTGTCCAAATAAACTTAGAAAAATAATTAAATGTAAGAACTCATTACTATCATCAGAGTGCTTTCATAGAAAATGTCTTAATAAGAAAAATATAAATGAAAAAAAATATATTAAATCAAGAAGTTGAAAGTAAAGGAAATAAATTATATACAAAGAAGTTATTTTTGTGTGCTTGTGGATGTACACATATCTATGTTATATAGGGAGCTAGGAATCAAACTTGGTTTGTTAATAAAGATTTGATTGTTTTAATTGTAATGCAATAAATTCTAAAATTTTAAAGATAATTTTCATACTTTTATGCATGAAAGATAGAGGTATAAAATCCTTACTATAAAATAGAAAAAAAATATTAGAAACAAAAATACTTATTAGACAATATTTTCCTTAGTTTTGTAAACAAAGGGCTGCTAGAGGGTGATGCTATTAACAAAGATCAAAGTACAGAGAAACTCTTCCCCATTATAATGTGCTATGTCCCTATAACCGAAGATAAATTTATTGTATTCAATAACATGAATAATTGAACTTCAAATATAAATTTTAATACACCTGAAATGTCAAATTTTAATGAGACTATTGATAATATTATGTTAATCCCAAGGAAGAGGTAGAGTTTAAGGTATAAGCTTTAAAAGTAAAAAGACAACGTTTGAAAGCTTTAAACAAGTTAAAAGCACATTGCTTTTTCACATAAAAGTTAATAGTCAAATGTTGGCCCTTCTCCATGGGATCATATATGTTATGGTTTGGATATGAGATATCCACCCAAAGATCCTGTATGAATGCAGGGATTCAGAGGTGATGTGATTAGATAATGGTAGCAGTAACCTTATAGGTTCATCCTCATTTGAAAGGTTCAGTTTGCTGGGTGGTACTTCTGGGCCAGGGGAGCTACTCAAAGAAATTGGGTCATGGAGATGTACCCTGAGGAATTACAACATGTCCCCCAGATCCTCCTTCTCTTTTTGCTTCCTGTCTGCCATGTTGTGAGCAGTTTTCCACCACCTTGCTCTTCCACTATGATTTGCTTCACCTCAGTTCCAGAAGAATGGAGTTGTGCAGCCATAGGTTTAATTTCTGAAACTATGAGCTCAAAAATAAACTTTTGCTCCTCTAGATTGTTCTGACATGGTGTTTTGGTCACAATAAGGAAAAGCTGTCATGTAGCCCCTGTAACAAATCTTCTACTTTGAATAATTAGGTTTAGTCCTTATCTGTAGAATCTGTCTGGGATTTTGTTACAGGACTAAAAGTCTGAAGGGGAAAACAAATGTGAATCAATCAGTTTTTTTATTACTGCATATTAATTATACAGAATAAAAATTTCATCAGTACATTCATAAAAGTATATAACATTTTCATCATTTCCACATCCCATTATACCCCCTAACCTATACAGTATGAGTTTGGCTTTGGGTTTGTCCTAAAATACCTTTATTATGTTGATATAGATTCTTTTATCTAAACCTTTAGGACTTTTACCATGAAGGCTTTTTCTTGAAGGCTTTTTTATGTCATTTTTATCCTTTATTCTATTTGTATTTTTTTTCATATGTTGAACCATCCTGGTATTCCTAGAATGATACCAACTTGAAAACAGGGTGTGGTCTTTTTTCATGTGTTGCTGAATTTAGTGTGCTGGTAATTTACTAAGGATTTTAGTGACTACGTTCATTAATGACATTGGTCTACAGTTTTCTTTGAGGGGTACATTATCCAGTTTTAATATCATGTTGATACTGGTTTAATAGAATTTTGAAGCATTCCCTTCCTTTTTGTTTTATGGAAAAGTTTGAGGACCTTAGGTGTGAGCTCTTCTTTAAAGGTGTGGTAAAGTCCTGCACAAATCCATCTGCTCCTGGGCTTTTCTTGTGTCCTAGACTGTGGGTCGTTATGTTATCAGCATCAAAGGATCCACTGCATGTATTCAGAGTGCTGAATTAAATCCCCAGCACCACTTTAAGAAGAGAGAATAATCACCAGTAAAAAGTTAGATGCAAACCAGATCTCAACATACAATAAAAAAAAAAATTGTTAAACACAATCTCTGCAACTCTAATCAAAGTAAAGAAAGGGAAGGAATGACATGGAATACTCTAAAAAGGGACGTTAATGAAAGTAAACTTAATGCTAACATTTAAGAGAAAAAGAAATGAGAAGAGAAAGAAAAAGGAGAAAGGAAGGAAATAAATTAGAAATAAGAAAAAAAACAGAAAAGTACATAAGAGAATTTTTGAAAAAAAACAACACCATCCACCATCTGAATCTCTGGGAAGTGTTAGAAACCTATCCTCCCATGTCACTCACTACACAGTTTTCTATCTGCTCAGACTGCATATTCACCCAATAGCACTCTCTGCCTTCCTGGAGGAAGGAACTCTCTTCCAGCCCACAAGGAGTACCCCTAACCCAATTCAGCCATCATGTCCTCAGTGCTGATTATTATTATTTTTACTTATTATTTTTCTTTTTATTCTAAAATCCAATATTTCTGAGTACCACCCAGTCACTGACTCTTGAGTTGCATTCCAATGCTTTCCTATGGCCCCCCACCCCATCATGCAGCCTCACATCTTTTCATTAGGTTCAATATCCTGGAGCAGTTGGTAATTGATGAGTACCAAAAATCTGCCATGTTTTGGCATTGTTTTATTTTGAATACATCATTCCAATATTCCAAAAATTATTTTCACTTACTATATTGGCAATGAGTCGTGACATAAGGCCTATTTTTCAAGGGAGGCTTAATAATATATTCTCTATAGCTAGATAATTTGTACCCAGGTAAAAGTAAGTAGAATATATTAATAACAGAAAGTAGAAGAAGAATAAACACTGAAAAAAAATAACAGTTTCTGATAGACTATCCTCTGGTCATTCGAGTATTCATGTACACTTCTCATCTCACATAAGAAAACATAACTATTCCAAGAAGGACAGTACAATCTCTTGTACAGTGACTGCATCCTTTGAAATTTGGATCTCTCTGGATGATGCACAATCCATTCAGTGCAGCACAGAGAATTCAATAGTCTGGCAAAGTGAAAAGCAAAGTCATCATTCTCATGCTCCTACTCTCCATACTCCATACAAACCAAATGAATATACAGTGGTAAAAAAGAAATAGATAACTTCAATAAAAATACTCAATTAAACCCTCTCCTCGGTCTATACCCGAAGAACTTAAAAACAGCATACTACAGGGACACAGCCACATCAATGTTTATAGCAGCACAATTCACAATAGCTAAACTATGGAACCAAACTAGACGTCCTTCAGTAGATGAATGGATAAAATATGTGGCATATATACACAATGGAATATTACTCAGCAATAAGAGAATAAATCCTGGCATTTGCATGTAAATGGATGGCATGGCGTTAGAGAAGATAATGCTAAGTGAAGTTAGTCAATCCCCCCCCCCAAAAAAAATGCTTAATGTTTTTGTCTGATTCATAGTTTGGTAGGGAAGGAGAACATGGAAGGAATAGATGAACTCTAGATAGGGCAGAGGGGTGGGAAGGGAAGGGAAGGGGCATGAGGTTAGAAATGATGGTGGAAAGCCATAGACATCATTATCCAAAGTACTTTATGAAGACACAAATTGGTGTCAATATACTTTGTATACAACCAGAGATATGAAAATATATATATATAATATATATATATTTAATATATATTTAATATATAAATTAATATAAATATTCATATATAATATATATAAAAATATAAAAATCAATAAAAAATAAAATAAATGAAAAAACATTAACATTTCTATTCAAAAAAATTAAAAACACACTTCTCTTTTCATTTTTATTTCGATTTAAGAATGTTGAGAGCTCAATTGTTCTAACAATGAAAATAACAACTATGGATAACTTTACTAGTTAAAGTAATTTAGAATATAATTCTTCTTTTTTATTTTATTTTTTAAATACATGACAGTGGAATGCATTACAATTCTTATTACACATATAGAGCACAATTTTTCATATCTCAGTATATAAAGTATATTCACACCAATTCATGTCTTCATACATATACTTTGGACAATGATTTCTATCACATTCCACCATCATATAATTCTTCTTAACAAATATAATTAAATGATATAAAAAAATACTCAACTAAAATGCCATTGGTTCTTTACAACTTTAACAAATCATGGTGGACCAGAATTTCAAGAATCACTTGACCTGAGAATGGAAGAATTTCCATGGCTAGACTGATTCGAATCTCCTGAAATTTCTTATTCATTTTTCTTTCCTGGATCCTACTATGAGCAGGTGAGAAGTTTTTATTGCATTCTAACTTTCAAAACAATTTCTGAAGCAGGTATTGGAGACCTGAGCTATATCTGTCTCTGCATAGATTTCCTAGACTCCTCCTTGCTAACTTTCAGGAAACCAAGGACATCTTTACTTATCACAATTATAAGCTTTTGAAGCCCACGCTAGAGGCTTCTTAACTTTCTCAATAATCCAACTTTCTGAGAGCTGGACATGCATGGTGGTGCACATCTATAATCATAACAACTCGGCTGAGGCAGGAGGGTCGAAATTTCAGAGCCAATCTCAGCAGCTTAGCAAGGACCTAAGCAACTTACATACCTTGTCTTAAAATAAAAAGGGCTGGGAATGTGGTTCATGTTTAAGCACCCCTGGCTTTAATCCCTGGAATCAAGAAAAAAAAAAAGAAAAATCCAGGGTTCTGGTATCTCTAATCCCCTACAAAACACTCAAAAAATCTCTTTTAATTATACTTCTGAACCCTCCCAACTCTTGCTTCTACTTAATTGATTTTTGTTTGTTTGTTTGTTTGCTGGGACCACCTTGTATTTCACAGACAGCAAGCTGTGGCTATCTAATAAGTGAGCAAGAGAGCCTGTGATCTCGGCTGCCACTTCCTCATAAGTTTGGTTGAAAAGTGCAAGTGGCAGGTCTCTTAGAAATGGCACAAGTGATGTTATTTCTCCTATTTATTATTGTATTAGGGGAAACTAGCTTTCTCAATTATGAAAGAACTAATTTCCCTAGTTTGTTAGGCGATTTTGGTTGCCTTTCTTAGAAAGCTCTATTGCATATATTTTTTGTTTCAACTGCTTCATTTTTCCTAGCTCTGTTCATTTTGGGTTGTAGTAATTTATGAAAAACCAGCAAGTAAGAACCAAAATACACGGATATTTGACCACTTTATAAACACTTCCCTTGAAACTTTATTCTCTTTGGGAATGTTGTGCTTACTTAGACATCACAGGCAAAGGATTTATTAAGTGTTCCAGCAGAAAAAGGAGCAATCGTTACCATCCAGTCTTCCATGTCTCCTTACTTACCTTCTCTCACCTGATTCTTAAGAAAATTTAACTTTTGTGAGCTTTATTAAGACAGCAACCACAAAATGATCAATTTCTACATTACACAATCTAAAAACTAGTTGTTCTAAAGTAAGGAAAATTTTCCCAAAGAGAACTCTTGTCAAACTCTGGAGACATGTTTGCTTGTCATGTCTGGAGGGATGTTATTGTGGTAACTAAGGAAGCTATCAAAAACCCTAAAAACCACAAGACAGCCTTCCACAACAAAGAAGTAGTCAGCCTTACATGTCAATAGTGATTGTTATAGTCTGTAAACAAGTCAAGATGGCGCCTGGCATTTTGCAGAGGGAGTGGTTTGTGAAGTAACGCCAGTGAGCCATTAAGTGTGGAGATTCCTTATTGGTTGACTGCTGTATCTAGTTTATGTTAATTAAGATAAGCTGTGTGGAATGTATATATACACCTCCTGTCCTACAATAAATGGCTCCCATTCCTGCTGTATCAATGTACACAAGTTTCTCATCACCCCCCAGTTATTTTGCCCAGCCAGCCGGACTGCGGCAGTGATAATGGCTGAGAAATCTTGATCTTGACTGAACTATGGTAATAAAAAGACTTAAAAATATAATTTCTAAAACAACATAAAAATTTTGCTTATTACAGCATTGCTATGGGTAAGTAGACATTGCTTGAGCTAATTCAAAGACCCAGTGAGTAAAACATGGCTCTTTTATCATCACTAGAAGAAAGAAGATCAGTTTGAATGTTGACATATTCCAGGCCACTGAATAGGGATTAAAAGATTCAGAGAGGCATTCTTTATTTAAGGAAGAGCATGGGAAATCATCCATGTCAGCTGTGCTTACATGCCCTCCACCTGAACTCAGTAATATGAGCACATGTAGCTAATAGGCCATGTGTTCTCTGACTGGGTGCTCATGGGCCAAGTTAAAGCTGTTAGTAAAAGGAAGGAAAATAAAGTTGCATTAATTTAAAAATGTAGCCAAGAGAGGAAGCTGTGAAAACTTTACAATACACTGGAAGATCCATGGAGAGCATGCTTTTGTAGATGATTTACCCTAAAAGAAAGAAAACCTTATAGAGAACAAGAAAGAAATTAAAATGAAGTAAGATGACAACAATATGACATGAGAGATAAACTGATAAACGTATAAAAAATCACAGATCACAGATTCAAATGTTAGTACAAAATATTTAATGTTGTTGAAAGGAATAATCCAGCCTCCATGTCTCTTTACTTACCATCTCTCACCTGATCCTTAAGTAAATGTAATGTTAATTAATGTTGTTCAAAGGTGCTGAGAGAGAACTTGTTGACTAGGGATACTGTATTAGTCAGGGTTCTCTATAGGAACAGAATCAATAGGAAGTATGTTTATAAAAGGGAATTTATTAGATTGGTTTACGTGACCAGAAGCTGGAAAGTCCCCAAAGGCTGTCTTCAGGCTGGAGAGGTAGAGGAACCCGTAGTTGCACAGTCCAAGAAGCTGAAGCCTCGGAACAAGAGGGATCAATAGTGCTACCACAGTCCAAGACCAAAGGCTTCTGGAAACTCCCTGGAGAATCACTGGCAGAGTCAACTTTGAAGGAGTGAAGAATCCAGAGTCTGATATACTCAGGTGATCACAAAAGCAATCCAGAAACTGTTCAAGCTGGGCACAGTGCCCCACACCTGTAATCCCAGCAGCTTGGGAGGCTGAGGCAGAAGGATAATGAATTCAAAGCCAGCCTCAGCAAAAGTGAGGCTCTAAGCAACTTGGTGAGACCCTGTCTTAAATAAAATTCAAAATAGGGCTGAGTACCCCTGAGTTCAATCCCCAGTAAGCCCCCGACGCCCGCAAAAAAACCTGTTCAAGGAGAATTTAGCTGCATCTGATGCTGCTTCCTTGTTCTTCCAACTTTGATTCCATTCAAGCCACCATCCTATTGGACGGTGCTGCCCATGCTTAGGGAGTGTCTCCACTTCAGTTTGCTATCCCACATGCCAATCATTACTAACACACCCTAACTGACACACCAAGAAGCCCCTTTATCTTCAGCATCTCTTAATCCAATCAAGTTGACAATTCAAATTAACTATTACAAATACAATATTGGGCAAAATAATGAAAAGCAGATCTCAAAAGAAGCATTTGTACATACATACATATGAATATTGATACTGTCATCTGTCATCCACATGCATATATTATATACTTATATATAATATTTTCTACAGTTGCAACCATTTCACAGTAAAAATTATAATTATGTACATTAAAATAGCTTTCTACTTCTTAAATTAAATTTCTGAAAATTAACAACTATTTCCTTTGTTGTGCAGAAGTTTTTTAGTTTGATGATGTCCCACCTATTGATTTTTAGTTTTATTTCTTGCAATTTAGGAGTCTTTTAAGGAAGTTGGTTCCTGTGTCAATATGTTAGAATGTTGGACCTTGATTTTCTTCTACTAATTACAGAGTTTCTGATCTAATTCCTAGGTCTTTAATTCACTTTGAGTTGAGTTTTGTGCAGAGTGAGAGATAGGGGCCCAGCTTAATTATTCTGCATGCAGATATCTAATTTTCCCAGCACCATTTGTTAAAAAGACTATCCTTTCTTCAACATATATTTTTAGCACTTTTGTCTAGTACCAGATAGCTGTATTTATGTGGTTTTGTCTCTACATATTCCATTCTATTCCACTGGTCTTCCCGTCTGTTTTGGTGCCAGTACCATGCTGTTTTTACTATAGCTCTGTTTTATAATTTGGGGTCTGGTATTCTGATACTTCCTGCTTTACTCTCTGAGCTCATTATTGTTTGGGCTGTTTGGAGTCTCTTATTTTTCCAAATAAGTTTTAGTACTTCTTTTTCTAGTTCTGGGGAAAATGTCATTGGCATTTTGATAGGGATTACATTGAGTCTGTGTATTGGTTTTGATAGTATGGCCATTTTGACAATATCAATTCTACCTATCCAAGAACATGGGAGGACTTTCCATCTAAGTTCATCTTCAATTTCTTTCTACAATGTTCTATAGTTTTCCTTATAGAGGTCTTTCCATTAAATTAATTCCCAGACTTTTTTTTTTAGATTATTGTAAATGGGATAGTTTATCTAATTTCTTTTGTCAGCAGTTTCATTATTGGAGTATAGGAAAACAATTGATTCATGTGTATTGATCTTATGTGCTTATATTTTGCTGAATTCATTTATGAGCTCTGGAAGTCTTCTGGAGATTTTTTTATAACTTCTACATATAACATTATGTCATCAGCAAACATGGATAATTTGATCTCTTCTTTTCCTATTTGTATTCCATTTAATTTCCTTCTGTTGCCTGATCACCCTGGCTAAAATTTCAAGGACTATGTTGAATAGGAGTGGTAAGTGTGGGAATTCTTGTCTTATTCCTGTTTTTAAAGGAAATGTTTTCAGTTTTTCTCCATTCAGTATGATGTTGACCTTAGGTGTGTAATATACAGTCTTTACAATGTTGAGTTAAGTTCCTTCTCTCCTAACTACTCAAGTGTTTTAAACATAAATGGGTAGTCTACTTTGACAAATGCTTTTTTGGCATCTATTAATGAAATAATCTGATTCTTGTCCTTAACTCTACTTATGTGATAAATCACATTTATTGATTTATGTATGTTGAACCAAACTTGCATCCCTGAGATGAAACCCCTTGATCATAAAGCACTGGATTTTTAATATGCTTTTTATTCAGTTTTATAATATTTTATTAAGAATTTTTGCATCTATGTTCATCAGGGTATTTGGCCTGATGTGTTTTTTTTTCCTTTGATGTGTCTTTGATTTTGGTATCAGGGTTATGCTAACATCATAGAATGAATTTGGGAGTGTTCCCTCCTCCTTGGTTTCATGGAATAATTTGAGGAGGATTGGTATTAATTCTTCTTTAAAGGTCTGGTAGAACTGGTCTGAGAATCCCTCCCTGGGGTTTTCTTTGTTTGAAGACTTTTGATAACTTCATCAATTTCCTTTATTGATATGGGCCCATTTAAGTTTCCTGCATCCTCATGGTTTAATTTAGGTAGTTCATATATCTGTAGGAATTTCTCAATATCATCTAAATGTTAAGAGTGTGAAGAGAGAGCCTACAGGAGAAGATATTTTCCTCCTGCTCCTCAGGACATTAATATCCAGAATATATAAAAAAGTAAAAATCTTAACAAAAAAAGAAAATGACCCAACAAATAAATGGTCAAAAGAACTAAACAAACACTTCTCAAAAGAAGAAATATGAATGACCAAAAAATATATTTTAAAAAAATGTTCAACATCTCTAGCAATAAGAAAAATGAAAATTAAAACCACATTGAGATGTCATCTGACTCCAGTCAGAACAGCAATTATCAAGAGTATAAAATGTATTGGCAAGGATGTGGGGAAACAGTTACACTCATAACTTGTTTGTGAGATTGCAAATTAGTGCAACTACACTGGAAGGCAGTATGGAGTTTTCTCAAAAATATAGAAATGGAACCACCATATATCCTGAATGTCCCAATTCTCAGTTTGGATCCAAAAGATCTAATCAGAATACTATAAGGACACAATATGTATAGCAGCACAATACACAATAGCCAGACAATGGAACTGATCTAGATACTCTTCAACAGATGAATGGGAAAAAATGTGGTATATATACACAACTGAGTATTACTCAGCCTGAAAAAAAATGAATGTCATTTTCTGATAAATAGATGTAACTGGAGATCATATAATGATAAGAGAAATAAGTACAACTCAGAAAGTCAATTGCTGAATGTTTTCTCTGACATGCAAAAGGTTAGTCTCAAGTTAGCAGGGAAATGACAGAGAAAGAGAAAAGAAATGAAATGATAGGGTGTTATTAAATTAAAATAAAGATGGGGGAATAGAAGAAGGAGTTTGAGGGGGAGGAAAGAGGGACAAGATAAGGAAAGAACAGTGCAATGAATCTGACCTAATTTTCCAATGTACATATATGAATATGCTACAGTTAATCTCACCATTGTGTATATCCACAAGATACTGATTTTTTAAAATTTAAATAAATAGATCAATAGTAGAGCAGAGGAAAGGGAGGAGATAGAGCAACAAGAAAGAACACAAGGGTGGGTATTGGAGGTTTAATTGGAATAAATTATAACCCATGTATTTATAATTATGTCAAAAAATATCATTTTATGTATAATTATTATAAACCAATTTTTTTTAGAATTAAAATTAAGGTATTACCACAAGATGGCAGAATGGCCTTGAATTTTTTTTATTCAGGCTTACATTGTAGGGTTTGTTTTGTCCACACTTGCAATTTATATTATTTAATTCATGTGCTTAAAGTTGGCTATTCATTTATTTTCTGTGTATTTTACAAAGTATCTTTATAGAAAGAGCCTCCTTCAAGCAGAATTTGCTTAATAAGGCTGTAAGAAAGTCAATTGAAAAATAAAATTAATTGCAACTCTTCATGGCTTTATGCTCCAACTAACATTTTTCTATTACTTTAAAGTAATTTCCATTCTGAATAAGTTTGGAGGAGACTCCTAGAAACAAAATTTGCAATCCCTAAATCAATACACATTCATGTTAAAATTAGAAAGATAACAATATTAACTAAAGAGTAAAATAAAATATTTGGAAAGTGTCTAATTGGCAGGCATATAAACTGATATAAAACAAGAATATGTTTTAGTTGGCATCTCTTTGTCTTAGAGCCCGATAGGACCACTTGGGGTTTCCTCCCTTCTCTGTGACCTGAATAGGCAGTACTTAGGACAATTATGTCTTTATTTTCTTAGTTTTTTCTATCTCAGATATTGTTTCATAGATTTTTCCCATCTTGTCAATGGTTGCAGATGAAGGATTCAGTCTAGTCTCCCAATCTCTGCTCTTCCATCCAAAACACCAGTAAGGACTAAATATCACTTTATTTTATTTTTGTACTTGGCATTGAATCCAGGAGCACTTAACCACGGAGCCACATTCCCAGCCCTTTTTATATTTTATTTTGAGGCAGGATCTCATAATCCTCTTGCCTCAGCCTCTGGAGCTACTGGGATTACAAGCATGTGCCACTCATTCAACTTTTTAAAATTTCTTACATTAACATTATTTTTATTATCCAGCTGAGTTTAATGTGTTATTTTTTATAACATTTTAATTAAATCATCATAATTCTGCATAATAGCTGAATTAATTATGCCATATTTATACATACACATAGCATAATTTGACTCATCTCATTCACTTATCCCTCCCCTTTCCTCTCTTCTTCCTTTCCCCTGAACTATTTGCTCCACTCTACTGATCTATTACTAGTAGTAGTAGAAGAAGTAGTAGTAGTACTATTATTATTATTATTTAAATTAGTACATTATAGTTATGTACAAAAATGAGATCCAAGGAAGAATAACAATTCAGGCAGAGTCCAGAATCTATCAAATCCCTGGAGGGGAAATGAACATTCACTGAGAAATGTGTGCATTTGAAGCAGTGTGATAAGAATTTTGTCATCAGGGAATATTGTCATTTGCTTGAGACACACAAGGTACTAATAGCAGAAAATAATATTTCTGGAGAAAGCTGGTAGGAGGAACATCTATGAGATAGATAAGGCAATCAAATGTAGAGGAGCAATGGTGAGTTGAAGGCTGGCTCTTCATTAACCCTGAGAACCATCCATATCGACATAATTCTCTCTTTTCAAAAGTTTACCTAGACCCAACCCAAGACAACAAAATGTTAAAAATTAGAAGACAGCACGTGGTCATCCTATCTAAAAAGTTCTCCAGCAGGCAGGAGGGAAATCTCTTTTCTCCTAATAAAAGAAATTTGCCAAGGATATTATCACTTAAGTAAACAATATGACTGACATCACACAAAGTGATCTTTACAAGAAGATGTATAATTTTAATTTGTTTGCCGAACCCAGGAAGGTCATAAAAATTATTTCTGGCTTAAATTTACAATAACATGAACATGGGTCACTTCTATTTTTAATAAGTTGGAATAAATGTTAAAATACCAAGCTTGAAATTTGTAACCTGATGAAATCTAGATTTTTCTCACTCAGAATGTAAGTATTTCAGAGATAATTTTTAGCCTTTAAAATGTAGAAATTTACAACTAGATTTAATCTACAACCTTCATTTTAAAGGTGAATGAGAAGTCATATTAAAAAAAGGTTAAGAAGTAGTTCCACTGACATAAGCATTGACTTGTGGCAAGGAATGACATTCTTAAGCATAATGATTAGAAGGCCAAAGTCTAGGAAGAACTCGAAAAAGCTGTGTGTGTGTGTGTGTGTGTGTGTGTGTGTGTATGAAAATTTGTAACTACTTCGGTCGAATTTTCATATTTTCATCTTTCTGGGATAGAGATATATTGTATGGTACAGGAATGCTGCCCATTGTTATGGTCTGAATTTGAAATGTCCTGCAGAAGCTTCTGTGCGAAGAATTGGTCCTAAAAGCACGTTTTGGGGTTGGAGCCTTTAGAAGGTGTTGGATCTGAAGCCTGTGACTTCATCAGTGGGTTAATTTATTAATGAATCCATAAATCAGTGCACTGCTGAAAGGTGGCAGAAACTTTAGGAGCTGGGACCTATTTAGAGGAAGTAAGTCACTGCAGGCATGCTTTTGAAGGTTCCATTTGACAATATCCACTCTCTCTTTCTCTCTTTGCTTTCTGGCCACCATGAGCTACATAGCTTTCCTGTGTCATGTACTTTTATCATGAGACAATGCCATAGGCCTAAAAGTAACAGGGCCAAGAGACCACAGAAAAAAAAACTTATAAAATCATGAGACAAAATAAGTCTTTCCTCCTTTAAGTTGATTTTCTCAAGTGTTTTGTGACAACAACAAATATAGACAATGGGTACCAGGAGTGGATTGATTGATGTGACTATACATTACCATGTGGTTCAAAAGTCTTCGATATTGATTTTGGGGAGAAATTTGGAAACTTTTGGAGAAACAGGCTAGTAAAAGCTCAGAATATTATAAGATTTAAGGTGTTTCTGGGGAGAGTTCAGAAGACTAGAATGTTGATAGTAATGCAGAGAGTAAAGACTGCTGTGGGATGTTTTCAAGATGGCAGAATAGAGAAGGTCACTTTCCTGACTGCTCCATGGCATGAAAACAAGAAAGCTGATAAGGAACTTCTCAGCAAAGTGGGTGAGCAAAAGAAAGGGGGAGGGATTTTACTGGAATTTAATACTGGTCTTTCAAAGCAGATCTGGGACATAAGAGGATGGATATAATTAAATAAGGAAGAAATCCCCAGGGCCACAGCTGCTGCCATGGCTGGAGGCAACAGTAAGAGTGTTCCCTCTGTAGGCAAAGTGGAGAAATAAGGGAATTAAAGGAACTCACATTTTTAGGAGGCCTCAGGCATAACTGAGTACAGAGAGTTTAGAGATCAAACACACTGCCCAACTAAACTGAAAGGCATGTTGCACAATATCCTTATGCAGGAAAAAAGCCCCACCTCTCTAGGCTGCATGCACAGGACAGAGGAAGGAACCATTTCACAGCCACAGGCCAGGGGCGGGCAGATGGAGGAGCTGATTCCTGGCAAACCTGAGGAGTCTGGCCTGAAATATGAGCCTGGCAAACCACACTGAATAATATAGAGTGTTCTAAAGTGAACAGGAGAAAATCAAATGTGGAGAGAGGTTGAAACAAGGGACTACTGGTCATGGAAACCCACCTGGTTCTCCCCAGTCCACTCCAATCCAGGTGCTTGCCAGATCTGCTGGGAGAGATGCACCTGGCTGAGAATCTGAAAGAGTGAGGGTGGTAGAGATTGAGTTTGGAGACTGAACCTGAGGCCAGGAAACATGGGGCCTGCAAGTGACACAGTGAACTAAGAATTGGCTCCTGCACCACATAAGTGCAACCCAGGGGAGATCCCTGGGGTGCAGTCTTCTAGTGTAGACCAGCAATTGCTGGCCTGGGAAGTGCACTGATTTAAAATCTTTAGGCAAGTTGACATTCAGTGAAGAACCTGAAGGCTACGTAAGCCTAAACCTGTCTTTAGGTGTTCTGCCTGTGTGATTATTTTTCTCTCCAGAGATCCCACCTTGAGGGTAGAATAAGAATCACTTCAGAAGACCCCATCAAACATTGCTGAGAAGGGAAGCTGAGAATCTTTTGAAATCCAATGGAAACAATTATTTAACTTTTCATTGGTATCTTTCCCCAACTTTTGTATTTTCTCTGTTTAATTGTGACCTTAATGGTTCATGTACATTTATAAATATTCATATTAACAAGGCCCTATGCAATTCGGGGAGACCCTGCCTCTAAATAAAATATAAAATAGAGTTGCAGATGAGGTCTATTAGTTAAGTGACCCTGGATTCAATCCCAGTACAAAAAATGAGTAGATAGATGAATCTATAACACAATTAATAAATGGGCAAAGGAACTGAAGATACACATCACAGAAGAAAAATACAAATGGTCAAAAATATTTTCAACATCTCTAAAAAATTAGAGAAATGCTAATCGAGATTACACTGATTTTATCTCACTCTAGTCAGAAAGGCAAATGAATGGATAAGGAAAATGTGGTACATATATACAATGGAATATTACTCAGCCATAAAGAAGAATGAAATTATGGTATTTGCCAGTAAATGGATGAAACTGGAGACTATCATGCTAAGTTCAATGAGCCAATCCCAAATACAAAAGGATGATTGTTCTCTCTGTTATGTGAATGCTTACAAATAATAAAGGTGGGGAGAATAAATTTCACTGGATAAGACAAAGGGGAATAAATGGAGGTGTGTGATGGAAATAAAAAAGACAGTAGAATGAATCAGATATAACTTTCTTATGTCCATATATTAATATACAACCAGTATAAATCTACATTCTGTACGACCACAAGAATGAGAAGTTATACTCCATGTATGTATAATATGACAAAATGCATTCTACTGACATGTATATCTAAAAGAACAAATAATTTTTTAAAATTATGTGCTGCAGAAGTTTCAATAGAAATGAACACTCTATTGTAAATTTTAAAAATCCAAACTACAGCAAATATGAATATAGAGATGCAATTTCTAGAGGCTGAGAAGGTGATAGCTATGGATGAATAACAGGTACCAAAGCATGGTAATGTAAAAGTGATAAATTCATTATTATATAATTTGTAAATAACTAAAAAGAGCTTGAAGGTACCAAATGCAATGTAAAGTTAAAGAGATGAAAATGTAAATTATCCTGATTTCATAAGAATACATTTTATATATGTATAGTCTACCTCATAAATATTCGCAATTATTACATTTTAATCAAATATTTGAAAAAATGCTTGAGATGGAAATGTTAACTACCATATTTGTTTTCTCATTACATAGTATATACATGTAGCAAATTATCCTATTATACCCCACAAATTTTTTATAATTTCTGTAATAATTATTTAAAAAGCCATGCTATTTGAAGAACTAACCCCTTTTTTCAGGTACGGCTAGTCTTTCCTTGAAACCACATTCTTCTTTAACTATTTGACCTCCCTGTCCTAACTCACTTCATCACAGATTTTTTGCTGAGTTACATCTCATCCACAAATCACAGACTATCTGATCAGTGTCTCAGTTTCTGATTAAAAAAAAAAAAAACTTAAGGTGTGTGTGTGTGTATGTGTGTGTGTGTGTGTGTGTATGAAAGAGAGAGACAGTGAGAGACAAAGACAATAAGAGACAGAAATGGAAACTGATCATTCACTGAAGAAAATTAAACATCAATAACTTGCAATTCAGATATTCTATATATGCACTTACACATATAATTCCCTAATTTGGAGTAACACCAATTAAATGGCATGTCTATGGAATAGGCAGTTTGAGTTATACATTTCTTAATACAAATTAATAAAGGTGAATACAATATAAACATGAAAATGAATAGAGATCATTGAATTGTGGAAAACATGGTTCAATCTATATACTAACATATGCATCTAGAAATTCCTACCAGGGCTATGTATGTGCAACCAATTCATATTCCTCCATTTATTTAAAAAAAAAAAACAATAGTTAATATCATTGCCCATTAGAGGTACAGGGAATCTCTTATCATTAGTCCATCCCATTTCACTTGTGTGATACAGCAACAAGCTTGTAACAATCAAAGCCATCTGTAGATTAAAAGACTTTAATGACCATAATTTAGCATGTAGCTCAGTATTATTTTGAACCTCAAACTACCAGCAAAATTAGTTAATATAGGCATACAAAAACATAGCCATAAGCTCTGTTGCCATTATGTTCCAAAAGACACTAAAACCTATACTTTCTATTTACCAAGGTGAAATATAAAATCATTTCCAAAATAATTACATATAACAGATTACAAATGAATGTTTTAGATATCTGTATAAAAATTTTGTGTCCCTAAAGTTCACAAAAATCATAATCTTTGATATATTGTAATAGAAGCAATTCTAAAAACTCTTATTCTATGATGAGAATAATTTGGTTAAGAATTTTCTAAGTATTGCTTGGCAAAAATTAGATATATTTTAATAACATCTCAGTTTCAAAGAACAAAGTATGTTAATAAAAATTTTATAGAAATTTGTAGAAGGTAGCCATGTCATCAAAGCACAAAAAAATTATTAAGACATATAGTTATGAAATTTGAGATTGTTTATATGATAAATGTTCTAGACATCATTGGTCAAGATTTATGTACATAATCCAACTATGCCAAAACAGAAAAAATGGGTAATCTATACTGGTCTTAGCTCTCTCTCTTCACCTTCCCTCTTACAGATGAAACAGATAAGTCATCCTTACAGGAGAATCAATGGTAAGTAGTAATTTATTTCAAAATGAACATTTTATAACTTGTTGGTGGCCAAATAATGCACTTTATTTTTTTATGATTTCAAATTCTATGGATAACTTTCACTGAGGTAATTATTTTGATAAATTTTTTTAAACTAAAAATGAAAATATAAGTAGCACCTACTCAAAAGCTAATTTATGCAATGAAATATTTAGATAAGTTTTCTTATTCTTAAATTAGTAACAATTAATTTTTATCTCTATGACTTGTGTAAATAATTATATTAAAATTATCTTTAATAGAAACATGGAAAACTATGGTTGTTCCTGTATCAGAAATTTTCACTGATACGAACACATGATTATGCATTAATACAGACATGATTAGAATAAAAATAAGAAGTCATACTTGCTTTATAGTTTGATGTTGGTGAAAAAAACTATAGCAATGACCTTGAAACGAAAAATATTTTTAATGATTATCAACATAAAATACAACTTACTTTGTGAAATACACTCAATTCAAAATGGACCCCAAAACTTAGATGTTTTCTAACTGTTTTACTCAGCTTTTTCACTGCTGTGACTAAAGACCCAACCAGAACAATTGTAAAGGAGGAAAAGTACATTTTGGGCCTCACTGTTTTAGAGGTTTCAGTCCATAGACAGCCAGCTCCATTCCTCAGAGCTCAAGGTGAGGCTGAACATCATGGTGGAAGAGTGATGGAGGCAAGCAGCTCACATGATGAGCAGAAAGAGCAAGACTCTGCTCACCAGATACAAAATATGTACCTTAAAAATGCATTCTTCCTCTCCTCCATCCACACCCTACTTGCCTTCTGTTACCACTCAGTTAAATCCATCAGGGGAATAATTCACTGATAGGATTAAGACTCTCACAGCCCAATCATTTCTCCTCTAAACCTTCTTGCATTTTAACTCACATGAGCTCTGCACATCCAAACCATAATATTCTGCCCCTAAAAGCTCATGACCATCTCACAATGCAAAATACATTTAGTACATTTCCAAGAATCCCTATATTCTCAACAGTTTCAAGATTGCCCAAAAGTTCAAGTCCAAAATCTCCTCTGAGACTCAGGACAAGCTTGCATTGTGAGCTCCTGTAAAAAATAAAAGCAATTTATAAGTATCCAATATATAAAGGTACAAAGTAAACTTTTTCATTTACAAAAGTAGGGGCATAGAATCAAGGGATGGGACCAAAGCAAGACTGAAATCCAGCTGAGTAAACAAGTCCTATAGGTCCACTTGCAGCATCTGGAGCACAAAGCATCATGATGTACTCACCAATTTGAAATATAGGTTAAAAATATCATGATCAAGTAGTTATATCAAGACTATAAATATGATTCCAAAGTAGAATATCCAATGGCAAAATTAAACACGTTAATAAGGAAATCATGACAAAAATATGTTACTAATTAGAATCCCTACATATATCTGTTCAAAAAGAACAAAAATGCATAGAGGAAAATATGATTAATTTGTTAGCAATAATGTACAGGCAATTCTTAGCAAATATGCTGGATATTTATGTGTGTACAACCCAAGTGTTGGGAGGAAATGGAGGTGTAACTATAATATCACTGAGACTACTATTCACATATCTTTATTTTCTTCAGTTCTTCACAAATAATGGTTATTATATTTCCCTGATGACATCTTGCTAATATGTGGCACCAGGGCAAGGGCAGAATCTTCCAATGAATGGGGAACAGCGGTTGTCTTGAGGTGTGAGCAGGAGCTAAAATGAGTTCTTCTTGTAAGCAAAAATAACCTAAAGGGGAGCAGGCCTTAACAGATCAGCAAGCTGTCTTTATTAAGCAGCAGTGGAACAGCCCATTTTCAGGGGAGAAAATGACAACTGGTTACAAGAGAGGTCTGTTTCTTATAGGTTTTAATGAGAGTTAATCATAGCAGAATGTTTAGTATGATTTAGTCATTAGAGACTTGGGCAATCAGGAAACTAGCTGTGCAGGTTCAAAGTCTAAATCAGAAAAATAATTTTTCAGGAAAAATACTTTTACCTATAGTAGGTAGGTAAAAGTTCAAAACCTATTGTTATTGGGATGAATTTTCAGAGCCCATTGTTTTCCTTCTTACTCCCTAAGGCTTGTTATTTTGTCAGTAAATATAGTGATATTATGTCTATTGAGAAAATAATTGCCTTTGTTTCAAGTGAGCATATCCCACATGCTTATAATATGAAGAATGAGAATTGCTCATGTGAAGAATGAGCAATATGTGCAGCTTAACTCAAGCACACACCTCTCTTCTTCAGAAAATCTGCTCTTCTTTAGCTCTGTAATTCATGGTAAACCACAAACATTTCAAGTTAGAAATTTTTTAAATCCCTTCTGGCTGAAGGAGCAAGTATCAGGGTAAGAAAGGTTAATGCTAATAATTGTAGTATCTGATGATTTTATATTTTCAAATTACATATTTCTTCAAACCTCCCAAGAATAGTACCGGCGAGTCTAGACATTTATTCTTATTTGACAGGAAGATTTTCTGCTCTATGTAGATGGGTAGAGGTGAGTTGTGTACATCATCATCAACAACAATGAAAATTCCCCAACTTATTGTTATTTAAAATGTTCTAGCTATCCCATATGATGCTGCCAGCACTAAAGTTTAGGTCTGATCCATAAGGAATCAAGTACCTGTGACATCTGAAAATGTCTGCTTGCAACATTAAATTATATCTCTGCTTTCTACAAAATAAGTTAATTTTTCCATGCTTTCCCTTTTTGTCTTCAGCATTTTCATGTTATTGTATTAACACTTCCTCTGATCCTCCTCAAAACTGTAAGAAACAAAGTCAACTTTTTTCATAGTGTTATTAGTCAAATCTTAATGACATAGAATTTATAGTTTCAAAACATGGTGGAAGCACCTACTCCACGAGCAAGACATAATTAGCGAGATGTGAATTTTGAAGTTAAAAGAAAACTTAGATTCTTTCCCCCCAAATATACTAACTAGCAATGAAGCTATCAGTAGGTCACTTAATACCTCTGTCCCTCTGCTTATTCTGATATAATAATATCAAAATGCCTAAACTGTTAGTGACATTAGGTTGTGTGAAATGTAACTGAATTAGGTTCAGCAGTCAGAGATACTTTCAAGAGTTAATAATTAATCTATTTTTATTGAAGGTTTTCTGCTTTGTTGATTACTATAATTACAATAATGTGGATTCTTTGTAAAAATTGCAGAAGACAGTGGCTTCCTAGGTCAGTGTATCATTGATTGGGGGTTGGGGAGTGGGATAGGTGTCCTTAGCACTAAGAGGTGTACTTGAGCGGCTTAAGTTCAGTACTTCCCTTGTTCTTTTTGGCCCTACTGGAGATGAGCTTCAGCAGCACAATCCACTATGATTCTGCTGCTGCATGTGGCAAATCCCCCTTGTTCCTCCACTAATCAGTCTGGAATAGTGCAGCTCATTACTCCCCACTCCCATTTTACCCTGAACTTCATGTACTGAACACTTTAATGCAGATTTTTATTCCCTGTGTTCTGTTCTCCCAGTTGTTCCTGGCAGCTGTGCTGCGACCATCCTTGTCTACACTGAGAATGAGGTAGGGGTAAGGCTCTTCCCATTTTCAGAACAATTCAGGCCAGCAGGAGAGATTGCCAGCTCCTTGATCCATCTCCAAAAGTGAATAAGGATAGAGGATCTGGCACAAGACAAAGTGATCACTGGTAGCTCATGGTAGTTGACACATCCTACGGCTGTGCTGACCAGCGGGGAATCCCAAGACAGGTGAAAGTCTGAGTAATGAATGTCATCAGAAGGGCATATATTTAAGACATATGGCAACTTTCAAAATCAGTGCAAAAAAAATGGAGACCGAACATCTCACAATAAGTTTAATATTGATGGCAATTTCACCTATATTTTTTTTTCCTTTTTAAAAATCACTAACAAAAGTTGATTATTGCAATTGATTATGAACTATATTTCTGTTGGACAGTACAGGCCTATGTATTTCAAGCAATAAAAGGTATACTATCTCCAAAACTATTCTAATTTGTTTTAATGAATCCCTTTCAATATAATCCCCACAGATAATTGACAATATATTTATATAATCTCAAATTAGCATCACTTCTACATATATATTGCTTTATCTAATTTTCTTATGTACTGTGTGAAAAAATTACACACCTGCACATAATTTTTAAAAATTACAAAAGGTGTCAAGTGAATTTTTTTCTATAATCTTAAAAATAAGTACATGCAGGAATTAAATATTCTTATCATTTCTAATGTGCTACTTTCATCAACTAATCCAAGAAACCAGGTCAATCATTCTCTTTAAAGACTGGGTATGTGGCTGTGTATTTCCCCTAGTAGGTATGCATCCCTAGTCCAGAAAGCCTCTGATTGTTAGAGAGGCTTTGATGCTTTGAGCTGGGCCTATTGCTCAGGGTATAGCACATGTTTAGTATGCTCTTGTGAAGGACTGGACTCAAACCCCACAACTGAAATGGAAGAGAGGAAGAAATAAAGAAAAAAGGAAGGAAAAGGAAAAATGGAAGGAAGGAAGGAAGGAAGGAAGGAAGGAAGGAAGGAAGGAAGGAAGGAAGGAAGGAAAGAAAGAAAGAAGAAAGAAAGAAAGAAAGAAAGAAAGAAAGAAAGAAAGAAAGAAAGAAAGAAAGAAAGAAAGAAAGAAAGAAAGAAAGAAAGAAAGAAAGAAAGAAGGAAATTTGGGCACCTCTGCCTGATCTCAAAACTTTGTTTGTCTTTGGGTAGAGGAGAGTCGCTAGTCTTCCTTAGGCAAATTATTTATTACCTAAGACTGCATTCAAATATTTTTCTGACTCTTCAATTTCTTTCTGAAAAATACCAATTTTATGGCCATTTCAAATCACCTATCACCTCTTTGGTCTATCTCCTCTTCTACATTTTAAACTTTTTTTTTAAGTAAATGCCTGAGAAATATAGTATCATCTTTAGGAAAGATGATTGAAGACCTTGAGTCTAAAGAATTGACCACTCCTTCTTCTATATCTCATAGAATTCCTCCTATCAGATCTGTGGTATTGTAATTATAAATTTCTTTCATATTGCCTATCCAATATAAAATTTTTAAGAATAGATACTTCATTTTATTCTTAATAAATACTTCTAGTAATGTAATAAAAATTTCATTTGTGCTCATTAAAAATATATATTTCATTTCTTCTGCAGAATTTTCATGTACAAGGCACTATGTTGTAATAGGCAGAAAATAATTAGTAATTTCTCAGGAACTAACTTTTTTATGTTTTAAATGTAACCACTTTTAATTAGGTTGCAGGGACCAGTAAGAAATATCTAGGGATATTGCATAAATGCTTTTCTAAAATGCAGATTAATCATTCCTACTGTTTAACATGTATATCCCTTCTACCTTAGGAGGCAGTAGCTTTACTGGATCTGTTGGCACAAGGCAATCACTAATGGTCCCTTGTTCTTAGGAACATCAAAGATGGGTGAGGAGATGGACATATCCTAGATAATGACAATAAAATGTAATTGCATCTGTAAGGGTAGTAGTTACAGATTCTTGAGGATAGTATGGTTGTAGGATCAGATG
Organism: Marmota flaviventris; assembly: GCF_047511675.1. Taxonomy (NCBI): domain Eukaryota; kingdom Metazoa; phylum Chordata; class Mammalia; order Rodentia; family Sciuridae; genus Marmota; species Marmota flaviventris. The sequence continues at coordinate 104,468,104 of NC_092503.1, forward strand.
ACTTATCTCAATGTGTTTTAGTCAGTCTTTCTTTGCTGTGATCAAAATACCCAACAAGAACAATTGGACGAGAAAAAGTTTATTTTGGCTCACAATGTCAGGGGTTCAGCCCATTATTCTGTGCCCAAGGCAAAGCAGGACATTATGGCAGAAGGTCCCAACAGAGAAAAGCTACTCATTTCACGGCAGTGTCAGGAATTAAAGAGAGGTAGAAAAAAAAAGGGGGGGAAGAAAGGGGCCATAAAAAAGATTTACCTTTCCAGAGCACAACGGAGTGACTGATTTCCTCTAGTCATGCCCCACCTGCCAACAATTAACATTCAGTCCACTCATAGTAGGATGGGCTGATCAGGTTATAAGCCTCACAATCTAATCGTTTCACCTCTGAACATTTCTGCATTAACACAGGACTCTGGGGGGGACACTTCACATCCAAACTATAACACAACCTGTCAGATAAAATTCACCAGTGGTCCTTCCACTTTAGACTGACACTTAAAAATCTTGTATTTCCCTACAAACAGTACAACATATAATTTTAGGTCATCAAAATGGTCTTCTCTCTTATCTGAACAGTCTACACAAACCTACTGCACTCTCCACACCCACACATACAGAAATATATAAACTCCAACATCAGCATCTGAATTAATCCTTTTCAGTTGCATTTCCATTAATTAAAAAAACAAGCCAGTAATGGACCATTAATCCAATGGCTTCATTACCTCACAGTTGCCTTGAAAATTTGTTTAATATGGCAAATCTACCTTTCCTGTGATACCATATAATTTACTCACTAATACCTGGAATGCTTTTACTAAAATTTGAAATATCAGGTGCACTTGGAATGGGCCTAACCAGGCTTTCTGTAGATACCAGACATTGGTCAGGTAAATGTTCCTCTTAATGTTTGCAGTAATGTCACAGCCCCACTGTTAATACTTCTAGGTTGCATACTAATTGAATGGGAATATATTAATGCTTCATAACATTTACCTTGGCTATTATAATGTGTCATTATTCATGTATCCAGAAAGATCACATGAAGATAGCACTTAAAATAAAATGAATATTTATGATACTGGAGGAGTTATATATTATCCTGCTATGAATTACATCCTCATTCTTGAAGCCTTAGTAGACTATTTTCTATTTGAGAGTCATAGCTTTGGCTCGGATTCATTGAAAATGCTAACAACCAATAATATCTTGAATTGAATGCTTTCTAATTTATCTTTGTTCTCTTGAAGCATCAAAGCCTGATCCACAATTATATGTCATTTTTAAATGTACTAGAAATAATTCTACTTTTATTTTCCTTCAGAATCAAGCATTAACTGCTTTGTCAACCACACTGATGAAACTCCAAAGGGGAATTGTAAATGAACACAGTAAACTAAGGAAAGCAGACTCTCCCACTGCCAGCAATCTGCCAAAGATGGTAAGAGTTAGAAATGCAAAGAAGGTGGCTGAGACACTCTGAACTGTGTAAGAGCAGGCAGATGGCAAAAGACACCTCATAACTTTGTGGCTTAGGAAGTGCTGCTCTAGTTTGTTATTTGAGCTGTGTTATGTTGAGGTCAGAATTTCTTAATTTCTCTTTATAATGACTAAATAACTTGTCAGGTTGTGGAGCAATTTCAGGTATGATAACAGATGTAAAACCAAACCCAAAGGCATCCAGTGAAATGCTACTGTGTTTTTCTGCTCATTTTTCTCTCCCTCCTGATGTAGGATCAAGTTAATTCCCTTTTGGATCCATGCTATTTAGTGTAAACTGTATTCACTTTTGGGCCCTTACTCAAAAACCACATGTCTCCCAAATTTATTTGATAAGGATAAAGAAAAGAACATGGAAATGAAGCATGCAGCTCACTAGTATTATAAAATTAATCTCAAGACTTAACATGTTATATAATATTTAGAATAGGACAGTTATTAAAAATCTTTGGGTATACCTTCTGTATGCATATATAAAACATTGTCTTAGAACTTTTAGATACTTAGGGTAGATATACTCTCTATATTTCTTTGGAGCAGAAAATGTCATATAAAATATATATTTTTTGATTGTGATAAAATATTGGAAGGTGACTGTGCAGAAAATGTATAGTGATATAAACCAAAATATCAATCTAAATATAAACATTACTCACCATCGAAGTTTGAGTAATAAAGTGCATACATTCTTCTCTTTCTTTCTTTTAGGGATGGAGGAGAAGGTCAGCAGAGAATGACCAATGGATGGCAAGCCCAAGCACAAACAAACATAGTGACTCAGAGTACCAAAGAACCTGTGTGTAAATTAATAAATATTTACAATATTTATTTATGATCCATAAAATGGACAATAAAATTGTAAGAGACCATTTTAGAATGTTATCTTTGAAAACAAACATTGCTTCTATTGCTGCATTTTTCAAGTTAAACATCTTTAGATGTAGAGAGGATTCTGAGAAGCATCACTTTGTACTCATTGAATATATAATATTTGATAAAAATTCTCACACAATTGTACCTCTCAACCAGCCCATGAGTAATGCAGGCTATTGGGAACAAGAAATATGAAAATTTGTCTATAGTTCTTAGAAACATTTCAGAAAGTTCAAATTTAAAATAAAGAATGAAATAATGGGACTTTAACTCAGGACTTCACGTGTTCCTCTAGATATGAAACTGGCATCACAGTGTATTGATGTCAATTTATCTGCTCACTTCCCTTCTCTCAGTAACATTGAATCTTGTATTGTTACTTTGGAGTGAAATGATAATGAAATTGCTAACATTTTTATTTTTTATTTCAGCTTACCATTGTCATTACCAAGATATATATCTCCAATGTGGCTACTGGAAAAAAATAGGTTCCTGGAAAAACTACTTGTGAAAAAAAAGATGTCAGGCCTCCTGTAATTGTAAAAAACAAAGTTAATTCAATATGACATACATAAGCACAGGGCTTTGTTCAGCAGGGTCACATTATCTACTTAGATTTGACCTATGCTAATAGCAAACTTATAATTTCTAATTTGATTCCAAACAGAACATCATCTTTTTCTTCTGGATCTGCTTCTTACACACAGAAATCTGTTCTATGCATGTTTATAAACTAATGAAATCCATGAGAACTTTGGATTTTGATATATGATCTTTGTGATTTAAATTTAATGAATTTAATCAAGTTGAGGATACTGAATGTTGTTTTCACTATGACTAAGATCACTAAAATCCTGAAATAAAATAGAAAATAATTTTCCTGGAACACAATGCACTGAAATAACTGAATGTGATTACCAGTGTCACATGAATTGTGGGCTATGCTTCCTTACTCCTCCTACCTAAGTATCTCTAAAGAAGTGTGCATATATACTGACTTTAATTCCTCCTCATTTATTAATTTTTTCCCTTCACTTACCTATATCTAATCCTCACAATTAAGTTGAAACTGCTCTTCATAAAATATATTTTGGGTTGGGGTTGTAGCTCAGTGTTTCAGTCCTTGCCTCTCATGCTTGAGGCACTGGGTTTGATCCTCAGCACTACATAAAAATAAATAAATAAAATAAAGATATTGTGTCCATCTACAACTAAAAAAGTTACTTAAATAAACAAAAATATAACTTATAAATTATATATAAACTTATAAAATATAACTTATAAATTGATGAAAATTTTTGCTACATCTTCAACATAAATTTTACCGTAGAACATGATCACATCTTCCTTTTAAAACCTCTTTCCTCATAGGCATTACTTCCTTTAAAAATAGTTCAAAATAATATATGTGTATACACTGCCCTCTAGAAGATAAAACCCAGTCCCCTCTCTTTTGAGTCCACGCTGAATTTACTGACTCCCTTTCAAAGAAAAGATGATGGAAAGGGGGAAAGAATCACTTTAAAAAGGAGAAGTCTGGCCAGATGCAATGATGCAGACCTGTAATTCCAGAAGTTGGGTCAGGAGGACTGAAAGTTCAAAGCCAGCCTCAGCAACTTCATGAGAACATGTCTCAAAATAAAAATTAAAAAGAGCTGGTGATATGGTTCAGTGGTTAAGCAACCCCTTTTTAACTCCCCCCCCCCCAAAAAAAAAACGGAGAAATCTAAAATCTGGTTAATGCCACCTTACCCAAGTGATGCTGATTAACACCATTTGTGATATGCTACATGGATTTATTACATACTTCAGCCTTTGGGTAGTATTTCTAACAACTCATAATCCCAGTCTGATCAAGAGCTAAAGCATCAAACAAACCCCAAATCAGATAGTCTCATTATTAAGTGAATAGTTAGCATCTTGTCTGTACAGTGCTTTTTCATGGTCAAGGAACAGAGCACTTCTTGGTAGTAAGACTAACTGAAGATCTCATTAGTAATTCTAAACTCGGCTTTAAAGGGAATAGCAATAAAACAAACACCATACATGTTGGTTGTTTAAATTCAGTCATCTTCATTGGAAATTATTACCACCATTCATATGAAAACACTACCTAAAATTTTTCTTTTTGCAAATTATTCATAAACTTCTGCTTTTTACCTACTTCTTTCATGTGTAAGTATTGCTTTGTTTATTTGCCAAAGTTAAAATATCTTTTCATTACAAGTTATGCTGTTCATCTTGGTATTGCTCACAGGATTCTCATACTCTAAGCTTCCTCCTCACATTAAAAAAAAAGATGTACACCGTCCTTCTGCATATTTTCTGCAACATTGAAGATTTAATCTGTTTAATCTATGTTAATTAAACACACAGAGAGAGAGAGAGAGAGAGAGAGAGAGAGAGAGAGAGAGAGGCATTGTTCCAGAAGTTTAAAATTAATACAATGTATGGAATTAATTTATGTAACCATTTGTTTCATAACTAATGATAATGGTAACTATCAATAATAGATAAAGACATGGTTTCTTCACATGTCAAAGTTTACAAGGGGATAATTAAATTATTTCTCATTTGTCAGAAATCAGGACCACAGTAATGTATTGCCCTTCACACATTTTAATTGCCAGCAATGGTTCAGTGTCCAGATATTAAAACTTTGTCCTAAAGCATTACAAATTAGCACAGAAAGAGTACTTATAACTAATATGAATATTTTATCAAAAAGGAAATTGTCACAGACTGATTGATTATATTGAATAAATGATAAATGGTTATTTAATAGTCTAACTCAGCCTGGAGATATGATGTTTCCTTTTTTTGTTAGATTAAAATACATTGGAATTATTGGAAGAAATCTTTTAAGAGAAATGAAATGTAAAATCCAAGTAGTATTTAATTTTATTAAGGCCCAAAGTTGCTTATACATTTGTTAATTCCAACTCATCTTTAATATTACATGTACACACACAAACATACACACACATACACACATTTTAACCAAAAAGGTATATTCTTTTTCTTGAATTTGTATAACCATTACTAGGGTTATACAAATTACTACTATACAAATGATCACTTATGTCATTTCATATGCTGCTCTATTTTTTATATGCTCACTTTATCTCCTCAGATAAAAGGATAGATATTTTTAAGTCCCTCATAGCATTTGGTTAGTACTGAATTAACTGTGGATAATCAAAAATATTGAATAACACAGATTTTTTTCCCAGTAATTCTATTCATTTAGACAATGGTTCTCAACTTTGACTTCAGTTATTACAACCTGGGAGCTTTCAAAAATCACTTTATCAAGGACAAAGCACAATCCAATTAAATCATAATCTCTGGGAGGGAACCCAGTCATCAGTATTATTTCAACCTGAAAATTTAGAATAACTGCTTTGGAATATCACAAAAATAAATTGTAATGTCTTCCGAATTTTCAGAGGAATAGTGGATCTCCTGAAAAAAATTATTTCAGGCTCCTTATTTGTAATTCCCTAAGGGAGGGAGGGAGGGAGAGAGAGAGAGAGAGAGAGAGAGAGAGAGAGAGAGAGAGAGAGAATATCTGATTTCTTGCTGAGAATGTCTGCTCAGAAGTACATGAGAAAGCACACATTAGAGAATTACCTCAGACATGGCAGCAAAAGGTAGCCTTTTTCTTCAGGCTAACTCCATCTTGAGTCCTAAACTCTCTTATAACAAGAATTTAAAATAATATCTAAATCTTAAGTTTAGGAATAGTTATAGTTATAAGTAAATGACTGTCTATTTAAAAGGCACTTGTCTTTGTATATTTCTCTCACAAAAATCAATAAAGGTAAGTATAAACAGGAAAGCAGAGATTATTGAATTGTGCACCACAAGGTGCAAGTATCTAAAAATTCCTGCAAGTATTATGTATGTACTACTTGTGATGAGTTGACTTATACTTCTTATAAAGACACAATATTGGATTTGTTATATAATAGAGTTAGAGGGAATCTGATATGATTCATACCTCTTCATCTTAGTGTTATGAAAGAAAACTTGTAAATATTAAAGCCTTCTATAGATGAACACATTCCAATGACCATAACTCAGTATGTAGTTTGTTATGTTGAACTCATACTATCAGAAAAAAAAAGTTAATACATGAGAACTTAAAAATATTTAAAAGCTTTGTGGTTTATACCACTATTTTTGAAAAGATAGTATATCTCTGTATTTACTCATGTAAAAATTCAAATTATATTCCAAAATAATAAGTTACAACAGATTACTGATGAATGTTTTAGATCTCTGTAAAACAAAAAACGCATCTCTGCAGTTTATAAAAATCAGATTTGTTGTACCCTTACAGAAGAAATACAGAAAACTCGGATGCTGTGATGAGAATAATTTGGTTAATAATTTTCAAAATATTAAGAGATGGGGTTGAGGATCTTGGAAAGGAGCTAAGCAGCAATTCCCCATCTCCTCACAACAGAGAAAAGAGTGAAAGAAAACAGAATTGAGAGGTATATGACAAAATAAATTCTCTAAGGCTCAATACTACAAAGTCTGAAACATGGAGCAACTTGAAAATTGATAATATGAGTAAAAAATAAGCACGGATCTCCCCAATCCTGTACTTGAAACAAACAAGTGGAGGAAAGAGGGAAGGGTAACAGAGAGAAAGAGAGAGAAGATAACCTTTTAAGCTCACCCACTCAAAAACATTTGGAAAGGAAAGCAAAATCATGATAGAAACAGCAGTGTCCTTAAAACAGAGCAAACAGCTTAAAACAAAATCGTACAAAGAAAGCTAAATTGGGGGTCCACAGCCATCTTGTAGAGCCCTCAGTTGACCAGTCACCTCCTTAAATCAACACAACATCTTCCCACACCCAGACAGCTGCAAAATTAAACCAGGGGTAAGTCTCCTGCTGTGAGACCTCTTAAGAATCTGGCCATAAAGAACTTCTAGAAAGATCATTATTGGCCAAAAAATGGTGAAACCCCCTCTCCTTCCCTCTCACCATGAAAAAGGGGAGTGTGGTTATGTGGACCTGTGCCAGAAAGTGCACTTGACCAGCATTCTCCTCAGCTTCTGTGACCCAGGCAAGGGAAGAAAGCTCTGTGTGGTACCCATTGACCCAGATAGTAACAGAACAGGAAAGCAGCTTGGCCCTGAGCAGACAAAAGTCAATCCATCAGGACCACCCCAGCCCCAACCACTGACATTGTGGGGAAGCACCATGGGAAGACTAAAGACTATTGAACCAATCAAGGGGCTGTACAAAAGGGAAGCTGCCTGAATATCCACTGACACAGAGATCCAGTTCCTGAGTGGTAGTAGATGCTGATGGCAGTCTGCTGGGAGAAGCTCCTTAATTACTCCAGGAAACTTAATTGGAAGGTACCTAGAGAGATAGCCAGAGGGAAATCAATTAAGGTGGAATATTGCCTGATCTGGTGAGTTCTGCATAGAAGTGGTCTTAATAATAATGATGAATTCTTAATCTTGATAAGTACACCACAATGATGTAGGATGATGTAGGATGAATACTTTGAAGAAACTGCAACTGAATAAGGAGTATATGAAAATTCACTGTACTATCTTAGAAAATTTACTCTAAATCTAAAAATATTCTAAAATTTTTAAATACCACAAATAAGTTTATTTTCCTCACTACTTGATAATACATCATCTTTTCCACAGAATATCCGGTTATTTTTCCTGAGACTTACCTCCTTTACCTTCAATCCTTAATTAAGTTGCAATATTTGTGATTCTCTCAAAATTTGTGTGGATCTTTCAGAAAAAGACAATAATTGAATTGTCAGATCTGAGCCTCACTGTTATGTAGTATGAATCTTCACTTATGACTTCAAGGATGTGAGTAGATATAAGGCAAAGAAAAGAAGGGAAGTTCAAGTATATAAGTGCAATCTTTGTGGTTTCTCCTCCAGTGGTATGATAAAGGCACAGTCTAAAACAATATGGTGACAACTAATGCTGAATTCCCTTGTAGAGGCAGGTTCCCTATAGTTGTTTTTATTTATCTCTGCTTTTGCTAAATCAGTCAAAGTCCAGAACCAGGGATTGAGGTTCCCCTACCCTTATCTACCTAGGTATTGGTTATCAGCTGGAGGATTATGTATCTCTTTATTGTTAAGTTTAAGTACTCACAAATGTTCAAGTGACATAAGGTCGTATCTGAATTGTGGTCAGAAGTCTGTATTAGACAGAGGGTGTAGCTCATTGGTAAAGTACCCACTCAACATGCTTAAGTTATTGGGCTTAATCCCTAACACTGCTCAGAAAGGAAGAAACAAGAGCCAGTAACATCCACAACAGAAAAACAAGCCAGACAGAGAATTATAGAAGTCATCCAATAAAAAGAGCAACAACCATAACACTAGTATCAATAGAAAAAAATAAATTCAAATAATAGAGAATAAACTGAGAAGTTAAAAATTAATAAAAGACATACCAAGAGGAAAATAAAAAAGGAAAAAAGAAAAAGTAAGAAACATTTTTTAAAGGAGAAGAGTAAGGAAGAAGAGATAAGAGAGTAAGGGAAAGTACCCAGTTAAATAAATTTTTAAAAATACATCAATAAATGAGAAAAGTATTTTTTAAAAAAACAAGGAATAAAGAAAAAAGAAGTCAGAAATTCCTCCTAGCCACATTTGGACTCACTTCTTTTCATGTTACCTGTTGTTGCAGTCTTTCTCAATATGGGGCTGGGGTATTGCATAACAGATGCTGCAAAAATAACATCGGTGAACTTCATCAGCAATCTTGAACACAGAGGTTCAGCTGGCAATTCAATGGGTTCTCAGAGACCCAATAGTTTTCCAATGCAGAACTGTTGCTTCTACCACTCAGAGGTTTTCTATGGATAAAGCCTGGACATTTGCTCTACCTCTGGATGAACAGACTAAAGACTCTGGAGCAAGTATGAACCCACATGAGAACCACAAAAAACTGAAGGAAGAATTGGCAGGTGGTTCCAGCGTTTACTACACCCTGTGTGTGCATACATAAACCACTGGAATGGTTTTACCCCTACCACAGTCATTATCTCTTTAACTTCACTGGCTGGAACCACAAGCAGGGTCTCATATATTCATTTACATTAAGCCATTATCACCCTTACAAAAACATGATAGGGTAATAACAACAACAACAAAAACTATGGTACTGTATCTCTGATGAACATAGATTTTAAAATTAAAAAAAAAAAACTTGAAAAAATGCCTGCAAGTGATATTCGATGACACATTAAAAAGATTATACACCTGGATCACCTTGGCCCCATTGCATTTCAGGAAAGCAAAGATAGTTTTAAAGGAGAAGAGTGAGGAAGAAGAGATAAGAGAGTAAGGGAAAGTACCCAGTTAATAGATCCTCTACACAGCAATAATGAACTGTCTAAGAAAGAAATCAGGAGAACAATCCCATTCAAAATAGGGAAAACGTAAAAGCATTACCTCTAAAATAAGGAACTGGCTGAATGTGGTGGCACTCATCTGGAATCTCAGTAGCTAGGGAGGCTGGAGCAGGGGCAATGTAAGATCAAAGCCAGCCTCAGTAACTGAACCAGGCCCTGAGCAACTAGGCAAGACACTGTTTCAAAACAAAAAACCCTGGGAACTTGGTTCAGTGGAAAAGGACCACTGAGTTCAAACCTGGTACTAAAAGTAAACATAAAATCAAAGAATAAATAACTGCATAACAGGAACCACTCTCACCACACTTACTCAATACAGTACATAAAATTTTTGCCAGATCAATCAGGCAAGAGAAAATAAATAAATAAAAGATATACATAGGAATGGAGGTAGTAAAGTATCAGTTTATAGATGATAGGATGCTATGCTGAAAAAACCCTAAATTCTCTTACCAAAACATACTAAAACTGATGAAGAAATTCTTCAAAGTAGCATGATATAATTTCAACATACAACATATCAATACAATATACAAACATCCAGAGGCTGAGGCAGGTGAATTGCAAATGCCAGGCCCTTCTCAGCATTTTAGCAAGGCTTCAAGCAACTTAATGTGAACTTGTTGCAAAATTTAAAAAGACTGGGGATGTGACACAGTGGTTAAATGCCCCTGGATTCCATCCCTGGAACCAAAAATAAAAAAAATAGATCCTCTACACAGCAATAATGAATTGTCTAAGAAAGAAATCAGGAGAACAATCCCATTCAAAATAACCACAAGGAAATATTACAATATAGTAGTTATGTTGTAATATTTTATAGTATATTGTAATATTATATAGTAGTTAAATTAATGTTATATTATTGTAATATTTATATTACTACTACAATATAGTAATGTATATTTACAATATTAATATAAATATTACAATATAATATAAATATTACAATAATATTACAATATCTAGTATAAAACTCATCAAGAACTGAGTTCTTGAAACAGTTGCCAAAAATATACATCAGTGAAAAGGCAGCCTCTAAACAAATGGTTCTGGCATGAACAGAAATTCGTTAAGAAGATTCAAACTACATCCTTGTCTCTTAATGGGTACAAAAATTAAATTAAAATGGATTCAAAACCTTGACACTTTTCCAGGAAAACACAAAGGAAGCTCTTCAAGATATTGGCACAGGCAATGTTTCCTGAATAGAACCCTCAATGGTTCAGGAAATAGCAAGATTGACAAATGAGACTTTAGCAAATAAATGCTTCTATACACCAAGAAAATAATGCAAAACATGACAGGACAACCTACAAAATAGCGGGAAATACTTGCTAGCTATTCATACAACATAGGATTAATATCTACAAAATGTAAAGAACGCAAAACATTTAGGAAATGCAAAAGTAATCCAATCGAAGTGTGGACAAATGATCTGAACAGACACTATTCAAGAAATACAAACAGCCACTAAATATATGAAAAAATACTCAATATTTTTAACTGAAACATTTCCAGGGGGAAAGAAGATGTAAAATCCAAGTCATATTTGTTAAGTTTTTTAAGGCCCAAATTTCATCCTTAGTTAATGCCTACTCTTCCTCAACAACATCTTTTACCCACGAAGTATGTTTGCTTTTTAATTTTTATAAACACTGCATGAACATAACACAAATTATTATCAATTATGTCATTTCACATGGTGTTTGTTTTTCACATGGTGATTTAGACTCATTGGCAATTCAGGGATAATTTTTTGTGATCTTCATAGTACTTGATTAGTATATTTGGTTACTACTAGATGAATTATGGATATTCAACAAACACTTATGAGTAACAAATTGTTTTCCAGGAATTTTCCTCTTTAGAACAATGACTCTCAACTTTGACTTCAGTTATAACAACATGGGATCTTATACTTTATTGAGGATATACGCTACTCCAAATAAATTGCTGTCTTTGTTGGAGGGTCCCAGCCGTCAGTATATTTTCAACCTAGAAATTTAGATTACCTCCTTTGAAAAATCAAAATGAATTCAAATATCTGTAGAATTGTCAGAGTAATAGAGGTTTTTCCTAAAAATTTATTTCAAGCTACATTATTTGTAATGATCCCAGACTGCCAAAAGAGAACCTCTTTTATGCCAGAGCTTATACATCACTCTTTTCATTTGAGAGCAACAAGTTTTTTAGTGTTCTGAGCCATTAATGAGAAAAAAAGATTAAGCAATCATAATCCATTCTCAAGTTGCAAGTTTTCTGTCTCATTGTGGGCTTCATTAAATGTTTTTTTTTAAGATGAAACAAATTTTCAAAACTCATTCCATGGAAGATGACTTTCAAAATGCTGGTCTAACTATTATATCCCCAATGTATCCTGTCATGTTTTTCTGTTTAGAGAAGCACACAAAAGAGTAAGAGGTAACACATAAGGGTGGCTATTTTAAGTTAGGAAGTTCTTTGTTTGATAACAGGGATTTAACCAAAGGTGCTTAACCACTGAGCCAGATCCCTAGCCTTTTTATTTTTTATTTGGAGCCAGGGTCTCACTAAGTTGCTTAGGGCCTTGCTGAGTTGCTGAGGCTCTCCTTGAATTTGGAGTCCTCCTGCCTCAGCCTCCCCAATTAATAGGATTATAGGCATGTACCATTTAGCCCAGCATTAAGTCATGAAGTTTGAGGTAATGGGTAATACAGTAACTTTAACTATACTTGCTAAACTAATTAGTCTCCAGGGCTCACCTTAGACCACTGAATGAGATTTCTCATGCAGGGAGGAGACTGGGAAACTTTATTTTCTCAGTGATCCAAATAACTCTTGGCAGGCATGCTTGGGAAACTGTGATGGAGTATCTTCCTGCTTCCCATGAGTCAGTGAAATGATCTAGCCGGTTTTTATCTTTGATTTTCTGTGCATCTCATGGTCTTAGTGAAATTCTACAACTGAAATAGAAATTGAATCTAAATATGGTTCCAGATGAGATGCTCTTTTATTTTTAATTCAAATTTAATATTAAATAATCAGAAGGAAGTGCTTGAAACAGAAATGTGGAAAATAAAATACCAAAGTTTTACAGATTTTCAGGAAAGTTTATGTAGTCTTCTTTTTAAAATCTTTAAATACAGGTTAGCTATTCAATTACCAAGAGAAAGGGAGGATAAAGCAAAAAAAACCCCCAAATTTATCATTTTCTGCAGAAAGCCTAAAATACTGATATGGTATAGAATAATCTCCCAAGTTATATTAAATTTAAAATTTTTGAGTGTATAGTGTATAACAACACCTATATTTTTGATTGGTAAATACATAAAATTATCTCCATAAACACACACACAACTTTTAACAGTGGTTGTCTTTAGACAGGAGAATCAGATGGCTGGGATAGGAGAAGAAGAAAGTCTCATTTTTCACTGAATATTATTTATGTCCTTTGAATTCTGTATTGGGATTACATAATGCTTTACAAAAATAGATGAATAAAGAGATTTAAAAATGAAAAAAAAGAGAGAAGAAACCCAATTTCCAGTTTAAAAATGCACAAAAGAAGTGGAGAGGAATTATGTACAAGTATTCATTAATTTTTATGGCTGAATGTAAAAATGTGGCAGTTTTATTTTTAAAGTAAGTTTCTTTCATATACATTTTCATAGCATGTCCTCTAATGTCATGTATGTGAAAAACACAACCCAACGTTAGTCCAGTTTTTCAACTGAAGAGTAGTGCAACATCAAGTAGAACTGACCTGACTTTTTTTTTATCGACTCTCCTATCTATGCTCTACTTGAAAATTTTCAACCCATATTTTTTCAATCCTTTTTACATCCTCCAGTAATAAGAATTGACATAAATATTTTTTTGAATTTTCAGTAGAAAGATTTAATAATTCTAGATGCATTTTATGAAAACAAATATATTAATTAATGCATAATTCCAAAAATTTTAATTTTTAAGTATCCCCTCTCAAACTAACAGTTATAGATATGGCCACTCCGCCCAAACAGGGAATCCATATGCCACCTAGAGAAGCACAGACCACAGGGTGTGCTGAAACGCTTGAAATAACAAATGGAACATAGTTATCTTGTTGCTTCTCCTAATTTTAAAAGTAAATCTCTTTCTCCTGTGTTCTTTTTGATTCCACAGCATCAAGATTCCAGACACAGCAGTCACCTGAGCATCATAGCTGATAAACGTCTTCTTTGCCTCAAAGAAATGTTCCACGGCTGTGGTGGTCTCCAAAGGGAACTACAGGCCTTTGTGACTTTGAAGATTAATCTCTGTCACTCACAGCTGGTTGGCTTCCCTTGCTCCTTTCTGCCATGTCTGTAGATGGTGTGAAGTTCCGTGCCAGCGTTATTTATCCCCAAGTTCACTTCTCACATAGCTCCCACTTTGAGCCATACCAGGGAAAGTGAAACACAGAACAAAATACAGAAAGTGAAATACAAAACACAAGTCTTTTGTCAACCTGTGGTCTTTATAGCTCGTGTCCAAAAGAACATCTCAGTAGTCACATCTGCTGTTCTGGAGGCTGCTGGGACATCCCAGCCCATGCAGCAAGGCCACTGTCCACAAGCAGTCTCTCATACCACAAACAGAGATGTCTTCAAAATACACATGAACAGCAAAGTGTTCATTTATAGAATTCGTAACACACTTCCAATGCTGTCAAATGCTTCACTGTGTTTTTCTCCCAGAGCTAGAATTGTGGGCTTCAACATCTCCTTTTACTTTTTATTATTCTACAATTCGTCAAACATTTTGGCACTGAAGACCAAAGAAAGATGTAAGGTGGACGGGAAAGCACTGATTTGCTAGAGAAGGCTTCAAGTATTAGAAGAATGATGGCTTTAAAATCTGTAAGACTCAATTTTCTCTTCTGAGTATTGGACATAGACACCCATCCTCCTCGTATCTCATTGTCCATAGTTCTTTTTTTAATTTGGTAGAAAGAACACCAACTGCCCTAAGAGTGCTAACCATTCCAAAGTCTCCCGAGTCGAAGTGCTTGTCCAGCTTATTGAGGTGCTGTCAAGGTACCGTCATGCGGGCTGAGGTGAGGGTGTTTGGGGACCAGGTGCCTGTGTGATGTGTGACGGGCTTGTGGTCCTGGAGCCCTCTAGCTGGGCTCATGGAGCTGGAGTAGTCACCAACATGCATATTTCTTCTACTGCCATGAAGAGAAATAGTCTAGTTTTTATGATATATTCTTTTCTTTACATATATTTGCTGAAATTAAAGAGAAAGAATATCAAGAAGAGTTGTTCTGCAAAATATCACAATTCATCTATCCACTTTTAAATACTTCTTTGTGTACTTTGCTCTGTACACTTGTCAGTTCAACCCCAAATCAGAAAATTCATGTGAAATGTGAATATATAATCTTCAGTAAGCTATTTATTAGTCTTATGAACCTTTCAATAAGATATAAAAACTTCAATATAAAAAAAGCTATCTTATAAATTCCAAAATTGAATAGATCATTTAATAGTTCTTATTATAATCAGCTACTTTGCATAAATTCACAATTGCTAGTATTTGTGTCAAGATACTGATGAAACTGTGTCCATACATTAAGTGTATTTGCCCTTTGCAGTATGTTACCCTATTTTACAGGGCAGGACACAGAATACTGGATTTAAACAAACATGAGCAAGAATCACTTACTTAGCAAATAATGCACCAAATTGCCTCTCATTTTTCTAATGAGATAGGTGAATCATGTACAAACATGATAAATGACTTAACTCCACTCTACAACATTTTTCTAATATGCACTACTGTAATTATGCAAATATACCATAAGTTGGTAGATGCTGTTTAAGAATCGCACAGAAATCCCATTTCAGGGTGCAGTGTCTCTGTCTCCCAGGTGCTACAGTGAAGTACAACTAAGTGCCTACATCTGCCCTCCATCAAGTCAATTGCCTTTGGTTAATGGGACCCACTTTGCCAGAGAAATCTCATCTTCCCACTGCCAATAATGACTGGCTGATTCTGGATTAAATAATACCACATGTTCTTTTTTATATGCAGATGCTAATAAAAGAAAAGAGAAACTGAACATATAGTAGTGGTTAGTAGACTCTGAGAAAAAGAGGGAGGTGAAAGAGAGTGGATGAACAGTGGGTACCAAAACACAGTCAGGTAGAAGTAATCTATTCTAGTGTTCTAAAGCACAGTAGGATGACTATACTTCTCAATAACCTATTTTATGAATAGATAGAAGAGACAAGTTCAAAGGCTCCAGATACAACATAAGTGATACAGAAATGAAAATGTTAAATGCCCTGATTTTATCAGTGTATATTTTATATGTGGTGAAATATCATACTGTACCCCATAAATATGTATTACTGCTACACGTTAGTCAAATATATCAAAAAATGTTTGATGTGTAAATATTAACCACCCTGATTTGAACATTACACACTATATTCATTTATTAAATTCATATAGTGTACCACATGAATCTTTATAATTTCAATAATAATTTTTCTTTTTATTTACATAAGACGGCAGAATGCTTTACAATTCATATTACACACATAGAGCACAATTGTTCATATCTCTGGTTGTATACAAAGTATATTCACACCAATTCGTGTCTTCATACATATACTTTGGATAATGATGTCCATCTCGTTCCACCATCATTTCTAACCCCATGCCCCCTCCCTTCCCCTTCCACCCCTCTGCCCTATCTAGAATTCATCTGTTCCTCCCTTGTTCCCTCTCCCTACCCCACTATGAATCAACCTCCTTATAACAGAGAGAACATTTGGCATTTGGTTTTCTGGGGATTGCCTAGCTTCACTTAGCATTGTCTTCTCCAACTCCATCCATTTACCTACAATGCCATGATTTTTTCTCTTTTATTGCTGAGTAACATTCCGTTGTATATATATGCCACATTTTTTTATCCATTCAATTACTGAAGGGCATCTAGGTTGGTTCCACAGTTTAACTATTGTGAATTGTGCTGCTATAAACACTGATGTGGCTGTGTCCCTGTACTATGCTGTTTTTAAGTCCTTTGGGTATAGATCGAGGAGAGGGATAGCTGGGTCAAATGGTGGTTCCATTCCCAGTTTTCCAAGAACTTTCCAAACTGCTTTCCATATTGGCTGCACCCATTTGCAGTTCCACCAGTAACCTATGAGTGTACCTTTTTTTCCACATCATCACCAACACTTACTGTTGTTTGTATGCATAATAGCTGCCATTCTGACAGGAATGAGATGAAATCTTAGAGAAGTTTTGATTTGCATTTCTCTATTTGCTAGAGATGTTGAACATTTTTTCTATATTTGTTGATTGATTGTATATCCTCTTCTGAGAAGTGTCTATTTAGGTCCTTGGCCCATTTATTGATTGGGTTATTTGATTTTTTGGTGTTTAGCTTTTTGAATTTTTTATATATCCTAGAGATTAGTGCTGTATCTGATGTGAGGGGTAAAAATTTGCTCCCAAGAAGTAGGCTCTCTATTCACCTCACAGATTGTTTCTTTTGCTGAGAAGAAACTTTTTAGTTTGAGTCCATCCCATTTATTGATTCTTGATTTTAATTCTTGTGCTGTAGGAGTCTTATTAAGGAAATTTGGGCCTAATCCCACATGATGGAGATTAGGGCCTACTTTTTCTTCTATTAGACACAGGGTCTCTGGTTTTATTCATAGGTTCTTGATCCATATTTGAGTTGAGTTTTGTGCATGGTGAGAGATAGGGGTTTAATTTCATTTTGTTGGATATGGATATCCAGTTTTCCCAGCACCATTTGTTAAAGAGGCTATCTTTTCTCCAATGTATGTTTTTGTCACCTTTGTCTAATATAAGATAATTGTAATTTTGTGTGTTAATCTCTGTGTCTTCTATTCTGTACCAATGGCCTACCAGTCTGCTTTGGTGCCAATACCATGCTGCTTTTGTTACTATTGGTATGTAGTATAATTTAAGGTCTGGTATAGCGATGCCACCTGCTTCACTCTTCTTGCTAAGGATTGCTTTAGCTATTCTGGGTCTTTTATTTTTCCTGATGAATTTCATAAATGCTTTTTCTATTTCCATGAGGAATGCCATTGGGACTTTTGTTGGCATTGCATTAAATCTGCTTTTGGTAGTATGGTCATTTTGATAATAATAATTCTGCACATCCAAGAGCAAGGTAGATCTTTCCGTTTTCTAAGGTCTTTTTTGATTTCTTTCTTTAGGGTTCTGTAATTTTCATTATATAGATCTTTCACCTCTTTTGTTGACTCCCGAGTATTTTATTTTTTGGGGGGACTATTGTAAATGGGATAGTTTTCCTCATTTCCCTTTCAGAAGTTTTGTCACTGATATACAGAAATGCCTTTGATTTATGGGTGTTGATTTTATATCCTGTTACATTGCTGAATTCATTTATTAGTTCTAGAAGTTTTCTGGTGGAACTTTTTGGGTGTTCTAGGTATAGAACATATCATCAGCAACTAGTGCTAATTTGAGTTCTTCTTTTTATGTGTATCCCTTTAATTTCTTTTGTTTAATTGCTCTGGCCAGTGTTTCAAAAACTATGTTAAATAGAAGTGGTGAAAGAGGGCATCCCTGTCTTGTTACAGTTTTTAAAGGGAATGCCTTCATTTTTTCCTACATTTAGAATGATGTTGGGGGCTGGGGATGTGGCTCAAGCGATAGCGTGCTCACCTGGCATACTTGCGGCCCGGGTTCGATCCTCAGCACCACATACAAACAAAGATGTTGTGTCCGCCGAAAATTAAGAAAAAATAAATATTAAAATTCTCTCTCTCTCTCTCTCTCTCTCTCTCTCTCTCTCTCTCTCTCTCTTTAAAAAAAAGAGAATGATGTTGGCCTGGGGCTTAGCATTGATAGTCTTTATGATGTTGAGTTATGTTCCTGTTATCTCTATTTTTTCTAGTGTTTTGAACATGAAGGGGTGCTGTATTTTGTCAATTGCTTTTACTGCGTGAACTGAGATGATCATTTGATTCTTATCTTTAAGTCAATTGATATGATAAATTACATTTGTTGATTTCCGTATATTGAACCAATTTTGCATCCTGGAATGAAACCTACTTGATCATAGTGGCGTATCTTTTTGGCATGTTTTTGTATTCAATATGCCAGGATTTTTATTGAGAATTTTTGCATCTATGTTCATTAGAGATATTGGTCTGAAGTTTTCTTTCTTTGATGTGTCTTTGTCTGGTTTTGGAATCAGGTTGATATTGGCCTCATTGAATGAATTTGGAAGTGTTCGCTCTTTTTCTATTTTATGAAATAATTGATAAGTATTCATATTATTTCTTCTTTGAAGGTCTTGTAGAACTCAGTTTAGGCAAATCACATGACGGAAATTTGTTGATGCCTTCAATATTTTCTATTTTATTGGAGCACAAATTTTTAAAATAATTTCAAATTATCTTCTGTATTTCTAGAGTGTCTGCCACAATATTTCCTTTTTCATCACTGATGTTAGTAATTTGAGTTTTGTCTCTCCTTCTCTTTGTTGGCATGGCTAAGGATTCATCAATTTTATTTCATCAAAAAACCAACTTTTTGTTTTGTCAATTTTTTCAATTTTTTATTTCAATATCATTGATTTTAGCTATGATTTCAATTATTTCTTATCTTCAACTGGTTTTGGTGTTGATTTGTTCTTTTTTTTCTAGTGCTTTGAGATGGAGTGTCAGGTCATTTATTTGTTGACACTTTTTTTCTTTTAAGGAATAACTCCATGCAATGAACTTTCTTCTCAATACTGCCTTCATAGTGTCCTAGAGGTTTAGATATGTTGTATCAGTTTTCTCACTTACCTCTAAAAATTTTTTAATCTCTTCTTTGATGTCTTCTGCAATCAATTGTTCATTTAATAGCATATTATTTAGTCTCAAGTTGTTGAAATAGCTTTTATTTTTTATTTTATCATTAATTTCTAATTTCATTCTATTATGATCTAATAGAATGCAGGGTAGTATCTCTACTTTCTTGTATTTGCTAAGAGTTGCTTTGTGGCATACTATATGGTCTCTTTTAGGGAAGGATCCATGTGCTGCTGAGAAGAAAATATATTCACTCATTGCTGGATGAAATATTCTATATACGTCTGTTAAGTCTGTTATTTTTGTATTATTGAGTTCTTAGCTTTTGTTTGGATGATATGTCCAGTGGTGAAAGAAGTGTGTTAAAGTCACCCAGAATTATTGTGTTGTGGTGTATTTGCCTCTTGAACTTGAGAAGAGCTTGTTTGATGAATGTAGATGCTCCATTTGGGGGGGTCATATATATTTGTAATTGTTATGTATTGTTGATGTATGGTTCCATTGAGCAGTATGAAACGCCCCTCTTTATCCCATTTGATTAACTTTGGCTTGAAGTCTATTTTATATGAGGATGGAAACCTCTGCTTGTTTCCACAGTCCATGTGAGTGGTATGTTTTATCCCTACCTTTCACCTGCAGTCCATGGATATCTTTTTCTATGAAATGAGTCTCTTGAAGGCAGCATATTTTTGGTTCTTTTTTAATCCAATCTTCCAGTCTATGTCTTTTGATTGTAGAGTTTAGGCCATTAATATTCAGAGTTATTATTGAGACATGATTTGTATTCCCAGTTATATTTTTTTTATTTTTGGTATTTAACTTGACTTGGTTTCTACCTTGGTTTCTCCTTTGATTAGTATTTATATTAAAAATAATTGTAACTTTATTTCCTCTTGGAAGCAAGCTGTAGCTGGTTTCTCAACCACCCTAATGGCTGATTCATAGTAGGATAGGGAACGGGAGTATGGGAGGAATAGACAAACTCTAGATAAGGCAGAGGGGTTGGAGGGGAATAGAGCAGGCATGGGGTTATTAATGATGGTGGAATGTGATGATCATTATTATCCAAAGTACAGGTATGAAGACATGAATTGATGTGAATACACTGTGTATACAACCAGAGATATGAAAAATTGAGCTCTATGTACAATAAGAATTGTAATGCATTAAAAAAAAGTCCAAAGGGGGATCTAAATAAATTTAGTGAACTAAGGAAAGCATATTCTTTCGCTGCCAACAAACCTGCCAAAAGTTTTAAGAGGTAATAATCTCAGGAAGGTGGCCAACACACTTTGGGCTGTGTAAGAGCAAGCAGCTGGCAAGTGACACCTCATAACTTTGGGACACAGTAAGTGCTGCTTCTAGTTTGTTTTTAATTTTAGTTGTGTTATGTTCAGGGAAAAATTTCCTAATTTCCCATTACATTGTTGAATAGATGTTGAGTTTGTAGAGCTGCTTTACTTATGGTGACAGAAGTAAAATCAAATCCTTAGGAATCCAGTGAAAGGCCACTGTGTTTTTCAGCTTATTCTCCTCTCTCTCTCCTAATGTAGGATCAAGAACATTCCCTCTAGGCTCAAACTTGTTGAGTGCAAATAACCGTCTACTTTGTGTACCCACTCCAAAACCACATGCTTCCCAAATTTATTTGATGAAGAAAAAAGGTAAATTGGAATGAAATATGCAATTCATTGTTATTTCAAAATAATTTTAACACTTGGTACGTTTAGTGATATTTAGAATAGGACAATTATTAAAACTTGGTGTGTCTGTTATGCTGTCATATTGATACATTAAGTGTCTAATAATATTCATTTTCTTAGGGAGACATACAATTATATTTCCTTGCAGCAGAAAAGGGCACATAGAAATATATTACTTTGATTATGATGAATAATTGGAAAGTGTCTGTACAAAAATTTTATAATGACATAAACCGATCTATCAATCTTTCTGTAAAGATTCTGTACTTTTCAGTAGCAGCGGTTAAATGAATATATATTATTCATCCTACTTTTGGGAATGAAGCAATATTAGAGTAGCAAAGGACTCAAACTGGATAAACCAGATAAATTACAAACACAGTGATGAAGAGTACCAAAGAAATAGTATGTAAATTAATATGTGTTGAATAAATGGACAAGTAAAATAATAAGGGCCCATTATATGATATTATGCTAACAAAAACTTTGCTAATAAATACTGATTCTAATGCTACCCTTTTCAAGTTTATTCACTGTATTTGTAGAGGTAATTCTCAGAAGCACCACCTTGTGTTCATTAGGATATTATATTTTATAAAAACTCACACAGTCACTTTAGTTTCTATCAACCATCTCATGAGAGAATTACATGATGCAAGTCATGGATCATGATTTGAAAATATGTCAATTTTTCTTAAAAGAATTTCAAGAAGCTCAAATTTAAAATGAAGAATGGATTAATCAGAGAGTTAACTAAGTACTCTTTGTAATCCTCATGACCGAAAAAGTCAGCATAGTGGAATGATGTCAACTTGTCTGCTCAATTCCCTTCTCCTCTTTCACACTGAATTTGTTGTTTGTGTAGCTGCTATGGAGGAGAGTGACAATGAAGTAACTACTTTCTCTATTTTTCTTTCAGAAAATAAATGTAATTTCAAAGACAGTATTGAATCATGTGAAGCGCTGAAAAAAAAAAAAACCTGGTGTATGTGCAAATCCAGATCTCATCAGCATGTATTGGTATATATGTATTTGCAAAAACAAAGATAATTAAATTTCAGATACACTTGAGCAGGGCCATGTAAGGAAGGGAAATAACATCTCCTTAGATTTAAATATATACCCAGGGAAATTATAGCTATGTTAACTACAAATTTCATTATGTATAGTAAATAATCATTCCCTCTAGATCACCTTCTTATTCATAGGAATTTTTACATATAGAGGATTTAAATTTTATAACTATGTTGGATTTTGTATGAATTTTATGATTTAAATGAATGAATTTAATCAAATAAAATGTCTGAAAGTTGTATTGTCCCATAACTAATACCACTAAAACCTGGACTAAAATTTAGAATCATTTTCCCAACACAAAATGTACTAAAGAACAACATATTATTATCATTGTTGTATGAATTCTTGGCTATAGTTTTAGTTTCCTGCTACATGTAAATAAGCTTTTCTAGAGAAGTGTGAACAGAGTTGTCTTTAATTCCTTCTCACCCACTCATTCTTCTGACTTACTTGCATCTCATGTTCATAATTACATTGAAAATGCTAAGCCTAATGTATCTCTGACTTCCATTACACCAAAAATCAAAGAGGACTTTATTTATCTTCTGCTTAACTTTTACAGTATGATATGATCACTTCTTCCTTCTGAAACCTCCCTTGACTGAGACATTTCTTCCTCAAAAAATAGAAAACAATATATATAAAAACACACCCTTCAAGAAGTTAGAACCCAGTTCCCTCACTTTTCAGTCTGCACTAAATTGACTGATGCACTTTCAAAGAACAGATAATGAAAAAAAAAATGATCATTTTGTGCTGAAGAAATCTGGCAAATGCTACCTTATCCAAGTGATCCAGATTAACACTACCAATGATATGCCATGTGATTTCATTTCTTCAGCCTTTTTAGCATTTTCCCTAGAAATGCATCTCATTGTGATCATAAGCTAAAAGATGAGACAAGCCCAAAGCGAGGGTCATTCTACACAACACTCCTGAGAGTTTAACAATACTTCTCAAAACTGAAATGCACCAGCATGATGTAAGATGATAACAATGAAGAAACTGCAAACTGGATGAGGAATATATGGATATTTACTGTACTATCTTAAAAAATTTACTCTAAATATAAAAATACTCTAAAATAAACACCACATTTTTAAAAACAAAAAATAAGTTTATTTTTCCTGGCTATATGATAATGCATCACTCTATTCCCCAGAATATATGATTATTTTCTCTAAGACTTGCTCCCTCACCTTTAACTCCTCAATTCAATTCCTAGATTTGTAATTCTGACATATATTTTGTGGAACTTTCAGATAATACCAATAATTGCTTTGTCAGATCTGAACCACATGGTTATAAAGTATCAATCTTCACTAATAACTTCAAGGATATGAGTAGATATGAAGCAAAGAAAAGCAGGGAGTTTCAAAATTGGTGATGCAGTTCACTGATGTTATTTTAGCAGCATTCTAATCTCTAACACACTTCTTAACTAGTTTCCATTTATACATTTCCAATAGACTTCACAAGTACTTATGAAAATAGAGTATTTAAATTGATATGCAAATGCTGAATAATCTTTCTCTACTTTCCAATCTCACTTCCTTTCACTCTCCTTCATTTCTTTTTTTAATACCATGAGCACTTTAAATCTTCTCTCAATCCTCAGTGTCCTTCATATCTCAGGGCATTTGTTTTTGCTAGTAGCTCTGTTTGACAGACTCCTCCCTCCAGGAATTGTTGGAACTGCTAATTCCCAGCAAATATTTTATGAGTAAACATTTTTTTGCAGAAAGTATCTAAAGAAGTGTCCTCTATTATCTCTCAGAGCTTCCTGCATTTTTTCCATAGGTGACATCACAATGTGTTTTAATTCATTCTTGGGTTCAGCAGCATTTATGGAAGAAGATTTTTGTCTGTTAGACACTTTGAAATAGAGCAGTTAAGAAGACAGACCAATTCCAAAATCATGGAGTTTACATGTTAGTATAGAAGGGAGAAAACTGTTTTGCAAACCCATACCTAATTTGATATTAGGAAGTGATCATTTCAGTGAATTAAAATGAAGAAGAGGGTAAAGAATAATGGGAATAGACTTGAAAGGGAAATGTGAATTTACATAGGATTGTCATGTAAATATTCTCTAATGTGATGATATTTATTCAGGAACACAATGAAAGTAAGACAACAATAAATTACAAGATTAGATGAAGAAAACTATCAGATAAAAATATTAGTGAATAAAAAGTAATTGAGGTAGGAACAAACTTGGCAAGGAGTCTAGATAGCTGAAGAGTGTGAATAGAGTAAAGCAAATCTTAAAATGAGATAGGAGTGTCAGACAGGAAACTGGTTCCACAGTAGCCTCTGAGTCAGGAAAAGATGACATATTAGGAAAAAGGAGGAGGCAAGATAGTGGAATAAAGTACTCTTCATGAGACTGTGAGAAAAGTCCACATAGCAAAGGAGAAACAGTATTTAAAAGTAAGAAAGAGACAAATCATTTTGGAAAACAGACTTAATGAGAAACCTGAATAGTATGAATAAAACTGGAAAAGCAACACTGAGCAATGCACAGTACAGAGCAATTGTGTGGCCCTCTGCCTAAGGAAGAGAAACTTGCAAGCATAATTAAAACAGGGGATGTAGACCCAGAAAAACACTGCAGACTGGAGTCCTAACTGCAGGAGAATCTTAAGGTTCTTTTTTTGTTTTTAGACATACATTAAGACAGGGTGTATTTTGACATATTATACATACGTGGGGTGCAAACCATTAAAATTTTGATCTCATTCTTGTGGTTGAACATGATGTGGAGTTACACTTGTCATGCATTCATATATGACCATAGGAAAGTTATGTCAGATTCATTACACTGTCTTTCCTATTCTCAACTCCCTTCCAAAGTTATTGATAGTGTGGCCATTTTAACAACATTAATTCTGCCTATCCAATAACATTGAAAAATCTTTCTATTTTCTAAGGTTTTCTTCAATCATGTTTTTTAGTTCTGTAGTTTTCATTGTAGAGGTCTTTCACCTCTTTTGTTAGATTGATTCCCAAGTATTTTGTGGGTTTTGAGGCTATTGTGAATGGAATAGTTTTCCTGATTTCTCTTTCAAATTGTTTGTCTTTGGTGTATAGCAACACAACTAATTTATGGATGTTAATTTTACATCCTGGTATTTTTTTGAATTTGTTTATGAGTTCAAGAAGCTTTTTGGTGGAGTTTTGTGGTCTTCTAAATATAGAATTATGTCATCAGCAAATATGAATAGTTTGAGCTCTTCTTTTCCTATTTATATCTGTTTAATTTTTTTTCATTTAATTACTCTGGCTAGGTTTCAAGATCTATGTTGAATAGAAATGGTGAAAGAGGTCAACCACTGAAGGAAGAACTGGCAGGTGGTTCCAACTTTTACCACACCCCTGCTTTTGCATACAGAAAGCTTCTTGAGTCACTGCAGCCCTGCCACAGTCCACAGTTCTTTATCCTCACTGACAGGAACCACAGGCAGCACACCACTTGCACAGTCCTCCGACACACTAGACTGGAGGTAAGAGGAGCCACAGCTTGTTCTACTGTGACCCAATACCCCCATCCCATATTGAAGCAGACTCCAACAACAGGAACCTGAAAACAAGTGTCCAATCCAACTACTTTGGCTAGCAGGAATTTCTGACTCCTTTTTCCTTTATTCCTTGTTTTTTAAGTTATTTTTCTTATTTACTTATGTATTTTTTTTGTTATTTAACTGAATATTTTCCCTCACTCTCTTATCTATGTTTTCTCACTCTTTTCCCTTTAAAAAAAAAAGGTTTCTTCTTACTTTTTTCTCTTTTCCTTTTTTTACTTTCTTCTTGTTACATCTTTATTAATTTTTAACTTCTAAATTTATTCTATATTATTTGTATTCCTTCTCTTGATACTCGTGTTGTGGTTGTTGCTCCTTTTTTTTTTTTTTTTTTTTTTTTTTTGATGACTACTATAATTTTCTATCTGGTTTATTTTTCTCTTGTGAATGTTACTGGCTCTTGTTTCTTCCTTTCTGTGCAGTATTTGGGATTAAGCCCAGTACCTCAAGCCTGTTGGGTGGGTGCTTTACCAGTTAGCTACACCTTCTGCCTAACATGTCTTTGCACCACATTTCAGACATGACCTTGTCATACTTAAGCCTTGGTGAATACTTAAACTTAAAAATGAAGAGATACAAAAGCTCCCAGATGATGACCATACCCTAGATAGACAGGGGTCTATCTGAAGCCCTGTTCCTGGACGTTTACTCACTTAGCAACAGCAGAGATAAATAAAACAAATGCACAGTTTATTTACTGTGCCTATGAGGAATTTCAGCAGTAATTGTCCCCATATCCTTTTAGATTTCACCTTTATCAAAAGACTGAAGGAGAAACCATAAAGTTTGCATTCATAGACTTCACCATCTACAACACATCTGCCTGAACTACCACAGAGGGATTTCTCCATTGCAAGACAAAGTGAGCCCTCAAACTCTAATACAGTAGTCACAGTGTCAAATCCACTTAATCAAAGCCAAAGTAACCACAGGAAAAAATACATTACAAAACCTTTTTGGAATTAATCTCAACACTACACAACAAACCAACATCCCAGGGCACATCACCAAGAGAAGGTGGTTCAATAAAAAGACCCTCACATAATAGGGGGTAAACTATCCACCTCAACAGATGTGCTATTCATGACATAGAAACAAAAGATATGAGGCAATAAGATTCTTCCAAATGTTCATAACTCTCTACTAACATATTTTAAAGTTTTCAAAGTGGATAAAATGCCAAAGAATTCAAAAGAATGATGTTTAAGATTATCAAAAAATATGTAAACATGAATGAATTAAATAAGCCATGCAAGATAAGAAACAAAAATTCAATAAAGATACGGAAATTTTGAGACACAACAAAACAGAAACCTTGGAAAAGAAAAGTTTAGTACATTAAATAAACATAGTTGAAATCTTCATCAATAAACTCTATCAATAAGAAGAAAAAAATACCAGAATTGCAGACTTGATTAATTTTACATTGATGCAATAATAAAAAATGAAAAATAATGAATAAAATATAAAACACTTATATGACACCATTAAAACACCAAATGTACATATAATCAGAGTAGATAATGGAGTCGAGCTATAGGATAAAGGTGTAGAAAATCTGTTAAGTGAAGTAATACCAGAAAATTTATCAAAACTTGATAAAGAAGTGGACATAAGATACACATAGAACTCCAACAGAAATCATAAGAAAAATGCCTGCTCCATAACATAGTTAAATTGCCAGAAAAACATAACCAAGACTATTGGAGACTGAAATAGAGAAACACCCAGTCAATTAGAAAGGTAAACCTATCAGCGTAACAGAAATTTTCAAAGCAGAATATCTAAAGACCAGGACATGGAATGATGTAATTCAAGCTCAGAAAGAAAGTATCTGACAACCTAAATTACAATATCCAGCCAAACTATCTTTCAAAATTAAAGAAGTAATAAAGACAGTCCAAGTAGTTCATGCCCACTATGAAAGTATTACAGAAAAAAAACTTACAGGAATGATACACCTGAAGAGGAAGAGGAAGCAGGATAAACTCAAATAGGGGAAACTGGGGAAAGAATAAATTTCACCAGAAGACTAGATAAGCAAATGAATTAAGAGCAAATCAAACATTATTGAATTAGTAAACCAATAAAAATCTAAGATGAACAAGGGAGAAAGAAGTCAAAAGAGATGATTCAAAACAGCCAGTAGAAAAGTAACAAATGACAGAAATAATGCATAGCTTATATAATAACCCTAAATATAAAAGTTCTTAATTCTCCAATTAAATGATGCAGACTAGGTTATTGGACTTAAAAAATAAGACCCAAAAATCTGCTTGCAGATGAAAAGCTAGCCTTAATGGCAAAGACACACCTGACTGAAAAGAAAAAGATTAAAAATTATATTCCAATCAAATGGAATTTGAAAAGAAGCAGGAGTACTTATATGCATATCAAAAAAAACTGACTTCAAGACAAAAAAGTTGATCAGAATAGATAAAAAAAATTCTCTATATATTGACAAATGAAATGATAAGACAAAAAGATGTAATGATCGTGGATACATATGCACTGAAATTTATAAAACAAACACTATAGTATGTAAAGGGAAAAAATAAACCCCAATACAATAATAGTAGGTATTATGTTTGAAGTATGAGGAGTCTTCCAAAAGCTCCTGCTGATGCAGGAATATTCAGAGCTGGGTGAATAGACTAGATTGTGAATGTTCTAAACTAATTAGTACATCCTAGTTTGAATGGACTGGCTAAGAGACAACTGTAGACAGGTAGGGTGTAGCTAAAGGAGGTGGGTCACTGGGGAAGTGCCCTGGAAGGTTGCATCTTTTCTGTGGCCCCCTCCCCAACCTTCTGCTTTCCTGTTGTCATAAATGGTGCAGCCTCCTCCACTGGATCCTTCCCCCATGTTGTGCTGCCTCATTTTGGGCCAAGAGCAATGGAGTTGGCAGTCTTTGGACTGAGATCGATCTCTCAGACCGTGAGGCCCAAATAAACTTCCCCTACTCTAAGTTGCTCTTGTCAAGTATTTTGGTTACAATGAAGAAAAAACTGACTAAAACCGAATCCTAAGTAGAAGAAAGTATGATATAACTTCTGAAACTAAACACTATTCTTTCTTATGAAAGCAGTTGCACTAAGCTTTTTAGTGCCGTCTACTTTTTTTTCATATATTTTGCACTTACTCTTCATGAGTAGATGGTCTGTCAACCCCAAAACATTCATTGCACTGGATAATCTGTGAAGGTCCCTGGGGCTAGAGTTGCTTAGATTGGGTAAAACATGTTTGATACCAGGGGTAGAGTGAGATCAAGTGCAAACCTTCCCTATCCTCTTTACAAAGGCATGAAGAGCGTAAATGCATTTGTATGATTATCAGTAGGCTCTCATTTCTCATCTAGCACCACAACACCTACATACACAATATAGGCCAGTTAAGAAGGGAAACACATGAGACTGTGATGCTCCCCTACAGAAAGTATTTGAAAAGCAAAAGATTTTGATAGCCCAGCACAGGTCCTGTGCACCCTCTACCAGGCATGCCAAGGCAGTTAGACACACACCAGATGAGATGTGTTGGGCTCTTTGACAAAAACAACAAAGACAAAGGCATCTCCAGTTTTTGGTCACAGATCTGGGAAGGAGCTGAAACTAGAATATATCCAACAGCAGTTCTAGAAGTGTACCATTCCCTACCACAGGGGAAGCCACTGACCAAAGCAACCCATCACAGCATAATCTGGCCTACCTCTAAAGTGCTGGGTGGACAGCATATTTCAGAAGCCACAGTACTACAATAGCACAGACCATGTCCCCCTATCCCCCTGCCTCACCAATATTGTCCCTGAGCTGGGGGCAAAATTAGATCTGATTACCTATTGTCTCACCACTCCAGGTGACTGCTCAGTGTCTGTGACTGTACATCAAGAGAGTGTGGCCCTTACAACTAAAATGCTTGGTAGAGAGATGGGTACAGAGAAGATCAAAATAACCTAGACTGCTGGTGCAGAATAATCTACCACTGATACGGTTTGGTCTGTGAAAGAAGAATATCAGGGCAGATCTGCATATAGTGTGACTGGTAGTAACTCATGAGCCTTGACCACTGATTGTACTCACAACTGGACAGTGTACTATGGCCTTATACTCTGGGTGGCACAATGGCAAGTGGGACAGTTGTCTCTCCTGGAAAAGCTTCTGTGGGAGCTGTAACGTAGAAACAAATGTGGAAACAGCTACATCAGCCAGGGATAAATTTGACTGTATATCATGGAACTGATCATATTAATGTTTCCACCCCTGGAAATATGAAAATGTGCTTTCACTTAGGTGCGTATCCTTTTCCTGTCCCAGGTAGTGGACCCGGCCCTGTGGGTACATCACAAAAAGGTACTTCATCAGGATAGGGTATAGCAAAGGAGGCAGACTGCCCTTAAAATAATGTGGCTGATGGCAGCCACAACTCAACGTCAGGTGACCCTACTAACTCCATCCGATTGATCCTGTTGGACATTGGATCCATAGTCCTGGCATATGCCCTGAGTGGGCTAAAGAAAATCTCTTGGGGCAGGACAGTCAGTCTCTTGGACTAGCATGCCATTTGGCTGTTAGTTTAGGAACCATTTATGGACTCCATCCTGTTGGCCAAAATGTGTGGTACACCAGCTCCCCGCTGCTAATGCCCACCAGTGTTGTCTTTCTTGACAGATTTATCTTTACAAAACCTACCAATCATTTGTTTTTCCCTATTTTGTCATTGTTGTTGTTGTTTTCCCTAAGTCTATGCTACTTTCAAACCAAAATCTTGTGTGTACTTTCCTGATGTCGCACTCCTCATATCACACATGAAAGACTCATATTGATCTTTATTCTGACTTGATACTATTCTTTGAGAGAAATGTTAAATTGTTGGATTGGTTCTTGGAGTTACTCTAACTACCCTGACAGGCCCAGAATAACCCTAGTCAATTTTCCCTGAATAGTTTCCCAGAATGCTATAAACAAACATTATTGGAGTAGTATGTGGAACTTTCTGATAAGACCCTGGCACTGAAGTGCCCAACTCCTTGACATTAGCTTAAGATAAACCAGGTATGCTCCAGCTCAAGTGAAGTCACTTTTGTCCTATTACATAAACCTGTACTTCTGACCCAAATAGTAGAGATCTACCTAATCTTGCTGCCATCCAGGACCACACTTCTCTCAGTAACTCCCCAATCAATTGCACTCTGTGCAGTACTAAATTCCTGCCTCCTTTTCTTCAGTCTCACAGAAACTTGAGGTTGGTTCTCACACACCTGGGTTGTTTCAGAACACAAAGCTTGTCTCTGCTTGAAAGCCAGCAAACTCACACATAAGGCAATATCAGAATCATTTGAGACTTTGTATTCTAATACAGTAAATCATCAACATCAACATGATTTGCTGTATGATCTGAGCTTAGGACAGAATTTTGTTTGCCTTGATGAAAATATATTGAGAAAAAAACTGTAATATGGAGAGCATAAGCAGACAATTTTATCTTGGTTTTGACTCATAGTTTTGTCCTCAATGTCCTATTTGTTCTTCTCTTAACTTCTTGTCAGGCATGGTAACATACACCTATAATCCCAGCAACTTGGGGAGGCTGATGCAGGAGGATCACAAGATCCACACCAGTTTCAGCATGTGAGACCCAAGCAACTTAGCGATACCCTGTCTCAAAATAAAAAAAAAAAATTAAAAATGGCTGGGGATGTGTCTCAGTGGTTAACTTCTTAACTGAGTTTTTTCATTTTGTTGTAGTCTCTTATACACATTCCCTGTTCCTGAATGCTCCTTTTTGATCTTTAGCTAGTGTTTATTTCATGAATACAATTTTTTCTCTGTTTTCTTAGTCTTTGGTTTGGCTATATCAATTTTAGCTGTTCTGATCCACCTCTATCTTTTTTTTAAACTGAATCATGTTATTTAATATCTCCTTTATATTACTTTAAAGGTGAAAACATCTTTCAGTCTGAGATTTTCCCCTATTTGATATTCCTTCTTCAGTTAAAATGGTAAAATGTCTTACACAATAAAAATGAATCACTTTGAGTCTTTATATATTTAGTTATTAGACACGAAATATTATGAGGTTGATTTCTCTTTGGGTCACTGTGTTCTAAAATAATAATATGATATAAGGTAACACTTGGCATAGAAGTAAGAACTTGTTCAAAGTTTTGAGAGGCTGAATCTCTAATTAGAATAGGATAAACTTGCACAAAATTTTTCTCTCCAATGCAGTCACCACATACACAAAATATGCATTTTTGAAGATGAAGTAACATTGGTTCTCAGTGATGATCTGACACAAACATGTTATTGCAAATTCAAAGACACTGAGTTCAATGGAAGTTGGAAATTTATTCCCCTTGGGCCACACAGTTCATCAGAGAAAGCATAGATGAGAAGCAAGCCCTCTCAACCCCAAAGCATGTTCAAAGCTGCTATCTTCAGCACACTGCTGATCTGTGATCTGACATGAGTACCTAACAGGACCTATACTGTTCCTCTCAAGAATGGAGATATTTTCCTTATACTCTCCAACATAAGACCCAAATCTACAGACTTCTTCTATTTGGGTTTGGCCCTTCATATGAAATTCATTATAAGCACTTTTTATTATCTCTGAACACCCCACCCTTTTTTTCATATTTCTCCTCCTATAAAATTAATGTGGGAAATTGTCACCACACACTTATTCTTCCTGCTGCCAATTTCTCAGAAACCATCCTGCACATTGCTATCAGGTAACTATCATGAAATGATATTTTGGTCATATAATTTCCTAATCCACAAAAATATCAATGAAATTACTTTCCCATGTTATATAGAGAAGCAAATCTCCTTCTACTTTGATAAAGTTTTCCCAACATTTTCAACAGTTTATATGTTTAGCTTAAATATGTTTTCTGATAAATTTGTCTGCTTTTGTTCTTCCAACCAAATATACTAAATCTTTTTTTTTTCTTTTCTAATCATGTCACACACATCATTAGACAGTTCAAATGTCAAGGTACATTTAGTTTTTACCCAGATCATATTAACTCAGAGAACTCCCCATGATATTTTTTTAACTATTCCATTTACCTAGCACTAAGTTTTCCTACTGGTAATATTATTTACTTATGCATTGTATTGTATCTCTTGCATATACTATAAGTTTAAGAGGAAAAAAAATTGTGTTCTTTTCTCTGTATTCCCTAAGAATTTACAGTAGGTCAAGATTTATTCACTTGGCTTTTATTTAATAACTGCCATCTATGAAATCAGTATTGTGTTAAGCTTTGGAGCTATAGCAATATTCAAGACATACTCAGGTTGCTCTCATTCTGGTATTTTCTATGGTGAAGATGGGGAAATTAAAAATTATAGATACAATGTCTCTAAAAATGAAAGCAAAATGTTCACTTAAGAAAGAATTGTTGTTGGTTATGGTGGCCCATGCCTGTAATCCCAGTGTCTTAGGAGGCTGAGGAAGGAGGATCATGAGTTCAAAGTCAGCCTCAGCAAAGTGAAGTGCTAAGCAACTCAGTAAGACCCTGTCTCTAAGTAAAATACAAAATATGGCTAGGTATGGGACTCAATGGCCGAGTGCCCCTGAGTTAAATCCCTGGTAATTCTCCCCTCACCCCACCCCCCAAAAAAGCAAGAAATTGTTTTGCAGCAGAAAAAAAGAACAAATGTTCCAAATAATTTTATTTATATAAAGATAAATAGAGATTTCATGGATATAAGTATTTTAAATGTTAATAATCTAGGCAAGAGATGGTAAAAACATAAAAATAGCAGTAAAAGAGGCCAAGGGATAAATTTGAAAAATATTTAGAAAAGCAAACTTTCAGAAATGAATTTAATAGGATGTAGCTGCAAAGAGTAAGTAGTCTAGGATGATGTCAAAACTCAAGAGACTTGTTTTAGTCAAGGGCACATGAATCTAAACAAGAGTCACTGGAGAGCTAAGATGTCAGTGCATTAGCCACTTGAAATTACTTTATTACACTGTCAAAGGAAAGCACTAAGCACCAAGAAACATGGCAGTGCATTTCATTTGCAGTTGTACCTAACTGAGCCATAAAGATGCAAATGAAAATGCCAAGCTTCTTTTTTCCACCATATACAGAGGACTAAGTGTGGTGGATGTTACTCCTTGGCTTAATATCTTTTTACCAAGCCCTTCCTCTACCTGATGAGCTAATTCATTCTTTTTCATCGTGAAAACATCTAAGCACAAAAGAAAATGTGTCTATCACTCACAGGTCTTCTTCGGAAAAAGATAGCACATCTCATCAACCAATGCCTGGGATTGCTGCAGCCACATCTCAGGAATCCTGGGTATTTTCCTAAAAGAGTTCATCCTGTTAAGTATTCTTGAATTTTCTGATCATAAAACTACCATGAAAGGAAGATTACGAATATAAAGCATTCATGAGCAAACCCGCAAGCTCACAACTTTACATAAGCTCACTGTTGGCCCTGCAAAGGTAAATATATGTGGACTTTTCCAATTTCCTTTTAAAATTATAAACCACATTAATTCAGGCATCTGAAAAAGGGCATCTCCTTTCTCAGCCACACCTCCTACTACTGCATAGGTATGCTAAGAGACATTTATTTCCTCAGCAAATGGGTGTAATGAGACTTTTCACAAGGGAAAAGGGAAAATGTGCAGAATTCTCTAGGTGCAGTCCTAAGGGGGATGGGGAAGTACTGAAGAGAGACCACATGTTAATGCTGAAGGCACAAAGCCTGATGACGTCGCCCCCACGTGGCGACATGGGAGGTTTACAATCGCCGTGGGAGGGGCGTTATCAGCAGCAGCTTTCTGGCTCCAGCCCTACAGCACCAAGATCTGTGCCTTGGAGCCAGGGTAAATCTTAAGAGCAGGCTGGGAAACTCCAAATGACCAAGGTCGGGAGCGGAGGCAGAGATGGGGTGAAGAGGTAAGAAAGTGATCTGTGAGGTGAAGTGGCTTCACCAGATTCAGAGATGACTAGTAGTTCGGTTTTGTGGCCTCACATTGATGCATGGAAGACTGTCCTATAGAAGTCAAGCTGTTTGAAACTCCTCACTTGTCTTAAAAGATAAATCATCCATTCACATGACTCCCACTGATTCACAGCAGTATCTTGAAATCATTTCTAAATCTGGCCTTTCCTGAGGTCAAATTAAGAACTTTAGTTTCTTATTAATGCTGTGAATATACAGTTATAGAAACTGTAAGTATTACAATTAGAATAGGGTGGTTGACTCTTCTGGATTTTCTGTGCTTCTGGGATTGAAGAGCAAGAGATGTGACTCCAAATCCATATTGTCATGGCTCACTGGGTGGGAGACTACTTATAGAAATTATATTTTGAAGAGGGTACAGATTGGATTCGTAGATAAGGAGTCAGGAGTCTTGAAAATATGCTAGATTTTCCAAGGAAGTTAGCCAATCAACAGTTCTTGAACTTCCTTAAGAAATACACTTTTTTGTTAATGTTTGAAGGAAATAAGAGGACATTGAAATACAGTCTCTCAGAGGGAGATTATATAGTCCTAATGGTGAGATCATGATTATACTAAACTCTTAGAGAACAATACTGAACAGTCAAATTAGCTTTAAGATGTCGGCAGAAATTATATACTATATTTTATGTTCTTCAAATCTTCATCTCAAATGTTTTGTGTCCCTGTTCTAGAATTATGAAATCATACACCATTCTCCTCCTGTAAATACCCCAGGAGAACCATGTCATCCTGTTCCTAAAACACCTACAAGAAAGGGCACGGTGCTTTTCCATCAGTAAGTATCAAGGATAAAATGGTAGCCAACTTTTCAACTATATATGAATGTGGGTTTAAAGGGATAAAATACAAACTTAAAGGATGGGGAAAATTTTTCCTTGAAAATACTTTCACCAACAGTGCTGTTACTTTTATTGATGCAACAAAGAAGATTTTAAGTTGGATGGGCAAGGATATGGGAGAGGAAAATGTCAAAGAGGAGAATGTGGTCTCCTGAACTGTGAATTTTTTATAGCTCAGTCATCCAATATGCTATACCCTAATATAGCATATTGGATGACTGAGCTATAAAAAATCTTTAGGCTCATGTGCATATTTTTCAATGAGCCATCAGGATAACAGGATACAACAACTTTGATGTTAGACTATTTTCCTAAAGTTGGCCAAAACTAATCCTTGAACAATTGAATCTCTAATTAGATTATAATGCTTTTTTCCCCCAATAATACCTGGAAGGAAGAATAGGTCACAAACACTTCTGATACTGGAAATTCAGAAAACAAGTTTTCATGGAAATTTTTTATGAGCTCAGCAAAATCCAGACATTGCAAAGGATAATAATAAACAATAATTTCCATTTACTAAGGGTTATATGCATTGTATTATGTAAATATTATAGTAGTTTTTCACATGTATTATGCCTTTCAGTTTTCAAAATAAACCTGTAATGTGTTAATCTTATTTTCCATAATAAAGAACTGAAGCTCAGGGAGGATCTTTGAAACATGATGGTTCCCAAAGACTGTACTTCTAACCAATAGTAAGCTACAGGTGGATAGTAGGTAGAAAGTAAGGTTATACAAGGCTGAACCAGGAGGTTCAGCCGCAAGGCAGGTCTAGGCAATCTTCTCATAATTAACTAGTCTTGAATGATCAGTTTGGAAATATTTAACCAAAAAGTCAGTGTCCAAATTTTTGTTTGTTTGTTTTATTTACTGGGGATTTAATCCAGGGGTGCTTTATCATTGACTCACATTCATACATAGCCTGTTTTATTAATTTATTTTTATTTTGAGACAGGGTCTCATTAAGTTGCTGAGACTGGCTTTGAACTTGTGATCCTCCTGTCTAGGTTTCCTGAGTCCCTGTGTACCTAAGAAATGGGGAGGGCTGGTTAAGGGAGAGGATCCTGCTTTGATTAATCATGTTAAAAGCAATGTGGAAACCAATGTCAAAACATCAAACAACTGGCAATGAAATTGGAGATTATTGGTATGAAAAATACCATTGCAAAACATTGTTAATTGAGATTCACATACACAACCAGAATTTGCCCAAAGACATATAATATATTCTGCTGTAACTTCTCTTTCCAAATTCCTTTTTTCTACAGAGAAAGCAGGTATTTTATTCTGTCGTGAGAACCAACAGTAAGTGATTATTTATTCTAAGGTATATATTTTATCATGCCAAACATTTTTATGGTGCAAAGGGTAAAATAATCTATTAATGAGTTTATCCATAGTTTTTAACTGGGATAAATTTTGAGAGGGATAAATTTTGAGAATGATCTCAATAAAACTTTCAAAGTTATAAAAGTAAATTATAGCACTGGCACACAAAAACAGTATCAATTTGCTATTTAAATTTTTTTACATTCATCCTGAAACATACACTTAATGCTCATGCTTGCGATTTTGAAATAATCATGGTAAAATGGGATATAAATCAAGATATCATTCTTTTAATTTAAAAATAAACAGTTATAAGATTAACAATGGGGAAGATCAGTGCTTCCCCAAGTAAGTGGTCTTGCCCCTTCATTTAAAAGACCTAGGATTTTCTGATACATTGATAGGATACATTTGGCAATGAGCTGCTGAGTGTCTTTTAAAAGAGAATGAAAATATTAAACACCCTTTGTACCAACTCATGGATTAAGCAAGCTTGAAAAGGCTAGATTTTCAATTTGTTAATTGCACTTGTATTTTTCTATGTAAGGAAATTGGACAATACATGACAACAAATTTGACAATATGGCACTCTATGGCAGTTCTTGTCACACTGTTAATGAACCAGGGAATCTCTCTTCCTTGGTATAATTTGGGCCATTATATTAGTTTCCCTCTCTTAGTCCCATGATTTTTTATTTCAATGAAGACCTTTGTTTGCTTTGACTTAGTTTCCAACAATGGCTTTACTTCCGGTGGCGCTGCTTCTCATTGCTATGCTGCTTCCATCTTTACCTGCTGAAGGAAAGGTAAGGTTAAAAAGAAAAACTACATGAGATGGCCAGCTACTTTGAGAGAAGAAGGGACAAGAGTGTATAGTGTGGTACAGAGTGCTCATTGGTAGCTCAGAGCACTAGACACAGTTATGGGTCGTGAAGGTTAGGAGGCGAGGGTGTGTTGCGGTGCAAAGATAGGCAGGTGAGGATGGCAGCCCCCAGTCACAGATGACTATTGAACGCTGAAAAAGACAAGTTGTACTGAAAGTTCGAGATACTCATCAGAGATCAAAGATTTAGAACAAAAATAATCTCATTTTTATATTAAAATACATAATTAAACAGTAGTATTTTAGATATGTAGTTAAACAATGGATTAGGTTCTTAGGGCTATGGTAACAAATTACCACAGGTTTGGTGGCTTATAGGAACAGAAATTTATTTTCTCACAGTGTGGAGACCAGAGTCTAAAATCAAGGTATCTGCACAGCTGCAGTTCTGATGGAAGATTTAGGAAAGATCTGTTCCATGCATTTCTCCTAGCTTCTAGTGGCTTCTGCCAATTTTTGACATCCTTGACTTGTGGTCATATGAGTCCGATTTCTGCCTCCATGTTCACATTACATTCTTTTCTCTGTGTGTCACTCATAACGACATTTGTCATTGGACTTAGATTTTATTAATTCATAATGATCTCATCCCAAGAGCCTTAACTTAATTATATCCACAAAGATGTTTTCTCCAAATAAGATCACTTTCATGGATTCTGGAAATTAGGACATAGACATATCTTTTGGGGGACCACCACATCATACAAATAAAATACATTAAAGTAATTTCATCTTTCTCCTTAACTTCTTTAATAGAGCCATCTACAACTAAAATTGCATATGATGGCTTAAGGTACATTTTGAATGGACAGCACGGTCTCTGGGTTTAAAAAGCTAATGATAGTCCTCCTGCCCCAAGATATTTTCTGATTTCCTTATTTTATTCCATTTGTATGTGGTCCCTACAAAAAAAAAAAGCAACACATTTATGTAATTTAAATTGGAAAAAGTTCTTCACATATGTCACCACACTTAATCATTATAATTATGATATAAAATTTGATAAGTTAAAAAAATGCCATACTGTTTTATGCATGAACAGTCATAGAATCAGTTTGTGAAAACTTCCTTAGTATGTGAAGTCTTGAATTCATATCCTCTATTTCTAATTGGATGCTTTGCTTTAATGACCTTAGAAACAAGTTCAATCATCCTCTTCAAAAGAGTGACTGTGTAGTTTTCAGTTGGCCAGGAGACCACAGCTTTGGTCCGCGCCGTCTGTTCTCATACCTTCTTCAAAGTGTTCAAGACCAGGACTCCTCAGACTGGAGAACTCTTTTGACATTTGGTTCAGACCTCGCTTGGCATTCAGAAATACAGACTTTTATGTTTCAGTGATCTAATTGTCAGTCTAGAGAGAATCTGTTCCTCAACTAGGGCTTCAGTACAGTAGTTTTCTTGTCTTTCTTATTTCTTTCTCAACAGATTTTCTTTCATCACCTTTCCTAATGCCTTTAATCTCTCTGATCTGTCTCTGGTCTTCATTTATAAAACCATTTTGCCTCTAGTATAACTAATGATCAGAAGCACTGA
Source organism: Marmota flaviventris (assembly GCF_047511675.1). Taxonomy (NCBI): domain Eukaryota; kingdom Metazoa; phylum Chordata; class Mammalia; order Rodentia; family Sciuridae; genus Marmota; species Marmota flaviventris. Next base: position 104,507,666 of record NC_092503.1, read on the forward strand.
ACATGGTCTTGTGGGCATGATTTTCCATACTATCTCAGGATGCCTAGAAAATGTATTCATCTTTCAAAAAACTACAATCCAGAATCATCTTTTGTGAAAACTTCCTCAACCTCAAGTAAGAAATCCTTCCTTTCTATTTTATAGATCCCTCTCATAAAAGTTTTGCTTATGTCATACTGTCTATACAATATGAACCCTTAAAGGTAGACAGCTATCATATTTTATTCATATTATTCTCAATACTCTTTCCCCTAACGAAGCTCTATTAATACTCAGTTTGAAAAAAAAAAGTAACTTTCTTTTTCAGGAGAATTATTACCTACAAAGCAAGATGGTATAAGAAACAGAAAATAAGTACTTCTTTTTAAGAAACTACCTTTTGAAATGAAACTACTTTGACAAGATTTTTTAATTTAATAGGAAATATCAAGCAATGTTATTTTATGTTTTGATAAATGGCAGAGATTGGCCACTACTGATGTTAACATGTGCATCCCTTCTATCTTAGGGGTCAGTAGCTGTGCTGTTTCTATTGGTACAAGGCATTGACTAATTTTCCCTTATCCTTAGGAGAGAGAAATGAAACACCTACTAGATATTGGCAATAAAATTCAGGGTCTATGAGTAGAGTACTGGAAAAGACTTGAAGGGAACAAAATATGGGAGGAGAGGAGGGCAATGTATCCCAAAATTACCAGGAAAAAAAAATCTATAATGGGCTCTGTTCACTTAAACTTGAACTTCAAAATCTTTCTCATACTAATAGAACATCAAACCCTTTTTGTAAATATAAATTTAGTCCTTGTACCAACAATCCACATGCCCTATTCCACCCAGGGCTGAGCTCCTCCCCCATATCCACAACCACAAAGATAAATTGAAAATATCTTTCAATTACCTTTAATATCTTATCAGTTACATTTTTGTCATTAAAAGGAAAAGTTAAGTCCATGAATTGGATGAACTTGCTCCCTCCAAACATCCTTGAAGATTTTTTTTTAATATCTCAAATCTGTATTTTGAGCAAGCCTAAAAATAAGTAAATATGTAAAGTAAATAAGTAAAAATGATTTTTTCTTAAGTACTGGCTGGGTTGGCATATGCTTGGGCTGAACCTAAACATTCTCTAAATGCAGATACCATGTCATTAAAAAGTCCCCTAAAACATTGAGGATGAATCGTGAGCTCCATCCTCACTCCATCTCATTCATTCGCCTGATCAGATATGAATGAATATGCATGAAACTTTGTGGTTTTAAAATATTATCTATTATATGTTAACAAAAAAAATTATTAAGAGTTCTCTCAAAGCCAGATATTGGTATTTGTGGCCTCAGAGTTTTTAATTTAATTACTCTCCATTTTCAATACTTTGGTCTTCTACTTTCCTATTTAAGTCACAGCTTTTGCTCAGATGCATTGTAACACTTGAGTAGGCTAGTATTTGCTTTTAACATTTGTGCAGTACTACACAACTAAATACACACTTTTTGATCTTTGTGACTTTTTAATTAACTTATTCACTATTATAAGCAATTTTCAAAAATGTTTTAAATTTTATTTTCCTTTAGGATCCAGCTTTTACTTCTTTGTTAACTACCCAAACACAAGTGCAAATGGAGATTGTAAATAAACACAATGAACTAAGGAAATCTGTCTCTCCCCCTGCCAGCAACATGTTAAAAATGGTAAGCAGCAGAAATGGTGTGAACGGGATGTGAAAGGAGCAGGCAGCTGGAAACACGCATCTCTTTAAAACTTCGTGGTTTGCAACATTCTATTTTGCTGTTTTATTTCAACTTTCATATGGGGAGGACTGTGTTTCTTATTTTTGTTTTGAAAGATGGTTTAATAACTTATCAAGTGGGAAGGCTGAATTAGAAGCCAAATCTTTGAGCATCCAGGATGAAGTCATCACATTTTTTGTTCACTATCTTTCTAGTCTTAAGAAACTTTTGTTTCTTCAAAGTCCTTGTCATTATTAACATAAATGAAAGCTCCACATTCCAAGATTTGTCCCTAAAAGCCCAGTATCTCCCATCTGAAAGTGATAAGCTTCTAATGAAGCTGGGAATAATCTGGGCCAGCTTATTACTATTCAAATATAATTAGAATACTTCACATGTCTGTCAATATCTAAGAGTAGCACCATTACTAAAAATCCTCAGTGTGGATAGATGAACAATCAGATATTCTTATCTTAGGTATTTCTGTCCTTAGGCAAACAACCTATGGATTGCTCCTTGTGTGGAAGCGGGCATTGGTGCAGATAAAGACATATTGAAAAATGAAGCGACCAAAAATGCATTTTAATAAGAATGATTATTAGATAATAATCCTACAGAAGTTTTAAATTATTGCTTATCAATATATCGATTATATGCTTCATTGTGGTTAGATCATTAAGTGTATTTTTTTTCTTTTGACATTTAGGAATGGAACAGAGAAGCAACACAAAATGCCCAAAAGTGGGCAAATAAGTGTACTTTGCAGCACAGTGGTCCAGAGGATCGACAAACCAGTATGTGGATGAGCAAATATTTGTTGAACAAATGAACAAATACAATGATAATAGATTTTTGTAGCCTATTTCATTAAGAAGAAATCGTGAATAAATGCTTCTTATGCTGCTTTTTAAACTCAAATGATCTGTATGTAAATAGAAGGATGATAATGAAAAGGACAATTTTGTGCACATGTTTTTTATTTACATTATTCAAATAATTTCTCATACAGTATCACATTAGTTCCTCTCCACCAGCTCATAAGTAACACAGTTCATGTATCTCTATTTTGCAGTGTAAAGATTAGAAAAGTTTTGGGAGAAAAGTGATTTACCCAAGAACACACCAAAGTAGTATCATACTAGACATTTTCAGTCAAGTTTTCTGATTTCCAACAAAATTTCCTTTTTGACATTTTGAAATCTAATTTTTATATTCATAACATACATTGAATTATGTTGAATTGTTCCTGAGTTTTACTCTATAAATAATGTATCCTTTTAAAATCATATTTTAAATGATCATGTTCAGCATTCAACTAAAATTAATATTTTGAATATATTTATTTTCAAATTCTTTACATCAAGCAGCCAAGTATTTTGTAGGTACAAGGTGCTTATGATGCATAGAACGCTGAACTCAAAAAGCAATAATACACATATTGTCATGTATGTAAAAAATAAATAAATAAGGTTATAAATACTATGAGAGAAAAAAAACTTGTATGTATGGGCTTTACATAAAATATTTACTTACTATCAAGAATCATATATATATATATATATATATATATATATATATATATATATATATAAAGCAGTTAATCATTAACCTGTTATTTTAATTGAACTATTATTATTTATTTAGTTTGATGCTATAATCATAATAAAATTATAGAAATGGCCATATTCAGTGGAAGACTAAAACAGTCTTGAAGATCCAAATGTACTGTTAAATTTTTACTTTCTTTTCTTCATTGTTAAAAAATATAACCAAGAATATTTTATCTTCTTTATAAGCAATATGTAGACATTATATTTCAAGCCACTGAAAGGTGAATATTAATTGAGAGCTTGCAAAGTACAGGAAATATTTTTGGGCTACAAGACATGCCCAGGAATTTGGGTTTGTGACATTGTGTTTTCTGGTAAAGGAAGACTCATAGTTTTGAAAACTATCTTCCTGGTCAGTTGTCTTTCGATTGGGACTCTTAAAGACTGTCTAAAAAGCCTTTTTTTTTCTTTCAAATTTGACACAAAATCATGAACATTTTTTGAGCATCCTATTTTTGAAAAATCTCTGGTGAGGGTAGTAAGAGCAGGAGAGAAATTGCAATTAGGTGTTGGTGGCTACCTGTAGCAAGGATGCAATACACACTGAAAGCAGTGAGGCACATACACACACATGAAAACTCAGTGTATAAGTGATTGCATCCTAGATAATCCAGAGGGAGGGGGACTTTTAAAGAATAGGATCTTCTCAATCTACTAAAAAATTTGCAAGTTCTGGCCAGTCTCAATATTTAGGCAATTCTGTCTTCTAATCTTCTCTAAAGTTGATCTGGAGATAAGATAGCCTCCTCTCATCAGTCAGAAGCTAGCAACTATGAACCCTGTACTTGAAAGGCAGCATCTTTGCATTTGTGATGTCAATTTCTTTTTTGAGTTTTATTGCCTTCCTCATATATGATCTGTTCCTTCCTAGCTACAAAATGTGGCGAGAATCTCTACATGTCAAGTGACCCTGCTCCCTGGTCAACGGCAATCCAAAGCTGGTATGATGAGAGCCGTGGATTTACCTATGGTAAAGGACCAAAGAATCCCTAGGCAATTGTTGGACATTACACTCAGGTAAGAGAAACAGTGAAATCCCCCTGCCACAAACATTATAACAGTTTGCAGAAACAGCTTGAGTAATCATAATAATCTTGGCATTTGACTGATAGTTCATTGAGATCTGCTATTTTTATCCATGGTCCAAAAAATGTTTGGTAGGAAAAAAAATACACAGTATTGCTCCTATAATATAAATAGATAAGCTTGTGAATGTACATAAAATTTTTGTATTTTTAAAGTGCATGACTTTGATTCAGTAAATTTAAATATTTTCATAAGATGTGGACATAAATTTAACCACAGTAACATCATCAGTGTTATATTTGCTACTATTTCTTTTTTAATATTTTCTATTTTTGTAACATGTACCCCGATATGCTCATTCTCTTATGGATTTGTAGCTTGTTTGGTATTCATCCTTCCGCGTTGGATGTGGAGTTGCCTACTGTCCCAATCAAGACAGTCTAAAATACTTCTATGTTTGCCAGTACTGTCCTGCGTAAGTGTTCACATTAGAGTTTAATGCCAATAATTGTATCTGCAATATAATATTTTAAAATTCTCATATATTCATCAATAGGAAAATAATAACTCAATAAAGGTGTGATACATTTCTGGAAATAATGTTTAAGATTGAGACACCTTTAATTTCTCAGAGAAGATACCAAGTTCTCAGTCACAAATAAAATGATGCTCTCATTCCTCATTTAAAAAAATGATGTAATTTCTTTAATTATCTTTCCTGAGGATTAAGGTTATTCAATGAGCATGTGTGATCCCTCTCTAGACTTTGTATCATCAGTTTGCTAACTTCATACTCTGAATCTCTAGAAGTTTAATGATTAAACAAGGGGTGCTGGTAGGATTGCAAATAGGGGTTAATATATTGCAATTTTAGTCCTTTCTTCAAATAGTCCTACTCATGTTTATCTAAACAACATATTGTTACCATCACAAATGAGTCATCTTCGAGAGTCTCAAAGACTTCTCAGGAGAAATTTATTATTTCAGAACTCAGAAAAAGAAAAATCTTGACTCTTTTATTTTCTCAGAATTTACCTAAGAAACTCTATAAATATCTTGTGTCTCGATTTGTAGCCAGAATCATGCCCCCTTTTTCAAACAGTATGTGCAAAATTATCCTCAAAAATAAATTCATAATGAAGATATATTCAATGATATATGTGAGTTTAAATTTTTAAACATTTGAAATTCTTTATTACTGGAGGGAGGGGGAACCCCAACCCAAATATGCTATATAGGACTTGTGTAGAGACAGATAATCCAGGTGATGGAAGGGTTCATTTGAGAAGGCTGAACCATAAAGTTGTGTTTCTGCAAGCACCTGTTAGGGTTTAGTGGAGAGAACTAAAAGGCCCTAGGAGAGTGCATCTAAACTCACAGCCTGGCCCTCAAAACAGGACACTGAAGCCAGGCTTAGGAACTGAGAGTTGGAATGAGTGATGAGAGGAAGTAAGGGAAAGAACTCCCAGAACACTTTTCTACTTGATGATTTTTCCCAGTGTTCACACACATACGGCTCTGCTCTATGTAGGGGAACACTCAGGTACATTGCCTTGGGCCCTCTCCCCACTTGGCTTCATTGAGAATTGGATTCCTATATAGTTTCAAATTAATTAAGTAGTCCAAAAGATAATTAACCCATGGGTTAATCAGTGTGAGATCATCTAGTGCTGGGTATTGTTGTTCATCAAAACTTTTCTTAACCAGCATTCTTTTTTTTAAATTTTTTTAGAACATAGATATCTCACACATGCCAAGTCTAGAAACTGACAGAATTTCCTTCAGCACGTGGTCCCAACAACATACAACTCATTAGTTGAAAATCACTACCTTTATGAAGGGGCAAAATTATTCTGAAGCTTTATTTTTCTGTATTAGATAAATTAAGGTGCTTTTCATTCTTCAAATATAAAATGATATGGTAATGCTGAGCTTTCTTCTCTTTATTGTAACCCCCTACCTCCAAAATATTTCTCTCTAGGGAATATGCTTTGCCCCTAACCAGCACTTAGGGTGCATTGCCTTAGCAAATTGGTTGCATTTATTTGGAGATAAAGAAGCTGTTAACTGCTTGTAATATTCTCCATATTCTATATGCTAGTTCTTAATTGAATGGCTCAACCTGTGAAATTATGGTTAAAGAGATAGGCCAATGTGTGAAGAAAGCATTTTCTTAATTCTTATTTCTTTCTAACTTAATGCTTTGGGAGTTATGTTTTTTCAGTTTTATTGACATCAATAAAAACAGTGAATTAGCTATTTGGCAGCTGATAAATTAGAGTATGATCCAAAGAGCAAATTAAAGATATTTGACACTGTGTATTTCACATTTCAGTGGTAATAATGTGAGTAAAAAGAATAACCCTTACCAACAAGGAACACCTTGTGCGAGTTGCCCTAATAACTGTGAAAATGGACTATGCAGTAAGTTTGAATTATTAACTTCCTACTCTAAGAGAATTGATGTTTTCCTTTCTTTTTATGAATTAAGAAATCCCCTAAACCAATTAAATAACATATTAAAACAAAAGCCAGAAAGATACTGAACAGTGTGTATAAATAAACTTACAATTCAGTAACTAATATTTTAATTATAATGAAAACACATTATCAAATATGACATATGTGTAATCTACCATCAGTGATTGTGCTGTAGATTTGATTAATATTAAATATACACTTCTGACAAATAGTTTGTTTTATTGAAGCTAATATCACTATGCCAATTTAGTTTTTTAATATTTTTTAGTTTTAGGTAGACACAATCTCTTTATTTTATTTTTATGTGGTACTGAGGATCGAACCAAGTGCCTCACACATGCTTGGAGAGCCTTCTTCCACTTAAGCCATAACCACAGCCCCGCCAAGTTAATTTTTAAAAATTCAAAGGAATATATCTAAAGGGGATTAAGATTTTATTATGGTTCAGTCTAGACCAGTATGCCAAACACTACTCTTTTGTACCAATGAGTTCATTGTGTGAATTTCCTCACTTCCTTTCTACAGTACACAGTGTTTACCCTAATAAATGATGAAATGCTCTATAATCTGATAATAGTTTAGGCATATTATTAATGACAAAATCAAATCTGTATACAATATTCACTCACAGAGCAAACATACTGTTGCAAATTAAAAGAATAAAACAAATGTCATACACCTCAATTTTAATTGTCATAATTACAAGTAAAAATAGCTGCTGACCTTCTATAGTTGGGATACTTTCATGAAAATTATTATTAATAATAGAATCAACCCACTTACTGAGGTTTTTACCTTTCAAATGCATTCACCTTTACTTAGCATTCTTTCTGATTCAATTATGTAATTATAATTCACAATATTGATGATATCAAGGCTATAAATCCACTAAGGAGGGAAAATGTTGAATACTCATACCTCTCCTAAATGCTTTTTGATGCAATGAGCACTCAATAGAAAGATTTTAAACAAATAGTGAAAAAAATGATAATTGTGTTTCATAGAGAGCTTTTTGGCAACAATATGCACACCTGTTGAAGTGGAAGCCAGTTAGGATAATGTGGGAAAACATGGATTTAAAATCCGTGGGTGTCATCATAGCAGTACTGGCAAAATAAACAATAAACAAGACAGTATTTGTAATCTGTGCTGCTGGAGTGCTTGTTAAAAGGAGAGAGGAAGGAGTCTGAAATGGATCCACCTGCTGGCTTAAAGTACTGTGTGACCAGAGTGTCATTTCACTGAGACTGCAGGAAAAGTCCAAGAATCCTCAGCCTGATGTGATGAGTTTATTTTGAGTTTGTTGAGCCATGGGGTCTTTGGAAACATTTAATCAGAATCTTCAGAAGAACAAAGTGCATATTGTCCTTGTTTTATTCTGTGACCACTCATAAAGATTATTTGTACCCAAAAGCTGGCACTGGAGTAAGACATGCCCATCCAATAATGTGAGATAATAAAAATGCTCTTGTAACTTGTTGTATAGCTTTAGACACTAGTCCCATGTAGTCTCTGAACACTTTAAAATAGGTCTGGTAAAATTATAAAACTAAATTTTTAATTTATTATAAAGTTGAATAGCTACATGTGGCTAGTGACTCCCATATTGGATTCTGGGGTGAGAAAATATATTTGCATTTATTTTATTCTGTCTACTAAGGTCAATACTTTTAGAAATATATCACTGGCTGAGTATGGTCAGCACACCTGTAATCCTAGCAGCTCATGAGGCTGAGGCAGGAAGGGTGCGAGTTCAAAGCCAGCCTCAGCAACTTGGGGAGGCCCCAAGGAAATTAGTGAGACTTTGTCTCTAAAGGAAAACTAAAAAGGGCTGGGTATGTGGCTTAGTGGTTAAACATCACTAGGTTCAATCCTTGGTACCAAAGAAAGAAAGAGGGCTAGGGTTGTGGCTGGCTCGGTGGTAGAGTGCTTGCCTAGCATGTGAGGCACTGCGTTTGATTCTCAGCACCACATATAAATAAAATAAAAGTCCATCAACAACAACAAACAAATTTTAACAAAGAATGGAAGGAAATAAAGGAGGGAGGAAGGGAGGGAGGAAGAAAAGAGAAAGAAATAGATCACTGAATTAAAAGTAATGGATTAGTCAGTGAGCCCAACTAAGACATGTTACGTGTCCCTCAAAACATGAAGTATAAGTGATGCTAACCTGTTGCTCACTCTTCCCTCCTCCCTCATACACTTTGAATGTATGAATTGTTTTGCTGATACAGTGGAAAATGACAGTAAGGTGATTTAAATCTGTTTTTGTTACAGCCAATAGTTGCGAGTTTGAAGATCTCCTTAGTAACTGTGAGTCCTTGAAGAGCACAGCTGGCTGTGATCATGAACTACTCAAGGAAAAGTGCAAGGCTACTTGCCAATGTGAAAACAAAATTCACTAAAATGCCTAGTGTACATCAGGCAGGATTATATCCAATGGCTTCATCATTTAGCAGAGACATACCCAGGGAAATTGGAGGCATACTAATTAGCAATTTGATCCCAAATGGCAATGTTTTTTTCTCCTGGATCTTTACAGAAATATCTGTCTCCTACAGCAATTTACAAAAGTAGCATCAGCCACAATAACAGATTTGGACTTAGATATCAATTTGCTGCTTTAAGTTAAGAATTTTGAAGGCTGTATAACCACAGAACTTTGGTCATAGAACTTCACCCAAAAAGGAGAACTACTTGTCTCCTAAAACAACATGATAAAAAAGAGAAAGACTGGACATCTTTGCCATCCCTACTACATGATATTTTACCTGCATAAATAATAAATTCAAAGCTTGAAATCTACATTTGTCCTTGGCCTTTCTTTTAAACAAAAGTAATCAGCTTTTTAAATAAAAAGCTTATCTAAAGAACTACATGGATGGGATTCTCATGCAATGCTTCTATGGTATTCATAATCAACCCCAGGTAACTAAGCCCAGATAGATGATTATTCACAGAAAATTCTCCAAAATAGTTGCCTGTAAAATTAAATTTTAACAAAAAAGGAACATCAGTTCTGTTCTTACTTTTTCATTTTTGCATTTACATATTCTTCTTATAAGGACATAATCCAACAGAATATACTAATATAGCCTTCCAGTAAAACAAATATGGTAATACCTCAGGGAGATTAATTATGTCTTTATATAATTTTTTATATAATTTAAGTCTTTATATAATTTTTTATATTGCTAACAACAGGTTAAAGTCAGTCCATTTATAGTTGAGAAACTAAAAATTTAAAAACAAAGTTATGGAAGGTAGTCAGAAAGTAAGTCTGGCCAGACAAGTGGTTAAATACTTTAAGTCATATTTCTAAAGCCTTCATTGTTTTTTAGGCCCAGATGGTTTCACACTGAATTCTGCCAAACACTTTTTTAAAGAATACCAATTTTACATGATCTGTTCCAGAAAATTGAATGAAAAGAAATTCTTCTCAATATATTATATTTAAGGTTAGTGTTATCCTAATACTAAAAGACAATTCAGGAAGAAAAAAGATATAGACCTATAGCTGTTATTTACACACAAGGAAAAATTCTAAATAAACCTTAAGTAAATTGATCCAGCATCACAGCAAAAGGAGAATACACTCCAACTGAAATTTTGAACAAGTTACTAGAAAAAACAACAAATTAAATGTCTGGAAGATATGTCACCTGTCATGGAATACATTCATTGTATATATAGCTACCCGTGAACTTTATTGGAAATTCTTCCACAAAAATAGCATTTCTTCATTCTAATCTTAATAGCTCAATTTCTCATAAAGTGTGATTTGAAATATTTAAATCTATTTCAGGGAAGTAAATGTAATATTTTATTTTCATAACTGCAAGAGCACAGAGATGCAGTGACAATGTGTGAGAGAAGCACAGAATTTTCCATTTGAATGTTTTCTGGTATAAAGTCCATTCAATTTTTTGATGGGCCATTTGAAAGGATTTAAATGAAGAGCCACCTTTAGGTTGTTGTAAGATTAAAGTTACCTTTGAGTGGAAGATCTGGTCTGGTCCATGTTTTGAATATTTGGAAAACCTTTGCTATTCTATGGCTTTTTAAAATTATATCTAGTTCTAATGTGGCTAGTGAAGAAATGTAACATATAAAAACTGCATGGGAATCTTTGAAATGTAATTGCTAATTAACAATCACTCAAAACACATTTTTCCCCACTAAACTGAAGTTTTTTCAGAAATGTGCTGTTGTTTTACAAGTTGATCTGTATGATAATGCTTACCTCATTCTATGATAATCGAAGTGAGTTCTGAGATAATGCATAACATTCCAGTTTTTTTTTTCTAATTTTGATGAAGATGATGATGATCTTATTTTACTTCTTAAACATGTAAAATTTGCAAACTTTCTAAACTGAATATCTTCAGAAAGAACTTAGGGCCAGCATCAAAATCTGTAATTGCACACAACTCCAAATAACCACACATGCTTGATGTTTACAGGCTTTGCTAAATCCCTCTTCAGAGTGAGCGTTTCCAGTGGACATTGTAGCACAACTATTGACAGACACAGCCATCAAGCTACTCCTCTATTTCATCCCCCCTTGATTGGTCACATGTTTCCTTCCACATTCATGCACTCATAATTCATTTACTTCTGGCATTTGATTGTTCCTCAGTCAGAATGTCATCTCCACACTTCCTTGCTTTTGTTTACATTGGATTTTCAAATTCAAGTCTGATTAGAATCTCTGTATCTCAGTCCAAAGTGTCATGGCCTGACTCCTCTCTCTTGGATCACAAGGGAAATGTGTTAGTTTCTTCTCAGGACAGTCTATTTAATATGGAGTTCATCCAGGCAAGAACCATGCCTGCTGAGCCCTGTGGGTTGCAGGGAATGAACTGTGCTGTGTGCATGAAGTACAACATCATTCCCTATTCACTGCAGGAATGCAGAGGTCTTCATCACCAACCCTACTCTCAGTCAGGAATTTATTAGGTGGGAGATGAGATAACTAGGAGTATGGATGGAAAACAACTTCTTTGATAGACAATATCAATTTTAGAAAATAAAAAAATTCATGACTGTTTCCAGATGCAAATTATCTTTAAATTATTAACTGATACTCATTAATCCCAAAAAAGCAGGTACAAAAATTTAAATAGGAGAAGGTCCCATTTTAAATAGCTGAAAACTTTTCTTTTGTATGCTTATTTTGTCTTCCAAAATACCCTCACACTGTCCACTGACCTGCTTTGGCTTTATCTAGGAGGAGAGAAAGAATTTATTACCTTTTAATTAACAAAGGAAGAATTTTGACTAGAAGTTATATTAACCCATGCTATTTGAGAATATATGTCCTTTCATTTATTCAGAGTTTATTTGTTATTAGATATTTGATAATAGCTTTTGTTTCTTCATACAGGTTTTATTCTTTTTTAAATAAAATTTATTATTAAAAATGTACAAATTTCATAGTTATAGTTATGAGGTACATTACAATGACTAAAAGGTCATTTCTATTATTTTTTTAAAAATTATTTTTATGTCAATCTGGTATTCAGTCATCACATTAAACTCTTCAGTTTTAGTTATATTTTGAATTATTTAGATAGTCCTACTTAATAGGTGATTAATAAACAATGTCATTATCTAGCATAACTACAATTTTTCTATCTAGGACTGCACTATATACCAATAAAATAGATGATTGATTGAGGCTTTGTCCATAGCATTAAGAATTTATATGAAAAGTAATAAATACATAAGTAATGTGACCCAATATAATAAATACCATAGTATAAGTGCACAGTAATTATAGTGGTAATCAAGAACTGGGGTGTATACATATTTGTAATATAATTGAAAATGTTTTAGGGATAGTCACTTTAGTTAATCAGAAATTCACAGTTCAGGGTTCATTGTTTACTGAAAGCAAAACTATAAAGAAAACTACTATCAATATTTCAATTACCAATGCCAAGAGATTTTGTTAATAAAATAGTGAAATTCAAAGATAGTACATGATGGTACATAATGGCTAAATATGTTTTCCTAACGAAAAAAATATATATTTTAACAAGACCTCATGTGAATTCCTTTTACTTTTAATATCACTTGTTTCTATGGTAGAATTTCTAAGCTAGTAGTGGTAATAACTTTGTGAGTCAGATCACTGCATCCACTAAACATGCCCAACCTATTAACAACATCTCAAAGTCCTTATGTTAAAGCCTTCTAATATTAATAGGAGTTTTGTATAATATAAAAGCAAACTCATTTTTCTAAATACGGGGAAAATGGAATCCTGTTCAAGTTTTTCCCCACTTATTAATATGTGAGCCACTTAATTTTCTGGGACCATATTTACATCACTTATTTATTTATTCAGTTTGTTTTCATTGCTTATTTTATTTTGCATAGATGGTAATGCCAATAACTGAATCTTAAGAAATCTATTATTTCCTTTTTTGTTTGTTGTTTAAGGAAAATATAGAAAAGATGAGAAGTGAGCAATATTGTTAAACACTTATTATATTTGAGGCTCTGAGTTAGTGTTCACATATATTAATTACTTTTTGTTTTCTTATCACATATTTTAAAAATTTAGGAAGTTTGGAATCACATCTAAATAAATATTACAAGTATAAAAAAATTTAAATGTAGAATTTATATGAAAAATAATAAATACATAAGTAATTGTGACCCAATATAATAAATACCATAGTATAAGTGCACAGTAATTATAATGGTAATCAAGTGGTAATCAATCAGCTATTTTTAAATAGCTGAAAACTTTTCTTTTGTATAATCTTCTTAGAAATATAATAAATTAATGCTACTTCCTTCAAATATCCTTTTCCCACCCAATTAGAGCTTTATAGTTATATATATATAGTAGTTGGGTTCATCCTGACAAAACCATACACACATGGAATTTGATTTCAGTCATATCCCCGTTTCCCTTCCCGTTTTCCCTCCTGTCCTCCTCTTCTCCCCTGTTTGCCTTCCTTTACCCTGCTAGACTTCCTTTCATTCATCTATTTATATTTGATCAGTTCTTTTTACTTATACATAATAAAGGTGAAATTCTCTGTGGTATGTTTATATGAGCACATAACATGACTTTTAAGAATTCATTTTGAATTGCCTTCCCTTTTCCCATCCCTTCACTCTGCTTCTTGATCTCCTTCTTCTACACTACTGATCTTACCTATACATTTATGGTGTTTTATCCTTTTCTCCTCCTCTCCTTTATTTTTACTCTAGATTCCACGTGAGAGAAAACATTCAGCCTTTGAGTTTCTGCTTCTGGCATATTTTACTTAGCATAATATTCACCATTTCCATCTATTTACCAGGAAATGTGATAATTTCATTCTTCTTTATGGTCGAGGAGAACACTATTGTGTATGTATACCACAATTTCTTAGTCCATTCATCTATTGACAGGCATTTGATTTGATTCCATAATTTAGCTAGTGTGATTTGTGCTCACTGCTTGTTTTGAAGACATGAAATTAAGAATTAATAGTAAAGGTTCGATCCCCCAATACCCCATCCTCAAAAAAGGGGAAAATGTGTTTGCTCATCCAAGATTTATACCTTACAGACTGACCTCCCAGAGTTGGGATGACCTCCTTTAAAGCTCCAGCCTACTGCTGGTCCAGTGATTAAGGCAATGGATTAATTTCTCTAAATTTGGAAACCAGCCCATCCATTTATCAAAGGAAGAGCTAATATCTCTCCAGCCATAAACATTGGGCTGCCCAATACTGATATTTATTTGCAATGCCATGTGACTTTAACCATTAGACTTGGATCTCTGAGGCCTCTGCTCATCAGTAGAGGGGTCGTTGGTTCCCAACCTCAACCAGTCCAGAAAGCAGAAATAGCAAGATGAAATTGAAGACATGTTCATTTCACTCCTGCATCTTATCCCCTAAGTACATCAGAAGAGAAACTTAACAGCTCCAAGGCCTGAAGACAGAAGTCTAAGACAGTCTGATGTCTAAACTTACTGTATCTCTTTGCACTGGTCCCGTGAATAAGATTTTGTTTATTTGCTATTACCATAGACACATGGTTCAAACTCAACCCTATGACTGAAAAAGCAAAAACATTATGAATAATGGGAGACAATCTTCTCACTCTTGTAGAAAGAATTCATACATATGCAAATGGGGAATGTAGAATTAAGTCTTCTGGTGGTGTTTTAGAATTGGAGGTATTGTTTTTTATCATAAAGAGGTAGATATAACTGCTAGGGAAATAGCATGAACAAAGTAGAAGCAATCCTTGCCTTTATAGAATGATTTTTAAACTAGAAGACAGAAACACAAGAGTCCTAGTAATTAGAAACACAATCCCTTGGAATGGTAAAAATTATTCATAAAATAAAGTAAAATGTTCTCTCCAAAGGGAGAAATGCAGTCTTACCTCTTCTTTTTTAAAAATCTTTTGTGAAATGTTTACTTATACTGTTTTCCGAAAACTAAAGAGATGTTAGTGCTGTCAAAAATCCTTCATTCAGAATATTTCTGTAATTAATAATTATTTTACTTAAACTAAACATGTTCTTTTTGAAGAAAAATTAAACTTTTTTGAATTAGAGATACAACTATTTAAATTATCTTTAAAATAAAACTACATTTCCCATAATGTTGGTTGCTTTTATAGAAACTCCTTTTCCCACAGATTTACATCAAAAGACTAACAATTCACTTGCCATCATGCATAACAACAGCAGAGAAAGGCTAAGCATGGGGAGGGCATGAATAGGCCTCAAACTCTTTAATATCATACATGTGATGATTAAACCCAAGATACAGCATCATATTTCTTTTTTTTAGCTGGTTATTTTTAGTTATATATGACAGTAGAATCCATTTTGATATAATTTTACAGAGCATGGAATATCTCTTATTCTAATTAGGACCCAATTCTTGTACATATGCATGATGGTGGAATTCACTGTGATGTTTTTATATATGTACATAGAAATATTTTGTTTTTCATTTCACTGTCTTTATCAACTCTCCCCCATCCTTCCCTCAATTTCCCATTGTCTAATCTACTGAACTTCTATTCTTACCTTCCACCCGCCTTTTGTAGATTAGCTTTCACGTGTCAAAGAAAACATTTGACCTTTGGCTTTGGGGAACTGCATTATTTCACTTAGCAAAATAGTCTCCAGATCCATCCATCTATCAGCAAAAGTCATAAAGTGATTTTTATGGGGGAATAATATTCCTCTAGGTATTTATACCACATTTTCTCTATCCATTCATCTGTTGAAGAGCACTTAGGTTGTTCCCATAGATTGACCATTGTTAACTGAGCTGATATAAACATTGATGTGACTATGTCACTGTAGTATGCTGATTTTAAATCCTTTGGATGTATACTAAGGAGTGGGATAGCTGGGTCAAATGGTGATTCCATTCCTAGTGTTTTGAGGAATCTCCATACTCCTCTACAGAGTGATTGCACTAGTTTTCAGTCCCACGAGAAATGTTTGAGTGTACCTTTTTTACCCACATCCTCGCCAATACTTATTGTGACTTGTATTCTTGATAATTGCCTTTCTGACTGGAGTGAAATGAAATCTTGGTATAGCTTTAATTTCCTTCTCTCAAATTACTAGAGATGTTGAACATTTTTTTAGTATATTTGTTGACCATTCTTATTTCTTCTGTGAAGGGTCTGTTCAGTTCTTTTATCCATTTATTGAGTTATTTGATTTTTTTGTGTTAAGTTTTATGAGTTCTTTATATATCCTGGAAATCATTGCTCTATCTGAAGTGCAGGGGGCAAAGATTTTCTCCCAGGCTGTAGGCTCTCTCTTCATGTTCTTGATTGTTTCCTTTGCTGTAAAGAAGCTTTATAGTTTGGTGGCATCCCATTTATTGATTCTTGTTTTTATTTCTTACACTTTATGAGTCTGATTAAGGAATTTGATTCCTAAGCTGATATATTGGAGTTTTGTGCCCAATTTTTCTTCTAGTAGGTGCAGGATTTCTGGCCTCATGCCTAGGTCCTTGATCTACTTTGAACTGAGTTTTTTGCAGGGTAATAGATAGGGGTTCAATTTCATTCTTCTACATATGGATTTCCAGTTTTCCCAGCACCATTTGTTAAAGAGGCTATCTTTTCTCCAATGTATGTTTTTGGAGCCTTCGTCTAGTATGAGGTAACTGTATTTTTGTGGGTTTGTCTCTGTGTCTTCTATTCTGTTCCATTGTTGTTCTTGCTTGTTTTAGTGCCAATATCATGCTGGTTTTGTTATTGTGGCTCTATAGTACAGTTTAAGGTCTGGTATTGTAATGCCTCCTGCTTCACTTTTCTCTCTAAGGACTGTTTGGGTTATTATGAGTTTCTTATTTTTCCAAATGAATTTCATGACTGCTTTTTCCATTTCCATAAAGGTCACTGGAATTTTGATGGGAATTGCATTGAATCTGTACAGCACTTTTGATAGTAAGGCCATTTTGACAATATTAATTCTGCCTGTCCAAAAACGTGGGGGGTCTTTCCATTTTCTAAAGTCTTCTCCAATTTCAAAATGGAACACTGTGTAGGTTTAAGTTAGAAAAGACTTGAGAAGCCCCCATTTCATTTACTTCATCTTGACCACATTAAGTAACCATTTTTCTCACTACGCACTAGTGGCCAGCAGTGAAGCCCACTGGAGGCTTCAGTGGAATCAAGAAGACAAACTTAGCTTTGAGGCCTGGATTTCCTAGCATTGTGCTTTTGGAGAGCTCTCAAGCCTCAGGGGTCCTCAGCATCTCAGATGTGTGAATGATGCCAGAGAAGAATAAGAAGAAAAGAACAGATGCTATGAGGAAGTGACAAGATTTGTTAGTACAAGAGGAAATACCCATATCCTCCAGGCACTGGTAGTAACTGGGTACAAGGTTTACAGTTTTTCCCAATAGAGAAGATCATACATATAATATATTTGTGTGTATATGAGACACACACACAAAGCAATGAGAACTATCTTAAAACCAATTGTATTGAGAAGTATGATTATGTAAGGAGCCCTTAATTTATGTATATAAGTCTTAAATTTTATCAGATATTGACTTATTTCAAATTGAGGTGATTTTTCTGCTTTAAAATAGAAATAATGTAAAATATTTAGGAGAAAGATGGTAAATGAATTCTAATTTGTTTCTATGCTTCCTTAGTACCATTAAAGTTAGAAAACCTACTGCATTTAAGTTGTGATGCTGAATTTTTAATATTAATTTTTACATTATAATTTCCAATATATTCTCCTTTCCCTGCATTTTGCAGATGAATAAGCAGGCATAGGATAATTAAGTCCCTTTCCTGCATACAATCAGCTAGCAAACATCAGAACTTGAACTCAATTTAGCTATAGAATGACTCAAAGTCATATAAATTTTAAGCATTGCACAATAGTTTCTTGATTAGGGTAAAACTAATTTTTAATTTTGAAATGTACTCATACTGGATATTTAATTTGAAAATAAATATTCATGTTTTATAAAGCTCTCAGGTAGATTACTTTCTCTATATTCAGGGAGATGTGTGTATGTTTAACAGCAATGTATGTTATACTTAGTATTGAAAAGCTCCCTATAACATTATAAATGATTAATTGACTCAAGTCTATTGATTTTAATTTCTATTATATTAAAGTCAGTTATACAATTATAAAACAGGGGACAAGAAACAGATTAAGATTTGCAGGGTTCTTATTGGATGAGGGCATGAGGGAACCTCTGGAGTGCTGGATACAAGAGTATGTACACGTGAGGGGGAAGATGGCCAATTAGTGTGAGGTAGCATTTCTCTTAGCTTGGCTACCCAGAACTCAGACAGGGTGAATACTTTATCTCCCAGAAGCTTAGAATGAAAAATACTGAGACTGGAGGGACAGTCTGCCCTAACTGAACACAGACTGCTTGACTCATTGACCAGATATATATATATAAAATTCTTGACTAGAGTTTATCAGTTGTTCAAGATTCAGGAGCCATCTGTAGACTGCAGAGTGGCAGAGCCTATGGAAACTGAAACCCAGATCCAGATCCGTGAGTTGCAGCTAGGTCTGCATGGCTCTGTCTAAGCCTAACAATCATGTGGAAAGTCAGAAACTGAGAGCATTTTGCCCAGGGGAACACAGGCTCTCCCCAGTGCCAGGAGTCCTAAGGTTTGCAAAGATGGACAGGGATGGCTACAATGGGTCAGAAGATTGGAAAAAGGACATCTTACTCTCAGCTCACCCAGCCAGCCAGTCCTGCACTCACTGGGCTCCTGGGACCCACTTGGACCAGAACTCATGGAATTCCAGCACCATCCTGGTCCCCAATTCCCTCCCAGTCCTGCATCCACCAGTCCCCTGATCCTGTCAGTTCCAGCATCAGTCCAGCATCCTATAGGGCACTCCAGCTTCCCAGTGCCCAGTCTCCCAACCCCTGGTAACCCCCAACCTGGCCCATCACTCACAGCTTTGCAGCCAGCCTGCAGGTCTCAGTGCCTGGTCATGATCCACTTGATACATAACATCTGGATCCCCTGTGTGACTGAGCCCCACATGCTTCCTATCCATCAGACTCATTGGGTCCAGCACACAGCTCCACAATGAATATGCAGGTTCTTGTGTCCAGCCCTCAGGACCAGCTGGGAGAGAAGCACCTGACCAGGAATTGCAAAGGGCAAGAGCGGGAGATTGAGTTTAGAGACTAAATCAGAGACCAGGAATTATGGGGTCCACATGTGATATAAAGTGCTAAGAATAGGCTCCAATACCACATGAGTATATACCACATGAGTGGAACCCAAGGGAGATTCCAGGGGTGAGTCTTCCAACATGGACTAGCAACTCTGGTCCTGAAGATGCACTGTTGTAAAATCTCTAGACCAGTTGGTTCACAGCGTACCAAGCATACAACCCACCTCCAATGTTCTGCCTCCAGGACTAACACTCCCACCCTAGTAACCCCAGCCATCCTGAGGGTAGAGCTAGCATTAAACTCTAGACCACCTGACCTAATAGCCAAGAAGGGAAGCTGAGAAACTTCTCTTCTCCAAAATTGCTCAATTTTTCATTGAAATGCCCCCTTTTCTCTCTCGCATTTCTACCATTTTTGAACCAAATATTTTTCATGCATTGGTTCATTGAGGACTGGGATGTCTGAAAAATATCACAGTTTTGTTGTGTATTCTTGTATTTTTACTTTTTTCTTTTTCTTTTTTAATTTCTTGCCGCAGTCCAGCTGCAGCAAAATAACCGGGGGGTGACGAACAACTTGTGTACATTGATACAGCAGGAGTGGGAGCCGTTTATTGTAGGACAACAGAGGTATTTATACATTCCACACAGCTTATCTTAATTAACATAAACTAGATACAGCAGTCAACCAATAAGAAATCTCCACAATTAATGGCTCGCTGGCGCCACCTCACAAACCACTCCCCCTGGCAAAATGCCAGGCGCCATCTTGACTTGTTTACAGACTCTAACAATTTCTTTTTATTTTTTAAAAATTTTACTATATATATATATATATATATATAGAGAGAGAGAGAGAGAGAGAGAGAGAGATTCATTTCCTCTCACTTATCTATTACCCTGGATTCTCTTTCTTTTCTCTGTTAATAACCAATTTCTATTAATTCCTCTTTCATTCTTCCTATAATTTTTACTTCTATCTCTTCTCCTCCTTCCTCATAAACATCACTTCCTACACCACTTCTATTATCTCCTTTCCCACCATTTGATACTGTAAACCCTTTTGCAAACTACTGTTTATACTGTAGAGAATAACTGAAAGCATCATTTCTGTTTATTGTGAGAAAAGTGTAGACATCCTACTAGGAGATTTTTTTATTTAAGGTTATATATTGTTTGCATTAGGTGCTGTGAAAATTGGTCTTCCCCTTAAGGTGAGGTACTGGAAAAATACAGGGACACTAAAAGTCTACAGGGTAGAAACTGTACTGCCTCAGATCCACACTGCTAGATGGGCAGACACACAAACAGAATGAAAAAGAGAAGTGAACAAAGCACACCCAACAAATTAAGATGTTCCAACAATAGAATTCATTGATAACACAGTAGAAGAAATGTCAGAGAAGGAGTTTAGAATAGTTACATAGTTAAACTGATCCAAAATATAAAGAATGATATAAGAAGTGAAATCAGGGATAAATTTCATGAGGTGAAATATCATTTCAATAAAGAGAGATTCTGAAAAGAAACTAAGCAGAAATCCTCAAAATGAGGGAATCAATAAACCAAATTAAAAATTAAATGAAAACCATCACCACGTGAAAGACAGACCCTTTGGTGATGAAGATAAAATACATAATCTTGAAAATAAAGTTCACCATGCAGAGAAGATGGCAAGAAACCATGAACAGACTTACAAAATGGGATAACATGAAGAGACAAAATTTAAGATTTATCAGGATAGATGAAGGCACAGAGATACAGACTAAAGGAGTGCACAGTCTTTTAATAAAATAATATCGGAAAATTTCCCAAACCTAAAGAATTAAATGGAAAATCAAGTACAAGAGGCTTATAGGACCCCAAATGTACAAAATCACAACAGACTCACACCAAGGCACATTATAATAAATATGCATAACATACAGAATAAGAATAGAATTTTAAAGACCAAAAGAGAAAAATATCAGTTTACATATAGGGGAAACTAATTTGGACCTCAGCTGATTTCTCAAACCTGACTCTCAAAGCTAGGAAGTTATAGAATACTATAAACCTGAAAGAAAATAGATGACAAACAAGAATTCTGTATCCAGAAAACTTAAGCTTCAGACTTGAAGATGAAATAAAAACCTTCTATGATAAACAAAATTTAAAAGCATTCACAAATAGAAAGCCTGCATACAGAACATTCTCAACAAAATATTCCATGAAGATGAAATGAAAAATAAAAATGAAAACCACCAAAAGAAGAAACTATGCTAAAGGAATAGTCAATCAAGGATAAATTAATTCAAATTAAAAACCAGAAATAAACCAAAATGACTGGAATATATATCATATCTCAATAATATCCTTGGATGTTAATAACTCATCAGTCTAAACACATATACTGGCAGATTGGATTTAGAAACAAGACCCAACAATATGCTCTCTCCAAAGAGCTTACCTCATAGGCCAAGACATTCACAGACTGAAAGTGAAAGAGCAAGGGTTTCTATCCCCATATAAAGTGGACTTAAAGTGAAAGTTAGTCATTAGGAACAAAGAAGGACATTTAATACTGCTTAAGGGAATTACATCAACAAGATGTAACAATAGTAAATATTTATACCCCAAACAATGGAGCATCTACATACATATCAATGTCAAGAATCAAATACACCACAACACAATAATACTGGGTGACTTTAACACACCTCTCTCACTACTGGGTAGATCCTCCAAACAAAAACTAAACAAAGAAACTATAGAACTAAACAATACAATCAATAATTTAGACTTAACAGATATATATAGAATATTTCAACATCAACAAGTGAATAGATTTTCTTCTCAGCCCCACATAGATCCTTCTCTAAAATATAACATTTCTTATGCCACAAAGAAACTTGTAGCAAATACCCAAAAAAAGACATAATACTCTGCATTCTTTCAGATTATAAGGGGATGAAATTAGAAAATAGAAGTTACTAACACCTGAAGACTATATAATAGTATATTGAATGATGAATGGATAACAGAAGAAATCAGGGAGGAAATTTAAAAAAAAACACATCTAGAAGTATATGAGAATAGTGATACAAAGTATTAAAATCTCTGGGACACTATGAAGGTACTGCTAAGAGGAAAGTTCATCATATTGAGCTCATTCATTAAAAGAATAAAAAGTCAATAAATACATGACCTAACATTGTATCTCAAAGCCCTAGAAAAAGATGAACAAAAAAACACCAAAGGCAGTAGAAAACAGGAAATAATTAAAATAAGAGCTGAAATCAATAAAACTGAAACAAAGGAACAATTCAAAAACTGACAAAACAAAAGGTCGGGTTTTTGAAAGAAAAAAAAATTGATAAACAATTAGTTACACTAACAAAGAGAAAAAGAAAGTTCAAATTACTAAAATTTGTGATAAAAAGGAAATATTACAATAGACACTACTGAAATACAGAAGATAATCAGAAACAATTTTAAAAATTTATACTTCAATAAATTAGAAAATTTTGAAGACATCAACAAATTTTTAGAGACATATGACCTATTCAAATTGAATCAGGAGGATATACAATGTAATAGAAGACACCATTAAAATCCTATCAATCAAAAAAACCCAAGGAAAAAAATTAAAAAAAAAAAATTTAAGCCTATGACCAGACAGATTCTCAACCAAGTTCTATAAGACCTTCAAAGAAGAATTAACACCAATATTCCTCAATTTTTTTCCATGAAATAGAAAACACATTCTATGAAGCTAGTATCACCCTGATACCAAAACCAGACAAAGACACTTCAAGGAAATAAAATTTCAGACCAATATCCCTCATGAACACAGATGTAAAAATTCCTAATAAAATTCTGGAAAATCTCATACAAAAACATATTTAAAAGATAGTGGGCCACGATCAAGTGGGATTCCTCCCAGAGATGCACAGTTGGTTCAACATACAGAAATCAACAAATATAATTCATCACATAAATAGACAAGACTCATGTGATCATCTCAATAGATGTAGAAAAGGCATTTGACAAAATACAGCACCTTTCATGTTCAAAACACTAGAAAAACTACGGATAGTAGGAATATATCTCAATATTATAAGAGCTATCTATGCTAAACCTAAGTCCAGTTTCATTCTAAATGGAGAAAAATTTAAAGCATTTCCTCTAAGAACTGGAACAAGACAAGAATTCCATCTTTCACCACTTTGATTTCACCATCCTTGAAACTCTAGCCAGAGCAATTAGACGAAAGAAATTAAAGGATACAAACAGGAAAAGAAAAACTCAAGATATCCATTATTTGCAGACAACATGATTCTATACTTAGTGGATTTTTAAAACTCCACAAGAAAACTTCTATAAATAATAGATGAATTCAGCAAAGTAGCAGGATATAAAATCAACACCCATAAATCAAATACATTCTTATACATCAGTGATGAATTTGCTGAAAGAGAAATTAGGAAAACTATCCCATTCACAATAGCCTCAAAAGAAATAAAATAAAATACTTGGGAATCAATCTAACAAAAGACTTATACAATAAAACTACAGAACACTAAAGAAAGAAAATGAAGGAGACCATAGAAGATGGAAAGATCTCCCATACTCTTGCATAGGTAGAATTAACATTGTCAAAATGTTTTGGTGGTATGGCCATACCACCAAAAACTTTATACAGATTTAATGCAATTCCCATTAAAATTCCAATGACATTCTTCATAGAATTATAAAAAGCAATCATAAAATTTATTTGGAAAACTGAGAGACCCAGAATAGCCAAAGCAATCTTTAGCAAGAAAAGTGAAGCAGGAGGCATTAAAATACCAAATTTTAAACTGTACTACAGATCAACAGTAACAAATACAGCATGAAATCAGCATCAAAAGGGACATGTAGAACAACAGTGCAGAGTAAAAGACACAGAGAAAAAAAAAACCACATAATTACAGTTATCTTATATTAGACAAAGGCACTTAAAACATACTTGGAGAAAAGATACCCTCATCAACCAATGGTGCTAGGAAAACTGAAAATCCATATATAGCAAAAGGATATTAAACTGCTATCTCTAGTCCTGCACAAAACTCAAATCAAAGTGGATCAAAGACTGAGGCATTAGAACAGAGACTCTGAACCTTATAGAAGAAAAAGTAGGACCAAATCTTCATTATGTCAGCATAGGACCCGACTTCCTTAATAAGACTCCTAAAGCATAAGAAGTAAAATCAGGAATCAAATAAATGGTAAAAAGCTTGTTCACAGAAAAAGAAATAAGCAATAGCATGAAGAGAGAGCCTGTATGATAGAAGAAAATCTTTAACACATGCACCTCAAAGCATTAATCTCCAGAATATAAAAAGAACTAAATAAACTTAACACCAAATAACCCAATCAGTAAATGGGCTAAGGATCTAAACAGACATTTCACAGAAGAAGAAATACAATCAATCAAAAATATATGAAAAAATGTTCAACATCTCTAGTAGTTAGAGAAATGCAAATCAGAACTACACTGAGATTTCATTCTCATTCCAGTCAGAATGGCAATTATCAAGAATGCAAGCAACAATAAATGTTGGCAAGCATGTGGAGGAAACTGTACACTCATACATTGCTGATGGGACTGCAAATTGGTGTAACCATTATGGAAAGCGGTATGGAGATTCCTCAGAAAACTTGGAATGGAACCACCATTTGACCCAACTATCCCACTCCTTGGTTATTCCCAAAGGACATAAAATCAGCATACTACAGTGATGCAGCCACACAGCAGCTCAACTGACAATAGCAAAACTATGGAACCAACTTAGGTATCCTTCAAAGGATGCATGGATAAAAAGAAACTGATACATATACACAATGGAATATTATCAGCTTTAAAGAAAAATGAAATTATGGCATTTTCAGGTGAATTGATGGAGCTGGAAAATATCACACTAAACAAAATAAACCAATCCCAAAGAACAAAAGGCTGAATGTTTTCTCTGGCATGCAGATGCTGATTCACAGTAAGACAGTGGGGACTATGGAAAAACAGAGGTACTTTGGATTGGACAGAGGAGGTGAGGGGAGGGGAGGTGGTAGGGGATAGGAAGGATAGTAGAATGTATCAGACATTATTACCCTACGTGCATACATGATTACATAACCCATGTAATTCGGTATTAGGTAAAAATTAGAAGAATGAGAAGGTATACTCCATTTATGTATGATGTGTCAAAATGTATTCTACTGTCATGTATAATTAATAAAAAATAATTTAAAAAATAGTATATACAGAGATCAAGAAGCTGAAGCAGGAGGATTGCAAGTTAGAGGCCAGCCTTAGCATTTTAGCAAGACCCTCAGTATCTTAGCAAGAACCTGTCTCAAAATAAAAAATGAAAGGTACTTAAGATGAATCTCAGTGCTAAAGTGTCCCTGGGTTCAATCTCCAGTGCAAAAAAGAAATGATTAAATAAATATTTAGTTCATTGCATTGTATACAAATTGAGCCTCAATTTTAAAAAGAATGAACAGATACAAAAAGGAAGAAAATAGAACAAAAAAGGGGAGAAAGAGAAAGGGAAGGGAAGTAAAAAAAGGAAGGAAGGAAAGAAATAAATAAGGAAGTTAGGATGGAAGGTGGGTGGGTGTTGCTTTACCCTGTGGTACAAGAAGCAAGTTTGGAACATATTAAAAGTGGAGATCTGGAGAAGGCAGTTGAATATATAAGTAGGGATCCAGTCTAAAATTGAGGTAAAAATTTAGAAATCATCTTTGTGTAGATCTTACCTCAAACACTGACACTGCATGGGATTCCCAGGGGGTGAATTAAGCAGTGTGCTAAATCCCATAATATGCTAAAGCTTGTGAAAATAATATGTGAAGGCTCAACCAGAAGCCTACAAAACAGGAGGATGAGTAAGATTGAATAGTATCGTGTAAATGGATACCAGAGAGAGAGATTGCTATTAAACTTCTATGTTTTTAATTATTTTACATCAAGAAAATGAATCTTTAAACTCTAAGCCTAGCATAGTTACAAGAAGAAAAAGAATGATCTAATACCGCAGTCCAGCTGCAGCAAAATAACGGGGGGGGGGGGGGGGGGGGGGTGAGGAGCAACTTGTGTACATTGATACAGCAGGAGTGGGAGCCATTTATTGTAGGACAGGCAGGAGGGGTATATATACATTCCACACAGCTTATCTTAATTAACATAAACTAGATACAGCAGTCAACCAATAAGGAATCTCCACACTTAATGGCTCGCTGGAGTTACTTCACAAACCACTCCCTCTGGCAAAATGCCAGGGGCCATCTTGACTTGTTTACAGACCTTAACAATCTAACCTGGGAGGAGTTCATAACATATTATTTATATGTTCAGAGCATATTGAAAAATTGCCCCAAATGATCATAGAATCCCTGTCGAAAACTGGGGAAAATGACAATGAAGAAAAGCAATGTAAAATGGTCAACATGGCAAATCAGAGGGAAAAAAATCTTAAAAGTTTGATGTTAATCTGTGGGAAATTCCTCCAATGTCAAACAACATCAGCATTCTTGAACCATGGTGTCATATAAAATTATAATTAAAAATACTTATTTTTAAAAATTTTTGTTTAATTAAACATATTTATTCATATGATGATTTAATGTTAGGTCACTGAGAATCTTTAATAAATCAGATGTCAAATTACTATTTCTCTCCCATTGATTTTTTAATATGTTCAAATTAGTTATACACAACAGTAGAATGCACTATGATACATCATATATAAATGGAGTATAATATATCCTTCTGGTTGTACATGATGTAGAATCCCACTGGTCGTGTAATCATATATGTACATAGGGTAATAATGTCTGATTCTTCCTACTATTCTCTCTACCTCTATACCTCCTCCCCTCCCTTTATTCCCCTCTACCTAATCTAAAGTAGCTCTATTCTTCCCTAGGCACCCCTTATTGTGAAAAAAAAAATACATGATTTTTTAAAAAATATTTTCTAAGCTAAATTTTTCTCTTAGGTAGTTTATGCATATAAATCAATATTGATCTCATTTTACAAATCTACATGTGTTTTGTGCCCATGTTTCATCTAAATTTCAACAGAATTTTATTAAATTCTTATTAAAACATGTGGGACAATTTTCTGATATGACTGATACAAGCAACTAGTTGAAAAATGCTAATTAGAGGGGAAATATCAATCTACACTTACCGGTATTTGTTCAACAGAAGATTCTGACCATAATTGGGTGTTATTAATCCATGCTTCCAGTAACTTCCACACAAGCCAGTAATTAAGTAGGGCTTTAGGACAACAATGAGCAACCTCTCAGGAATTTGTAAATAAAATTTTTCTTAGTTAAACCAAGTGATAATATTGATTTCTACTGAAATATTTGGAAAGTCTCAAAACTCCAATCAAGTCAACCTAGATTTTCTCTCCTGGAGATAAGATTGGAATGTAATTCGAATTTATTAAGTAGAAACTTAATAAAGACCATGTAATTAGAGAGGTCAGTCTAAGGCAATGATTTCTAAAGTTTCCCCATCAGAGGCATCAGTATCACCTGGGAACTTGTTAGTACAGATTGAAATGGAAACTAAGTATAAGATCCAGCCACGTCGGGTTTAACCTTCAAAGACTGACATTGACTGACCTGTTGCACGGTGAAGGGAAGGCAAACATCACATGTGGCAGATTCCAGGGTGATTACTGGGTGGTGGGGGGTATCCTCCTAGGACGAGGGTCTTCATCAGCTTCACTATAAACTAAAATGAAATGCCTCTTAAAACCATTTCTGTTGCTTTTATTAACATCAAACTTTTCATCACACTTTTAACCATTTAAATAGCCTGTCACACAATACTAGAGGCTGAGGCAGGAGAATCCCAATTTTGAGGACAGTCTCAGCAACTTTGCAAGGCCCTAAGTAATTTAGTGAGACAGTCTCAAATTTTAAAAAAGTTAAAATAAAAAGGGCTTGGGATGCAGATCCATGGTAAAGAGCCCGTGGGTTCAGTCCTCAGTAGACACACACACACACACACACACACACACACACACACATTAAAAAAAATACTTTGTGCATGAGTATCTTATTTGAAAAAGACACAGAGCTTTTCTTTAAGGGCAAAAATATCTTAGCATGACAGCACTACCAATGTGTTAATATGAGTGTTGACTGAATTTATAAAAAAATGTTCACTCAAGACAAATAAAAATCCTATTCTCTTATGCATCCTGGAGAATGCAACCAAGAAACTAATTCTACTCTGCTTTTTTTAACATGGTACTTGTACTGGTAATTCATAATAAGGTGGCGTTGAGGAGATGAGGTGTATTAGAGCTCTATCTTCCACTAGGACAACCCCCAGAGTCCACTGGAACATCAGTCCTACAGTCTTCCATGGAAATGAGGCATGCTGTGTCCCAGTGATCCTGGTAGGGACATTCTTAAGCTTCTTTGGGTTTTAGAGCTGTGTAATATTTAGTGGTCTTCTGACCTCCTTCACAAGTGACACACCTTCACAGAGGGAATTCAAGTGGGAAAAATATGAGTGCTGATGCTCTAGTCAGGGTGAGGTGATCAGGAGCATCTGGATGAAACCTGATTCAATGATAAAGCACGTGACAGTGCCAAGATTCCCCTCTTGCCCCACTCCCTCACTCTGTTAGCCCCTCCGCAAACACAAACATCCCAACACTATAGAAGACATAGAAAGGCAAGGAGTAAAGGAGTTAGGGAGCAGTTTGGAGATGAGAACTAGTAGTCCTGGCCATCAGCAGGGATGATTTCTTTTCTTTTTTTTTTAATTTTTCATTTATCTTCTAGTAATAATAATAAAATCTATCAGAATTCTTTTCTGGATATGATGAAGTCAGGTGGAAGTCTCTATTTTCCAGATCTTCTGAAGAATTATATCCTTAAAAAGAAAGCAATCTAGTCTATATGCTTCTAGACTGAGAATGCCATTGGGACTGTGTCGCCATTGGGACTGTGTCCCCACCGGAACTGGCATACACATGTTCACAGATGCCTTATCAAGCCAATCAGGTTATATAAGCTGTTAGTAATCATGGGTGATTTCTCTCTGTATCCCCTAAGGCACTGGAGCACTCAGTAAACAGTAATATTATAGGAATGTTGTAGTAACCTGTCCTAGAAATATGTCTCATAGTATTCTCTTTTTGTTTTAAGTTCTAGTACATTTTTGGTATACTCACCTGAAAAGTATTAGATGTTGGAGTTTAAATGGATCTTCAGAGTTTCCATGGCCTTGCCCTCTTCTGAAAGACAAGAACACTGAAATGCCAATTGAAGAGATTGCAGAGATTATTAGAATGTATGAGTCTTACACTGATTCTAAGTCCAGGCTCCTTGAATCCAATTTTGAAGATCATTTGATATACTTATCCAGGAATATTATCATTTCTTATCTACCATATGCTTGTCTTCATGACCTTTTTCCTTATGATGCACCAATTACATTATCTCCTGGGATATCCTTACGTTTTCTCAATTCTATCTTTTTTCATCATTAAACTTAGTGTATTCACTTAGTGTATTCTCTAATCATTACTAAGCTAGTTTCCTGCTCAGTACTCCCCACTCAGTGCTCTGCTTGACATTACCTACTGAGTTTAAGGAATAGATGCACGATCAAGTAAGTAAATTTTTTAAATAACTGAATGATTGCTAGAGGAATATATTTTATAAGACTGCTAGAGACCCTGTAAGAATTCACTCTTACTTCAAAAAAAAATCTTACTATATTTTCTACTACAATGATATATGAAAGAACACTATGTGTTCTTTAATTTATTAAAATAAATAATAAAATAATTATCATTCCTGCTTTTTGAGCAAACATGAAACATCACTTCTATGAGAGAAATGAATAGGATCCAATTTCCTTTTGAAACAAATACAAAAAAGAAACATAAATAAATCATAAAAGTTTAATAGCTTCCCATATCCTCTCTCTCTCTCCCACTTTTATAGAGGCATGTGTGGCTTAACAATGAGTAAAATTCTGAGATATGCATTGTTAGACAGTTATGTCATTATATGAACATCATAAAGTTTACCTATTCAAACCTGGATGGTATAGTGCAATCCTTTTATATGGCCTTAGTGTTTCTGGTCGGATTCCTAGGTCTTTAAAAAACTACAAGTTGATTTTTATACAGAAGAGAGATAGGAATCTGGTTTTATTTTTCTATATATCTCTATCTAGTTTTGCCAGAACGGTTTGTTTAAAAGGCTGTCTTTCCTCCAATCTGGGTTGTTGGCACCTTGGTTGAGGATCAGATTACTACATCTCTGTTTTCTATTCTATTTCATTAGTCTTAATCTTTCAATCATATCCTCCCTCTTGATTTACTATATGTAGTAAAAAAAAAAAGCCATATATCTCCTTCAATATCTTGCTGCTTAAAAACATTTTCTGCCAGATATCTTAGTTTATTGCTCTTAAATCCTGCCTTCTATAAAGCTCTCAGGCATTGATACAATTCATCAAAGTATTTTACAATTTTATAACAATGATGGTACTTCCTCTAGATCCAAATACATTGTCTTTGTGTATATGTGTGTCTGTGTATATATATATATATAAACATATATAAATATATATATATATATATATATATATATATATGTGTGTGTGTGTGTGTGTGTGTGTGTGTGTGTGTGTGTTATCAAAATAATCTTTTAGGGGGGTAAGAAGGATACTGTGGATTGAACTCAGGGACACTTGATCACTGAGCCACATCCCCAGGCCTATTTTGTATTTTATTTAGAGACCAGGTTTCACTGAGTTGCTTAGCACCTCTCTTTTGCTGAGGCTGGCTTTGAACTCGTGATCCTCCTGTCTCAGCCTCCAGAGCCACTGTGATTATAGGCGTGCACCACTGCACCCAGCCCAAATCATCTTTACTATCCATATTTCTATTAGCATTGTGATAATGATCATTTAAGTAAACTTTCAGCAGTTTCAGACTTATTGTATATCTATTCTCTTCTAGGACTTCATTAGAATTATACTTAATGTTCCATTTATAGCAATCTTTTTTTTTTCTAGTATGTTACTCAAAATTCTTCCAGCCTCTACCCATTGCACAATTCCAAAGCTGTTTTCATATACTCTGGTGTTTATTATAGCGACATTCCCACTCCTGGAAATAAATTTTATGTCTTAATCTGTTCTATGTTGCTATAATAGAATACCAGAGATGGGTGGTTTATAAAGAAGAGAAATTTATCCTCTCAGTTCTGGAGTCCACATTTAATATCAGTGTGTCAACATCTGGCAAGGACTTATACTAGAAGTAGAAAGGTTGAGGGTGGGAGTGGGGCTTTTATAAAACTTAGGCTTTTATAACAAACCCACTCCTGTAGTGATGGTATTACTCCATTCATGGGGGTAATGCCCATATTACCTCATCACCTCTCATTGGTCTCACTTTCCAACACTGCTATGCTGGGGACTGTTTCCAACATGTGCTTTTGAAGGAAACATTTAAACCATAGCAGAGGATTATATTGTCAAACCACTAAATGAGAACAACACAAGCATATTTGGTATTTTCTAAAACACTGGGTAAGGACTCCACCATTAAGGGAAGTATTAAGCAATCTTGCCCTGATTGACTAATCTTAAGGTAGTCAACTGTCTTACCCATGTATTTTTAGTTGCATAGTTTGCCAGAGTCTTACTTCAAAAATTTGATGAACTTACCTGTCTTATAGACCTCCATCCTTTCCTATCTACTATCTAATGCAGCACAAGGCACACCTACCTGATTTCTTGTTGTTTGATAACTTTAACATTTTAGTCATTAAAAATGGTCCAGAAGGCATTATATAGCATGTAAATCTTCACCATCAATAATATGAATATTTTGTTATAAAAATACTTGATCTAAACTAGTCAAGTTTAGATCTCTTTTAAAAGACATCAAAGGGTCAAGGATACTGTACCTCCCTTCTTTTATCCCATCTCTGGAATTCCTTCCTTAAATGTAAGCTTAGTCATCTCCCCTTCTCTTATGTTTTGTTTATAATACTTCCTTCTTATCCAACAGGTTCCTTTTCTAGGATTCTTTGCTGTCACTAGTTTTTAAATATTTCCTCCTCTTACTCATACTTCCTGAAGTTTCTGCCAGTCTTATGAGTTAATTTTCTTGCCAGGGCACAATCTTTTCAATCTGATGTATTCCTTACCAAATTTATAAGGATATTTTTCATCCAAGTGTGTGTGTTTTAGTTTCAGAGCAATATAAGAAAACTTTTTTTCACATATTCATCTTTATTACAGTTCTATTTTTTTAACATTTCTTTCCTAATTGTTTTCATTATTGAAGTCTTAGCCTACAAACTAGATTGTAAACTTCATCAGAGCACCTAAAATATTATTTGTCGTATAATGGGTGTTCTACAAAAAAACTAAGTGCTTGACAAGGTTAAAAAAAAAATAGCAGATAAATGTGCTCAATCTGTTATCACAACACCCAACTGAGATTTGTGTTCTCCAACAATAATTCAATAAAACATGAAAGAAAATACTTAGATCAAACTTGCACATACAGAAAAGATGTGCTCTAATGTCTGGTATAAATACTAACATAACCTGAAAAAGATAAAACTCATGAAGTTTCAAATCCTCTGAGCACAATTTTGTGGCCACATCTGCTTTAAACTGTTAGACTAAAAATTTTTACATAAGAAAACAAAAAAAAAATGCTGAATTGGAAATTCACTGGGAGGTAACTTTATTATTGGCATAATTGAGGCAGCTGCTATTATTGTCATTATTGAGATTTTCATGCAGATGTGCCACCAAATGTCAAGAGACAATGGCGGCTATAATAAGTTGCCCAGACCACCAAAATCTTGAAATCACATTTCTTAGAGTGGCTGTGCAAAATAGCAGAGCAGAGGTTACATAACACTGAAAATTAAGAATTAGTATTAATCTCCGAAACTAAGATTTAATAAGACCGCAAAGAAAAAAAGAAGGGAAGAGGGTGTGCAATCTTTTATTCAGACAGATACCAAAGTCAAGTAACAATGCTTCCTGATTGAAAAAAAAAATTAATCAACTACAAATAGAGAACAGAAGTTCTTTTTATTATCTTTATCTAAGAAAAATTGTTTTAATTTCATTTCATTTCCATTATTTTAGAAAACTCTATAAATTAGAAAGTGAAGGTAATCTCATTTCAATTTACCTCTGCACATTTATAAAGTGAAAATAATATTAGACAAGGTAATTGCAGATCTTGCATTGAGGGGCATCTCCATGTTTCCTGGCCTCACAAATTTCATCTTTCTGGAATCACTTTAATCTTCAATAATATTAGGGGGAAGGTAATTAAATTTCTTAATGATTCCCCTCATTTTTATCAGCACATACATAAATAATTTCTCCTTAGCTTCTCCTGAGGACTCACAGATAAGGTGTATTTCCCTGCATCTTAGTGTAGTACCAACATATAGAGAAGGCAGAAGGTGTAAATAATGATCACTGATATACAATGAGTACTATGTGCCTCTGTCCTCTGTGTATTATATAGGTTACTTAATTTTTATAATCAATCCTCTGAGGCAAATAGCATGATTATCCCCATTTTGATCCCCAGGATTATAAAAATAAAGCACAGATTCCCTCAAATCAATTACTGAGCAATACAATTTTATTCATTGATAATGAGTTCCAGAATCAGCAAATTCAAATAACATGTGATGTGGCTCCAACAACTACTTTGTTTGGGTAGCTAAAGATGATATTCCAGATAGGAGATAAAATTATGCAATTGTAGAGTGAGAAACCCCATTTCGGACTTGGTTTAAATTAGTGTGCTATTAAATAATATCCCTGTGTTTATGCAATAAGGTGCTTGACATTTAAATGAGTTCCTTTAAACAGTATTTAATGTTACAGCATTTTGTTTAGTATACATACCTTTATATCCACTAACTTCCTATCACCTCTTGGTTTAGCCAAGTCAGATGGGTTTGGTCAGCTCTAGTAATTGCATGCAAATACTTTGCAAGATTAATAATCTGCAAAATGAGATCTAGGTCAAAGGTATTCAAAATTTCAGATGAATATACCCAATATGATCCTACTTATCAGTGTTTCTACGTTAGCATATAGTAAAAAAAAATAAACAGGTCCAGGTATACGCTTGTGAATGGGATAAATAATAAATGAAAATGTTCGATAACTAAATTTTGTATCTTTAGCTACACAATTTTACCTACAGCCAGGTCATTCTAGATACAAACTATCCTGAAAAGTTGTACTCAAATTTTAATAATAAATATAGAGGAATTTCTAAAAATATCAACATGTATACAAATATATTTATATGTGTGTAACTTTTTAAACAATCTCCTATGACACTTATTTTCCAAAAAGTTTGTACTTATCTCTATCATGAAAGTGAACATACTATATTGAATTTGCCTCTTTATCAAGCAAAACTTGTTTCACTAAATTTACTTCAGAGATGGAAAACCACGTTAATAGAATTGTACTAGTATTTCAAAAGAGGAAGCATAGTTGAATACTTATAGGATTTTTAGAACCCTAAAAATATGAATGCAAGAAGGGTGTTACAAGAAAATAAATAAGGCTGAGATTTTACTGAGTGGTGCAGACCTTTTGGAACAATACTTTAGGATTGGCGAATGCAGAGATAAACACAATGTATATACAAACAAATGTCTTATAAGCAAGTCCTGACCAAGTAAGCCATGATAAAACTAGGCCTATCACAATTTTTTTCAGGCAAACCATGAGTTTATTTATTGGTGTTCAGTGTTTTCTTCCGGGAGAAGAATTTCCTAGAATGGAAAAAATAAATGATCTTTATTCAAATAATCTCAATTCTGAGACCTAATATGTGGATAGTGTTGATGTAGGTGGTCTCAGTACTTATGATCCAGAATTAAAAGTCCTTCAAAATCAAATTGTGTTTTATTTTTATCCAACATCCATAATAATATCTATATATAGTAATAGTAATAAATAAGTATTAAAGGAAATGAAATATATATATATATATATATATATATATATATATATATATATATTTATGTAAACAAATATATATTAATTGAGAAGTTGAAGTTGGGTCATCAGAGTTTTTAAATTCTTGCCTAAAGATCTGGAGTGCACTTCTTTTATTTAGGAAATACTGTTTTCAAGATTATAAATGGTTACAGACTTTGAAAGTGAAATCATTGCATTTACCTGTTTTTTACATATCACTTCTTACTTCAAGTGTAATAGAATAATATCATTATAAATTTTAATTTTATATCTGATAAATTTAAAGACTTGGAAATTAATATTATGAGAGCTGGTGAGAGAAGTAACATTTTTAAAGAGAAAGGGAACTTTATTATTATTACTATTATTATTATTCATACATATTACTTATATAAATTAATGGGTTTCAGTGTGACACTTTCATACATACACATGTTGTACTTTAACAGAATCCACACTTCCTATTACCCTCTTTTGCCTCTTCTCCTCCTCCAACCCTCTACCCTTGAGAATCCTTCTTCTACCCTCAAGTTAGTTTTTTGTTTCCACATATGAAAAAAAAAAGTGCAATGCTTGTCTTTCTGTGTCTGTCTTATTTTGCTTAAAGTATTGTCCTCCAGTTTCATCAGTTTTCCAGAAAATGATATTATTTCATTCTCCTTTGGCTAAATAATGCTGTATTGTTTATATATACCATATTTTTTATTCATATGTTGATGGGCACCAGAGCTGATTTCATATCTTGGCTACCGTAAGTAGTGCCACAGAAAACATAGGTATGTAAGTTATTTCCTTTTTATGTCAACTTCATTTACTTGGTTTATATGCCCAGGTGGGGTATATCTGGATTTTATGGTAGCTGTAATTTTAGTTTTTTGATAAACCTATATACTGTTTTCCATTGTGGCTACACTAATTTACATTCCCATCAATAGTATATAAAGATTGTTTTATTACATATCCTGTCCAGCATTTGCTCTTTTTTGTTTTCTTGATGATAACCATTCTGACCAGGGGAGATAGAATCTCAATGTAGCTTTGATTTGCATTTCCCTGATGGTAAAGATTGAACATTTTTTTATGTACTTGTTGGCCATTTGTACTTCTTTGGAAAATTGTTCAGATCATTTATCCATTTTATTGGATTACTTGTCCTCTTGTCAACCTTTTGAATTTCTTAACATATTACAGATATTAATTCTATGTCAGATGAAAAGCTGGAAGACATATTCTACCGTTCTGTAGGTTATCTCTTCACTCTTGATTGGTTCCTTTGCTGTGCTGAAGTTTTTCAACAGATGTTAACCTAATTGTCAATTTTTGCTTCTATTTCCTGAGCTATTGGATTCTAATTCAGGAAATCATTATCTGTGCTGATATGTTGAAGTGTTCTCCTTGTGTTTTCTTCTAGAAATTTCAGACTTTCAGGTCTTAGAGTGTGGCCTTTGATTCATTTTGAGTTGATGATTGTATGAGTTTAAAAGATAGAGATTTAGTTTCTGTCTCCTGTGTGTAGATATTTCATTTTCCCTGAAACATTTGTTGAAGAGACTGTCTTGTTTTCATTGTTGGATACTCAGGATCCTTTATGCTTCGAAATGAATTTTAGGACATTTTTTTCTAGGACTGTGAACAATGACATTAGTATTTTAGTATTTTAATGCAAACTGCATTGAATCTATAGTTCACTTTGTGTAGTACAAATCAAATAATATTGACTCTCCCAATTCAAAACACAGGATGTCTTTTCATCCCCCAGTGTCATCTTCAGTGTGTCATATTCAATATGATTTGCCAGGTAAAATAATTAATTTTGAAAGAAAATGAAATTTAGTTTAAAAAAGTATATAAGAAGAACAAAAAAAAACAATAAAAAAATAACCCTCAAGCCTTAGGATAAATCAGCTATTTCCCAGTCACTCTAAAATTCTCTATCTGAATGATTTCTTGGCTAGAATCACTCTATGTGATGAAAGCCAATTATCTATTCAGTTTTAAAATTCTGGTCAGTTTTAAGTACATGGAAATTATTAAGGCTTTTATACATTCCACAACACTGAAAGAATTTAAGGCATGCATTGCATAATTAAAAGACTTTAAGTCATTTTCAATTCCACCCCAGTGTCCCACACTTAGCATTAATAAAACTGGTAATCATCATTTATTGATAACAGTGAGTGATCAATTCTCCTATTTTACTACCATCCATAGAAACTTCCAAATTATCTTTATAAGATGTCTGACAATTTCAAGCTCATTCTATACAAATGTCCAGTGGCTTTGTATTGTTGTTTTATTGTGCTTTGTTTTGTGGTACTAGGGATGGAATCCAGAAACTCTACCTCAGAGCTACAAACCCAGTCCCCCCTCGTTTTTTTCTTTCTTTATTATTATTATTTGCCGCGGCCCAGCTGGCTGCAGCAAAATAGCGGGGGGGGGGGGGGGGGGGGGGGGGGGGGGGAATGAGCAACTTGTGTACATTGATACAGCAGGAGTGGGAGCTGTTTATTATAGGACCGGAGGGGTATTTATACATTCCACACAGCTTATCTAATTAACATAAACTAGATACAGCAGTCAACCAATAAGAAATCTCCGCACTTTAATGGTTCGCTGGCGCCACCTCACAAACCACTCCCCCTGGCAAAATGCCAGGTGCCATCTTGACATGTTTACAGACTCTAACAATTATTATTATTATTATTATTATTTGTATTTTTAGTTTTAGATGGACACTACCTTTATTTTTTTGTTTATTTAGTTTTTTTTATGTGGTGCTGGGGATCGAACCCAGTGCCTCATGCGTGCTAGGCAAGCATTTTACCACTGAGCCACAACCCCAGCCCCCCAGCCCCTTTTTAATTCTCATTATAATGATACTTGCCTCACCAAATTGCCCCTAGGCTGTCCTTGAACTTGTGATCCACTTGCCTCAGTCTCCTAGTAGCTGGGATTACACATATGCTTGATGAGCCTAAAGATGTAGTTAATTTTTGTCATGTGGAAGTATGGGAAGGGAAATTTGATATTTTTAAAAAATGTACTTAAAAAGAACTAGTCACAATCAGGGAATAGCAAGTTGTAACTTGTTTGATGATTGGAAACTTGGTTTCACAAGTAGAACAGTGGGATATAATGAAAAGTAAGTTGGAATCAGATTAATAATCATTATAAAAATAGCTAACATTTATTGAGCACACATTATGTGCCAATAACAATGTATGTTTTTTATACAACATTTTCTTTAATGACAAACCTTTCAGGTAAACACAGCCTATTTCTTCCAGTGCATCCTGGCCTGAAAAGCACATCTTTTGTTTATAGTTCCCATAA
Source organism: Marmota flaviventris (assembly GCF_047511675.1). NCBI lineage: Eukaryota > Metazoa > Chordata > Mammalia > Rodentia > Sciuridae > Marmota > Marmota flaviventris. The sequence goes on from NC_092503.1 coordinate 104,546,578, forward strand.
AATATCTCAATCTCTAACTAACTTTATAGACCCACTTGACTACATAAGAAAATCCTGCATTACTGTGATATCCAGTGGCTCCAATGCAGACTATTTTTATGCATCCAGACCTCTTTGCCAATATTTCCTTCACTTTCAGATAAACTTGTGGGCATATCAGCATGACCATTGGCTAGACAATGTCCAATAGCATCTGCAATCCAATCAATATTTTTATAGTTATTTCTCTGGAATTTTCCCCTTACGTTTGCTTAAGGTGTGTGTACAGTAGGTGATGAGCTGGGGAGGTGGAGGAAGTGTGTTTTTGAAAAAAGCTTCTAACCACAAGTCCTAGCCTCTCCCCATCCTGGAAAGCAAGCAATTAGAGAAATGCAAATCAAAACTACTTTAAGGTTTCATCCCACTCCAGTCAGAATGGCAGCTATTAAGAATATAACAACAAAGTGTTGGCAAGGATGTGGGGGAAAAGGCAACTTATACATTGCTGGTGGGACTACAGATTGATGCAAGCACTCTGGAAAACAGTATGAAGATTCCTTAGAAAACTTGGAACGGAATCACCATTTGACCCAGCTATCCCACTCCTTGGTTTATACACAAAGGACTTAAAATCAGCATACTATAGTGACTCAGCCTCATCAATGTTTATAGCAGCACAAGTCACAATAGCAAAACTGCCCTTCAAGAGATGAATGATAAAGAAACTATGGTAATATACAACAATGGAATATTACTCAGCATAATAAAATCATGGCATTTGCAGGTAAATGGATAGAGTTGGAGAATATCATGCTAAGTGAAGTAAGCCAATCCCAAAAAACTAAATGAAGAATATTTTCTCTGATATGAGGATGCTGATCCATAGTGGGGATGGTGAGGGAGCATGGGAGGAATGGACAAACTTTAGATATGGCAAAGGGGAGGGAGGATAAGGAGGGGGCATGGGGGTAGAGAATGCATACCTATAATTTGTTTTGCATCTTTTGATACATTTCAGTGACACTTTTACTTTCAGTAATTTGTGCTATTATCTTATGTTTCTGGAAAATTATTTTAACATCTTATTTCATTATAGGGGAATTCAATAATGAAAATCAAAATAAATTTCACTGTTTATTAAACTTTTCACTAATTACATTAATAATTTTAATAATATAATATGATGTGGGATTTTGTAATATGTATTATATAATCCTTAGACATCATAAAGGTAGTTTACCAAAAGCTAATTATTAGGTGATGCTGTGGAGGACTATTGAGAAATAAGTACACAAAGCTCCACCTACTAACCTAGTATTATACTCTCTGAACTATTATAAAAGTTTAAGCCTTCTGTAATCCATTATTAATAATACTGTAAACCCCAATTATAAAAGAATTGCCAACATTAACTGAGTTCCTCTTTAGAATTAAATAATGACTTATTTAGAACTGAAACATGTGATAAGATCCATAGGGGGTTTTCACCAAGGCACATTATCTTGCATAATTCAAGGTAACCAAACAAGAAAAGTAAGTGACTTGTGTTACATGTATATATATATTGCTGTACTGAAGGTCAAAATATGTTCATCTTCCTTTGGTCACAGGAACGTCTTACCCTTCCCATCTTCCTAACTCAGGTATAGTATTTACTGCATTATTTTGAAATAAGAGTTATCCACAGTTGAAGGAAAAACTTTTGTAGCCTTAAATTTTATCCCCAACATTACTTCTAGTAGCTAAGAGTCTAGTAATCATCAGGACTTGCTTCCAATGTTTTTCTCAGCATTGTCATGGTCTAATATAGCAGAGAATCAAGAAAAATGGATCATGTAAGGAATATTATATTCATATTTGACATAACACTTATAAATGGGATTGTAGATAAACTGAAGTACCTTTAGGATAAAGCTACTATAGTACAGAGGATATTCAAGACATATCATACTTGAATTGATTGAAGGAGGCAATTTGTCCAACTATTCAATAGGAGTCCTGTGATAGCCAGCTTCAATATTTAGTGATCGTTAAAAAGAAGAAGAAGAGAGGAAGAAGAAGGAGGAGGAGGAAGAGGAGGAAGAGGAGGAGGAGGAGGAGGAGGAAGAAGAAGAAGAGAAGGAGGAGGAAAAGAAGAAGAAGAAGGAGAAGGACTAGAGTGAAACTTAATAGGGAAAAGGTGTTTTAAGAAGTTACTTTTATAGAAGAGAGACTAATAAAGAATAAAAGGATGGGGGAGGGGCAGGGAAGGATAGTGGGAGGTGGATAGAATCAAAGTATGTTACATGTATGTATGAATATACCACAATGAAAGCCATTATTCTGTATAATTAGTATGTATGGGTTTTTTTAAAGAGTCAATAAAACACAATGGAGGATGTAGATGAGAAAAAGGGGCTTTCTTCCTTTTTTTTTTTAACCTCCTGTCAATATTCTTCCCAGAAGTCAGCAAACTTTTTCTATAAAGAGCTGGATATTAAATACCTCAGGTTTTGCAGGCCACAGAGTCTCTATTACAACTACTCAGCTCAAACAATATATAAATGAACTAATGTTGGAGAAAAAAGAAGTAACTTCTAAAATTAAAAAAGGGACTGTGGCAAAAAAATATTTAACAATGTTTCAGTAATAATAATAATAATAATAATAATAATAATAATAATAGACAATTATATGAACCTAAGGTAGAAGTGTAATGTATCTATAAACTCATCACTTTCTCCAGGGGTTTCTCTTCAGATGAATGCATATTCAGAGTTCTATCACTTTGGTGTGCTTACTTGAAAATTAATTTCTTTCTCAGTAGTATCTTAAAGATTACCATGACCAACAGAGAAAAATTTTAAAACAAGGTTTTACATTAACTTCCTTGCAATTGGAGATGTTTGTTAGTGATATGGATTATCATAGTCCAAGTTTTACTATTATGTATTGATTAGTTCTCAAATATTTTTTCCTTCTAAAGGAAATAGGAAAAATTTGCTGCTATATTCTGGGATTCCAGCCTGAGAATGAATAAGAAAGTCTACATTTGTAGTAAAGAGTAAGACAGATATTTATTAATAAAAACTGTCCATCTGACCAAGGATATCTGTTCCCACAAAAGTTTTTGAACTCTACAAAAAGCCACAAATTTTATTCCTTAAAAATGTAATTTTTTCAGAGAGTAAGATAATTTTATAACATGTAAGTCTCATAAATACCTCATTTCTTCCAGAGACAATGGTGTTAGCAGGCATATGTTTCGTGGTACTTCTGCAACACGCTGCAGGCATGGTATGGATTTAATCTAATAATAAATTTTGAGCCCTATTAGTAGGATTGCCTCAACCATAGCTCCAGTGGCTGTTATGTAGGAAATTATGATAGTGTCAAATGTTCTGAGACAGAGAATGGAAGGACATATTATCTGGCCACATAATACACCTTTTACTTCATCTTGTTCTCATCACTGTGTATGTTTAATGACTAAATTATCAGACAAAAGGAAAGAGTAACTCTCGTGAACTTATTAATACTATAGGGTAAGCAATAAAACAGTAGATCAGCAATACAAACACCAGATATGATCATAATGATATGTATAGTGTGGTATTGAGTATAGTAGATTGAGAAGCAAGGGGACAATGAGCCATTAGAGAAATATGTGAATTTTTATTCTAGAAGTGAAACACATCCCTCTCCTTTCTAAAACAGGAAATTCAGTCAAGTAATAAGAGATCGGCATATAAGTTTCCACTTCCTCTCACCCTCATTGGGAGAGTCAGCTCTTAGGTGGACATAAGGATAAGTAGGACACTGAAATTACACTGTGTACCAGGAGAATGGAAACTGATTTCATACCTCAAACTAGAATAATTATTGTAATTCAGCTTCTGTCTTTATTTAAAGGAATAGTGTTTTAGTCTGACTTCTAAAGAACTAAAGCTTTTTTTAGTCTAAAATGTGCTTAAAGAAACCAAAAAGGTAAAATAAATTTTACATACCTCAAAGGAAGATAAGTAAAATCAAGTTATCCCATAGTTAGGTATCTGCAGTTTTTCTTAGTATCTTTGCCAACCACATAAATAGATGGGTGTCAATACAGGAGAGGAAGAATTTTAGATGAAGTTTATTTACACTATTTCCTAGGTGGTAGCTGTATTCCAGGTGCCAGTGTGTTGATTTGGAAGGACTCTATTTAGCATCAAAAGAGTTTGGTTCAGCCAAGTGTAGTGGCCTTTCTCTGCAGTTTCAGCTACTGGGAAGGCTGAGGCAAGAGAATCACTTGAGGCCAGAAGTTGAAGACCAGCATGATAAACATAGCAAGACCCCATCTAAAAAAAAAAATAAAAAAATATATATATATGTGTGTGTGTGTGTGTGTGTGTATTATGTACATATGTATACATACACATATGATTATATGTTTTATATCTATGGATATACATATTGTGATATACATATGTGAGATATATATATATATATATATATATATATATATATATATATATATATATCCCAAGCAGAGAGAATGAGAATTTGGTTTAAATCTTGGCCTAATATTGTTCATTTTCCAAAGGAGATTAAGGATATTTTTCACATATTCCAATTTCTAGGGTCCTCATCTATAAAATGAGCATAGAGCATTAGCCAGTGTCTATTAACATTGACTAATTGTCTGAACATTGCCCATTAAAGAGCTATTTATCTGATCTAGAATATTGCATTTTTACAATGAGAAAAATAACTACCACAATGGCTTGCTTTGAGAATTAAATTATATAACAGTAGTTCCATAAATAGCAGATATTAAAATTATTTCACCATTTTTTTAAGATGTAAAGAAAACACAACATATTGACGAGTGTTGCTAAGGTTGATCACATGGCATGTGCCTACTTAGTACTCCCTGCTACCTTCCAGGGGATCTGCTGTACCTCAAGAATTTCTGTCATTTGCTTTTGGACTCTTTCCTGAATGATGTGATCTGTATCTTTGAAAACATATTTAGCATTCTTCCCACTTATTATCCACGTACTGCTTTAAGTTATAAATCACTATTTTTGCTGCCTTGTGCTCTATAATGATATAACTGGAAAAGCAAAACTAGTAGTGTATATAAGGTGAATTTGAGGTAAGGTCTGTGTATAGTAAGAAAAGAAATTAGATATTAGGCTACTGAAACAACCTTATGCAGAAGAAGGGATGGATTTAGCATACTCATATACTTGTGTGTCTTCTGAAATTATATTTCCTAGAAGCCTATAGTATTTTGCCAACTACTTCATTTAATTTTGACCACTGGTTAAAAAAGTGATTACTAATAAAGGAATAAAAAAGTAAGTGAGTTCACTTATTGCAAAATGTCTATTATAGTAAACTGTTTTCTAAAAATGTAGTAGTAGCTCCAGTATACTACCCTCATTATTGAAATAGAGCCCAGAGGTACGAGAGATCCTGTGAGAGATCTGTTGTCATTTATTAATTTGCCCTCCTAAGTTTAAGTAATCAGTTCCTGGTTATAAAGAAAAAAAAAAAAAGAGATGCTCACATAACTCAGTCAACCTTTCTGAATCTGTTTCCTGCAAAACAAAGAAGAATCTTTCACTTAGAGTCTAGACAGGGAACAGATTTCCACAGGTGGTTTGAATGAAGATCTTCAGTGAGGGATGTTTATGTACAGGCAGAATAGGATTGGAAGGAACATGAATGGAGAATGACAACAGCAGGAAGTCTTTCTACTCCTAGGCCTGAGGGATGCAAGGAGGAAATGAAAGAAAGTGTGAAGCCACCAAAGTGGATTTATAATGCAGGGAGCTATTCCCAGAAATGAAGTGCAGAAGTCAAGGGAGTAAACAAGAGGTGCCCCACCTCTCTCCTCACCCTCAGTTCCTCCAATTTCTCCCTTTGACCCAGAAAACTGGAAGAAAGCCCAGGTAGTGCAAGCTGGAAGGACCAGCTTCCTGGCACAAGTCAGGGCAGAAAAGGGTGGATAATAACTGGATTGAGCGAGACAGCAATTAGAAAAGAATCATCACAGTCTTGTACTAGATAGTTTCCAAGGATTCATTGTGCTTTCATTGTCCTTTTTTTTTTTTTTTTTTTAGAGAGAGAGAGAGAGAGAGAGAGAGAGAGAATTTTTTTTTTTTTTTAGTATTTATTTTTCAGTTTTCGGTGGACACAACATCTTTATTTTTTTATGTGGTGCTGAAGATTGAACCCAGCGCCCCGTGAATGTCAGGCGAGAACGTTACCGCTTGAGCCACATCCCCAGCCCTTTCCTTAATTTTTAAATGGATATTTTTTTTCAGTTTTTAAACATATGCTCTTCTGTAAAATATTTTAGTACTGGCATAAAAACAAACACATAGATCAGTGGGCCAGAATAGAGGACAGAAACAAACCCCATAGCTACAGTCATCTGACTATTGATGAAAGTGCCAAAAACATGCATTGGTGAAAAGACACCCTCTTTAACAAATGATTCTGAGAAAGTATATATCCATATGTAGAAGATTGATATCCATAACAATTAATAAATGGGCAAATAATTTTTTCCAGACAATTAACCACTGAGCCACATCTCCAGCCCTATTTTATATTTTATTGAGAGACAGGTTCTCACTGAGTTGCTTAGCACCTCACTTTTGCTGAGGCTGGCTCTGAACTATGATTCTCCTGCCTCAACTTCCCTAGCCAAAGGTGTGTGCCACTGCACCAAGCTAAGGAGACACATTTCTTATCTTTTGACTGGTACAAAAGTCAACTCAAATGGATCAAAGACTTAACTATAAGAATTTTTTTTCTGTTAAAAGAAAAAATGGGGGAAACATTTTAATGTGTATGTGCAGGCAAATCTTCCTGAATAAGATCACCTATAGTTCAGTAAATAAGAAAAAGAATCAATAAATGGGATGGCATCAAATTGAAAAACTCTGCACAGCAAAGAAAACAATAAACTGAGTGAAGAAACAACAATAGAATGAGAGAAAATCCTTGTCAGCTACTCCTCTGACAGAGGACTAAGATCCAGAATATATGAAAAACTCAAAAACCTCAAATTAAAAAAAACAATCAATAAATTGGCAAATGAATTGAACAGACACTTCTCAAAAGAAGAAGTGCAAATGGCGAATAACTATATTAAAAATATTCAACAATTTTGGTGATCAGGGAAATGCAAATCAAAACTATACTGAAATTCCATCTCATTCCAGCTAGAATGACAAGTATTAGGGATGCAAATATCAATAAATGCTGGTGAGGATTCAGGGTAAAAAAAGAATTCTTACACACTAAGGCTAATTATATAAATTAGAAAAGCCACTAATCATTATGGGGGTTCTCCAAAGAGCCAAAATTAAGTCTATCATGTAATTATATTTTACCACTCCATATTTATCTAGAATTAAAAGCAACATATTTTAGAGATGCATGCATGTCCATGTTTATTTCAGCACAATTCACAGTAACCAAGTTATGGAATCAGCCTAAGTGTCTGTCCTCAGATGGATGGATAAAGAAAATTTGCTATACCTATACAATGGAGTTTTATTCTGCCATAAAGAAGAGTACAATGATGTGATTTGCAAGAAAATTGGTGGAACTAGAGACTATTATGTTGAGCAAAATAAGTCAAACTCAGACAAAAGTATCATATGTTTTTTCCCATATGTGCAAGCTAGAAGGGTTTAAAAAAAAGACTATGAAATTAGAAGAGAGATTAACAGAGTAGAGGAAGAGGATGTGGGAGCAGATAAAGGGCAGAGGAGATATTGGTTACTAAAATTAATTGAATTGTGATTTTATATATGCATAAATATGCCAGAGTAAAATACATCATTCTGTATAATTAATATGCACTAATAAAAACTAAACATTAAAAATGTTCCTCTGTTTATACTCTTATAAAGATAGAAAATGACAATTTCTTGAGGTTAGTTTAAACATACATATGCACAGAAAACATATTCTTATAAGATATACTGAATATTGTTGGCAAGTGAACCCTGGAATGCTACTCATATTTTTAATTTGATTAATATCTGATATGATATAGCCTTTCTCTGTTTCACTATATTTAAAAAAATGGTATTATCTGCATTTTGAATAAATCTGTCTTGCTGGCTACCATGTGGGTCACAGTCTATTTTTGCAGAGCTCCAGAAAGTATTTCTTATTGGAATTTTCTGGTACAATTAGGCCACTGATGAGGATTTTAAATTCTTGCATTGTTGAGAGACAGGATCATGTGTAGACAAGTTACAGATCATATTAATCTATTACTAATGGCAAAAAATGAGTAATTTAAAAAGACAAGCCCATGTTTCCCAGAACAATTCTGTAAATTAGACATGTAATTCTCAAAGCACAGGCCCTGAGTACTTATTAGAAATGCAAATTATCTGGTCCCACCCTGGCTTCCTGAATCAGAAACTAGGAGATGGAGGCTAGCATTCTGCAGGTTAAAAAGTCCTGGGTAACTGCTGTCATTATTAAAGTTTGAGATCATAAAACTAAACATTTTATCAATTACTATATTGATAGAGTAAATTGTAATTCTGTTACTTTGATATTCAATGTTGTAACTTTGTTAACTTCTTGCTTCTTTTTAAAGGCGAATGTCTCATTTTTCTCTTTATTGACCCATCATCCATCAGTTCAAATGGAGATTACTAATAAGCACAATGATCTTAGGAGGATGACAAATCCTAGAGCAAGCAATATGCTTAAAATGGTAAGCCCTATCTTGTCAATGAATCATTACAATCAGCATTTAGCCATTAAACAATGGACATTAAACCAGGACCTATAGATTTAAAAATAATCTGTTTATATTACTGGATAGTTGTCATCTCAGTGTCTGGAACTGGCCATTAAATATACAATTTTGAACTGAAAAACAAAAGTTAATTCTATAAGCAAGGATGGGGGTATAGTTAATGGGTAGATGATATGCAAGAAACCTTACAGATTAAATAAATTGAATAGACACCAATCTGCAAATGAAATCTTAGGATCTATAATAAAATATGGTGAATAGGTTTGTAAATTAAAAGTCTTGCTCTTTTCTGCTATGATTAGTTCTTAAGTTATATAATATATATGTATTTAGACAGTACACTGATCAAAGGGTCATATGCAGATATTTATTAGCATGATAGAATGGTATACCAAAATACAACAAAGCAGGAGATATTTATACACATAAAAAATATCAGGAGGATATGATGGTTGGTTTCGGGCTAGTTATGTAATCTGTAAGTTCCTCAAATTTCTTTCTAGTAGTGGAATTAACTCAAAATTTGCTGTACCTTTGTGGGAATAAATAGAGATGATATTAATGTAAATAAAAAGCCACGTATGTATGAGTACTTAATAAAAATCAGTTTTTTTCTTTCTCTTCTAAATTCAAGTATTTAAAGTGTTATCATATGAAAAATAGATTTGTTGGGACAGATCAAATATCTTTGGAAGTATATATAGCTAGGTAAGTTTTTAAAACCAAAACTAGCAATTTGCTACAATAATCTGTCTTAGAAGGCATATATTTCATTTACAGGCTAAATACTATCCTTTACAGGAGTTTTCCCTTTTTAAATATTTTTTAGTTGTAAATGAACACAATATCTTTATTTTATTTATTTATTTTTTATGTGGTGCTGAGGATCTAATCTAGTGCCTCACACTAGGCAAGCGCTCTACCACTAAGCCACAACCCCAGCCCTAGAGGAGTTTTCAATGACAAATAAGAAATAAAATCTGTTCTCTCTATAATTCATTTCAATTCTGAGATGCTATGAAAGTTGGTGCTCAATCTAGATTTCAGGAAGGAATTTTTCTACTGAGTCTTTCTTTTCTAAGTAGTTCTTTTGTGCCGGGTGCAGGGAATAAATACCTCATGACTCTAATATGTAACTAATGTTGCCTTCTCAAAGATATAAGATATTTTTGCTCTATTGTAAACATCTTTTCTCATCCTACTCTGAAAAATTCTTTCTTCTTCAAAAGCAATCTCTAGGAATCTTTGCTTAACTTGTCAGAATTATAATAATAAAATATTTATTTATATTGATTTTCCTAGATTTTTTGAAATTTTGAGATATGGGATAGAGTGGGCATTTATCTTTTCCTTCACAACTGTGAAGTATAACACAGACTTTTCTAATGTTGAATTAGAAAAGTCTAGTTTCTGAGAGTATATTAGTCTATGAAAACTATTACATTTATAGTACCAATTACAGGGGCCAAACAGCACATGCTTAGATCTCAGTTCTTATTAGTTAGATATAATCATTAAAAAAAATGTTTTGTCCTTCTAAAAGATTATGCCCACAGTTTTAAAATGTTTATTGTGCTTCTGGAACACTAGATGACTATTTTTCCCAAAATATTTTATTCTATGACCCCCAGATGGATATATTGTGGTAACTCAATAATTTAGGAAGCAAGAAATGTGTCTTTTATTAGAATCGGGGGGAAATGAGAAATGATAGAAAATGATTCTTCAGACAGGTATTTGTTTTCAACATAGTCATATACTTAACCATTATATTGTGAAACCATCCTATTTTAACTTGTAAATGTTTGTCATGTGCTTTGAGAACTGGAATGCTGAAGTTGCCAAGAATGCTGAAAAGTGGGCAAACAGGTGCACCTTGTCTCACAGCTCAAGAAGTCAACGAAAAGTTAGTTGTAAGTCAAACCTCTAATGACTAATGTGGTGGCATTTTTTTTTAAATTTTTTAGTTATAGGTGGATGCAATATCTTTATTTTATTTTTATGTGGTGCTGAGGATCAAACCCAGTGCCTCACGCATATTAGGTGAGCCCTCTACCTCTGAGTCACAACACCAGCTCCATGTGGTGGCATTTTTAAAAACTAAAGATTAATTAACTATGAACCAGCATGGTAGTGTACGCCTCTAATCCCAGAGCTCCAGAGTCTAAAGCAGGACAATCCAGAGTTCAAAGCCAGCCTCAGCAATGGCCAAGCACTAAGCAACTCAGTGAGACCTTGTCTAAATGAAATACAAAATAGGGCTGGGGATGTAGCTCAGAGGTCCAGTGTCCTTGAGTTCAATTCCCAGGACTCTCTCTCCCACCCCCACCCTTCCTGCCCCCCCAAAAAAAAGATTAACTATGAATGAGGAAGAGAATAAGTTTGGAAATGAAGGACTTGCTTTTATATATCAGTTTTGGTCTTCTCATCCACCCTCACACTCATTTATTTACTTCCAGTCTTTTCTTTTTCAAGACTCATCCTAAAATTACTTTATTCCTGCTGCTTCACACCAGATATTTAGATTTTTGTCTGAGAAGCAGTGAAAAGCAAAAGTTAGGACAAAAGAGAACAAAAATAGATTGTTTTAAATATTTTTTGGAACTTAAGTCCACTTAGATATTAATCGTCCATGGTAGCCATATGCCAAGTTTTATTCTTCAAAATCTAAAAATCTCCCACTGAGAATATTATGGCCAAACCCATCAGACCATGAGCTCCTGGCAAAAATTATTACTTTATTTTTATAAGGAATATTTTATTATTACCACTTAGGATAATTTTCCAGAGCATAAGTGAAAATCAGTTTAATAGTGAATTAATTCTCTACCTGTGTTCCAAGGTCTTCACGCTGTTCCATTCTACCTGACAACTCTGCAATTTACCTTATATCTTTTACTAAAATCTGTTCAGCCTACTGATTACTCCAAACATGGCCTTGTCACTCCTGTGTCCATGACTTTAAGTTCATCATTTACCCACTAGACACTACATCTGAGCTCTGATCAGTTTGCTGTTTGCTTCATGTGTGCACCTTATTTCCCCACCTTAAGAGCCAAAGTACAAAAGTCATGTTTGTAATTTCCTCAATATCCCCTACATGCATGTTATGAAGGCATGAGAGAAAATACTCAATAATTGACAAAATATTGAGTTTATCGATATTGCCAAAATCATATCTGTTATCTTATCTCTCTTGTTCCTTCCAATTCTGAGACTCTGTGAAAGTTGGTGCTAAATCTAGTTTATAGGAAGGAATTTTTCTGCTGAGTTTTTTTCCAGAACTAAAGCTACATAATCAGTTTGAAAACAAAGCATTAATTACATTTTTAAAAGATCTATTCATTCATGGGAAGGAGGAAAAGCAAGTGATTCCAAGTCACAGAGCAATGCTTTTGAAGTTGATACTGGATTTCTTCCACAAATCAGTCAGTTGAAGATAACTGTACATGAATGAGAAGCAATATTGATCTCAGAAGCTAAAAAAATGTAATAATTTTCAATGAGAAATCTTTACAAGTACTGATTTAACTACTGGTTCATTATCTTTTCTAATTTTTAGTTGCTAATTGTGGAGAGAATTTATTCATGTCCAGTGCTCCCTTACCATGGTCACATATAATCCAAGTTTTTTATGATGAAGTTAAAAATTTTAAATATGGAGTTGGAGATATTCGAGCAAATTCTAAAACTGGTCATTATACCCAGGTAAAAACATAATGCCAAAACCTTAATGCTTCTCTTTCTTCTATCATCCCAAACTAATCTTTTTCCTCAGTTTTTCCTGGAGATGCCATATACATCTGAACTATGGTTATCTGAGTTTGTGTATGAAAACTACCCTGCTTTACGAAGCATACATTACCCATCAATAGCCACTATTTCTAGGATATTTTCAAACACCTATGTGCTTTTTGTGATTTTGGATTTACCACAATAGAGTCTTTCAAATAATGGCCATAGGAGTAAAGTAATAAAATTATCTCAGTTATATTTAGGCAACATTAAATTATCTTGAAGCAAGGAAACAAAAGCTTTGAGCTATTTTCACTGAGCCAGTCACAGCTTGAAATGCTAAAGAGAAAATAATAATCATGAAGTATGTACTCATATGCATACAAAGTATTTTTAATAGTATTGAATAAGTAATTTTTTGTATTTTTGTGACACAAAATTAAAGTTATCTTGTGAAAATTGATATATCTGCAGAAAGGCACAAGGTTGACATGATTTCTTATTGTTTTTCCCTGCAAAACTTGAATTGCAGTTTGCTACTTTTCCTGGTGGCCTGATACCCACTTGCCCACTTCTTTGCGAATCACAGGGTGGATCAACTGTTTTAACAAATGTATCATGGATGTATAAAGCTTCCTGTAACTTTAAATGAGGCTCTATAATTGAAAGGAATTTTTTAAAAGAGTAATCATCCAGTTTTAGATGGAAATGTTGGAAATTGGAAGACAATATTTTTCAGCTTTTAAAATTCTCTTCATTGATAACTTTTAATCAGCAATTAAGAAACAAAATGTCATATACTGTGAACACTATCAATTTAATCTAAATGATTTTATTTTAAACTTTTCTCCTGCAGCTTGTTTGGGCCACTTCCCACCAGATTGGTTGTGCCTTAGCCCACTGTCCTCACAAGCACCTCTCCTATTTCTACGTTTGTCATTATTGCCCAGAGTAAGTATTGCACAGAGGATCTTTTTTGGCCTATGGTAGGTCAATGGTCTGCACTTGGGCTATGAACCAACTCCTTTTGTCAATCTGAGCTTATAAGGTAGCTGCATAGACATTGAGCATGGATTTGGAAGAAAGGGGAGCATTGGAAAAGACAAGAAACAAGCAGTATGTTCTAAGGGATGACAAAACTAGGAAGCTGATGGCATCATGCATACAGCATGGGCTCTGTGGACCATCAGACTCAACGACAAACATTGGCATGGTTACTTGCTAGCTGTGTGGGCTTCAGTTCACCAAAAACTTAATAACCTGGAGCTCCTTTCCACTTACCTATAAAGAGGCAGTGGCAATGTATTCAGGGATTTTTATCAGGATTAAATATGATAAGTCATAATAAGTGCCTGGCATAGTTGACATTAATAAATTTGCAATGAAAGAAAAATCATCTAATAAAGAAGCAAGACATATTTGCTCCGATTCTTAGGAACTTCACTGTAAATTTGTCCTCTGTTTGAATGCCCTTTGTCTATTGGAAAGGTGGTCCAATTCTGACTCTTTTCTTCTGCATATATTTAAATCCTGCATAATTTACCTTCAATTTATTTTTATGGCTCCTGCCTTCAGAAATCTTTCCTTTTGTGAGTTCCTGTGACTGTAGTCCACATACACGGTAAAATCTCGAATTCCTTAATGTTGTCACTAATCCATTCCTCCAAATATTTCTTTGCCAGGGGAAACAATAGAAATACAAAGAAGACCCCATATAAAAAAGGAAAACCATGTGGGGACTGCCCTAATAACTGTGATAATGGGCTTTGCAGTAAGTCATTTATGTTCTTTATCAAATGATGATGTTTCCACTTACTCTGATCTTATATGGAAGACAGGCTGAGATTTCACCCTGATACAAGCATGTCCCCATCCTGATTCTGGGCCCTCCTTTTCCTACTTCAGTCCTTCTGCTCTTGATAACAAACACAGAATTAAAAGTTCTGGTGGTAAGTGCAGCTGCTATTTCAGGATGACACTAACTGAAGTAAGATAAAAATAGTCATGCAGGCCTGGCATAGTGGTGCACACCTCTAATCCAAGTGGTTGGGGAGGCTGAAACAGGAGGATGGTGAATTCAGAGCTAGCCTCAGTAACTAAGCCCTAAGCAACTCAGTGAGACCCTGTCTCTAAATAAAATACAAAAAAAGGTCTGTGGATGTGACTTAGTGTTTAAGCACCCCAGGTTCAATCCCTATACAAAAAAAAAAAAATAGTAATGCAAAACAAATTTAAGCCATGCCAAAGTGGAGTTGAATTTTCCATTTAGCTCCCTTTAGAATCTTCAACTTGTCTTTAGTTAAGGAAGGGAAAAACAGATTTTTAGAAACTAACTGACTATAAAAAGTTAGGTAGGGTCAGGCTCAATTTGCTCCTACCCTTAATAAAAATCAGGAAATATAGGAAAAGAAAAAATGGTTCCTCTCTAGCAACCATACATCATGGGAAGCAGGCACCTGATAAAGAATACTGGACTATTTTAAACACATATGTTGAAGGTTCCAGCAAGTTTTCTACTACTCCCCATAAACTACACACACACATACACACACACACACACACACACAGCAGAATCACTGCTAGTCTGGGCTACTTTTCTTTTTGTTTGGTTGCTACTCCACACCTGTGTGTTGTTGCGTGAAACATGAACTGCTTTTATGCTCCTACTTACAACCCTTGCTCTTTTCTATCATTTCTCTGTTGTACAAACTTATATAACAACACACATACCCTCACACATGCATGTGCTGGGCTAATATATTGAGAAATAAATTTATTTCTGTTACTGTACACTTTATTCAAACAGTATAGAAAATTTCTTTGTTTTCTTAAAGCTCTATATTTTGAGAATTCTATATCTGCTACATCAGGTATGTCTATTAAAATAATTTAAGCCTGTTTTCCCTTATTTATATAAGGAGAATTAAAGAAATGAACAATTACAGAGAAAGTGGGTTTTTCTTGAGATGATACAGTTTGGGGAAAGTAATACTATAGACTAAGAAACACCATTTTGTCTTTTGTTTCATTTTAGCCAATCCCTGCAAGTATATTGATAGGTTCTTCAATTGTGCAGATTTAGTCAAAGAATTCGGGTGTGATATAAACATCACAAAAGAAAACTGCAAAGCTACCTGCAGATGCTCTTCTGAGATAAAATAATAACATGGCAACATTTCTTCTCAAGAGTAAAGTGACTCCATTTAAATCCCTGCAAAATTCCATTGTCTTTTTCTTAATGAGTATAGTTTTGAAGCTGTGTTTTATACAATACATCCTAATACCTTCACCCACTGTATTTGTTAATACAAGAATAAGGAAAAATCGGTGATGAGAACAATAAATTCAAAAACTGAATAACAGATAAAAATATGATGCTGAATCTAATAATCTTTATTATAATTGGTAAGACATGTTTACAGCTTTGTGTAATTCACAAATAAATGTGTTCAAAACATTTAAAACCTAGGGCTCAGAAATCTTTTCCTTATTCTAAAGCATTAAAAACTGCATTGGACCAGGTATGGTGGTGCACACCTGTAATCCCAGCAGGTCTGGAGGCTAAGGCAGGAGGATAGCAAGTTCAAAGCCAGCCTCAGCAACATAGCGAAGCCCTAAGCAACTTAGTGATTCCCTGTCTTTAAATTAAAAAAATAAAAAAAGTTTGTGGATGTTGCTCAGTGGTTAAGCACCTCTGGGTTCAATCTCTAATAGAAAAGAAAGAAAGAAAGAAAGGAAGGAAGGAAGGAAGGAAGGAAGGAAGGAAGGAAGGAAGGAAGGAAGGAAGGAAGGAAGGGAAATTGCATTGGTAATGGTATGCACCTGGATAGCTCTTTTCTGACTGGAATGAATAATTCAAAGATGACACAGAGATACTGCAATAAAGTTGGGTTTCCTTGATCTGAATGGAAATCAAAAATACATACAAATCTATGACTTTGAGCAGAAATGTGGAAGAAGTTACTAAAAGGATGATTCACAAACACCCAGTTACAAGACCTAAATCCATTTATATATTTGGAATCAACAATTGAGGGGAAGTCCATGTCCTGAGAAAAAGCTCCAACAATATACTCATGGATATATTTCTTCAAGCTCTCCTCAGAGGAACCCAGGGCCACTTGCAAATGTGACTGGCAATGGAATATGGGGAAAACATTTGGTTTTTCTTATTGGATATTCATTTAAAACTGATATTGTTCTTCAAAGACCTGAACTACCAACAAGTACATGGGTCAGAGTGGAACTGATGATGGTCAAGACAATGAATTTTTACCTAGTGCATCCCATCCCAGATCACCTCCCAAAGGGAATGCAGCCTGATCCCAAAGTATACAGTCACAAGCCGAGCATGGGCTGTGTGTGGACTGTTGAGCATAGTAGCCTCCTGAGGGAATAAGTCTGGCATTAGGAACTCCCTGTGGCATCCTCACAGGGATTGACTGCTGATGCAGGTGAACTTCCCCCTCAGGCCCTGCCAAAGATCCCACCCAGCACCTGAGATGGGTGTGACCTGCCAAGATGTCAACCAATCTGCTGACTGCAAGAAATCATGATCAAGTCTCTGCCCTTGAAACCTTACCCCTGCCTTTGTTGTACCCCCTTAAATAAACCATCCGAGGCATCTTTCATTTACCTAGTTCCAGGACCCATGGAGACTAGATCTATCAGGGGCTTTGCTTTCTGTAAATATATTTCAGAGTATTTGTGCTTTATTATTTACTAATTATTTGAGATTATAAATTTTAGGGTGGCTTGGATTATCCTGGGCAGGAAGAAGAACCCCTTAATGAGATGCTGGTCTTCATCCCCCTTCATACTATATAGTAGAAATAAATATACATAGATATTATCAGAATCCCCACACTAGATCTCTGACCTGAAAATTAAGAGTTCCATGGTATAAAGGGCCAAGTGCAAGCCACTGAAACTACCCATTTATTTCTACCAAGATAGCAAATCAAAACTAAATTCACACTGGATGCAGTGGTACAGCCTGTAATCCCAGGCACCCAGAAGGGTAAATCAAAAGAATCAAAAGTCTTAGGCAACCTGACAACTTAGGAAGACTCTATATCTCAAAATAAAATAAAAAAATTGTAAAATGGCTGATGGAGTTCAATGATAGAGTATTCCTGTGTTCAATCCTTACTACAGAAAAAAAGAAAAATTCACGTCTTAGGTGTTACAGGAATTTGTGTTGTAATCAAGACATAAAACTTCCAGGTGATAATTGTGACCCATCACAGTTTCATGTGTCCATTTCACTAGTGAAACATCAAGATGGTTTACAGAAAATAATTAAATACTCTCACAAACTTTATCATGTGATGGTGCCACCTACAACTGTAATTTTTGATATCATATGTTCACTAGAGTAAACCAATATATTCCCTAGCACCAGGAATATGAATGTATCTATTGACTTAAAATTATTATAAGCAAGATTATCAGAAGCCTACTCTCCCCTCAGTGCTTCTACTAGTATCACCTTTCCTGGATTCACGATACCTTATTTATGCACATGGTATGCCACATAATTTTTAATGGCTTTAATGAAAAGAATAATATTTTGTGCACAATAGACATGATATGCAAATTAATATAATAAACACCCATATATTCACCTGCAACTTAAATAAAATATTATTGAAACTACCTATAAAACTTGCTTATTCCTCTTACCTCTGTCTTGAACTTATTGCATATCATACCCATGAGCATCAATATAGTTTTTCCACATGTATTCTTGCACATACTTAGCATTATTTTTCATATTTTCATACATGATATAAATTCTAGCATCACTATACATACCATCAACTTGAATTTTATCTTAATAGTTGTAGGGGTTCTGTATTTGGGATTGGAGTCTCTGATGGCTTCATGACTGTGGCATACTTGTTGGCTAGGAAGTTTCTGTGCAAAGACACAGAATACCTAGCTGCTAGGAAGTTTCAATGCAAAGACACAGAATGTCTGGCTGCTTGGAAAATTTCTGTGCAAAGACACAGGATGCCTAGCTGCTGTAGCAATGCCCTAATTTGAGGAGGTTCTGTGCTAGAGTTTTATCAGCCTTGACCTTGATCTCAGGCACACAGCTCCTGGAAATCATGAAACTCTCTTGTTAAACAACCACAATGTTTCACCAAGCTTCACTGCACCTGAACCTATCCACATAACAGTAACTTTTGAAAAATAGACTTTCTTGAGAGCTACACAAAGCTCCTAACATTGCACATTGCAATTATAGCATGTAACTGGGGAATAAGCTGCATAATGTTACTAACTCTATAACCTGCCTAATGACATAATGAACAATAATGTACTACTGATACCAGTAACCTCATGTAACCTTTATGATATAAATAAAGCTGATAGCTTGGCCATTCTGCCATTCTGCCATCTTTCTTGCTTCTGCGTATTTTCTCTGTGTCTCTTTTTATTTTCCCTACAAATCGTATGTTTAGAGAGTATTTATTCTGGCATGATGGGCTCTTCTCATTTTCTCTTTTATATAAACATTGGATTATATTCCCCAACACAATTATTAATTCTTCTATCTTCTATCTGTGGTCATTGTATTGTGATCAGTTTTTCAACATCACAAGTCGTTTTACAATAAATATTTTTGTACATATCCTTGGAAACATGCCCCAGCACTCTCTGAGACTAAAATTGTTGGGCCAAAGAGAATTTGCATTTTCATATTTAATGGAAAGTTCCTAATTATTCTCCAAAAGCTAACAGAATAAATTGGTACTCTCTACTAGATTAGGATTTCTAGTTTTTCATATCCTTGAATACTAGTTTTATTACTTTTTTAAAATTTGCGAATATGATACCCTTTATGGTTTAATTTTTTAATTCCTTTAATCATTTGTTAGGTGGCAAATATTTTCCTCTTACTTCACCTTTTGGCAATTCTACTTTAGTAGTTCTTCTACTATCCTCGTTATTGATATCTATTGATATATATATTGATATCTATTGATATTGTGTAAGCAAAAATAACCAACACAGTTTTGGCACCATTATGAAAACACAAATAACCTAGATGGAAGCAGACCTCAAACAGATCAACATGCTTTCCTTTATTCCCCAGCGAAGTCAATCAATCAGGCATTGTAATGGCTCCCCGGTTACAGAGGGTTCTAAGTTTTATAGTTCACAATGAGGGTGGTTTAATTATTGGACACTGAGGCAGAATGTGTTGGTTTGAGCAGTCAGGAAATAAGTTATAAAAAATCCGAAACTCATTGTCACTGGGAGAAGCTGAGAACCCAGTGTTCACTGCTTATCTTCTTCCTCTAGGATCCATTTTTCCCAGAGCTTCACTGTTTGCTTTTCTCCTTCCAGGACTCACTGGCAATGGAAAGGGTCCAAGTCAAGGGCCCAGCATTTCAGTATCCACCTCCTCCCTTCAGGACCCACTGGGATTGGGAAGGGATGAATGTTTGCCTTTGGTGCAGATGCTAGGGATGAACCTGGGAAAGAATGAAAGCTTGCTTTTTTTTCCCCTTGCAGCCCATTTTTACCAGGAAAGAATTTACTAAGGGGGTTTAATGGTTGGCTGATTTCCTCTCTCCTCTGGAGACACAGCGTCTTTCTGTATTTTCTAGGGGCTGTCTTATAGGAACATTATTTTCCATAACCCTTCAATTGGCACTGTATATGTATATGTGAAAGTGTTTGTTTTTTTCTAAATAATTTATAGTTCTTTATACATACTAGATAATAATTATTTATAAGTTATATTCTTTGAAACTATTTTATCCCTGTTTATGGCTTACAGTTTTAAGGCTTTTATTTTTTTTTTATTTTATTCTTTTAAATGTTTTCATCTTTTATTATACATAATTTAAAATTTTGATGTAATAAATTTATTGACCTTTATTCCTTTTTAAAAACCATTTTGCCTTTTATGTTTTAAGAAATCTTCTTTACCTTAATTTGGTGAGATAATCTTCTACTTCTTTTTAAACATATTAAAACTTTTACTTTTCACAGAAAAATGGTAGTTTCTCAAATGCCAAGATGCCTGACAGTGCTGGGTTTTCAATCACTGAGCCACTGTTCAATAGGGCTTCTGGACCTCAAACCTGTTAGCTCTGGGAAATAGTTTAAACCGTTTCTTTGAAATTCCCCTTCCCTTTATTTTCCTTGTTTTTTTCTGAATATTCAGATGTTGGACTCGTTGATTGATCCTCTTGTTGTTTGTTTTTATTTTGTCTCTCATCTTACATTTCTTTGTGAGTGTTCTGCTTATAGAAAGCTTACTTCACCTTCATCTTCTAAACCTCCAACTGATTTTTTAAATGCCTGCTAACAATTTTTAAATTTCTAAAAGCTTTTGGTTCTCTCCATATTCTTTTTTTTTTGCAGGGGGAAGTGGTTCTGGAAATTGAACTCAGGGGCACTCAACCACTGAGCCACATCCCCAGCCTTTTTTTTTTTTTTTTTTTTGTATTTTATTTAGAGAAAGGTTCTCACTGAGTTGCTTAGCACCCCATTTTTGCTGAAGCTGGCTTTGAACTCATGATCCCCCTGCCTCAGCCTCCAGAACCGCCAGAATTACAGACATGTGCCACCACACCTGCTCTCCATGTTTTTTTTTAGCACCTTAATCTTCTCATTATATGTTGCCTCATCTCTCAAATGATAGAAGAAAAACTCAGAAATGAGTTTTAAATCAGTTTTAAATTTGTTTTCAGTATTTTGCCTTGTCCCTATGTCCTCTGAGTTTCCTTTCTTTTTGTTTTGATTTCAAATGGTGTTAAATTTCATCAAATTCATGGTGACTATGGTTGTTTTTTTCCTGTATGAGAGTGGAACACTAAAATGTAGGGCAGAAACTTGGCATGCACAGACACAGCTGCTTGGCAGGAAAGCAAAATACCAGGGTGGTTTTGCAAAAATCTCAGGTATATAATTAGACAAATGTTATCTGATAATTTATATAGATATGTTGTTTTTTGCTGTTCAGTTTATGCAGAGAAAAATCTTAAAAAAAAAAAAAAAAAAAAAAAAACCTTTAACTACAAAGTACAAATCACATTTCAGAATTCTGGGAACTGGAGGAAGATAAAGAGAAGTGCAAATGTTCACTTAGGTCTCCTGTTTTCAGTTTGATGCCTTTTTTTTCAGCCATGCTTGACCTGTCCTGGATAAGGCTTGGTTTAACCAGTCCAAAGATAAACCTTCAGTTTTCTGTTGGGAGGAGGAAAAGATAGTTTTCTGGATGCTCAGAAAATCAGGGATATAATTCTAAATGCTCCCAATATACATTTTCAACCAATTCTTCTTTTGAAAAATCCTATCCACACTTTCAATTTCAGAAATACTTGGTGTTACCATTTCCTGAGATTTCCTTGGGTTCTATATCATGAATCCTCCACTTTTGAACTTTTCCACCATTAGTGTTCACTGGGTTATTGTAAAGTTTAGTCGAGTTTTTGCATTTAACATACCTTATGCATATACATAATAAGAAAAAAATTCTTATTTTCTCCTGTAGAAATTTAAAATTTGTTTAACTCCTTTTCCCTCAACCTCTTATTCCTCTTCTAATTAAATAAGAAACCCATTAAATTATAAAACTTTTTTTTATTCTAAAGTACAATCAAGAATCTTACAGGAGCTGAATAATAAGTTTAGCTACATAAATCCTAATCATATAATCCAGCAATTTTAAAAAGATACAAATAAAAGATAAGGGAAACGAAATAAAATTATGTGATTATCAAAGAGATAAATTTGGCAAAATGCGGACATTGCAAAGCAACATAAACAAGAAAATGCAACAAAAATATGCACAAAAGATGTCATAACACAATTTTTAAAATAACTAAATTATCAATAAATATGAAATGCAGGCCCACTTTTAAAGCTAATTACAAATACAGAGAAAAAGAAGTTGCCATTTTCTATATATCTTATAGATGTGGAATTAAAGCTTTAAAATATCAAGAACTGATAAAAATAGTCACTCTTTTTTATGGGGATATAAATTAATATAGATGTGAAGACAACAAATTGATATTTTAATGCACATATTCTTTGGCAACATGAGCTCTAGGAAATTGTTCAGTAGATATATTTTCTTATGTGTGGAAGATGTCTCAGCATGGTGATTGCAATAGAGTGTGGAATTGTCAAAAGCAAAAAAAAAAATGAAATAATCCAAATACTTAAATTTATTTTTATTTTTTTTTTTTAATTTTTTATTGTTGGCTGTTCAAAACATTACATAGTTCTTGATATATCATATTTCACAATTTGATTCAAGTGGGTTATGAGCTCCCATTTTTACCCCATATACAGATTGCAGAACCACATCAGTTACACATCCATTGATTTACATATTGCCATACTAGTGTCTGTTGTATTCTGCTGCCTTTCCTATCCTCTACTATCACCCCTCCCCTCCCCTCCCCTCCCCTCTTCTCTCTCTGCCCCCTCTACTGACATTCGTTTGTCCCCCTTGTATTATTTTTCCCCTTCCCCTCACTTCCTCTTGTATGTACTTTTGTATAACTCTGAGGGTCTCCTTCCGTTTCCATGCATTTTCCCTTCTCTCTCCCTTTCCCTCCCATCTCTCATCCCTGTTTAATGTTAATCTTCTTCTCATGCTCTTCGACCCTACTCTGTTCTTAGTTACTCTCCTTATATCAAAGAAGACATTTGGCATTTGTTTTTTAGGGATTGGCTAGCTTCACTTAGCATAATCTGCTCTAATGCCATCCATTTCCCTGTAAATTCTATGATTTTGTCATTTTTTAATGCAGAGTAATACTCCATTGTGTATAAATGCCACATTTTTTTTATCCATTCATCCATTGAAGGGCATCTAGGTTGGTTCCACAGTCTAGCTATTGTGAATTGTGCTGCTATGAACATCGATGTAGCAGTGTCCCTGTAGCATGCTCTTTTTAGGTCTTTAGGGAATAGACCGAGAAGGGGAATAGCTGGGTCAAATGGTGGCTCCATTCCCAGCTTTCCAAGAAATCTCCATACTGCTTTCCAAATTGGCTGCACCAATTTGCAGTCCCACCAGCAATGTACAAGTGTACCCTTTTCCCCACATCCTCGCCAGCACTTGTTGTTGTTTGACTTCATAATGGCTGCCAATCTAACTGGAGTGAGATGGTATCTTAGGGTGGTTTTGATTTGCATTTCTCTGACTGCTAGAGATGGTGAGCATTTTTTCATGTACTTGTTGATTGCCAAATACTTAAATTTAAATCAACAAAAGAATTGATTAAGGACATTAGAGTACATCTACAATAGGAATCATCAAACTTTTTCTATAAAGGTTATTATGTAAAAGTTTTAAGATTTATGAGTCACATGAAATTTCTGTTATATCCTTCTTTTTAGAAATATAATATTGCCATACATCCCCTATCTAAAGAGAGGACCACTATAACCAATAAAAATCTTTAATGTGCAAAGGTGGAAATTTTCCATTAACAATGTTTGGTAGAACAAAAAATAATATGAGATTTTTTTTTTCATAGTATTAATGTTCTGTTCTTATTCTAATGAAAAAACGGTGTGGATCAGACAGGTATACTATATACCTATCTTACTTCATTCCTATTCAATGGAAAAAACTCCTTGGTCAATCCAAGGCTAACCATCATGTTTTGCAACACAATTCCTCTTGCTTACACAAAACTCAGAGCAAAGTTTTTTATCCCTTCATGAGAAAGCTCCAAATTGTTTACCTATTAATTCCTTCTCTTCCTCTTCTCCATGTTCTCTTCAACCTACCCATTGAAACTTTTATCTCCTTTACTCCTCTACAATTTTTTCTTATAAAAGTCAGCAATCTCCTTCTTGTGGTGTTCAATTCCCATTATCTTACTTACACTCTCCTTACTCAGCATTTGATGTTGCTTCTTCCTTTACCAACTCATCTCATAACTTCACTTCTAGAAATTTGTTCTGGAGGAATCTGCTTCAAGAAATGCATGTAAATATTTATTTATAAGAATCACTAATCTTGGAACATACCAAATATCCAACAATAGATTATTATATAAGCTCATATATAGCCATGGAGTGGATTTCTATGCAGCCAAAGTTAGACACAGGCATATGAAAATTGGGGACCAAAAAAAATGTTAGCATGTGTTGATCTTTTCCCCAATTCATATGATTAATAAAATGCATATTTCTTTTCTTACAAGTAAACACAGAATAACCTCATACCCATATCTTTGTCAGAATCTTTTCCCCCTTTTCTTTTTCTTTGGTGCAGGGCCCACTGCAGGCTTAACATGGACTCTACCTCTGAACTATACCTCCAACCCTGTCAAAGTACTTTTAAGTACACTACTCAGTTTTTTTGAACAATGCTCCAAATCTTGTTTTGAAGGTATAATATCTGGGTGGGATAAAGAGAAGTATGTGTACTGCCCTCTAATCAATCTATGCTAGAGGCTTTGGGAGTCTAAGCCTTTATAATTGTGAATGAAATTTTGTGTTTCTGTGTGTTGGTGGATTTATATCCGAGAACACATTGTTTTGATCATCTTTTTATAAGGATCTGAGAATTGAAAAATAATAATAATAATTGCGCTGACTAATGCTAAGTTTTATTTTGGTTAAACAAGGCCATGAAAGAAAATTGTACATGGGCCCACATTCTTTTCTCTATTAAATTGCTTTGGACAAGTTGTTCTTATACATTATTCCACTAACTTCACTGAGAAACTTTCCACTAAATGTTTAATAATATTAATTGTGAGGATGTGGTTAAGAAGCTTTTGTCCTCAATTACTCAATGTCTTTTTCATATGAATTCACAGAAGAAATTTTCCTCTAATTTTAGTGCTGAACACAGTGACTTTTCCCAGGTAATCTGTTGTTGTTGTTTTTTCTCCTCTTCATTTTAGTTGGAGAATGTGAAAAAGCTCTGGGGAAACATCTTGCTAGATTGCTGAGAGAAATTCAAAACTGATATAATCCTGTAGAAAGAAACTTGTTGTTAGCTATTAAAATTACAATTCACTTACTCTTTAACCTAGCAATTCCATTTCTGAAGCTTACACCATTCCATAAATACATGCATGTTTAAACATACAAAATTATGTATGTTCAGATGGGTGCAGTGGCACACGCCTGTAATCCCAGCAGCTCAAGAGGCAGGAGGATCTTGAGTTCAAAGCCATACTCAGCAAAAGTTAGGCACTAAGCAACTCAGTAAGATCCTTCTCTAATTATGGGGATGTGGTTCAGTGTTTGTGTACCCCTGAGTTCAATCCTCAGTACAAAAAAAAATATATATATATATACACACACACACACACACACACACACACACATATATATATACACACACATGTATACACACACATATATACACACACACACGTATACACACACATATGTATGTTCAAATATCTTTACTGAAGCATTGTTTTTAATATCACAAAATTATAAACAATGAAATATGTATTAATAGGAGACTCATTAAATATATTTTGGCAGACTCTTATTATAGGACACCATTTACCTTAAAAAATGATGAATAAAGTTTTTTTATTTAGAAAGATCCCCATGATATATAATTCAGTGGGGAAAAAATACAGTACAGTGTGGTAGCTTTTTTCTTTATTCATGATTGCATGAAGATGCTCTGGAAAGTTGTACTAATGCCAGAAACATAAAAGTACTAACAGTGCAGGGGGGTTATGGTAAAAATAGGATTGCTTATATGCATACCATTTTCTTTTAAGAAACATACAAATAGGGCTATGGATATAGTTCAGTTTGTAGAGTGTTTGCCTACCATGTCAAGGCCCTGTTTTCAGTTCCCAGCATCACACACACACACACATACACACACTCAGAGAGAAACATGAGAATATAGTACTGGTCATAGATAAAATAAATACACAATTATACCACAACAAAATAAAATTTAAATTAATCTTAGAAAAACAAAATTTGGCACATTAGTGTTTTTGGACCAACTCTATATTCAAAATTCATAATTTTATAATCAAACTCACTGCTTTTGTCATTAACATATGAAAACTTAAGTTGGACTGTTGAGTAGCATTGTATCATAAACTCAAAGGTGAATAAAGGTGTTAAAATATTAAGTAAGGATTAATTTTATGGTAGATATAAGATGATCCAGCAGATGCGTCATTTTTTAGATTATAATTGATATTAAATACAAATTGAGAAATTCTAATACCTAAATCATGGTTTTCAAGAAAACATATCCAGAAAATGTCTGAGGATGGCAAGGTACTATCTCACCTTAATGAGATAGAACTGGACTTAGGGATGAAAATATTTGATTTGAATCTTAATTTCTTATTTACTAGTTATATGGCCTTGAACAACCTGACCCTATTCCTCATAGTTAATTGGAGACACTAATTAACACCTCAGATGGTTATTCAAAGGGTTGAATGAAATTATGTTTCTGAAAACAAGGGACTGGCCAAAATTAAGTAAAACAACTATAGTTTCAACTTTCACAAAAATAAGAGTTGAAGTATTAAACTTTAAGATCCCTCCTAATTCAAATGTTCCTATTTGTCATTTTAATATGGATCATTCATAGAAACCAAAATAACAGAGGTTAGCAATTTTGATTATTTTTAATCCCTATTTTACTTTAGCTGTCCTGGGGGCTGAGTTTTACTAGTATCAAGAAAAATAACACATGAAAATTAAACTATACTGCAATTTTCCCAAGTGTGAGAACGTTTAAATACTGCTGGTGGCAGTAATGTTTTTCCTAACTTTGAAATTAAATTCATTCAGAGTGCCAGGCATTTGTACTATGGTGCATTTCCCACATCCTTGAAGAAACTGAGGGATTTATTTTCTCAATTAAATATTGAAAAAAAGAAAGATGAATCATTTATATGAATATACTGTATACAAAAAGTTATATATATTGTACATTCTGTATAGCTTCAATGATTTCCAATGTTAATGTAGACTAGGCAAAAATTATTAGTTGACATTACCACCTAGCTCCTTGTCTAAGCAAAAGAAGGTAACTGTGAAATGTATGGGTAAAGAAGGACACGAGAGGCAAATATATTTTTGAAACATTACTAAATATGTTTTTCAAGCACCTTTAATGCATCTGACTGTCTCAGAATCAGACCTAGGTTTTTTCCATTTTTGTTATATTAATATTAATTTAACTCTCATATCTTTCAGAAAACCTAGTACTCAAATATTTAAGCAATATCCTTGGACATTTCATAAATGTAACAATACCTTGCTATAATGCAAAAGAAGAGAAATACAATTAGATTAAATAGTAAAAATATAGCAAAAATATTTTCAGTGACCTACTAATAATCAAACAGAAGAGACTGCTGCCGTGAGTACATACAAAGGTTCCTCATCTCAAACATCTCAGACTTACTCTGTCAAGGACATACCACCATCACAACCAAGATTACTGCCCTCACATCACTGCAGGACAGGCTCTTCTTCACTCCCAAGCTACTACTTCTCAGTGAAGAAACTCACGCATGGAAGAAAAAATGTGCATTTAATCAAAGTTAAATTATATATATATATATATATATATATATATATATATATATATATATATATAAACATAAAAGTACTAACAGTACTTTATTTATATATATATATATATAAAATTAAATTATATTAAATGATATATATATCATATATATAATGAAATATATAGCCATTCCTGTGACTATTTTATTGACATATATAAATGTTTTAAAATGAACTGTATAAACATTTTGAAACTGTGATACACATGAATCATTACTTCAATCGCTATGTATAATGAGTCAATCCAGATATCGAAACAAGTATCTAATGTATGTAGTAAAATACTGTATTTTTGAACCATCAAGATGGACTCCTAAAGTTCTCAGATAGGAACACAAATGTTGATTTAGATAATCTCCATCTGGAAGCCATTTGCACTTTCTGTATACATGGCCGAAGATAATATTTACCTGGGCACAATGAAAATTTTTCAAACATGCTATGATACACACATGTAAAGGACAATTTGTTTTTAAAAATATCAAAGTTTACATCTCAGCTGCATTACCCAAGTTGTAACCATTTCCCGTCCTGAGTTGTGAAAATAAATTTCAGTTTTGCTTATTTTCTTCTTACTTCTACTGAGTTTACAGGATATCCACCAGCTGTTTGTAAAGGATGTGTTTGGATACCATTTCTACCTTTATGTTCAGTAGATGTCCTAGGATTACAGAATGTATTCTTTTCTATTTTTAGATATATCAACAAATTTTACCACACACACACACATATAAACATATTTATTATATATTTTTATAAACATACACATATACACTAAATATATCATATGACCCTTTAAAATTATTTAAGTCATCTCATAACAGTTTCATAAATACTACCATTTATATATAACAAATTAATAATAAATAAAAGATAGAAATTTAAAAATAAACTGTAAGAATCAGGATCAAATGATGTACTTAAAGTAATAGAAGACTGTGCCAAGAGTATGAATCATAAAACCAGATAGGGCTTGAAACCTTATACTTTAGTTTATAAGCTATGGGATTTGGGACAAATTAATTTCTATAAGCTTTAACTTTAAAAAGAGATGGACAACAATAATAATACTGTTCATGAAGCATGGTTGTAAAAGTTAATAATAGCTTAAGTAAAGAGACTGGCATATGATTGCTGTTGTTATTGCTATTCTATCATTTTTATTTTCATCATCCACAAATTGTAAAGATTCACTGACATTTAGGGATTTATCTTCAATGGAAAGTACAAAAAGAAGAGCACTATCATCTACAGGTTGTAACCTAATGGTCATAAGGAAAGGTCATCCATGCTCAAATATTACTGTACCACAACTCAGATTTTACCAATGCTCAATCCTTTGTCTTAAACTACAGAAAGTCTGGCTGTTAAAATTCAAATAATACTAGGGTAAGATTTAAATCATAGAAGAAGAAAGAAGGAAGCTGGCATATACAACTTTCATCATCTTTCCCTTAGATGCACTTTTCTGAGATATGTGGATTCATGTAAACTTTTTGCAGATTTCAGCCAAGATCTGTCAACTGCAC
Organism: Marmota flaviventris; assembly: GCF_047511675.1. Lineage (NCBI taxonomy): Eukaryota > Metazoa > Chordata > Mammalia > Rodentia > Sciuridae > Marmota > Marmota flaviventris. The sequence continues at coordinate 104,576,161 of NC_092503.1, forward strand.
TTGTGAAAGCTGTTACTAGCTTAGTGATGTACACTTCCATGTGTGCTCTCCCTCCTCCTTTATCCCGCTCTCCTTTCTCCCTCACTCCTGCTTCCCTGGAATTGCATTCTTCAATAAATTTAGCACTTAAGTTCTCTTCTCAAGCTTTGTTTTCCAAATAATCTGAACTAACAATCTTAAATAGAATCCACAGGGGAAATACCATGCAATAGACCATAATGCAGTTAACACCTTTTGCAGTGGAACAAGGAACATAAGTTTCCAAACTCTTTTAATCAGCTTGTCCATTGCTGTGGTCAAAAGATCTGACAAGAACAATTTTAGAGGAGGAAAAGTTTATTTGGTGCTCACAGTTTCAGAGTTATCAGACCACAGAGAGCCCACTCCATTGCTCTGGGCCCAAGTGAGGCAAAACACCACTGCAGAAGGATGTGACAGAGAAAAGCAGCTCAGGAAATGGCAATCAAGAAGCAGAGAGGGGCTAGGGTTGTGGTTCTGTGGTAGAGTGCTCACCTAGCATATGTAAGACCCTGGGTTCTATCCTCAGCACCACATAAAGATAAATAAATAGAGGTATTGTGTCCATCTACAACTAAAAAGTATGGGAGAGGGAGTGGGAGCTGCTCTTACCCTCAGGAAAATTAAAGCTCAAAGGCAAACTCCCAGTGACATACATCCAACAGCCACACTCTACCTGCATACTGTTACCACCCATTAATCCATATCAGTGCATTAATCCACCGATTAGGTTAAGCCTCCCCTAACCCAATGATCTCACCGCTGAACATTCTTACATTGTCTCACACACGAGACAATCTTCAACTGAAGAGTGAACTAATAGGCAAATGAAAAGACAGAGAAGAGCTCATATAGGTTGGTGTTATGGTTTAGACATGTTTCCCAAAAGCTCAATTTTTTTTCCATTTTCACTGCTATAAACCCAATCAATAAACAGCCATTTCTCAAAAGAAGATACAAATGGCCAACAAATACATAGAAAATATTCAACATCATTAGCAATTGGGGAAATGCAAATCATAACCAAGAATAAAAATAATAATAAATGCTGGAGAGGATATGGAGGAAAAGGAGCAGTTTTACACTGTCGGTAGGACAGTAAATTAGTGCAATACTATGGAAATCAGTATGGAGTTTCCTTAAAAGACAAGGCATAAAATCACCCTATGACCCAGATATACCACTTCTTGGTATTTACCCTGAAGAATTAAAGTCATCTTACTACAGTGATACATGTCAATGTTTATAACGACACAATTCACAATAGCCAAACTATGGAACCAGTCTAGGTGTTCAACAATGGATGAATGTATAAAGAAACTTATGTACATACAAGAATACACCATGGTGAATCTTATTATCATATACATATATAAGAAATTAATTTTAAAAAAAAACTATTGGTAAATGGCAGAAAGATCAATAGAGGGAAGGGAGCAGGGGGTAGGGAAAGGGAAGGGGAAGAAGAGGTACTGGGGCCTGAATTAGAATAAGATATATTCCGTGCTTGTGTGATTATATCAAAAAGGATTCTACTGTCATGTGTAACTAAAAAGAGCCAATAAAAGAAAAGAAAATGCAGTATGTGTACATAATGAAGTTTTATTCAGCCATAAAGAAAAATGAAAGTATATCAGTTATAGGAAAATGGATGGAACTAAAGACCATCATTTTAAGCAAAAGAAGTCAAACTCAGAAGGTCAAGGGTCTTGTGTTTTGTCTATATGTGGAAGCTAAGGAGGAAAAAAACTAAAACAAAGTTTGAGTGAATCTCCTAAAAATCAAAAGAAGATCAGTAGAGGAAAGAAACTAAGGGGTGACAAGAGGAGAACGAAGGGGGAAGTGCTAGGAAGTGATACTGGACAAATTATATTGTTATATTGGGTGCCTATACAAATATGTAATAATCAATACCATCAATATGTACAACTATAATGCACCAAGAAAGGAAAAGAAGAAATTTTTTTAAAAAAAAAATTTGTTCAAACCACCATTTTTTAATAATGGACCCTGAAAAAAACCTTTACCTGTTCTCTCAACTTTTGTTCTTTTTCCTATGACCTGATTCATTCTCATGGAAGTCATAATTTAAAATAATTTGTATCATGCAATTCCACTTTCAACAGCTTCTGGTTTGTAACCTAAATCCAAAGCCCTCTTTCTTCTCTTCCTCATTTACCATTCTCTTTTGCTTTAATTGATATTTGATCACAATGATCTAAGACCACAACTAAACAACTTTATTGCAATCCAAACCATCTCATAAATGATCATTTTTTTCAATGTTCTGAAGATTGAAACAATAAAGTTTCATGATAGCAAGAATCAAAGAATGTTTTTAAAAGCTTGTAAAAATTATCCACTAACTGAACAAAAATAACTTAGAGTAATTGGATTATTAGTTGAACAGGGGTAGTAGTTCCCCAGTGAATAGTACTGGGACAGTAAAGTTACCCATGCTCAAGAGAGAACATTATACTCTACTAGGATTTTTTTAAAGTGTATATTTGGCTTATTTTTACCTTCTTTTTCATTTCAGTTTTTTCCTTAATTACTTAATGACACTGTTATTGACAATAGAGTTTTAAGGTTTATGTTCAAATTCAATAACTCTGATACTTAGGGCATACTTGTTTTTTGCCCCACGTTCTTCTTCGCACACAGAATACCTCAATTCGCACAGGCTCTGTAAGTGGGCTTTTGAATGATGACATGCATAAAAGAAACATTATGTTTTCCTCCATTCGTTCATAAATAATTTGATCACTCTGTCAATGTTTTCTGAGGGAGATACTATGTCCCTTTGCTAGGTGCTGAGGAACACAAAAATGAATCAGACACAGTTCTTACATTCCAGAAACACATACAGGAAAATCTATGTAATCAAAAACAAATCAAATCATAATCATAATCAAAAACAAATACTAACAAGTTTGTCCAATATGTTTTTTGTCAGGAAATGTGTAAGTTTTAAGACCAATGTTATTTTTGAGTAGTACAGCACCTGCTCAGCATGGGAAAGAAAGGCCCAGGGTTCAATATCCAAAAGTGAAAAAGTTAGTGCAATTAAATTCCCTTGCCTGAATGGCAAAGACTTCTTTAAAGAAATGCTTGTGTTAGGTGTTCAAGAATGGACTCAAATTTGCTAGGTTGATAAAGTATCTTGCAGACAGGAGGGATAAATGTACAAAAGAGAAGAACCAAACTACCTGGTGTGTTTGGGAAACTCAATAGCTATGGTACAAAGAGGAAAATGGGCTCACACAAAAGCAATTGGAGAGAAATCCTAAACACTATACAAAGTTTAATTGAACCCATGCTTTAAGACAAATGTGCATGTTCCATGGTGAGAAGGAACATTACCACTGGAGGGAAATCACAGGTAAATGTTCAAAGACTAATGACAAATTTGTGTGACTCGACCTTAGAGTATGATACCAGAGACCAAGTGTAAACGACTGCAAAAAAATCTGGGGCTGTCATCATAGCCAATGGGGAGCAAGTGAAAGTCTTTTGCATACTGTATTTTTATAAACACACCTAGAAATGGAATGGAAGATGAACAGATTTAGGGAGAACAAGAGGAGCCATCACAGGAGATAATGTAAAAGACCATAGTAAATAAGAATGCCAGGTGTGATTTGAAAAATCCTGTGGTAGGTTAACGTACTGTGACCTTAGGCTTAAGGAAGAAGAGAAAGACAAAGCAAAGATGACTCAAATCTCTAGGCTAGGATAAAAAGTGGAGGAGGATGCCACTGTAACTGGGAACATGGGAGTAGAAGTTGTTTTTGAGTTAGAAAGTGGTGAGTCTAATTTGAGACACTCCAAAGTTTAAATGTCTGCAGAAAATGCAATAATTTATTGAACACAAGACTCTGGGCCTCAAAGTAAATAATATAACTGCAAACATAGTTTTCACATGGAAACCTAAGAAGTAGATGAAGTGATAGAAGGAGAGTGTGTAGAAGATAAAGGAAAATATTAAAATGGCAAGCAAGAAGTTATTCTTATTCAACATGGAAAATATTTCAGGCTTTTTGTGAAATTTAAACTATTCAAAACTCATAATCAAAAACAAATCTGCCTTTCTGTTTCTTCCTCCTATAATTCTTTATCAACCAACCATCATTCAACATTCCCATTTAATGATTTTCTTTCCATAGTAGAATAAAAGACTCTATACTGGTTAAGAAATAGTTCTATAAAACAGAAAGCCATTGCCCCCTGCTTACCACCCTTGCAGAGATAAGAAATTCTGAGATACAGCCAGATACATGACAAAAAAAGAAAAAAAGAATAAAGTATAGCTTCCAGGATACAGATGTAAATTCAGGCATTAGAAGGCTGTTATTCTTTACTAAACTTCTAGAAAACCATTAGACAACAAAAAGCTTAGTTTTCCATTTGAAACTGTCTGATGAACAATGTGGCCCACAAGGCCCAGATGATGAAATCCACCTACCTCTGACTCTCTGCTCCTGCTACCCCTCCTTGGCAAGCTGTCATCGCCTAGATTGACTTTACTGTACTTTTATAACATGACAGTTCCTTTACTGTTGCAGGACATGCTACTCCAACTACCAAGAGGACGTTCTCCCAGATATGTACATGTCCCCAGGCAGCTTCATTTCATTTAGGACCTTGTTCAGAAGCTAATCATCTTCTCAGAGAAATTATCTCACACATACTCACAGATAATCAATCACATAGCTCTCACTATCTCACCTCTTACCCTTATCCCACGATTATTGTTAAGGTTATATTATAAAAAAAATTTTATTGTTTATCTTTCTCACCCACAAATCTATAAGCAGCCAGGAGGCTGGCACTTCTCTTTTATTTACTATTGTATGTCCAGAACCACAGCTGGGGCTCACTGAGAAGTTTTTTGACAGAATGAATAAAGAAATTGATTTATTGCACTTCAAATCTCAAATATTCCTCCATGACTTTCTATGCATTGTGGAAAAAATAGGTTGATGTTCACACAAAAATGAAATGAAACTAATGAAAACTGTTGTCTCCTGATTTTGCCTTTAAATTGTAGGACTAGAAATGCTCAATAAAGAGCTCCAGCCTCAGATAATATGGACGGGGGTATAGGACTTGTGCATATACTCTTAAGATGATATAATTAAAAGAGTTGCAGAAAACTGGAATGAAACTCTCACTAAGTTTTTTGTGACTGTATATTCTTAATCAACAAACCCAAACTGTAATACTATATATGGGCTGATGAATATTTTCAATATTTTTTAAGGATTTTCTAGTTGTAGTCGGATACAATATCTTTATTTTATTTATTTATTTTTATGTGGTACTGAAGATCAAACTTAGCACCTCGCACATGCTAGGTGAATGCTCCACTGCTGAGCCACAGCCACAGCCCCGATTATTTTCAGTATTTAAAGTGGGATCCTTATAATCAAAATAGTGTGTAAAACTAGGATTTTTAGGTCCCAAATACTGAAGTTCTATCAATAAACAATCAGTTATTCAATTATTTTTTCAGCTTAATCATCCTTTCACATGATTTTGTTTGTGCTTTGTTTTAACATTAATATAACTAAAAGTGCTATATTGGCCAATTTTTGGTTCACTTGTTTGTTTCAAGTAAAAGGAGTCCTCACATTCATGAATGAATTAATTAATGTAACTACATCTCAGTTTCCACCATCTATGGTCATATTGATCTAATTGTAATTTTGGTTTTTCAAAGTAGAATAATAAATATATTACAAACTGCTTCAAGTATTTTCTTGAGACCACTATAAATGTATAGTAGAAAAAAATAATGAAAACTAACATTGGCTGACAACCTACTTTTAAGCCAAACCCTGTAAAATCTTTCCCATTTTATTTTTACAATGCAAGTACTCTCAATTTCTAAAAAATGAATTAAAATTCATTTTTTAATTGACCAAGTTTTTCAAAACTAGTCAATTCCAAAATTAATATTTCAGAAGAGTTTTAATTCCAGAGGTCTTTTCCCTTCATACAAGCAACATGATTTCTCAGGAGGGAAAACCAAGATACAAATTAGAGAACTGGGTTACCTTGAATGACAGGCAGGCAGGGACAGTAATAAAATTAACATTGACTCTACCCCTATGGAGTTTAACCCTTTGTGTGTATGTGTACAAAAATGTCACATTCACCTTCTTATACAGGACATAAACTTTTAATATTTGTTCTAATAATCATTCCAGTAATACAATAACCCACATTGATAAGACACCTAGGTTGAACATATATTCTGTGTCACAGGAAAAACGACCACAAAAGAGACCACAGCTTCATCTGAACATCATTCTCTAACTAGAGTCCAGTTGCCTCATCACAAAGCATTGCACACCATCCTCAGAGATTCCAGAAAAGAAAAAAGTTAAACCTGTAGGGCAAGGATTTTTTTTTACTGGATGGTCCAGCAAGGGCAAGGATTATTCTCTCTTACTTGGATGTTCTTACCTGTCTCCCTTTGCCAGGTGATTCTTCCCAATTGTTTATAATTAAAGCTAAACCTAACCCCCAAAACCATCTAAAATGGAAGCAATCAGGGAAAAAACCAAACTCTCTCCTGTTCCAGGATGAGCAGAGCCACATCTGTGAGGTTTCTATCATCAACCACCTCCCTACCCCCTCACCAAACAGGCAGGAACAATACAAGATGTCACTAGACCCTTTGCTCTATGTCAGAATCAGTAAATAGTAGGGGAAGAGAAGGTTCTGCACATAGAAATAAAAAGGATGCAAACAGAGTTGAGCCAATGCAATCATCTATAATTTAAAAAACTAATAAATATTTTAGAAAGGATTCAATATTACTTTTGATGCTGCTTTTATTTTATATGTAGTTTCAAACAAGGAATCCTGTGTGCTATATAAATACAGTTTCAGAAACAGAAAATGAGCAACTCATGATAACTGTCCAGAGGATTCAAAGGAATTTTATATCAGACATAAAGGTAACATGAGTAGCATTTCTATAGATGACAGAGGCTAATACTGGAGTTAAAGAAAGATTGATATTAGTCGAATAGGTCTTCAAATTATTATTTAATAATTCTGCTGTTAACACATGAAAGTATAAGAATGAACATACATATATTTGCTTAACTTGTGTATTAAATTTTAAATTGCATTTCTTTTTCTCCTAGGAAGATCATTTATTTAAAGATACATCTTAAAGGATAACATTAAGGTCATTAATAGACTACTAAAATTCATACATAGTTAAAATACTACTTCAGAGTATATATCAAAATTTAAATTATTACAGCCAAATATAGTTCTGTTAACCCAACAGTCTTGGGAAGGGGGGGGATGGCTTTTTAAAGACAACAGCAAAACAAAAATATTTACAGAGGCTTATATATTTTAAAGGATTAATTATAATGTTTTATTACTAATTGTAATGGCAAATTTACTTTCATGGACCTTGTACAGACTTAACAATGAAATGGAAAGATTTTTTAACTAATTTCATAAGTGTTTTCAGTACTGTGGCAATATCACTTCTCTCTAAACAGCTTAGTGAATATTTTTATATATGTAGAGTAAAATGCATAATCTAGTAATTATGCTAATAAAACAACTTTTAATAATGATAATCTACTCCAAAATTTCAACATTAAAATAGCCCAAAACATAGTATTCTATTGAGTTAAATGTAATTTTGACTATGTAAACTATTTCCTAATATTTTTTAAGACAGCCAGTTACAGAAAAGGAAAGAAGAATGAAGGAAGGAAGGGAGTGAGGGAGGGAGGGAAAGGGGGAGGGAGAAGCTGATAGGAAGATGAAAAACACAGGCAGAAAATAGCCAAAGTAGATACTTTCATTGGAATAGAAACATGTTTGTAAATGAGTTGTCATAATGATGTGACACAGTTGAGTGGCAAATGATAAAATTATCCCAAAAGAATTCTTAAAATCAGCAAATTTTAAATCGTTAGTGGAATTGTTTTTAATGTAATTGTAGAAGCAATCTTGTTGCAAAATTCCATTTTTTTTTTTTAGTTTTATAATCCCTTGCTCCAATACCAGTGATGGTTTTTCCTAATGTGAGACAGTAATTCATTTAAAAATTTTATTTTCACCAGAAAAATTCTAAACAAAAACAAGTGAGTGAGACTGACAGCCTACTCCCATGCCTTTACCTTGGCTTGTGAAGTGAAGGTGCTGCTAGAGGAAGCTCTGAGAGGTAGAGGAAGAGAGTAATGGTGAAAAAGAATTAAGTCTAGAAGGTCACGGGAGATGAGATGCTTTATTTTGAAGCCTAAAAATAGCACTCCTATTAGGAGGAAAATGTGCTAAATGAGGCATTAGCAAAATGCTGAGTTACAGAAATATTTAAACCTATATTTGTGATCAAAAGATATAATCTTCAGAAGTGCTAAGTTTATATGGAGCAAATCAGTATTATTTTTTGAAATAATACTGGCTTTCTCTATACTTTTATGTTTTACTTTATGAATGTGAGAAAAGGTCTATATGCTTTTCTTGATTATCAATATGGTTCTTTTTTTATAATTTTGCCTTTTCTCTTTTTAATTTTATTTTTTATTTGTTCTAATTAGTTATACAGGACAGCAGAATGCATTCTGACACATTTTATACAAATGGAGCACTATTTCTCATTCCTCTGTATGTGATGCAAAGTCACACTAATCCTGTAATAATACATGTACATAGGGTAATAATGTCTATCTCATTCCACCATCCTTCCCACCCCACACCCCTCCCCTCCCTTCAGTCCCTTCTGCCCAATCCAAAGTTCCTCCCTTCTTCCCTACTTGCTCCCCACTATAGATCAGTATCAGCATATCAAAGAAAGCATTCAGCCTTTGGTCTGGGGGGATTGGCTTATTTCTCTTAGCATGATATTCTCCAGCTCCAGCAGCTTACCTGAAAAATGCCATAATTTCATTCTTCTTTAAGGCTGATAATATTCCATTGTGCAAATATACCACATTTTCTTTATCCATTCATCTGTTGAAGGGTATCTAGTTGGTACCACAGTTTAGCTATTGTGAATTGAGCTGCTATTAACATTGATGAGGCTATGTCTCTGTAGTATGTTGATTTTAAGTCCTTTGTGTATAAACCAAGGAGTGGGATCGCTGGGTCAAATGTTGGTTCCAATTCCAGGTTTCCTAAGAAATCTTCATACTGCTTTCCAGAGTGCTTGCATCAATTTGCAGTCCTACCAGCAATGATGAGTGGACCTTTTTCCCCAAATCCTCACCAACACTTATTGTTGCTTGTATTCTATAATTGCCATTTTGACTGGGGTGAGATGAAATCACAGTATAGTTCTGATTTGCATTTCTCTAATTGCCAGAGATGCTGAACATTTTTTCATATATTTGTTGATCGATTATATTTCTTCTTCTGTGAAGTGTCTATTCAGTTAATGCACCTGTTTATTGATTGTGTTATTTGCTTTTTTTGGTGTTTTTTTTTTTTTTTTTTTGAGTTCTTTATATATCCTGGAGATTAGTGCTCTATCTGAGGTGCAGGAGATTAGTGCTCTATCTGAGGTGCAAGTGGTAAATATTTTCTCCCATTCTGTAGCCTCTCTCTTCATGTTATTGTTTCCTTTGCTGTGAAAATGCTTTTTAGTTTGATCCCATCCTATTTATTGATTCTTGATTTTACTTCTTGTGCTTTAGGAGTCTTATTAAGGAAATCAGGTTGTTAGCTGACATAATGAAGATTTAGGCATACTTTTTCTTCTATTAGGCTCAAGGTCTCTGTTCTAATGACTCAGTACTTGATCCACTTTGATTTGAGTTTTATGCATGATGAGAGATAGTGGTTTAATTTCATTTTGCTACACATGGATTTCCAGTTTTCCCTGCACCATTTGTTGAAGAGGCTATCTTTTCTCCAATGTATATTTTTGGCACCTTTTGCTAGTATGAGATAACCATATTTATGTCAGTTTGTCTCTGTGTCTTCTATTCTGTTCCACTGGTCTACATATCTATTTTGGTACCAATACCACGCTGTTTTTTTTTTTTTTTATTGCTCTGAAGTACAGTTTATGGTCTGGTATCATGATGCCTCCTGCTTCACTAGAAGATACAATCTTAAGTAATGTTTTCTTGGGAAGAAATTCAAATATTTTGCCCATTATCTTAACTCACTTATTTCTGTTTAGATTTTTTCTGGTGAAAAATGTGTTTTTCTGATATAACTCTCTCTCACTCTCTCTCTCTCTCTCTCTCTCTCTCTCTCTCTCTCTGAGTTTGGGGTTTTTTTTGTTGTTGTTGATTTATAGATATTCTTTATCTCTTTTAGGTATTAATTCTGTATTACATACATGAGTTGCAAATATCTTTCTTCCATGATGGGGGTAGTTATTCCCTCAGTTGATAGTGTCTTTTGACAGACAAAAGTTTTTAATTTTGATAAAACCCAATTTAACTACTTTTTCTTTTGTTGCCTGTTTGTGATATCATCTAAGACATCATAGCTAAATTCAGTGTCCTCTATGTTTTCCTTAAGACTTTTGTATTTTAACTCTGTTTTTTTTTTTTAAGTTTGGCACATGATGGTATGTTTTAAATTAATTTTATATGTAAGGGCTCAACTTCATTCTTTCATATATAAAAATTCTGTTTTTTCAAAACCATTCATTGAATAGATTGCCCTATTCTATCATATGGTATTCTTACTCTTGTTGAAAATCTTTTGACCATAAATGAGTTTATTCTGTGCTCTCTTTTCTTTGCCATTGATCTACATATGTTTTCTTTTGCTCATATCATACTGTGTTGTTTGCTGTAACTTTTTTTTTCTCTTTTTTTTATTGGTTGTTCAAAACATTACAAAGCTCTTGACATATCATATTTCATACATTTGATTCAAGTGGGTTTTGAACTCCCAATTTTACCCCAAATACAGATTGCAGAATCACATCGGTTACACATCCACATTTTTACATAATGCCATATTAGTAACTGTTGTATTCTGCTACCTTTCCTATCCTCTACAATCTCCCCTCCCCTCCCCTCCCATCTTCTCTCTCTACCCCATCTACTGTAATTCATTTCTCTCCTTGTTTATTTTCCCATTCCCCTCACAACCTCTTATATGTAATTTTGTATAACCATGCAGGTCTCCCTCCATTACCATGCAATTTCCCTTTTCTCTCCCTTTCCATCCCACCTCATGTATCTGTTTAATGTTAACCTTTTCTTCCTGCTCTTCCTCCCTGCTTTGTTCTTAGTTGCTCTCATTATATCAAAGAAGACATTTGGTATTTGTTTTTTAGGGATTGGCTAGCTTCACTAAGCATAATCTGCTCTAGTGCCATCCATTTCCCTGCAAATTCCATGATTTTGTCATTTTTAGTGCTGTATAATACTCCATGGTGTATAAATGCCACATTTTTTTTATCCATTCATCTATTGAAGGGCATCTGGGTTGGTTCCACAGTCTAGCAATTGTGAATTGTGCTGCTATGAACATTGATGTAGCAGTATCCCTGTAGTACGCTCTTTTAAGGTCTTCAGGGAATAGTCCGAGAAGGGCAATAGCTGGGTCAAATGGTGGTTCCATTCCCAGCTTTCCCAGGAATCTCCATACTGCTTTCCAAATTGGCCGCACCAGTTTGCAGTCCCACCAGCAATGTACAAGAGTACCCTTTTCCCCACATCCTCTCCAGCACTTGTTGTTGTTTGACTTCATAATGGCTGCCAATCTTACTGGAGTGAGATGGTATCTTAGGGTGGTTTTGATTTGCATTTCTCTGACTGCTAGTGATGGTGAGCATTTTTTCATGTACTTGTTGATTGATTGTATGTCCTCCTCTGAGAAGTGTCTGTTCAGGTCTTTGGCCCATTTGTTGATTGGGTTATTTGTTTTCTTATTGTTTAATTTTTTGAGTTCTTTGTATACTCTGGATATTAGGGCTCTATCTGAAGTGTGAAGAGTAAAATTTGTTCCCATGATGTAGGCTCCCTATTTACCTCTCTTATCGTTTCTCTTGCTGAGAAAAAACTTTTCAGTTTAAGTAAGTCCCATTTGTTGATTCTTGTTATTAACTTTTGTGCTATGGGTGTCCTATTAAGGAATTTGGAGCCCGACCCCAGACCCAAAAGGGTCTACAAAAAAACTACTAGAACTAATAAATGAATTCAGCAAAGTGTTTGCTGTAACTTTGTAGTAAGTTTTGAGATCAGATAATATAAGCTCTCCAACTCTTTTCTTTCTTTTACATTGTTTTCACTATTTGGAGTCCCTTAGGATTTTACAAAAATTTTAGGATGAATTTTTCTAATTCTACAAAAATAAATCATCTTTTGTATTTTGAAAGAGATTGCATGAACTCTGTAGTTCACCTTGGTCTTCTTGACATCTTAATAATATTGTCTTCCAATCCATGAATACTGATATCATTGTGTGCTGGTTACCAAACCCAACACACACACACACACACACACACACACACACACACTCATTGCAAAAATAAAATTAAAAAGAAGTTTATATGGGAGGTTAAAAAAAAGAATTTAAAAAATAGATTAGAATATAATAGCTGATATCATATATATGGTATCACCATTCTCTTCAATCTGTTCTTAGAACAATATGAATTTTATAAATTTCAGAGATGTAAATAGTTAATAGAATAGTTTTAAGTTTGAATATGGTTCAGTAGTCATAGCTGTAACCCACATAAACTTAAGTTGCTTGTGTTCTTCATTAATTAAGGGGTTCTGAAACTATGGTTTGAAAGCTGCTGCCATATATATCCAATTCATTGTATATAATCAAGAAATTTCACATTCAGGCTTCCAAATAGGGTAACAGAAAAAGTAGTCACTCAAGTTATTTCCCATGTTCTTTTAGAAACACAGAAAAACAAAAGCATTGTTTGCTGGAAAGGGGAATAGGATTTATTTAAAACACATTGCCAAGTAAACTGTTGTTGTTTATTTTTATGTCACTAGTCCTTAGCACTTGCCTAGTTCCAAGAAATATGTTCAAATAAAAATGCATTAACTTGGAAAATAAATTAAATAAGGAAAACAAAACCTGTGAGAAAAATGGTAAGCTTCAGTTCTCCTATTAATCCAAAACATAACCCATGTGGATTGTAGATTAGTCACTGCAAATTCCATGCTAATATAATTGGTTTTACGATTGAGAGAAATACATGAAGGGAGGTAAGCATGCTGAGATCTGAAGGTACTGGTCTAGAACTATCAGATTTAAGAAGATATAGAGATTCGTGAGGGATTTGCTTAAAATTCAGAGCTTCAAATGTCACCTTCAAGGACTCTGATTAAGTAGGATCTAGGAATCTGAATTTTAGCTAGCATCCTGGATGTGGCTGATGTAGGTTCTCTACAGATCATGTTTTGAGAAACACTGCACTGTACAAGGTGCAAGTGAGGTCAGAGTTTATTAAGATCATGTGAATCAAATGCTAAAAAAAAAGCCACAGTTAAGCTATGAATACCAGGATGGTATTAAAAATAATAAGTCAACCTACTCCTCAGTAAAGAATAATAAGGTGAGTTGATTGCAGGGGGTTAAAAGTTTAAAGTGAGTGACTAATGGCATTGCCTGAAGGAAGGATATTGTCAGAGCTTGTTCCTGGGAGATGACAGTTCAGCATTACTCTTGAAGATGTACATTTAATGAAACAGATTTTTACTCTTTTAAGGATGTATCTGCTCCATTTGCTATTATGTCTGGACTCTGTTCTTCATCACTCCATGCAACAGGTAGGAGCCATAAACATGGCACAGAAAAGCAGACTGAAACTGTCTCTGCACATAGTTCCCTGAACCATAAGAAGTCCCTGCAAATGTTCTGCCCTATCCTAATCCTGATGAATCTTTTATTAATCTGTGAAGGAAAAAAAGAAAAAGACCATAAGGAGTGAAAGTAGAATAAAAATGTACATATTTATACTTATTTTTTTCTTCTCCTTCCTTCTCCCTCCTCCCTCTCCTTCACTGATCTTTTTTGCTGTTTATGCATAGTTATTATTTATTTATCTATTGTGGATATAGTGTTTGTACTTAAAAGCAACAAAGAAAATTACACAGCAAATTAATAAATAGAATACAAAATAGTACTAGATTTTAAACCAGGTATTCAGAAATTCTTACTGAAATGAATAATATTATTTTTTGGTTTATATTTCAACTTTACCAAGCACATTCCTATTTGGTTAGCTTGATAATTTAAAAATATCAATTTAAAAATGTTATACATACACAGTGTAATATTATTGAACCTTAAAGTAGGAAACCCTGCCTTTTCTGATAACATGGACAAACTTGAAGGACATTATCTAAGTGAAATAAGCCAGACATAGAAAAAACTATTTCACTTATCTGTGAAATCTAAAATAATCAAACTCATAGGAGCAGCAAAATGATGGTTTCCAGAGGAGGGTGAATTGGGAGGTACTGGTTGAAGATTACAAAGTTTCAATAAACAAAGGGAAACAGTCCTAGAAACTAATTTTAACATGGGACTGTCATCAACAATATTGCATTGTATGCTGGACATCTATCCAGAGGGTAGATCATAGGTGTTTGTTTCAGAGAGAGAGAGAGAGAAAGAGAAAGAAAAGAAGAAGGAAAGAGGAAAGCACCATTGTTATGTGATGTGATGAATACCTTAGTTAATTTGTGATAATTGTTTTACAATAAAAATACAAACAAAAACATCAAATTATACACCTCAAATGTATACAATTTCTATTGTCAACTATATCTCAATAAGTCCAGAAGGGAAAGAACAAAAGAAAGTGCATATCTTTGAGAGATAACTGTAGAAGCCTCATGAGTGAGCTCAGAGCACAGTACTACATCACAAGACTGGAGCACTTGTGTTCATCCTTATGTATCTCTTGCTTAGGTTGATGCTTCATTGTCTGACTTAATCCCTGAAAATGAAGTGATACAAAATATAATCCTTGATCTTCACAATGAATCAAGGTCATCAGTGATACCGTCAGTAAGTAATGTGCTGAAAAGGGTAAGATCAACACACACAAGGAAAAGCGTTAAAATATTTCACCACAGCTTCTCCTCAAACCAAAAAGAATTGTTTTCAGCTTGTTGTTAACTACTGCATGAGATTTCCCACAAACTTCAGCTACATTCTATAACTTTACTTACCTAAAAAACTCTTAAGACTTCCATACGCCATTCTGTCCTTTTGAAATATCCCACTTTTTTCTACCTCACCTCATCTTGCTTGAAGGAAATCTTACTGGTCTTTGGAAGCCAATCTAAAATGTTCTCTTTTACATGAATGCTCTCATAACATATCTCAGCTGATTTTGGGGGGGCAGGCAGCAGGATGGTTAACGTGATTGCTCTCTGAATTCTCCTTTTAAAACTTTAAATTTTCTAATGACACCTAACTTATTCCCTTTTGTTGTGGCGGTTTTTGAATTTGATGTGGGCCTACTATGAGACAGCAAATTACTCATATTATTCTTGTTGTATCAAACATAGTAGTATATATATATATATATATCATGTATTCTCTAAAAATTTACTGAATACCTTTGACCCTCAAGGATTATGTCTTAGAAGACACAATGACTATAATTTATAACCCGGAGCTGGATTCATAAAATGCAAACCATTGAATATCCCAAAATCTGTAACACATTCAAGAATAGCCATTTAACTCTTGATTTCTGTATCAAAGTTTGGAAATATTCTGCATTCTTCAGAGCTTCCAAAAACAGTACTATCGAATAAAATTTGGTGAATATAAAAGTTGTTTAAAGGCAGGTGTCCTGGCTCAATCTTAGGCCTCTCAATTATCTATTGCATGTTTTTCTCTTTTAACTAAAAGTTGGTAATATTTCCTGCACAGTTTTTTATGAGAGAAAGGAAAAATATAATACGTTTGTTAAGTAGAGGTGTTCTTAGCATTAAAGGGCACTGATATGCTTTCAGGAGTCAAGATCTGATCTTTTTCCTTTTCTCACTCTGGCAGAGGCCAGTTTGGAAATAAAAATAACAGCACTGTTTTGTAAATATTAAATAAAGGGCTATAAATGATTGTCACTAGAGATGGATTAGGAAAAAAGTGATTTCCAACCATACAAATAGAATTGTACTTCATAGTGCCCAAGATACACTGGTTATGCCAAATTCCTAAATATTTAGTTCCAGAATAAAAATTGTCAAGAGATTGTGCACAATGAACTGCCCACTTCCTGTGCAAACACAAGTTCTCTGAGTGTGGAGGATAATGCAAGCAGCCTCATGCTCAGGAGAGGAGGCACAGAGATGAATCGGATGAGTTCAAATTCTAATTCCAACATTCACTAACTATGTGTTATAGGGCAAGTTTCTTGGGGGTTTTTGGCATTAGTTTCCTTACTTTAAAAAAATAGTAAAGTAGTGCCTATCTTATTAAGTGGTTGGGCAGATTAAGCAAGAGAATACAGGGAAAGTATTTATTAGACAACAGAGTTAAAAGCACTCAACAAAATGTCACACTATTCTTACAGTTTAATCTCACATGTTACTGGTTGTCATTTCATCTTGAGTAAAAACTTTTTTAAAAAATACAAAAGTTACCTTATATGGATGAGCAGTGTTCTGTGGCATTTATGACTGGGAATGGCCCTAATCAGAGAAGTTGCTTCTACAGTCAATATTTAAATAAATAAATAAATAAATAAATAAATAAATAAAACCTTTGATATTAAAGAGTATCCAGATGGGCTGGGATGCAACTCAATGTCAGAGTGCTTGCCTAGCATGTGCAAGGCTCTGGGTTTGATCTCCAACATCGCCAAGAAAAAAGAGAGAATCTGGAGACAATGCTAAATCAAAGCAGGATAATATCTATATAGACTCACAATACATAGAAAAATTTCACTCTATGCCTAATGATTATAAAGGCAAGAATTTTTTACTTTCTGATCTGTCCCACAGGCTTTTATGGACTCCAGTCCATAGAAAGATTAATCTGTAAGTTCATGATTTTTTGATAGTACATGTAAAATATTGCAGATAGAAATGCTTCATATTTTCTCATGAAAAGATATGTATCTTTCATCAGATTCTCCAAAGTCCTTATGCCCTAAAAGAGGTTAGGAGTCTCTGGCCTAGCCTCATCCTACAAATTGCCCCACCTCACCGAATCAGTGTGAGCCCAGTGGTTTCAACAGCACCAGAAACATAAAAATGTTTTAGCATTCTTTGGAACACCATACTTACTCTCTAGTCCCGGGTGACCAGAATAGATCCAAAACATTTACTTATTCTGCTACTTAAAGGCTTTAAACAGAGTTACGGCATTGAATATATACATAAAATAGTCAACAATACAAGGGATAATGATTAAATATTAAAATTGAAGGATACTGAAAAGGGGGCTACAGCAGGAAAGGGGAGATGAAAGAGTTAGGAAAGCCATTCCAGGAGATGAAAATTGCAGTAGCTAATGATGAGTGGATGGGATTTAGCTTTTAGCAAAAAGGTGGATCAAAACCAAAAGTCACTGAGAAAAAGAAGAGACTCTAGCTCAACTTGACTGTGGAGAACATGCCTAAGAGATAGTTACATGGAAAGACTTGATAAGGTAAACAAGATCCAGATCTTGGAAAGTTTAAAAAGTAAGTAGCAGAATTTTATGAATCCAGAACTTTAAGGGGGAGCAGGGGCAAGACAGTACACCAGAGAATAAAACATGGCTGGCATGTGAAGAATAAAAAATTAGTTTATTTAATTCTTGAGATATGAAAAGGATGGAGTCATTTGTCAATAGTGTACTTTTTTGGTAAATAATGTGTAATGAAAACCATTTCTGTATTTTACTGAGGAATGGAGTTGTGAAGATGTTACCACTGTTCAAAGCACAGCAGATACAGATAAGATGGAAAACTGTTTGCTAAATGAAAGAGAAGTGGATGGTAAGACATAAAACTTTCCCAGATCATTAGCCATGCCTTGAGGGGGAAAAAACCCTCCTGGAAGGGAATCAGTGGCTCCCTGTCATTTCTGCACACATCCAGAAGTAGGCTGATACCCAGAGAGGCTGGTTCCATCACTGAGAGTCATTTTCAGAACAGTGGCAGACACTGTCTGCTGTTTCTCTGTGGACATTATAGTGTTTTCCTCAAGCCACTTTGCCTTTCCTCTGGGGTTCACTCCCTTGTAAGAATCAGCTTTCAAAGAATTAAATCACCATCTATTCAAAAAGGAAAAAGCAATAATAACCATGGGATTTGAAGTGTTTATTTTCCCCCTTTTTTTCAAAAGCTTCACATTCTTTAAAGTAATACTCAGTTGTTGTTACACCTTCCAAAACATTTTTCTCCATCTTTATTCTTGATCACATTTGAACCTTATGCCATCAATAAGCACTCCAGACTGTCCTACCTTCAACATTTCCCCTTTTGCAAATTTCTCCTCCTCCATCTACAAATAGACAAAAAGTTCCTACTAAATCAACCTTATGTTATTTTCATTGCCACATAAGAGTGTGAACTTGTGTCTGCCTCCTTATTGCTCATTCACATCTCTTTCTGCATTCTCACCTCTATTACTATCTTAATATTAATGTTTACAATTTTTTGGATAAAAGAAACACAATAGTTCTTCTTATGGGAGTATGGCATGTAAATTAAAAAGGAAGGAAAAATGAAAAAGATAGGGAGATTTCTCACACAATCTGGGTCAAGCATTGGATATTTATCTACAACCTTTCTACGGTTGGATATTTTCTAATTTATTTATGCTTTCCCAAAGACTATCTTTTCTGAAAAAAAAATCCATGTGTATGCCTCAATTTTTTTCTTGATTTTAAACAAGAATGTTCTCAATTTTCAAACCTAAAAGTTCTTGCAGCCCTTTATTATATATAGCCCTTTATTTTATATAGATAGATAGATAGATAGATAGATATAGATATAGATAGATAGATATAATTCCCATTATGTACTGCAAATTGCCTTCAAAGGGATAAATTCCATCAATGTATCCATTTTATTATAATGCTTTGTGATCCAAAAATGAAAACAACCTACTTAAGAATCCTAATTAGCCCTTGGGAATTATTTTAATAATCAGAAAGAATTATTTTCCTATTAGTGTAAAATGTGGGAATGTGAAATGAAAGACAGACAACAACTCATAGCAAGGCCAGGGAACGACTGTCCACATCATTATCAGTAGAATAATTGCTTAAGAACTAAATGGACCTCATCTTTTATTCAGATGAACCGTACATTGAAAACATATTTCAATCACCTGATGCTATCTCCTGGGGATCTGTCATCTTTGATTGGATCATACAGGATGCTATGTTCCTTTATGATATTGAGGCCATTTCAGCAGAAGGCTTATTCCAGTCTTGCGCCCAGGTATGAAGGGAGGAATTCAGGAGTTCAGTCACCATTGAATTCTCCAGCCTTAACAACAAAATCATCTTTGCTTTCTCTTCAACACACACGAATGCACAAACATATTCACACACTAGAGAATATCACTCCTTTGAACAAGTTTTTTCTTTACATCTAAAAGATCTTTGGAATGTCTAGGAACAACATCTGTAATCATCATTACTTCATTCTGAAGGAAGCTTATCACTTTTGATAACATAATAGTTCTAGACATCAGTAATGTCTATAATTAGACACTGAGAAAAAGGTTACATTTGTCTTGCTTGTATAAACCTTGTAAACTTCTCCATCTAGTTGACAGCCTTTCCGTCTATATCATCTCTTTACCCCATATATTGAAATGTTTTGCTAGGCACACACTTCCTGAGCCTCTGCTGTATATGCCATGTACTGTGTATGTTCTAGCATATTACCCTGTGTGGAAATTAGAATTCCTGCATTCTAGATAAGGAAACTGAGGTTCACAGAAACTTAAGTAATTTCATTAAGGTCACAGAAACAGTATACAGCAGAGAGATTTAAATATAGGATTATACTTTTTGCACAATTATCTCTTTTATGAGCCCACTATCCCAATTATCACCTCTGTAACCTACAGATTTCCCTCCTATGCCTCTTCACTATAGAACTTTTTGCTGATTGAATACCTAAATTATGGTACATTTTTAACCTCTTCCTACAACTGCAACCTTATTCATGAAAATGAGGGTAAGGAATTCTATTGCTAGATTAATAAAAATAATTTGATCAAAGTTATTAAGTATCAAATTGCCAAACAATGCTTGCTTCATAGAAGTTGCTTTCAAAATCTTAAATACAAAAAAATGTAAAATGTCAATATACAAATATCTGGATTGGAAGAATGGCAAATGAAAAAAAATGGAGGAGGAAGAAAGAGAAGATATTTTTACTGACATTTTACAAGTGCCCCTAAACAGTGCCTATTTGCATAACAAATGATGTGATGTGCTTGTACAGGCAACTCTATGAGAATGGAACTGAATTCATGTTACCAATCAAGGAATATGGCCCTTTTCTTACTGCACTGGGAGTTTTGTGTGTAAATACCAAGGAAGAAAATGGAAGGAAAGGAGCAAGAAGCTATAATGTCAGTTCTAGCAATTTCCTCCATTTAATTTTTGATAGCTTCCTATCTTAAACTGTCCAGCAGAAATGAGAGAGTAGGAGAAAAGCAAAACAGAAAGAAAATCTTGCAGAGAGAAAGTGATAGGAAGGATATTAACCATTAGGCTTTCTGCAGGCAGGGATGCACTCACAAGAAACAAAGAAAATATAATGGTGAAAATTTAGTGAGGTCAAAATAGAGGAAGGCTTCAAGACAATGTAGCCAATATGTATAACCTAATGCATTTATCTTTAGGTGATACCATATGGCAGTCATGAGATTGGATATGGTATTGCTCACAGCCCAAGTGATGAATACTTCCATGCCTGTCATTACTACTCATTGTACGTATGATTTATTTCATATCAACTCTTCATATCTCTTTACTACAAAGGCAATGATTGATTCTTCTTCATTTGCACTCTTTGCTATGGCAGGTGAGGAGATTTTATTTCATGATGTAAAGGCAAATTTTGAAACAGAAGAGCAAGAGGAAGATGAGAAAGGATTCTGAATCAAAATCCAAGCCCTACACAGAAGCAAAATTAAAATTTCAGAATTATGGAATTCTAACTTCTAGGATACAATCTTTAAACTACTAATTTTAATTAGTAAATAGGCTCTGTAAATAGGTTCTCTTCTAGAGAATACATGTCAATATATTCTAGAAATAAAAAAGAGCTTCCTTTCAGACTCATTCCTTGTCAAGGGCTGGGTTCCACTCACTTTCTCCTAAGTTAGGACCTGGTAGGACCCCAAGAAATTCTGGAACAACCCAGCCTTTTAGAGTCCTTGATATTATTAGAATCATCAAAACACCAAATCACAGGGTCTACAAAAGAGCAAATAATTATAGAACAGTTCCTTGGGTCTGGAATACCTTCCAAAGTCTGATTTATTTCAGTGTTCATGCCAATATCACATCTATCTTTGAAATATTCCCCATAACCTTGAATGAATGTATACAAAATAACCACAACCACTAACAGAGAGAAGTCATGAAACCTAAGAAGCCTTTTGAAAACTCTTTCTGATTCCATGTTTAAAGTAGATCAAAGGAATGTCTTGCCTCATGAGCATTGTAATGATGCTGATTAAAACCGTAGCAAGGGCAGGGGCTATTGCTCAGTGGCATAGCATTTGCCTAGCATTCACAAGGCCATGGATACAATCCCAGTACCAAAAAAAGAAAAAAAAGCATAAGCAAAAAAACTAAAATCAAGGGCAGGTAAGGCCGAGGTATAGGGATAGTAAAACATAAACTGGATAATTATTTTGCCATGGACCCTTAAACATATAAAAGTATTTTTGAACAAAAGTACAAGTTTAGAATTAAAATGTTGCATAATCAAAGGAAGAATAAAACCTTGGAACAGCAGAAAGACATTGAAAATATGAAACCTATAAAAGAGAAAAGGAGCTAGAGACAAGAATAAAATTTCATTACCTTATGAAATAATTTTATATTAATTGCCAATTCCTCAATGTGAAATTGGTACTTTCGAGGAGTTTATCAAGCAATGTTCACATTAGTCAGAGAATCCAGAAATGGTAGTCCTCAAGAAACTATTGTTTTTCCATATTTACCAATTTAATCATTATTGTGCCAGTTTCAAATCTTTATCAATACTTTTCATTAGATAAAACTATTACTTTTATAGCCACTTAACACTATTTTAAAAATATATTTATTTAAAACAAAATTCTATGCTAATACCATAAAGGAAAGTCAGAATAATAAATAGGTTAAGAATACAAAAAAATTAAAATATTAAATTTAATGAAAGTAGTATATTGCTAATTCTTGCCAGGAGACATTTGTTCACTTTTAAAAAGACAGCCCAGCGGCTGGGGACATAGCTCAGTTGGTAGAGCGCTTGTCTCAAATGCACAACGCCATGGGTTCAATCCTCAGTAATACACACACACACACACACACATACAGAGACCAGACAGTTGTAAAAAGTGTAAAAGAAAAACTGTAGTACAACATGAATATAGTCTTAAAACTTTGTTAAGTACTTGAAAATATCTGGAGACTATCATGCTAAGTGAAATAAGCCAATCCCAAAAACCAAAAGTTGAATGTTCTCTTCTGATATGAAGATGCTAACACACTACAAGGTGGAGGTGAAAAGAATAGAAATTCATGGATTAGACAAAGGGGAATGAACAGAAGGGTGTGGTAGATGGGAATAGGAAAGACAGTAGAATGAATCAGACATAACTCACCTGTATTCATATATGAATACATAACCAGTGAAATTCCACATCATGTACAACCACAAAAATGGTATTCTAATTAGAATAAGTTATATGCCATGTATGTATAATAAGTCAAAATACACTACTGTAATGTATATTTTAAAAGAACAAAAAAAAGAGAAAGAAAACCTAAGAAAAAAGAAAAACAAAAATAAATAAATAAATAAATAAAAACATAATTTCTTTGTCTATATGATCCAAGGCTACATAACCACATTCACATCATTCATGTGCCACCTAAAACCCTCTCAGCTCTCATTGGTGTTACACACAGTTCATGAAGCACTGGCCTCAGTTTTATAGTCCTCCGACTTCCCTGTTTCTCATCTATTCTTTAAACATGAAAGATGCAGAGAAACAAATGAATTCAAGAAGAGAATTTTGAGAAAGCCTAGGACAAGTTGCCCACTTTTGCAGGAGAAGTACATAAGGAATAAGAATTGGAGTTCTCTAGGCTTTTAGTTTCACATGAGTTTAATTAATTTGGGAATATTTTTGTACCAACTGTAAGGGTTCTATGAGGGATATGTTTAAAACTCTTCTACCCTTCAATCAGAACTTTTTTCGAATGCTATGTATTTCTTTTCTTATTACTGCTCAGATCTTAAATCCCATGAAAAACTGGAATCAAGGTTAATATAAAATGTTTATTTTAATGTAAGAATTTAATCTCCATGATACTTTTGTATTATAAGATCATTTAATATCTATGAAAATTGTTATTTTAATTTATTTATTTTATTACTGCACAGAGGAAACAAGCCAGATTCTATCTCTGTATTCTATGATGAAGACTCTGAGAGTGGTCCTTTCCTGACTGATGACAGCCACGGTTTGTGCTGTAAGTTTGGGATGAAAAGTCACCTTTCGTTCCCTACATATTATATATAACTAAACACAATTAAACTGGATGCAGTGGTGTATAGCTGTAATCCTAGCTACTCGGGAGGCTGAGGCAGAGGAACCCCAAGTTCAAGGCCAGCATGGGCAACTTAGCAAGATCCTGTCTCAAAATAAAAAAAAATAAAAAGGACTGAGGATGTAGCTCAGTGGTAGTGCACTCCTAGATTTAATCTCCAGTATAAATAAATATAAACAAATAAATACTATCAAGAAGACTGGAAGATAGAGATGAGGTATGTGTTATTATATATATATGTGTTATATATACATATGTATATGTGCATATTCACACACATACACACACATACTGATAATTTCAAGGGCATCATGCCCCCTAGATGTCTATATGGATAAGTAAATTAATAGAACAGAAATAAACAGATCACTATGTTGAATAAATATTTAAATCTTACCAATAAAATATCAGGAGAATTAGAAAAATTTTCTCAATGGATTGTGTAACTTCACATCATCTAGAAATTTTTAACTTTTTTTTAATTGTTGTTTGTGGGTTTGATTTGTTTTACCCTCATCTAAAATGCTGTGATAATGTAGGTGAGCAGTTATTTCTTGTATATATATATATATATATATATATATATATATATATATATATATGTATATATATATATATATATATATATACACACACCCATATACATATGTATACATATATATGTTTTTAATTTTTTATTTATTTTAATTTGTTATACATGACAATAGAATGCATTTATGAACTTGGTTATATTATACATAGATGGGATATAATTTCTCATTTTTCTGAGTATACTTTTTTTAAATTTTAAAAAACTTGTTTAATTAGAATTAATAGCCTAATTTGGATCTCCTACATCAGAAAAAAAGAGATTCAGCTATTGAAGTGAATATTAATGGCCTGAACTTTTCCTTTAGAGAAATTTTTAATTAATTTTTTTATTTATATGTGACAGCAGAATGCATTACAATTCTTATTACACATATAGAGCACAATTTTTCGTATCTCCAGTTGTATACAAAATATATTCACACCAATTCATGTCTTCATACACGTACTTTGGATAATAAGGTCCATCACATTCCACCATCATTTCTAACCCCATGCCCCCCACCTCTCTACCCTATCTAGAGTTTCTCTATTCCTCCCATGCTCCGCCTCCCAATCCTACTATGAATCAGCCTCCTTATATCAGAGAAAACATTTGGCATTTGGTTTTTCAGGATTGGCTAACTTCTAGCATTATCTTCTCTAACTCCATCCATTTACCTACAAATCCCATGATATTGTTCTCTTGCTAAGTAATATTTCATTGCATATATATATGCCACTTTTTTATCCGTTCATCTATAAAGGGCATCTATAGTTTAGCTATTGTGAGTTGTGCTGCTATAAATTTTGATGTGGCTGTGTCCCTGTACTGAGTATACATGTTGTAGAATCATATTGGTCATGTAGTCGCATATATACATACAGTAAGAATGTCTGTTTCATTATACTATCTTTCCTATCCCCACATCCCCTCCCATCACTTCCTTCTACCTAATCTAAGGTAATGTTATTCTTCCCTAGTGTCCCCTGCCTTATTGTGAATTAGCATCCACATGTTAGAGAAAACATTCAGCCTTTGGTTTTTGTGGGGTTGGCTTAATTTGCTTAGCATGTTATTCTCTAACTCCATCCCTTTACTGGCAAATGACATAATTTCATTCTTCTTTAAAGCTGAGTAATTTTCCATTGAGTATATTTACCATATTTTTTTTATTCATTCATCTATTGAGGGACACTTAGGTTGGTTCTATAGTCTACCTATTGTGAATTGAACATTGATGTGTTTATGTCACTATACTATGCTGATTTTAGGTCCTTTGAGTATAAACCAAGGAGTGGGATAGTTGGATCAAATGGTGGTTCCACTCCCAGTTTTTTGAGGAATCTCCATACTGCTTTCCATAGTGGTTGCACCAACTTGCAGTCCCACCAACAACGTATTATGAGTGTACCTTTGTCACCACATCTCGCCAACATTTGTCATTGCCTGTATTCTTGATGATTGCCATTCTGACAGGAGTGAGATGAAATCTTAGAGTAGTTTTAATTTGCATTTCTCTAATTGCTAGAGATGTTGAACACACTTTTATATATTTGTTGACCAGTTGTATTTCTTTCTGTGAAATGTCTGTTCAGTTCCTCAGCTGACTTACTGATTAGGTTATTTGGTTTTTTGGTATTAAGTTTTTTGGTTCTTTATATATCCTAGAGATTAATGCTTTATCAGAGGTGCACGTGGTAAAGATTTTCTCCCAATCTGTAGGCTCTCTCCTCACGTTATTAATTGTTTCATTTGCTGAGAAAAAGCTTTTTAATTTGAATCCATCACAATTATTGATTCTTGATTTTACTTCTTGCACTTTAGAAGTCGTTTTAAGGAAGTCAGGTCCTAGATCAACATGGTGAAGATTTGGGTCTATTTTTTTCTCCTATTAGGCAGAGGGTCTCTGTTTTAGTGCCTAAGTCTTTGATCCACTTTGAGTTGATTTTTGTGGAGGTTGATAGAGGTTTAAATTCATTTTGCTACATATGGATTTCCAGTTTTACCAGCACCATTTGTTGAACAGGGTATCTTTTCTCCAGTGAATGATTCTGGCACCCTTGTCTAGTATGAAATAACTGTATTTATGTGGGTTTGTCTCTGTGTCCTCTATTCTGTAACAATGGTCTATAAGGCTATTTTGGTGCCAATACCATGCTGGTTTTGTTACTATAGCTCTGTAGTATTGTGATGCCTCTGCTTTACTTTTCTTGCTAAAGATTGCTTTAGCTATTCTGTGTCTCTCATTTTTCCAAATAAATTTCATGATTGCTTTTTCTATTTCTATGAAGAATGTCATTGAGATTTTAATAGAAATTGCATTAAATATGTATAACACTTTTGGAAGTATGGCTATTTTGACAATATTAATTCTTCCTATCTAGAAGCATTAGAGATCTTTCCATCTTCTGAGGTTTTCCTCAATTTCTTTCCTTAGTGTTCTGTAGTTTTCATTGTGGAGGTCTCTCACCTCTTTCGTTAGATTGATTCCCAGGTTTTTTGTTTTGTTTTATTTTGTTTTGTTTTTTGTTTGTTTGTTTGAGGCTCTTGTGAATGGAGTAGTTTTCCTAATTTCTCTTTCAGTGGATTCATTGCATGTGTACAGGAATTCATTTGATTTATGGGTGTTCATTTTATAGTAATATTTGAGTTCTTCTTTACCCTTTAATTTTTTTCTTTTGTCTAATTGCTCTGGCTAGAGTTTCAAGGATAATGTTGAATAGAGATGATAAAAGAGGACATCCTTGTCTTGTTCAAGTTTTTAGTGGGAATTCTTTCAATTTTTTTTTAATTTAGAATGATGCTGGCCTTGGGTTTAATATATATAGCTTTTACAATGTTGAGGTATGTTCCTACTATTCCTAGTTTCTCTAGTGTTTTCAACATGAAGGTGTGCTGTACTTTGTCAAATGTTTTTCTGCACCTATTGAAATAATCATGTGATTCTTGTTTTTAAGTCTATTAATATGATGAATTACATTTATTGATTTCCATATGTTGAACCAACCCTGCATCCCTGGGATGAATCCCACTTGATCATGGTGCACTTTTTCTTAATATGTTTTTGTATGTGATTTTCCAGAATTTTATTGAGAATTTTTACATCTATGTTCATCAGGAATATTAGTCTGAAGTTTTCTTTCCTTGGTGTGTCTTTGTCTGGTTTTAGAATCAGAATGTTTTTAGGCTCATAGAACGAATTTGGAAGGATTCTCTCCTATTCTATTTCATGAAATACTTTGAGGAGTATTGGTGTTAATTCT
Organism: Marmota flaviventris; assembly: GCF_047511675.1. Lineage (NCBI taxonomy): Eukaryota > Metazoa > Chordata > Mammalia > Rodentia > Sciuridae > Marmota > Marmota flaviventris. The sequence continues at coordinate 104,603,734 of NC_092503.1, forward strand.
TCTTTGAAAGTCTTATAAAACTCAGCTAAGAATCCATCTGGTCCTGGGCTTTTCTTGGTTAGTATGATTTTGATAGCATTTTCTATTTTAATACTTGAAATTGATCTGTTTAAATTATGCATGACCTCCTCATTCAGTTTGGGTGGGTCATATATCTCTAGAAATTTGTTGATGTCTTTGATACTTCCTATTTTATTAGAGTGTAGATTTTCAAAATAGCTTCTAATTATCTTCTGTATTTCAGACATGTCTGTTGTGATATTTCCTTCTTCATCTTGTATTTTAGTAATTTGAGTTTTCTCTCTTTTTCTCTCCATTAGCATGACTAGGGATTTATTTATTGTATTTATTTTTTCAAAGAACCAACTTTTTGTTTTGACAATTTTTTCAATTATTTTTTGTTTATTTGTTTCAATTTCACTTATTTTAGCTCTGATTTTAATTATTTCTTGTCTTCTACTTCTTTGATGTTGATTTCTTCTTCTTTTTCTAAAGCTTTGAGGTGTAATGTTATGCCATTTATTTGTTGACTTTTTATTCTTTTAATGAATGCACTCAATGAAACAAACTTTCCTCTTAGAACTGCTTTCATAGCATCCCAGAGATTTTGATATGTTGTATCAGTGTTCTCATTTACCTCTAAGAATTTATTTTATTTCATCCTTGATTTCTTCTACTATCCATTAATAATCCAACTGTTTATTATTTAGTCTCCACTTGTTACAGTAGCTCCTATTTTTTATTTTATCATTGATTTCTAATTTCATTCCATTGTGGTCTGATAGAATGCAGGGTATTATCTCTGGATTTTTTGTTTTGTTTTGTCTTGTTGTTTGTTTGTTTTGGGTATTTACTAAGAGTTGCTTTACAGCATAAGATATGGTCTACTTTAGAAAACAAGCCATGTACTCCTAAGAAGAAAGTATCCTTGCTCATGGATGGATGAAATATTTTATATATATCTGTTAAGTCTAAATTATTGATTGTATTTGTATCCTTATTTCGTTTTTGTTTAGAAGATCTGTCCAGTAGTGAGAGAGGTGTGTTAAAGTCACCCAGTATTATTGTATTGTGGTCTATTTGACTCTTGAAATTGAGAAGGGTTTATTTGATGTACATAGATGCTCCATTATTTGGAATAAATATTTATAATTCTTATGTCCTGCTTGTATAAACTTCCCTTAAAAAGTATGAAATGTCCTACTTTATCTCTTCCGATTAACTTTTATTTTAAATCTACTTTATCTGAAATGAGAATAGAAACCCCTGCTTATTTATGCAATCCTTTATCTCTTCTGATTAACTTTTATTTTAAATCTACTTTATCTGAAATGAGAATAGAAACCCCTGCTTATTTATGCTTATTTATGCAATCCAATAACTTTTATTTTAAATCTACTTTATCTGAAATGAGAATAGAAACCCCTGCTTATTTATGCAATCCATATGAGTGATAAGTTTTTTTCCCATCTTTTCACCTTCAACCTGTGGATGTCTTTGCTATGGGTGAGTCTCTTAAAGACAGCATATTATTGGATCTTGCTTTTAAATTCAATCTGCCAGTCTGTCTTTTGATTGATGAGTTTAAGCCGATAACATTCAAGGTTATTATTGAGATATGACTTGTATTCCCTGTCATTTTGATCTATTTCTGGTTTTTGATTTGTCTTAGTTTCTCATTTGGTTGAATGTCCCTTTAGTGTAGATCCTCCCTTTACTGGTTTTCACTTTTTTTCCCACTCTGTAGTGTAGGCTTTCTAATTGTGAATTCTTTTAATTTCTGCTTATAATGGAATGTTTTAATTTCATCTTCAAATCTGAAACTTAATTTTTTAATTTCATCTTCAAATCTGAAACTTAATTTTTCTGGATATAAAATTCTTGTTTGGCATCCATTTTCTTTCAGAACTTGAAATACATTATTCCTGGACCTCTTAGCTTTGGGGGTCTGGGTTGAGAAATCAGTTGAGATTGAATTGATTTCCCCCTATACGTAATTTGATTTTTTTCTCTCACAGCCTTTAAGATTTTATCTTTATTCTGTGTGTTATTCATTCTCATTATAATGTATCTTTGTGTGGGTCTGCTGTAATTTTGTATATTTGGAGTCCTGCAAGACTCTTGTATTTCAAATTCCATTTCATTCTTTACATTTGGGAAATTTTCTGCTATTATATCATTGAAAATACTGTGCATTCCTTTTGTTTGTACCTCTGCTCCTTCATTTGTTCTGATAACTCTTAAATTTGGTCTTTTTATGTTATCCCATAATTCTTGGATGTCCTTTTCATGGTTTCTTACCATCTTCTCCACATGTTCATTTCTACTTTAAAGACTATATATTTTGTTTTCATTGTCTGACGTTTTGCTTCCAAGTGGTCTAGTCTGTTGGTGATGCTTTCTATTGAATTTATAATTTGCTTTACTGATTCCTTCATTTCAAGAATTTCTTCCTGTTTCGTTTGTTTGTTTGTTTTTCGTGATCTCTAACTCTTTATTGAAGTGGTTTTTCATTTCCTATATTTTTCTTTGATTTTACTTCTTTTACTATCCTTTCCTTCACATATCAATTTAACTGTATACAGTCTGAACTCCTTGGACATTTCTTCTACTGTGTTATCAGTAGCTTCTGTTGTTGAAGCATATTGGTTTGTTTGGAACATTTTATTTCCTTGTTTTTTCATGTTGTTATTGTTTTTCCATCTGAAACTATGGATCTAAGGCAGGATAAATTCTACCCTGTAGACCTATAGTGTCCCTTAAGGTTTCTAGTGCTTCTCCTCTACTGGTGAGACCAATATCAACAGCACCCAGTATACACAATATATACCCTTAAATCTGATAGCTCCCACTAAGGCATCTATTGTTTTCTCATATTTCACATAATAATACAATAAAAATGCAAAACACCATTCATATATCATTGTCCTTCACACACTGATGCATAAAAAACATCGTATTCCAAATATGGTAGGGAGATTAGTGAATCAGAAAATATAATAAAATAAAATAAATCTTGCTGGAAAGTCAAACTGTCTCTGTCAGTTTCTCAGCCCTGTCTCTAATGTCACTCAGGATCACCAAACCCAGATCAGCCCTCACAAACCCAGTCTCTATCCCACCAATCTGGGCTTCAGATACCTCAGGCTTGGCCATGTTGCAGTCTCAAGATCTCAGTGCTGCTCCTACTTGCAGAAAAACCACTAGGGATACACTCATGCAAAGGAGCAACCCCGAGATACAGCAGCAAGACAAGGGCCATCAGCACTCTCAGCTGGAAAACCTCAGGCTCCTCCAAACCCACAGTCATCCCCACATTGGACCACAGGTCCCAACTGGAGTTCCCAGTCAGAGGCTTCTGTGATGGTAAACCTACTGGCATCCAGACCCCAGGCCCTGGCTGGTGTCCCAAAATGGGTGCAGCCACAAGCAACCAAACCTGGAATCTCTCCCAAAGCAGTCCTCTAGGCCATGGTAGCAGCAGTAGTGGTGGTGATTGTTGGCAGCAAGCAGCAAGTCAGCAGTTGCAGCGGCTGCATAGGCACCTGTGGGGACAGCGACACCAGGCAATCTCCAGGATCAGCAGCAGTGCTGGCTTCAGTTGAATTTAGGGCAGCGGTTTCTTCTGTGGCAGCAGCACCCAGAAAGAAGGCCTCCAGATGACCTCAGGCTGGCAGTAGGGGAATCAAAGGCAGCAGCAATGGGGGTAGCAGTGCAGGTAGTGGTTGATTGACAGGAGACTTCCGGTTCAGGGGCAGTAACCTCAGAGGTAGGGAGAAGGTAACCAAGGCCCAAGGTCTTTCCCAGAGAAGAGACCTCCAGGCATGGCACCAGCATCTGCAGCAGACTCTTGGTATACTTTTCAAGGTTAAAATACTTTCATTTAACAAAAGGAAAGGCCAGGGCAAGGGGCATAGTTCAGTGGTAGAGCACGTATTTAGCATGCTTGAGGCCCTGGGCCAATCCCCAACACAGGAGAATGTGCGAGCATGTGCATGCTCACACACACACACACACACACACCTTTATTACCTCCCATTAGTCACCATTAATATCTATATTAGTCATGTTTTCCTACTTGTTGGTGCCTATTTGCCAAGATCACAGGCCTAGAGGACTGCTCTCATCTTTATATGGTTATCTTCTCGGTCAATCTGTCTGATTTCTCCACACTCCTGACTTCTTCACCATCCTTTTGTCCAGTATTCCATCCCCTCAGGGCCATATGCTCATCCTTAATACAATAAAATCAGGTGAACTAATCCTTACTAACTTCTTCCTAAATATGCTATTAAATCTTCAGTAAGTATTATGTAACCAAATACAGTAAATCGTAGTTTAATTCCAGAGAGATTTTATAATGTGACCAAAAAGAAGTGGCATTGATTTTACCATAATCTGCATCCTTAGTAGACTTGGTCACATCTGACTAGCTTCTCATTTGCATATAGAATTCCAGAAGGTCTTAATGGGGTACCTCCCTTATGAGTCTGCTGAATGAGAAGACATCTATTAGGCTGGTTATATAGAAGGACTTAGGTGAAGATGACTCCATGCTAACACTCATGGCTTGTTACATCATCTCATTCTGAATATTTGTCTAATCCTTTAATGAGCAAGCAGCATTATCTTTAAAATTCATTCAATCTATTATGAGATAACTAATATTAATATTCACTTTATAAAGCATAAAACTAGGATTAGGGAGAAGATGCACTCCACACTCTTCTTTTTTTTTTTTTTTCACTTTGCTTCCATATGTTGAACCCTTGAATCCACTCCTAATTCTAATTCTGTGAGTACTTACTTAGTATACATCATGGTCCCCAGTCTTGCCCCAGTTGTGTAATGGCATGTTTGAAAGCCTACAAAAAAGTTCTTGTGTGTTATTATTTCTATGAGTTTTCAATTTATACAAATAATTCTGCCCAGAAGTATTAACAACCATCAGAAGTATAAATTAGTTCAATTTTTTAATTTTAAAAAGAAGCATATTGCAGTAAAAAATACATCCACTGAAGCTTTATAGCTGTCACTAGGATAGGAAGAATAAAGATAGCAACATATATATTATGCTAGCTTAGCAAAGAGAAAAAAAATAATTTGTATAGTTGAATGAACATGAGAATATTATGAATTGAAGTATACTATATGGTACATAAATGGTGTAAGTGTCATGTATATTGAACATCTTATAATTACAAGAAGAATTTAATTGTACTATAATCTGTTTTTTGCAACTGACCTATACATTGGATTCCATACAATATAATGAAGTTCATTCTATAGTAATCAAAAACCTTGGTGCATAAAAGGACCTAATACATCAACAAAACCAGTCTCCTCTCTTTAGAGGTGAGGGCTTGCAGATAAATTAGGGTGAAATGTGTAGCACAGTGCCTGATGGCTTGTCAGTACAGCACTGGAGCTCTGGTGTCTTGTTTTCCTAGAAGTAGGGATGATCCTCTACCCATCTGTGAATACCATACAGTAATATAGAAGAAATCATAGAGGGAGGTGACTTTGACTGCTCCAGCATCACTAAAGAGTATTCTGATTAATCAAATAGTCCATATAGCATGAGCCATACACAAAATTTTATTTTTCAAAGAATTTGATTTTTTTTCCAAAAAATTCAACTTTTCAACTTTTGAATATGCATAACAGAAACTAAATGATACGTAACAATCATATGAAGAATTTAAAAGATCCCATGATATCTCAGCATTAGTGGAACTAGAGTGCCAGTTATAAACCAACCACTTTGAGCCCTGACTTCACCTGTCTAGCTGTGTGATCTTAGGCATCTAATTTTACTGCCCTCTGCAGTGTTCACAGTGACATCATAATAGTAAACTGTACACAGGTACTCAGCATAGGGATGTTGATATGATTAGTTAATTTATACACAGTAGACACTTAGAGTACTTCTTAGCATACAAAAGAAGCATGGTAAATATTTTTAATTATTTCTGCAGTTAACATAAATTTTAGATATTGTGTAGACGTTGTAGATGCTTGATATGTTTTTAGAATCACTTCAGGGCATGCTCTGGAAGATGTTTATTACTAATTGTGATAGCAACATATTTAAACATATATCACTTGCCTCTTTTTATTAAAAAAAATAAAATAACCTAAAATATTATTGACTATGTTTGTTGCTCGAATGTCAGATGACTCTGAGTGAACATTAATTTCATCTATGTCGATATGCCAGCCTATGTAACACACGTGTGTGTTAAACATACAGTTTAAACTGCCTTTTAGATCAATTTTCAACCTGTTGCCTCTCCTTGAACTCTTGCTGAAACAAGGACAATTTATCTGTTATTAATGAATAATAACTTTTCATTCTGCTTTGTTTCAGCTAACCCATGGAGCTGTCACAATAAAGGTGACAACCATGAGATTTTGCAAGATCAATGCAGTGACAAAGAATTGCAAACCACTTGTAAGGACATATGATAGTGTAAACACAATGAAATAATATATATTTGGTCCTTGGCATTTGTGTATAAAGTAATAATCATTTTTTAGTCAGAATGGTTTGTGTAATTTTAAAATACAAATTTCCGTGTATTCCAGGATTTAGATTTACAATTATGCTGAAATGAAAGCATCTTCAGGCACAACTATAATGGAATGGAACCATCTTTTGGGAAAGTTATGCTTTAAGTTGTTAACCAAAATTTATATAATATCTAACATCAGTAATATTAGGCATAGGCTATAAAATTGAATTTATTTTCTCATTTATGATTTTCTATTGATTTCATTGGCTTTTAGAAATAATTATCAAAAATAATTTTTCAAACACACACCCCTCTTTTAATGTTTAAATAAACATTGGTCACTTTATGTAGTTTTTCTACCAATAAGAATAATTAACAAACAGCTAACTTGGTACTTTTTGTTTGCTTTTTGCCCTTATATAATATCATATCCTTTGTCTACAGGGCCTCATTCTGAAAGCTAGAATTCAATTCACAATTCCCTTGCGAACATTGCAAGTAAAAAGTATCTTGCTAACTGCTCAGATTTGTCTGAGTTTCATTTGACTTAAGGATAGGAATTTACGTATCCACTTGCCTCTAACTATTAAAAATTACTAGTCATACCAAATAACAGCTGACATTTACTTAAAAATGAATGCCTTCACAGTGATGATTTTTTGTTTGTTTGTTGTTTAGGAAAAAATATATTTAGTTACTTAGGCTCAGTTTAAATTAAAGATAACTAGAGCTCTTTCTTGATTGAGAAAGGATCAACTCATGCATAATCCTTTCTAGTTACAGATCTACCAAATGGACTTTTAAAATATTAATTCATGGTATATTCAAGCTAGAACAGTCTCTTCTTTATTTATCAAATCTGTGATGTTTGATTTATACCTGATATAAATTGTTCAGGAACATTTCTGCTTTTCACATGACCCTTTCTATTTCTTTTCCAAATTTACTCCCTTCCCTCAAAAAAAAAAAAAAAGCATTGCATTTTGACAATATTGCATTTGTGTAGATGACTGAAAAAAAGGAAAGCGAAATACAAAGAAATGGGTGAGTGAGAAATGAAAGACAGAGACCAAGCAGAGATACACACCAGAGTTTATTTGTCAGAGCTGACAAATAAAGGCATATCTCTCCATAGACCCAGAGAGAAGACAGACTTGGGGTTAGAAACTTTTATGGGGCAGGCTCAGGGATTAGAGCCAGGTGGGTCCTAATACTGTTGGTTAAGGGTGGAGTTGGTATGAGGGAGTGGTAAGCCTTTCTCAGAAATGTCCTTGGGCAGGAAAGAGAGATTTTTCTTTAAATGGAAGCTGTCACTTAAGATGGCCATCCAGATGCTAAGCAGGGACCTTACAATGATAGTAAATAAGATAAAATAAATATATTTTCTAAGATGCTCTTATTCATCTTTTATTAATGATAAACCTATCACATTGAAAATTGAAACTAAAAAAGCCTATTATACATGTGTTCATCAACATAAAGAATTTGTCTTCTCCTAGTTCACAAAATATAATATTTTAAGTACCTACAAAACTAAATACTAAAGAATAGATTGATATGTTGACTTATATGTATAACTGGTACACTGTGTTACAGAACTGGAAATGAGACAATGAAAAAGGTATACTTCAAGCTAAGGAATTATTCAGAAGTTTAGAGTATCCCTGAACTATAAATGAACACCAATGTCTTTAGTTATTGTTTTTTGTCTGTTTATTTTCTTCAATTTTTAAATTCTAAGGCCTTTGGTTTTTACCACCAATGAGAAATAAAAAGTCCTTTTGAACTAAAATTGACAAAATCCTTTATATTTCTATTGGTCTGTATAGCCCATCGATGTTTTTAAACATTTAAAATCTCTTTTACTGAAAAAAAATGCACATAAAATTTTAAAGATTTACATAAAAATATGAGTCAAATTTACATGTATTGATAATCCTACCACACAGAAATGATAATCAAAGTAATCACTCATATAATTTTCACCCTGTGATCAGAACCAGTCCTAGACATTATGAGAACCAGAGCTGATAATTGAGTATATTGGCTTTCTTTCAAAATTTAAATATGAATGAAATCTGGTTTATATAAAAAATACAAGGAAGCCCTAAATGAACAAGAAAACTAAAGTGGCCATCACAAGCCACAATATCCTTTAGATACTGCTTATAATGTACATTCAGCATCAGGAAATACTGCTTAAAAGGACATTTTATTGAACTAGCTAGGTAATTCATGAAAGTAGTTTAGGATCCAAATCTAGAAAGTGGTAGCAGATGCCCTCAGAAGTAGGACTGTTTAGGTGTTGGTCACAGAGTGGTGTTGTCTCCATAGGAGCAGAGTTTATGGATTCTCTGAAGTGAAAGAAAAGCAAAATAAAGCGCCGGCAAAGAACCAAGAAGCCTTGAACAGTTAATTTAAGGCCACAAAATACCCTAATAAATGTGTCCATTATTCCATGTCAGGGTAAGTCCTAAGTGAACTAATCTTTAATGCTGGGAGCTAAGAACAAACAATGTCAAGTAAGCAGATTTACCCTCAGGTTTTTCTTGGGGTTTTTCGTTTGTTTTTGGTAGTTGGAAATGTATTTGTGAGAGGAAAGATCTGAGGTTGATGCATTGTGTCAAGAAGACACTACTGTAAATAAAAAATAGCTCTGGCCATAAAAATAATCCAGTGCCCACTTGATGAAGAGTCTCCATATAAATGCAAACCTAAGTAGAGATCGCACTAGAGAATGCCTGCTGATTTGCTTTTCCTACATGTACAGTGGTTCCAGAATACAAGCTTACTGCATTCAAAAAATCTTTTTTAAAACATGAAACAATAGACACTTAATTTCTCGTTTAAAGTGACTCTTTTTCACAGATGTGTCTGTAGATAAATAGTGTGAGAAATACCAAGTCTGGTGGTCCATTTTCAGAATATAGTATTCAGCCTTAATTGGATCCAATTGTAGCCCTTCCCTTTTGCCTGACCTAATTCTAAACATTAGCCAATCACGTGGATTGTAACTCCAAACTCCCCAATCAGAGTGAAGGGCAGCGCTGCCATTAGGTCAGACTAAACCTGGCAGACTGCTTGGCCAGGTGTGTTTGCTAGCCAGGTTCCTGAAATACAGCCTTTGGCAGAAGTTTTGCCTTGCCCACCAGCTTTCCAGCACGCATTTGATTTCTTACTGCACCTAGTTATTTCTAAAAAACAGACTCATGATTCTGACTTTCATAAACACCATAAATTCAGTGGCAGATCCCATAAGCCCAGTCTCCCTATATGAAGGTGTTTTTCCTGAGCACCTCTTGATTTTGTTCAATAATATCACATATTGCTTCTTTCTGTTAGTCCACAGAAAGTTCTCAATAAATATTTTCAGTGAATAGTGAGTTAAAGGAGGATATAGAGAACACACTGACTCACCAAAATAAGTTCCTTAGTTACAATCTGCAGGAACCAAATCCTCTCGAAAGCAAAAAAAAGAGAAAGAAACCAGGAAGCTCACAAAATCAAAGATTAGAAACCCAAAGGTCAGGATACACATCCCACCACCTCACCTGATGTCAATGAATCATTTTGCATAACTCCCCCATGATTTTTTAAATTCCTGATTTAAAAAAAAAAAAATCAATTGACAAAAGTCAAACTCACAGTCTTTAAATGCCAAGATGGAAGGAGGTAAGAAGGAGGAGCTGGAGAATCAGAAGGTGGCATTGGAGGAGGGCAGGCTGCAGAAATTTGCATCTGGTTTCCAGAGATTAATTACCAGGCAGTTGGCCTCTTAGGAGTATGCAGCTGAAATGAAAGAGAAGTCACCAAAACTAGGTGTGGCCATGAGCAAGCTGCTTTTCAAAGATAAGGTGGGAACTGAAGGGCTTCCTGGAAAACATGACAGATCTTTACTTTTTTTTTCCTTTCTAGAACTTGGTCTCATTCCTTACCACATTTTATCAGTATACCTCAGCTTGATGAGCTTAGGCATTAATAAGTCTTCCGAGTAAGCATTTGATAGCATTTTTAACATTCACAGGCACCTGATACTTACCAAGCTCTTTACATGTGCTAACTATAATAATCCTTTGAACAGTCCAGCAAGGTAGTTTTTTCTCCTTTTTTCTTCTCCATAAAATGACCACCAGTTTATTCCACCATATACTTACTCCCCACTTCCATCCACATACTCACTAGAGACCAAGGCAATAGATCTGCTCAGTCTTTGACTAAAGCCTCCAAAACTGTGAACCAAAATAAACTTTCTTTCTTATAAGTTAATTGTCTCTGGTATTTCATTATTGTGATGGCAAGCTAATACAGAGGGATATTTGTGTGGGTTAGGAGAACAGAACTTGTGGAAAGAGTGTTTCAATTAGAGAGAAAAATCATGCACAAGGATCTAAATTAAACAGCTCTTTTCCAGGTCATACATGATAAAACATATGAAAGTCTACATTCGGAATAAAGGCAACAAACCTGAACTCCAATAGGGTTGTCAAATCCCTCAACAACCCTATCACCTGTCCAGATAGAAACTTCTGTCCTCCATGTGCTGAGTGATTACTGAGATGATGAAAGTGTCACATAGAAACTGTGATGTAATTGATCTTGTGTTACTTTACCACTTCAATTTATTTGAACCACATTGATTTTGTTTAGAATGTTCTTACTCTGTATTATTTTTTACTTAGTTTTCACAAATACTTGTATAGTTTATTAATATAAATACGTAAAGTATATGACTTGCTGGTGTTCTCATGAAGACTCTTTAGACCACTACAAAAGAAGAAATCAAGTATCAATATCCATGGAAGTTTCAGAGTTAGGGTTTTGAGTCCACCCGTGCTGTGCCTATTATAAAGAACAATGGAAACAGCCATTTTTTTCAAGTCTTTGGATTGTACATTTATGAAATTTTAGGGATCATTTAATCCTAATATCTTCTGTTCCATTGTGGGAAAATGTACCAGAAAGACACACAAACACACATTTGCTGTTATTTTTTTAAATAAACATTTATTATGTTGTAGTATCAAGCCTACCAGTCATTTGTATCTCTCTTCTACATATTTTGTATAGAATCTTTTGGAAATAGGCATTAGTGAAAGGAATTTTATTTCACTGCTAGCTCTAAGTTCTCAAACACAGCCTATTATGCTATGAGGGCAATTTCAGATTAGAGACTGGAATCTCTCCATCCATTTAGTAGTTTTGAATTGCTTATGATCTTATTTACACCATCAGGATAATAGATCCACTATGTACTTGCTCATATTCCTTCTCTCCTTTTTTAAGACTAAAATGTATATCCCAATGCATTCGTGTATGTGTGTATATATTTGTTTATTTGTAAATACATTTGTGTAAATCAGAGTAAGAAGTCAAAAAATATTGTGTTAAATAAGCAAAACTGCTTTTTACAGTGCTATCTATTCCCCATTGCCAGTGAGATACTATTCAACAACTGGCATCCTGCAAATTGAATATAAGACCCTTAACAATTGAGCCCAGCTGAGAGTACAGCTTTATATTCACTCCTCCACTTCTCACCTGTGCTCCAGCTTTGTTTAACTCATTGATATTCCTCAAGCATGCCATGTTCTTCGAAGACCTGTGCTGTTCCTGCTACCAAAGATTCATTACTTTTTTATTTTCCATATCAATATCACCTCACATGTTAGTAGTTTTGGCCCAAAGCAAAGTGTATTAAAGTTGTTAGTCTCTATAATAATTTATGCTCTCTAGTACTTTTACATTATATTACGTATGTTACAGGTAAGATTACCATCTGCTATATTTATGTTCTCTAGTACTTTTATAACCACCATTCACAGTAATTTATTCACATATGTACATAACAGTAGACCTTTTATTATTTGTTTTTCTACCACCATTTCCTTATATTTCTGCCTTCCTAATTTCAAATTTCTTCTTCATGGTTCTGTTCTATATTTTGCTTAAATTTGAGTCTCTTATACATCCATGTGTAGTGTCTGGTATGTTATAAGCACTTAGGAAAGTTCTATTGCATTAGGTTAAATAGAATTCTAGGCATTTGTGCAATAGACCATTTTTATTAGTGCCATATAGTTATACACAATATTCAAGTTAATTTTGACATGATTAAATATGCATGAAATGTAATTTGCTCCATTTTAGTTCTCTTTCCCTCTCTTACTCCCTCCCCCTGTTCACCTTCCTTTACTTACTGAATCTCCTTTTATTTATTTATAGTTTTTTAAGGTGGTGCTTTATAGCTATACATAAGGTGAAATTCAAGGTAATATATTCACATAAGTACATAACAGTAGACCTTTTGATGTGTCCCAATCTACATTAACATAGAATAGTCCTGACTTCTTCCAATCTATAATGTATGTTCTTCAAACCAACATTCAAAATAATAATTAGATTACAGAGCATAATTTTCTAATGCACGGGGCATTTTAATCAGCATTGCCCTTTTTCTTTCTTGTGATGTCATCAGGGTGCCTTGAACATGCAGCCTAATTTCACACAGAGCTCAGCCCTCTTTTCTTATCAACCTCTTGCAGTCTATGAAAGCCTCAGTGTGTCTCTGTCCTTTGCCACAAACATGAGGTTCAGTTTTCCTCTCATGGCCTTAGGCCTGGAGGTGGCTATGATTGTTTTATTTGGATTATTTGCAGAGTATGAGACGGATCATGGTATGATATACCAACCCAATACCACCCAGATAACAGAATCGGAGAGATTCTTCCAGTTATATCCTCGTGAGTAGGCAATTTACTTCATATTATTTGTTTTGGGGTTCTTTGAGTTCTCAGAATGTGAAATCTTTGAATACCATAATACTGTAAGCTCTTGAGCTCCTTGTAGAATATGGGACAGTTGCAAGTGCTGAGAGTATTGTGCCTTTCTCCTGGGGCACTTGATCTTCTTCTCTCCATGATTACGATGTTTGTTAGAATCTGTGTCTATTCAAGTGTCAGAACAAGAAGCTGAAAATTAAAATAATTGGTCAATTTTTGTGTTGCTTACCACTGCCAGATGACTGTCTTTGTCCCTTGAATTGGCTACTCTTTCCATAAATAATAAAAATATTAAACCCCCTCACTATGACTAGAAAGAGTTGAAGATAACTTTGTAGGAGAGAGAATGGAAACAAAATGGAGTGATAAGAAAGGGATTCTGGGCCCCAGGTAGAGTCCTAAGGTGTGAGAAAGGGTATTTAAGATGACAGAGGAAATTTCTGAAATTTAATTGAAGGGGATACACAAGGTTTTATAATATTTGAAAGAAAAGCATTTTGTTCCTTTGAGATGAAAAGGAAATTGTGAACACCTGACACATGATAAAAGCAGAATCCTTCTCTGGTAATAGTGACTGAGGAGAAATTGGGTTTCAAGCATGAAGGGGCAGGCTATGAAACAGTTAACAATGGTAGCTACACTTCACTCAGTGCTTATTATGAGCCATACATACTCATTAGCTTGCTGACCAGAAAGGGAAATTATAGTCATTATTACATAGATGGTTTATTTTTTAAATAAGGTTCAAGTAATTTAAATTTTAATTATTTAAATTGGTAGCAAAGCTTATTATAATTTATAGTGTGTTTAAGCTGTTTAAAAACAATACCTGTGTTTTCATTCCTATGTTTTCTGAAGGAATTAATAACATGGGGAGTCCCATGTAGAAATTAGGACCTAGAGTGACTTAGAAAAAATACAAAATTGAAAGTTAAGAGTATGTTAGGACCATAGGTCAGAGACTCAGATTGTAAATCTAGTTGCCCTTACACTGTGTAGATAACTAAGAGGGCTCTTGACTAAATAAACTTTATAATTTTCAGGTTAAAGAGCAATAGAAAAAAATCAGAATCATGCTCAACTCTGTATGCTTAGGTATATTTTATTTATTCATTCATTTATTCATTAGATAAATATATTAAGTATCAAATATGTGCTCTAGCAAATTTATTAAAAGAGAAAAGAAATACAGTACCTTAATTGTAAAACCCCACTGGCTAGAAAAGATAGCAAAAACATGAAATAAAATATAATAAGCAAAATGCCAAAAATACGATCTAAGATTGTTATTCAAATAAAATTATATTGAAACCTTAATAATTTTTGTCACACAAACTAAACTTTCTAAGTCCCAAGTCTAATCTCCTAAGTAACATTTTAATTCAGAATTTAAAATAAAAGATAATGCTAAGTGAAGCTAGACAATCCCAAAAAAAAAACAAATGCCAAATGTTTTCTCTGATATAAGGAGGCTGATTCATTGTGGGATAGGGAGAGGGAGCATGGGAGGAATAGATGAACTCTAGATAGGGCAGAGGGGTGGGAGGGGAAGGGAGCCAGTATGGGGTTATAAATGATGGTGGAATGTGATTGTCATTATTATCCAAAGTACATGTATGAAGACAGGAATTGGTGTGAATATACTTTGTATACAACCAGAGATATGAAAAATTGTGCTCTATATGTGTAATACAAATTGTAATGCATTTCATTGTAATATATTAATTTTAAAAAGACCAATGATAAAAAAAAGTTACCAAATTAAAGGGAAGTTACTAAAGATCTCAAGATCTGTCTTTCAGCATGTTTATGATAATGGATACTGTATTGCAAGCTTATAATTTACCAGGAGAATAAATTTGTAATCTTCTGACTATATACACTTACATATACTTGCAGTGGTAACTATGTAGAAGTCATGGACATGTTGATTAGCTTTATTATGATGATCATTTCACAATGTACATACATATCAAAATGTACAAGTTACACTTTAAATATATATAATGTTTATAATAATGTTTATATATCAATTATATCTTTAAACAGTTGTTTTACACATATATTCTAACAGTCACAACTCTATTACTCATAGGGAATATATAAATTCCTTCTTTTTATAATTTGTTAAGAAAATAGTTATTAAGTTCTTACTTCTTGTCAAGAATTTTTAAGGCTTTAGGTCCTAGGCAGTGACTAAAACAGGCAAAATAGGCAAAACCCATACTGTTATGAAGTATAGTTTCCATGGGGCAAAGGGGTATGTGTGTGTGTGTGTGTGTGTGTGTACGCACATGCAAGCATGCGCACACAATTGAAGGGTCATAAAATGCCCTGGCTGTAAATGAAACAGGATTAGGAAAACTAATGCAGCAGGACAGGGATGTCTTTTCAACCTTTCTCATCCAGGGTAATATGAGAGATCTAAGTCCTAATATTCTTGAGTGCAATTAATTAAATTGTCTCCTGTGCATCTGGAATGATACTCATATGAGAAAAAATGAATTTGCATGCACATTTAAATATGTAGATGTACACATTTATATGGTAGTAATATGCCACAAAGTAAAATTTTCACAAGGCAGCCTTCATCCATTCAAAATGCTGCTCATTTTCTCATCTATACACAATACTCTCTGCTGTGAGAGTGACTCCCAAGACCTAAAATCCTAGGTCATTCTAATATTTTAGCTCAGCTACATACACTATCCTTGTTTAACATATCTTGTAGAATAGTCTGAGAAACTACATGATTGTGGTTCAACATATATTTTTCCTACATTTGAAACAATTATACAAAGTTTATGTAACAGCATAAGTCATTGGAGAACAAATTGTTAATATTCATTATTAGAAAACAATGTTCAAGTCAAATCAGCAAACATTTCAGGTGACTACCTAGTGCCATGCAAGTGTTCCAAGTGCAGGGATTCAAGCATGGTGAGAAAGCTCCTTTTACGTCTTAAAAAATCCAATGTATTAAAATAGTTCTCAGTTGCAGGTTGACGAAAGTTTGGGTTTTTTTTTTTTTTTTTTTTTTTTGCAAATAGGTATAATTACTTATATTTTACTTGCTTTAAAGTGGATACCAGTTTGTTCTCCCCAACCCTGCCAACTTATATTCTGCTATGCTTCTTTGAATAGAAGAAAAGAAACAGTGTATGTGACCCTTGGATTTGTACACATTCCTATGCACAACTGTGGAAGTGTGATATAATCTGAATATCATGCTTCATGTTATGAATGACCTCTGAGATACTCACTTGAGAAGCTAGCTATGTCCTTTGGCTTCTGTGTACCTGCAAAAGTGTTGATCATTCTGTTGAGTCAAAGAATTTGACAAGAACTGAAGCCTGAGTTAATCTTTACTAACACATAAACAAAACAGAGAAAAATAGAGCTGAAAGAGAAGGCCCTTTGAGGATCCTTTACATCCTATTAGAAACTGCACAAATGTTGGGTCATTAGTATGTAAGGGACATTAAAACCATGTCAGTGATCTATTCATACTCTTGTTACACTAAAATCCCTTGGTATATTCATTCACTTTCAGTGGATCATGTACCTATGTGTAATTTTGCAATATTGTTCATTGTTGATTTGAAATCTATTGACTCACTGAGTTATACAGATCTTCCATGTGTTAACAAATTGCATTACAAAATGTCAAAAAAGTATTTGTTAATACCACCAACAATCTCACCAGAAAAGTATTTAGAAGTAAATAACAGAAACTTGATAAGCTTGTAGTGACAAATTTTTTTGAAATTCGAATTTTTTAAATACTCAGAAGATTTCATGGCAACAAATACTGTCAATTATTTTAAATGATTGGCAATTTCATTTTACCCATTTTGTAAAAAGTATCTGCAAAATACCCAAATCTGAAATCATTTTTTCCACATTTTCATTAGTATATTATAATAATACATAATAGTGAAATTTGTTGTTACATATTCATAAATAAAGATAACATAAAAGTGAAATTTGGTTAGTATTGGCCCCCAGTATTTCTCCTTCTCCTCCTCTCCTCCTTCCCCTGGTTCCTTTTCTCTACTGTACAGATCTCCCTTCAATTTTCATGAGATCCCCCATCTTTATTTCCTTTTTCCTCTCTAGCTTCCACATATGAGAAAAACACATAACTCTTGTCTTTCTGAGTTTGGCTTATTTAATTTATATGTCGATCTTTCTTTCAAGTAACAATGGAATTCCTTAGTAAAGATTCTCAATCAGCAGCACAATTCACAATAGTCAAGCTATGGAACCAACCTAGGTGCCCTTCAACAAAAGAATGGATAAAGAAAATATGGTGTATATATACACAGTGGAGTATTGCTCAGTCATTAAAAAAAGAATCACATTATGGCATTTGCCAGTAAATGGATGGAACTGGAGTCTATCATCCTGAGTCAGACTCAGAATGTCAAAGGTCAAATGTATTCCCTGATATGGGAAAACTAGTCCAAAATGAGGATGAAAAGAGCAAAAGAGAAAGGGAAAAGGGGACGGGGGATTCCATCAAAATAGAAGCAAGATCAATCGAGTACAGGAAGGGGATTGAGGGTTGAGGGGAGGGAAGAGGAACAAGATAAGAAAAGAACAGTGAAATGGATCAGACCTGACTTTCCTTTTTCCTTTATCTACTTTTAATGTTCCTATGTACATATATGAATATGTCACAGTAAATTGCACAGTCATGGAATATATATCCACAAGGCACTAAAGACACTAACTTAAAAAAAAACTAATAATAAATACCTGAAAGATCCATAGAATAAAAAAGAAAGGTAACAGGGGGAGGGGAAAGAAAAAGGGAGGGAAAGGGGAAGAATCAGGGACTGAATTAGAGCAAATTGTATTCCATGCTTTTACACTTATGTCAAAATGAATCCTATTGTTATGTATAACTTAAAACAACCAATAAAAAATGCTCATTCAGTGAAGAACTCAAATAAGCATAAAAGGACCTTTTTTTTTCTGTGATACCATTGCATTTCAGAAGGGCTATCTGTGTATTTTCATTTCACTATGCTGACTCACACAAAACAGTAAGAAGACATTTGTGGGAGGATTAGAATGAATACAATTGGTGATTTTTTTTTTTTTACTTCTTCATCAAGAAAATTCTTAAGTAAAACTTGCTTTTATTTTCCCTGCAAGTGTGTGGTGGAGACTAGCATGACTGCTATTTCAGTTTGGTGCTGCTCTTTTCATATCTGCCAAAGCCAAAGCAGTTTTACACACCATTGTTTTTCACCGTGTGGAAATATCAACACAGTGAATAAGGCAAACAACATCTCAGAACTATCATGAACATGGGAGTCGAAAGATACATGACACACAGACACAACACAGAGAATTTAAATGGATAAAAAGTCAAAATATTCAGTAGAAGGGCAATTTCGTTATAGAGGCAGTAATTAATTCAAATGATTATTTATAAGAATATTGTATATATCCGTATAATATTGTATCAATCAGTCTTGCATTTCTTTGGATGTTGTGGTAATATTGTGGTTTTTTGGAATGATGTACTTTCACTTAGGAGATAAGTGCTCAAGTGGTTTGGGACAAAATATCACCTTACTTTTAAACGGTTTAGAAGAAGAAGAGTGTGTGTGTGTGTGTGTGTGTGTGTGTGTGTACAGAAAGGAGAGAGAAAGCAAATATAGGAAATATTAATAACTGAAAAAGTGTAGGTGAAACATTCAGTGTGCATTGTACTGTCTTTTCTAAATATTTGAAATATGAGGGGGGAGGGAAGATATTACACTAAAGACACTCCTCTCATAATAAACAAGAGTTCAACTTGTACATTATTTGTAGAACTGCAAATTAGTACAGACACTACAGAAATCAGTATGAATGCTCCTCAAAAAAGTAGGAATGGTACCATATGACCCTGTTATACCACTTCTTGGTATTTTTCCAAAGAATTAATGTTAGCATACTATATAATACAAGCATACCCATGTTTATAGTAGTTATAGTAGCCCAGTTCACAATAGACAAATTATAAAACAAGCCTAGGTGTCCGTTAAAAGATGAATAGATAAAGAATATATGATATATTATATGAAATAAGCCAGACTCAGAAAATCAAGGGTCTTATTTTCTCTCAAGTGTGGAATTTAGGAAATAAGAGGAAAGGATCTCATTACATTAGAAAATAAAACAGCAGAAAAGAGGAAGGGGATCAAAAAGAAGGGAGGAAAGAGAAAGAGGAAATGCTCGGGAGTGAAATCAACCAAGTTTTGTTATGTCATGTACAAATATAATCACAATGAATCCCACTGTTATGTATAATTATAGCACACTAACTAAAAAATACATAGAAGGGCTGGGGTTTTGGCTAAGAGGTAGAGTGCTCACTTAGCATGTGTGAGGCACTGACACCACATTAAGTAAAATAAAGACATTGTGTCTACCTATAACTACAAAATTATATATATACACACACACACACACATATATATATATGCGTATATATATACATATATATGCATATATATGTATATATATATACGCATATATATGAGAATAGTAGAATAAAGGAAGGAGATGGGAAGGAGAAAGAAAAGAGAAAAAAATAAAGTACTGAGGAACAAAATTAATCAAATTATGTGCATTCATATGTCACCATGAAGCCCACTATTGTGTACAATTATAATATACCAATAGAAACTTTTTTTACAAAGGAAAAGATGACCTCAGAATGTTGAGGGCCACAGCCAAGTCAGGATGACGCATGGCATTTTTGCCAGAAGTAGTGGTTGAGAGGTGATGCCAGTGAGTTCTTGCTGAGTTCCTGTTGAGTTCCAGTTGAGCTCTTGGGGGGATTCCCAGAGAGTTCCCATTGGTTGGGGAAGTGCCAGAGGAGGGATATTTCCGGCTGCTGGTTCCTGGACGAGCTGAGCTGCGTGGTGTTTGGGAGGAGTTCCCGGGAGCGTGTGTGGAGCGTGCTGGTGGAGATCAGAAATAAAGTTTGTTCCTGCTTCAGTGGCTCGTGATTTGTGCCCAGCCAGACTGCAGCATCAGAATACAACCCTACTGACTCAAAAGACTGAGACTCACAGGGCCAAAATCCTATATGTACAGCAAACTTACTTTTGCCAGCCCCCAAGCCACTAAAATAAGAAAAAATAAAGTCAATGAGCCTCTAATTGGAAAGAAGCTTTGCCATTTTCACCAGAAGACCTACAAACACATTTTATGAATAAAAGCCTTATGGTCTCAATTAGAGAAATTTCCAGTGGTCCTCACCTGTGACCCCTTTATTCAGGGATAGCTAAGGCATTTCCTGAGAAGCTCCAAGTGCTGGGATTTTTGCACAAGCTATCTGATGATTCCTACCTGCAGACTTCCAATCACTTTCTCCTGAAAATGTCTCACTGAATATGCTACTTCTGTGGTTTGTTTGAATAAATGATAAATGAGAACACAGAGCAACAAAACAGACATATAAGCAAATTAAATGCAAGAAGAGGGATATGCAGAAAGGTGCCTAGAAGTCTTCCAGTTGTGAAGATGCTGTGTGTGGGTGGATAGAGACAATTTGTGCAGCAGGCATGTATCTGAAGCAGAAGGAAAAGAGAGCTTCATTTCATTGTGTTTGTTTGGGGTGGTAGGGGATTAGAACAATGTTATGTTTTAAGCATGTGGAGTTATTGGGGCTTGCCATACATCCTAGTGCAAGGTATATGTGGAAGTAAAATAGAAAAATTAGCAAAGTGAATTAAACTTTACTAATACAATGAAAGGGATGGTGCTGGTGAGAGTGGTGGTAGTGATGATGATGATGATAGTTGAGTCCTGGCCGGTTTGGTGTCCAAACTTAAATCCAAATCCTTTGTAGTAGCAAAGGATCATACATTTTAATTAATGATAAAACCAGTAATTAAAATGAAGCTTAATTATAATGAAGCTTAATTGCATTTTTTCTAGTCCTCAGAAGAACCACTAGTATACATGTTAAAAAGAAACACCTATGATGAAGTTTGGGTTTAAAGAGTTTAAGCAATTTGCCCAAGGTCAGATGGTTAGTAAAAGAAAAAGTCTAGTTGAATTCCAACCCCGGTTGTTTACCTCTAAACTTTGTGCTTTAACCACTCCACTACATTATATGGGCAGTGTTGTTTACCAGGTTGGAATTTAGGCAACATCTGTCTATAGATGTATTGTCCCCAATAGATTTTTTTTTTTTGGCTTTAAATGGGTTTTAGCCATTTGGTTTATTTTTTTTATTTTTTTTTAATTTTTATTGTTGGTTGTTCAAAACATTACATAGTTCTTGATATATCATATTTCACACTTTGATTCAAGTGGGTTATGATCTCCCATTTTTACCCCGTATACAGATTGCAGAATCACATCAGTTACACATCCATTGATTTTTAAAGTATTTTCTGAACTTCACAAACATCCATAGACTTTCAAAGGGCAAGAAGATATTCTTTGTGGGATAATGAATTTACTCAATAAAACAATATGAATGATTTCATTTTCCTTATTTTGAACAAATTATACTGTTCTAATCAATTGCTAAGGATACCCATAATAAACCACTTTGAGCTTAAAGCATTGCACGCGCGTGTGTATGTGTGTGTGTGTTGTGTGTGAATTTTCTACACAGGCAAAAAAAAGGTTTGATTATTTTATTTTTTAAGAGAGAGAGAGAGAATTTTTAATATTCATTTTTTAGTTTTTGATGGACACAACATCTTTATTTTTTTATTTTTATGTGGTGCTAAGGATCGAACCCAGAGCCCTGCGCATGCCAGGCGAGCGCTACCGCTTGAGCCACATCCTCAGCCCAGGTTTGACTATTTTAAAATGGCTAAATTATTGTGGCCTTCCTTAAGACTGATCCTGAATGTGACAGTTTACTTAATATGTAACAATACTAAACACAAAACTTTACCAAGTATACTGTATGCACCTGAATTTTACATGCTTATTCTGTATTTAGAATGTACTCTGTCCCCAGCACTGCAGACTCGAGGAGATAAAATAAATTCCAAGCCCTCTTGGAGACATATAAAGCAAGATTCATTTTACAAATGAGGAAACCAAGATTCGGGGAGATCCATTGATTATCCAAGGTCACATACAGCATTTAAAATTCAAATAGAGAATTGAATTATTATTTTTTATAGCACTAACATGAGTTGCACTTAGTTAAGGAGTGTGATACTTCCTTAAAATGTGAAGACACAATCATCTCAACCAGGGACATGAGAAGTCTAAGGACAATGTAGGATTCTCCACTAAGATTTTTCCACTTTTATATGTTGCAGTATCTCCATTTTCTATTTGCGATTTTCAGGAAAACATTTAGAATAAAAGCACTAGGGGGTGTGGACTCAGGAAGCAGTAAGCAATGGGAGAAGGGAGCAAGAGAAAACTAGACCCCTGGTTCCATACCCCTGTTATCCTCATTCAAAACTGTGAAACTTGCCATGTACCAGGCAGAGAGTCTCAGGTACATTGAGGCAGACTTTTCTCCTTCAGTGTAAAATGTTTAAAGAAAAGCAAAGTTGTATACCATTCTGAATCCTTATAAAAGCATGATATGACTTAGATGAAGGTTTCTCAACAGCAACACTGCTAGCATTTTGAACCTAATAGCTCCTTGTTGTGAGGGACTATCCTGGGCATTATAGGATATGTAGCAGCATCCCTAGTCTCCAGCCTCAGGACTTCAGCTTCCCCATCCCATCCACCCCCTCACATTGTGAGAACCACAGACATCTCCAGATTCTGCCAAGTATATCCAAAGTGCTAAAACTGTCCTCTGTTAAGAATAAATAATTTAGAAAAGTCTTGAAAATCTTCAAAACTTTTTGGAAAATCTTACCAATGTGAAGATCCCTAACTAAATCCTTCTTTCCTCTACAGAAACTAGAACAAAACTAAATTCGTGGCCTCTTCCTTGTCGGCTCACAAATTCTTAAAACAGGGGTAAATTATAATACAAATAATAGATGAGGTTTGTGTGCCCTCTTGTGGTGTAATTCAGTAACAAGCATTAGATGGGGGCCGGTGGACAAAAACAAAACATTTGCACAGTTAATACAGAAAACTCCCTCCCCTTATGGAAAATATCGGGTTTTCCATCACAGGGAGAAAGGGACAAACCTGAAGAGTAACTTCTCCTGATGTAACACAGTACAAAATTATATAAAAACAATTTTTAAAATTAGTTGGTTACTGCAAACTTTAAAATCAGTAAATTATAGAGAGAACAAGAATACTCTAAGAAATAAGAAAAGAATGTTTAGGAAAGCAACTTTGTGTAATGACAGTAACGGCGAAGTAAATGGGTAGTAGCAGAACCTTGAAACATAAAACTAAATCTTTATTTTTATAGGATCCTTATTTTTATTCCAGTCTTTTACAAGTAACTCACCTAACTTCTCTGGGCCTTAGGTTCCTAACATGAAAATCAAATTAAATAAATATTAGATGACACTTCAGACATCATATAATCCAAATCTTCCGTAGAAAAGGAGAAATGGAGTCCCAGAAAGGTTTAGTAAAATCATGGTTAATAAGAGTCATGCTTATTCTCTAAATTGCCCTCCAACTTAGTCTATTATATAAAGCACATATTTACATGTAAAAGTTAAATGGCAGCTATTTATAAAGAGAAATGAATATATATGGTCAACTATATTTCACAGGTTGGTTTTAGTTGACAGATGACCGTCAGTGGCTCAGGTGCAATCCCAGCTTTGGGGTTCCCTGGGTAAGTATGGGATGAGGGTCAATGCCATAATGATCAGCCCTGTGGGAGAAAGGTTTGGGCAGGAGAAGGACTCAGCTCCTCCACAGGAGACTCTGAGGCTGGGATTGTCTAACTTCGGGTGGTCTTCTCCTGAGACAAGGGAATGCTTGTGTGAATCAGTCATGAGGTACAGACCACCCTGGGGAAGAGCTGTGACCATGAGCAAAACAAGAGCATTTTCCAGAAAGAATTCAGAGTTTAGTGCTGTCATCTGGCAGCACTCTGAATAGCTGATGCAAATTGGAGGTATAAGAGCTTTGATTCTGAGAGGACGTCTCATTGTCTATCTAATACAGAAGGCTAGCCTGAATGGGGTACCCTGGTCTCCCACCCTCAGAAACACTGCTTCCTGAGCCTGTGATGGAGCAGAAGAGGAGCCAAACGGACACCCCTACATGCCTTGGGAGACCAAGCAGACCTTGGTCATCTTAATACTCCCACCATGCTTGATTAATGGAAAAATGCATGGAATCAGACCCGAATTCCAATCCTGACACCACCTTTTATGAAACTGATTGACTTCTTATCTCAGCTTCCTCTAGGACATATTTTCTATACATGTCTTTCCTGCTATCACTTCCACTTACACCTCCATGTACAATAATTACACTAATTCAACACCTAAAATTTTCTCCCTCTGGTTTCACATTTGCTTCCAATTTAATTATTTTTTGTTCACCTACTATACTGAACTAAAGGAATTGTCAATAGTCAACAATTTTCAGTGGCAAGTTTGGTGCAAAAGTATCGATTTGGGTCAGAGGGGAAGGTACCAGGGATTAAACTCAGGGGCACTTGAACACTGAGCCACTCCCCCAGCCCTATTTTGTATTTTACTTAGAGACAGGATCTCACCGAATTGATTTCACAATCTCACTGATTGAATTCACAATCCTCCTGCCTTATCCTCCACAGCTCCTGGGATTACAGACATTTGCTATGCGCCTGGCAAAAAAAAAATATATCAATTTTGCCTATCCAAACACATGTTTCAGTCAACTAAACTCTAGTTTCCTTGAGGGAATAGCCTATGTTTCACTATACCACATTTGACCATGTGTTTCATTTGCATAATATTTACTGTATGCAAATACTTCTACATAGGTTATACCACTTAGAGTAGCCCTGTGTTATAAGGTTTGTAGATGAAACACTGAAACTCATAGACAATAGGTGACTACTCAAGGTCACATAATCCTGAGATAGAATAGGGGAGCCTAAGCCCATGTTTCCAGAA
Source organism: Marmota flaviventris (assembly GCF_047511675.1). Classification (NCBI taxonomy): domain Eukaryota; kingdom Metazoa; phylum Chordata; class Mammalia; order Rodentia; family Sciuridae; genus Marmota; species Marmota flaviventris. The sequence continues at coordinate 104,629,054 of NC_092503.1, forward strand.
ACTAAGTCAAGTGCTCTTTCTTTAACAGGGCAGAGCTTTTATGTTTGTTTACAGCCTCATGGTTTTGTAAAGTGGTTTATAAATGTCTATAACAATATTTTCCAAATAGACTCAAATAATGATCCGGTAACACTTCCAGGGCTGGTACTATTATACCCATTTGGTAAATGGATACTCCTTATTTATTCGTTCGTCCATCAGACATTTATTGCTACTTCTGTTATATGCAAGGTATCTTCCCAAATTCAAGGAGAAAAAGATAAATATGTCCTAATCCCTTCAACCAAGAAACTCACAGTTTAAGTCACATATGTAATCCCACGTCTGTAATCCCAGCAACTCAGGAGGGTAATGCAGAAGGAACACAGGTTCAAGGTCAGCCTGGGAGACTTACCAAGATGCTATCTCATAATAAAAATTAAAAAGGGCTGGGGCTCTAGTTTAGTGGCAGAGAATGCTCCTGTGTTCAAACTTCAGTACTCCAAAAAAAATTTTTTTTGAAGAAGAAGATCATACTAAGTGAAATAAGTGAACCTCAGAAACTCAAGGATTGATTGTTTTCTCTCATGTGCAGAAGCTAGAGAGAGAAAGAAAACATAAAGGAATCTCACAAAAATAAAAAAGAGATCAGTAGAGTAAGGGAATTGAAAGAGGGAAGAGGAAAGAAAGGACATGGGTAAATGCTGGGGAACGAAATCTACCAAATTACGCTATCTGTGTATGAATATACCACAATGAATCACATTTACATACATAACTATAATGCACTAATTGGAGTAATAAAATAATTATAATAGAAGGAAGATAAGTATAGCAAGTGGATCGGGAAAAAAGAAGGAGAAAGGGAGGGAAAGGGAAGGTATTGGGAAATGAGATCGATCAAATTATTATTATGTGAACATAAAAATAAGGTATAATAAATCCCACTTTTTATTTTTCCATATTTTTAGTGTTGCACTATAATTATACACAATGGTGGTATTATATATAATTATAATATACCCATTAAAAATATTTTTTAAATAAGATTATAATCCAGTGTAGGAGATAAATACCTCATGGACTAGTTAACCATTGCAGTATAATGTATGCAAGATAAATGCTAATGCAACTTGGCAAACAATAAAACTGAGGTGTAGAAAGAAACTGTGTAAATGACAAGAAGAAATATTAATTTTTTCTGGAATATTGGGAAAGTCTTTCTAGAGGGTGTAATATTTATAGTGTGCTTTGGAAAGCTTTTCTTGGGTACAAAATCTCACACACACACACACAAAAAAAAAAACCTTGGAAAATCTTTAGGGAGAGAATGAAAATCACATTGGAATTATAGTTTGTAGTTTTCTAAGAAAAAATTCAAATTGTGCATAACTTGTCAAAGTCTTGTGGCTGGTAAGTAGCCAAGTTGGCCTTGGAACCGGCCTTTTGCATCCCATTTGATGCTCTCCTCTTGTAAGGTTTTATGTAAAGGTTGATTTAATAAGTGCTATGTACTACGATACAACATGTTCTTTGTACTCCCCTCATGAAGACTGTCCTCTGTTCTTTTTCAGTATTCCAAGATGTGCATGTAATGATATTTGTTGGGTTTGGCTTCCTCATGACCTTTCTGAAAAAATATGGCTTCAGCGGTGTGGGTATCAACCTATTTGTCGCTGCTCTGGGCCTCCAATGGGGCATTATTATACAAGGGATCCTGCACAGCCATGGAGAGAAAATTCAGATTGGAATCAAAAAGTGAGTATCTTGGCTATGGTCTAAATGTTTTTGCCTCCTCCCCACCAAATTCATCTGATGAAATCTGAACCCCTAAAGTGATAGTAGAAGGTGGGCTCTGTGGGAGGTGATTGGTTCAGGAGGGTAGAATTTCCATAAAGGTAGATGCCTTTAAAAAAGAAGCCCAAGGGCTGGGATTGTGGCTCAGTGGTAGAGCGCTCGCCTAGCACAGGCAGGACCCGGGTTTGATCCTCAGCACCACATAAAAATAAGGGCATTGTGTTGTGTCCATCTACACCTAAAAGTATAATAAATATATTTTTTAAAAAAAGAAGCCCAAGAGAAAATCTTCTCCCTTTCCATAATGTGAGGACACAGCTGGAAGTAACATCTATGAACCAGAAAGCAAGCCCTCACCAGACACTGAATCTGTCAGCATCTTGATCTTGTTCTTCTAAGCCTCCAGAATTATGAGAAATAAATTTCTGTTGCTTATACGTTACCCAATTTATGGTATTTCATTCTAGCAACCAAAGAATAGTAAGACAATCCTTTATTTTTCAACCACTGTGTTTTCAGATCAGTTGTTTCTCTGTTTGGTTCATTGTCACTCTGGCTCTAAATTATCTGGCAAATTGTCTCTTTAGGCAACAGAAGAGTATTGAAATCTGAGGGTCCAAATCAGTGTCTTGCTCTACTGAGCTGAGTCATCCATTCATGTCTATAACATCTCTGGTTTAAAATAAGAAATCCCCATTCATAAAAATAACTGTCCCTTTCATCTCAGCTATGAGTAACAAAAATCTGTCATTAGATTTTTTTTGAAGATTTTTTTTAGATGGAATTATGTATTCTTGTTGTGAGACTATCAATAATTGCTCTAGGAAATAATTCTGTTTTCAGATCAACAAAACTAAAGTACTCTAAATGAGATAAAGGAAAAAGTGAGTTAAAACAAAGAAAAGTGAGGGCAACTGAAGAGCACATGGGCGAAAGGAGGTGGGGGAGGAAGTGGCAGTAAGAGTGGTCCTGGGAGGAATGCAGGATGAATGGAGAGGGGCTTGTGCCCAGCAAGGGTGGTGCTGTAGCTCCACCTTAGGACTCACATACATTTTGTATGGACTACTTTTCAATTGATTCTTTCTTTCCCTCAGCATAATAAATGCAGACTTCAGTACAGCCACTGTTCTGATTTCTTTTGGAGCTGTCCTAGGAAAAACAAGTCCCATCCAAATGCTCATCATGACAATTTTAGAAATTGCTGCCTTTGCTGGCAATGAATATCTGGTTGGTGAGATATTTCAGGTAAGGATTAAAGTGTTTATACTTGGCTAGCTCTAGCCAAGAGCTCTGACCTCTGCAAGTATTGGGTAGCCTCTCTATTGCTGGGGCAAACCTCAATGACAGGTGACAGCACAGCAGTGACGATAGCCATGGCTTACTGAGTGATGTTGTAAACGAGGGTTTCTATACACCATCTCACCCCATCCTCACAACAGCGTAAGGCAATATAGTTGTTGTGACCATTTACACACAATAAAACTGATGACCAAGCCAGGCGCAGGGGCACACGCCTGTAATCCCAGGAGCTCAGGAGGCTGAGGAAGGAGGATCACAAGTTCAAAGCCTCTGCAAAAGCAAGGCACTAAACTCGCTTAGTGAGACCCTGTCTAAATAAAATACAAAATAGGCCTGGGATGAGGCTCAGTGGCCAAGTGCTCCTGAGTTCAACCTCTAGTACCCAAAAATAAAATAAAATGATTACCACAGATGCTAAATCCCACCTTTCTGGAATTGAAACTCACTGTTTTCTAACTCCGTGACTCTTTTTATTACACTTTGTTGCTTATCAAATGATTAACTCCTATTCATATTTCAAACATAAGAGAATAGCCTATAAAAAGCCTTATACAAGCTATTGTTAAGGTCTTGATCAAATTTCTTTCTCTCCATGAAAATTTCATTGATTTCCCCAAGGTTTAGAAACAGATTATTTTCTTATTTTGTTTGTACCTCTATTGAACATTTCATGCAATTTTAAATATTTGAATTTCCCAGGTATTGGTGATTCACTGAGAAACAAAATAGTTGAGGCTCCTGTCTTAATAGAACTTAAAATCTAGTGAAGGAGACAAAAATCAAACAAATAATTACACATCCATCCCACCTGCCACAGGCACAAGAAATAAGGAGTAGGGTGAGGGGACATAAGAAAGTACTTAATTTAGATTGTAGAGTCAAGGAGGGGCTTCTCTGAGGAAGTGACAGTTAAGCTGGACCTGAAGGGGAGGTGAGAGTTTCTCAAGTAACTTGTAGGGAGAAATGTACTATAAGCCAAGGTAACAGTAAGTACAGAGCCTCAAACTGGTATTGAGGAACCGAAGGGAAACCTCTAGTTAAAGCAAAGGGAGCAGGGCTCAGTGGTGCACACCTATTATCCCAGTGGCTCAGGAGGCTGAGACAGAAGGATCTTGATTTCAAAGCCAGTCTCAGCAATGGTGAAGCATTAAGCAACTTAGTGAGACCCTGTCTCTAAATAAAATACAAAATAGGGCTGGGGATGTGACTCAGTGGTTGAGTGCCCCTGAGTTCAACCCCCCCGGTACCCTAAAAAATAAAAATAAAGCAAGGGGAAAGGTTTGGCTGGTACAAATGAAGCCTCCAAGTTAAGAAAATCAGATTAATCAAAGACCCTGCAGACATTTGGTGGCTCCAGCAGGAGAAACAGAACTGTTTCTTTTGCCAAAAGTAACGTGGGCTTTTAAAGAGAGACACAGACTCATGTGATATTTGTAAAGTCCAAGTAGGATTAATTGCCGCCTCCTACTCTCCTGAAACCACCAAGTGAAGCTTAGGAAGGTTTCCCAACTGGGAAGGGACCCAGTGTTGTCTGGAGGCTGGAGGTTGACAGAAAGGTCAGAGGTGCTATGAGGACACCTGGAATCATTCCAGCCACGTATGGCTCTTCAGGGGAACGAGATCCATCCATGTCCAGTCAAAGATGGACACATCCAGAATAATCTTTTTACTTCCCCTCAACCCAATTTGAAAATCTTTAATTTGTATTTTTCTCCTGACTGAATAAATGCTGGAGCAACCAAGTCGGCGTGGCACTCTGCTTTGCTCTAGAGGCAGGAAATGCAGAAAACTGGGTCACACTGATGTCACGTCTCAAGAGGAAACTAAAACATGTTCTTTCAAGTCAGTCTGTCTCTCTCCCCCTACTATTAGTTTATTATATAACTAGTGTAACAGTCCTTTCATTGACATCCCTCCTGTAGTGAGTTTGGTTTCACCTCTATTTATGTGCATGCCATTTTTCCCCCTTAGGCCACTGATATTGGGGCATCAATGACCATCCACGCCTTTGGGGCCTACTTTGGCTTGGCTGTAGCAGGCATCTTATATCGATCTGGCCTGAGAAAGGGGCATAGGAATGAAGAGTCTACGTACTACTCGGACATGTTTGCAATGATTGGTGAGTGGGAATGAACTTGGCTGATTTTTGTCTTTTTGGTCAGGCATGCAGGAAAGTTACTTCAATATGATTGCAAAGATGCTTAAAAAGGAACCTCCTTTGAAGACGACTCTGTTTATGCTGCCTCAATGCTCCTCTTTTCTCCTAAATCTAGATAACTAAGCCTAAAATTAGAAACAATGTCAGTGACCTCAGCAAACTGCCTCCTTTGTATGGTCTTCCCCATTCAGAACTAATAGTCCTTCGTATGATTTGCAGGGACTATTTTTCTATGGATATTTTGGCCCAGCTTTAATTCAGCCATTGCAGAACCTGGAGAGGAACAGAATAGGGCCATCGTCAACACTTACTTCTCTCTTGCTGCCTGTGTGCTCACAGCGTTTGCCTTATCCAGCCTTGTCACACATGGAGGCAAGCTCAATATGGTGAGTGCCCTGTCAACCCCCGTGCAAATTTCACTCAGTGAAGCTCACAGTTGCTCCAATAAGTCAGTCATTCCTGCCTTACTGCTGAGCTACCAGGACAAACCACAAAACCACACACACCTTGGAGAATGTTTTAAAGAAAAGTAATAACGTTTATTCATTCATTCATCAAATGTGTACTCTGACAAATTCAGGTGTTCTCAAGAGATTTACAGTCTATAGGAAAGGTACTTGGTAAAAATCAAAGCTTTAAAGTATACTTCTTTCATAATAGACCTAACTGTTCCAAAGTTCTTAAAAAAAAAAAAAAACTTCTTTAAATACAAGACCTGTCAAAGAGTTAAAAAAAAAAAAAAGAATAACAATGGCATATGTTTATTGGATATTCCTGACCAAATATTCCTCTCAAAGAAATAACTACTAAATGCATTGTGGGATCCTGAATAGGATTCTGGAAAAGAAAAGGGCCTTAGTAGGAATAATAGTGAAAATCAAATAGGATCTTTAATTATTAACTCAGTGCTAATTTCATTTTTCTATAGTCATGTAAGATGTTAACACAAGGGAGATGAGTGAGGTATGTAAGGAAAATGCCTGCAGTATTTTTGCAACTTTAACGTGTATAGAACTAGTTCAAAAGAATATACTGTTGGGCTGGGGATGTAGCTCAAGTGGTAACGTGCTCGCCTGGCATGCTTGAGGTGCTGGGTTCGATCCTCAGCACCACATAAAATAAAGATGTTGTGTCAGCTGAAATCTGAAAAACAAATATTTTTTAAAATTCTCTCTCTTTCCCTCCTTTCCCTCTCTCTCTCTTTTCTCTCCCTCTAATATATATATATATATATATATATATATATATATATATATATATATATTTTTTAAATGCACCCTATCTGGTATTTTGAGCTTCTTGCTAGTGAAGCTAAAGAAAAAGTAGTGTAACATGGAACATGATGGCAGGTGGGTTCTTTGTCTTACGCATTTGAAGAATAAAATCCACAGACACAAGGATTAAAGCAAAGTAATAGGATTTATTAGAGTAATAGAAAGCAGAGCCCTCCAAAACAGGAGGAATCCCGATAGAGATGATAATGGGCAACCACTGTCTAGGAGTTTTTGTGGGCTTCATCTGTCCCTATGGTTGGTGGGATAGAGGACTCAGAAAGGATCAACTCTCTCTATTTTGTCTTCCTCAACAAATCTGAGGAGTGTAGTTTTTCAAGCCTTTATTAACATAAGGATGGGGGTGAGGTTTCGTTGGCAAAAGAGGTAGTGCTTTAGAGATTGTGTAGCTGGCCATTGCTAGGATTGGGAGTAGGAGTAACTAAGGAAGAGCTGTTGCAATTGAAGTTGTCAGCAGCAGTGACAGGGTGTTCCCCAGACCCAATGTCTCTTTCAGAATGTCAAGGTCTCATTCCCTCTTTCCCTTCTCCAAGGCCCTTATCCTATCTGCCTATGGATGGTCTACCTTCCTTCCTCATTAGCCTGGGGAGGAAAAGGGTATTAGAATTTATTTTTTAAAGCATGAATTAAGTCATGTAGTTCAATTCTTTACAAACCCTAAGCAATTAGAAACCAAGAGAAGAAAAAACATCACACATTTACAGCTCACTGTAAAACATACAGATAATCTTGGGGATATAGATCAGTGACAGAGCGCCGTCGTGTGCACAAATCCTAGCATTCAATCCCCAGTACCACCAAAACAAACAAACAAAAAAATACCCCTAACTTGGGAGGCTGAGGCAGGAGTATCACAAGTTCAAGGACATACTCAGCAACTAAGAGAAATCCTAAGCAACTTAGTGAGCCCTGTCTCAAAATTGTAAAATATAATAAATAAATAAAAATGCCTGAGGATGTGGTTCTGTGGTTAGGCATTCCTAAATCAATTCCCAGTACCAAATAAATAAATAAATAAATGTCCGGATAATCTCTTTTCCTCGGGCAAATGACTAGATTGTGGTTTAGGAGGAATCCTAATAAGGAGAAACTGATTCCCCTCTCTGCATCCCCAAATGTTCTCAATACAGTGTTACTTGCAAATGCTGTTGTCTTTCCAATGTAATGTGTACATTTCCATGTTTCTACAATGAATATTGAATGTTTGAATATTGGCACATTGCAGCCACAGTACTCTTTTGGATTGAGATAAACACAGATGTTTTCCAAAATCTGCATAAATAGGCAAAACACTGCTAGAATATTTGCTTTACACTCTATGTACCCTATCTCCCTCTACAAATTATTTTGGTTTTCTCACATCCCTCCCACCTCTGGTCCCCTCTGCTACCAAAGGACCCTGGAAAGATCAAATGTAGAAGACTTAAGAAAAAGTCTGTAGTTACCTCTTTTATTTTTAACATGAATCATGTTATTTTTGTGGTTTCTGTTTTAATCTTTTACACATATGATTCTCTCAATTAATATTAATATATATATATGTATATATATACACACACACATACACACGCATATATATGAATGTATGTATCAGTATCCCTTGCAGCTGAAGACTGTGTCTGTGAGCACTGAACTCCACATTTCTGTAGTCCTTCTGAACCCTCCCTCATTCCGCTCACTCACTCACGATTCTCCACACAGGTACACATTCAGAATGCTACCCTCGCAGGAGGAGTTGCTGTGGGCACTTGTGCAGACATGGATATTAGCCCATATGTGGCTATGATCATTGGAAGCATTGCAGGAGTTGTCTCCGTGCTTGGATACAAGTTCCTGACTGTAAGTATGGCAGATATTCTAAGCCAAATCTGGAATCTGTGTTGTTATCTTCTCTTATCCCATCAGCAGAGAAAAGGCACAAAGTTTCCTTTCATAAGTACCTTTCCTTGCCTGGAGGATGTTTGCCATCCTTTCAGAAATACCACCCACATTTCAGGTGTCCAGTGGTTCTATTCTTTCCTGACCTCTCTGTGGCAGCTGGAGAAAGTCTGACATCAGTTACTTATAATTTAGTATGAATTTAATGTCAGGTGCTTGTGTGTGATTTTCCTCCACAGAATTTCCACTGTGTTATTGTTGTTGTTGTTGATTTTGTATAACTAAGGATTCTAGACTCCTTTAGGGTGTCATCAGAAAGTGAGAAGGAGTAGGATCTAAAATCACTCCCATTCCAACCCATCCACTAAAGATGGAAATGGTGGTTTTGCCACCAATATCCTCAAATTATTTGACATTGGTGGATTTCAGACATGGATAGAGAACCAAATTATAGAGAAGATTTCTTTTTCTGAGGCAGGGGAGGAAATGGGAAAGATGTAGATCAGAGAAAGTAGCAGATATGTAGGAAAAAGAACTTTAGAAATCTAATGTACAGCACGAGTGATACAGAATTTAAAATGTACTGTATGCAAAATTCGTGGTAAATGAGTGGTTTTTAGTTCTCATGCCACAAAAAAAAAGGGGGATAACTATGGAGATGTTAATTCACTTCACAATAGTAACTTTTTTACTGTTCATATGTATTCCATAACATTATGCCGTGTATTTTAAAGGTACACAATAAAAATTAATTTATAAAATCTTTATTCTGCATGGTTATTTCATATGTAACATATCTAGCAAAATAATAAGCCTTTCTCCTTTTATAATCATAGCCTTGTTTTGCTGCTAAATTGAGGATCCATGATACCTGCGGGGTGCACAACCTGCACGGCTTACCTGGCGTGATAGGAGGCCTTGCAAGCATTGTGGCCATAGTCATGGGAAAATCTAAAAAGTGAGTCAAAGAATGGCTTGTTCTCTTCCTGGTACTATCTTGTTTTCTCCCCTTCTTTGAGATATCCTTTAATGGGAGAACAAGGTTGTTTGGGGGATTTTGTTTGGGTTGGATTTGGTTGGTTGGTTGGCTTTTGTTTTTCTAGTATTTCAGGCCCAAATCTGTATTGTTTCTACCGAATTCAAAGAGACACAAATGAGAGAACAAAATTGTATTGAAAGATGCAACTTAACAAATTATTCATGCCCTTTTTAAAAAATTAATGATGTTCATTTAAATTTCTCTGCCATAGACAACTGTCATCAGACAGATTAGGCAATATGATAAGCACAATTGGATCGCAGTAGGCTTACTCTTTTGGGGGGGTCCCACCAAAATGGAGGAGAGGCACATGTGGTGAGTTGAAACAGTCACTTCCAGGAAATTTACACAACCAAGGATGAGTTAGCCTAATTTTGGATCTAGCAAATCTGGAAGGCAATGTGTGGCCCCAACACTGCTACCAACAAGTTATGTGACTTTTAACATGTTGCTCAACCTCTCTGGTTCCCCATTTCCTCCTCTATAAAATAAGAAGACGGGACTATTTCATCTCTAAAATCCCTTCTAGCTCTAACAGACTTAGATTCACCCCAAAGGGGGCATAAATGTTTATTTAAATGGCCAGAGGGAAAATAGCAGTCAAGCCCAGAATGGAAATGATACTAAAGGCTATCATTGCCACATTTAGGCAACAAGACTGGAATAATTTGATATGATCACTCAGAAAGTAAGTAAAGAAGCAGAATTCTCAGTTTTAAAAGCCAGTTTTGCCAGGTATGGTAGCCCATGCCTGTAATCCCAGTGGCTCAGGAAGCTGAGTCAGGAGAGTCACAAATTCAAGTCCAGTCTCAGCAACTTAGAATGACCCTAAACAACTCAGTGAGACTTTGTCTCTATATAAAATATAAAAAAGGGCAGCGGATGTGGCTCAGTGGTTAAGCACCCCTGGGTTCAATCCCCAGTACCAAAAAATAAATAAAATAAAATAAAAATATAAAAGCCAGTTGAAGCATGAAGAAAAAGTGAACATGTATCTAGAAATGTCTCAGGATAACTACTGACTAGAGTTGCATAATTGGAAAAGAAAACAAAATCTCTTCGATTTTAGCAAATTAAAATTTAACCCTATTGAGATAAGCAATAAGTGTTTTAAAATTTAATCATATTTTTTTCTGAGTAAAAACTGTACTTCCAAATTTACACATATAGTTGACCCTTTTCATCTACATATTATTTTTAATCCCTTCTGAAATTTGAAAGACAACCCCCAAATATTCACTCTTTCGCTTCATTTCTCTCCAATACCTAACAAGCTATTGAGAATGAACATGAAAATATTTTCTTGCAAATCAAGCATGATAAAAGCATGTGCCAATGAGCTCAACTCCTAAGTGTTACAATGTGTACACACGGTGTAAAAACATTAGAAGCTGCCTTCTGATTGGGAATTCTTGATCATCATGCCCAGACCTGTAACACAGATGTAATAAAACAAGTCTACCGGCTCTTGAGAGCTGGGCCTCACTGGGTGGCCAAACATTGGGTTAGTCTCGTGGTTAAGGGTTTAGACTTTGCTTATACAGGTTTAGTAATATCTTCTTCATTTATTTATGGAGGAGGGGGGACAATGGCAAAGGAATTGAAAGGAGCAAGCCTTGAAGGCTCATGTACCTGGCTAAAAGTCACATTTAAAATAAAAACTTTCCTGAGAGACAAGACAATCACAAGTGTCCATTTGGAATATTAAAATTCAAATCAGGTTTTGGTGTGTGAAGAACAAAGGGAAGTTAAGATTCTTAAGAGACATTTTTGCAGATGATGGCAGCCTAACTCCAATGATGTTATTAATTTTGTTTAATTAATTGTTTTCCATACCTATTTGATAAAAGAATAATTTTCATCAAAAATACCTTTTAGCTCTGTAAATGATCTTAGCAAATTCCTGTAAAATTAGCACATAAATTAGAAAGAAGGAAATCAAATAAATAATATGTATTAAATATTCAACTTCACTAGTGATCAGAGAGATGCAAATTAAAACAAGTTACCAGTTTTTTCACAAATCAAGTTGATAAAGAATACATGAATAATAATATTGAAAGGTGGTCAAAGAAGAGAAATGGAGATATAAACTATACACTTATCTGTTTGGAAAAATCCATTAAATATATATATATTTGATAATATCATTTTTAAAATAGATTTTATTTTATGAAAATATTTGGACAAGTTTGAGATCACATTCAGAGGAGGATATGTTCTTACAACATTTTGAAAATATGAAACACTGGGAGGAAACTAAATATCAGCCTATGGAACTATAATTATAGGCCTTTATGCAGTAATATGCTGTAGCAATTCAAATTATGATCCTGCTCTATATTGGATAACATGAAAGGATATTTCAGACATTTAATGGGAAAATCAGTGCTATATACATTTTTATTTTATTATTTTATTTATTTGTTTTTGGCACTGAAGATTGAAGCCAGGGGCACTTAACCACTGAGCCCCATCCCCAAATTTTTTATTTTTATACAGGATCTCACTAAGTTTTTTGAGGCTGGCTTTGAATTTGTGATCCTCCTGCCTCAGCTTCCCAAGCCATTGAAAATACAGGCATGTGCCGCTACACCAGGACTGATATATTTTTTTTTAATTCGTTATATTTTTATTCTGATAGGGTTTGAGGAACATTAAATGTCTTCTTTTCCTTTTTATTCATTTGTGGTTTCTAATATTTAGATTGATATATTGTTACTTGTACAATTTTTTATGTAGAAGAAAATTTTTTAAACTTTCAAATAAAGAGGAAAAAAATGAGTTTAGTGTTTTCTTTTCCTTGGATCATGAAGCTGAAACACCAATAAACTCTCATTTTCCAGTTGTTTGTTTTCCTGCAATTACTCATATCATCTTTCAACAACTCTATTAATTGCTTTCTATGAGAGAGGCCCAGGAGATGCCCACATTCCTAATTCCTTTGTCACTCATATAACAGCCTGAAGCATTTCAGTCACCTTTTATCACATTCTCTGTTCCCAAAATTATAAGGTATTTTTTCACTAATTTTATTTTGAGGTAACTACTTATAAGATCACAGATATTTATTTAAGTATCTTCAATGAGTTCTCTCACATATGCTAAAATTAGCATTCTTTAGCCTTTTAATAGATTTTCTAATTCTGTTATAAGTTTCTTTAGAGTATGATGAAGAAATAGTTGCTTTTTTATATGTTAATTGCTGTCTAGAAGAGAAGCTGACACAGAGCTAGTACTTAATAAATATTTATTGAATAAATTAAATCAGGGATCAATTTTTGAGAGTGCTAAACTCTTTCTAGGGAAGACCTTCTTATCATTCCTGAAGATGCATCAAAAGATGATTCTTAAGTTTATTTAAGAATTTTCTACCACTACTCAAAAGTCTCAAAGAAATTAAAAGTACAAAAGAAAAATATTGGTCTGTTTGCTGGCGTGTAATTCTGGACTCTGTCCTGAAGATGGCAGGATCCCCCACTGTCAGCAGGTGAGATTCCTTGGCTGGTATCCAGGAAAAACAAAATTCTTTTGTTTGTCTTCTTAGGTCTACCATAGCCATGCAAGCAGCTGCCTTGGGTTCTTCCGTTGGAACAGCAATTGTTGGAGGTATTCTTACAGGTGAGTAAAAAAGTCAGTACTTCCCTGTACCCTATGGTCTCTGGATAATAGCTGGTTAATAAGCAAGTCAAATGGTAAATTCAGAGTATTCTACGCTTCTGGCTGTAAAATAATTATGTCAGTTTAAGGAGGTGATTTTGTAACAGTGTTTTAATTACTATTTCCTCTTCAGCCTCACAATATGATTTATTTTCCCTTTACCTTCACAGGTTTAATTCTAAAGATACCTTTCTGGGAACAGCCATCTGACCAGAATTGCTATGATGATTCTGTTTATTGGGAGGTACTGTACAGAATCCTAAACAATGTAGTTGGGAAATGTGGTACACAACCTTAATTCCAGCAACTCAGGAGGCTGAGGCAGGAGCATTGCAAATTCAAGACCAGCCTCAGCAATTTAGCAAGACCATCAGCAACTTAGTGAAACCATGTCTCAAAATTTAAAAAAAAAATAATACAATAAAAAAGACTGGGGATATAACTTAGTGGTTAGTGCCCCTGGGTTCAATCCCCAGTATCAAAAAATAAAAATTAAAAGAAAAAGAATGTAAATGATAGCTCTACTAGTAAAAAGTTTTGCTCATCTTAAGCATACATGCCTGTGTGGCATCCATAAGATGAAAATGGATGATATCCCTGTTTAGACAAAAATAGAGACTGTACATCCAACCAGATAAAATCAGAATTTATGAGTTTTTTCCAAAGCAGAAACTTATGAAGAAAAGACAAAATTTAGTTGACAAGTGTCTTGTCACTCCTCTGATAACAATTAAAAAGAGCTACTTATAAAAAGAAATAAGTCCTGAGCAAGAGTGTGAGACATTATTCCAAAGGTAAAAGTAGGCAGAAGCAAATGGAATGTGTAAAGTTGAAGACCTTGAGTGAGTACACATCAACAGGTTTTATAATAACAAAATCAGCTTCTTCCTATTCTCCACTTTCTGCCTATTTACTCCATTGACATTTTGTTCTACTGTTTCTTATAAAACTCAAGTGAGATAGATGTTTGCGTTTTTCAGCAGGACTTCCAGGGAGAAGAGGCTTGGGAAAGGAGGAAGTGTAATCAAAGTGGATGAGATAAATAGTTTTGTTCTTAAATTTTTTCCTCAACTCCAACTTATTCCCAGATCTTTCTAACTTCAGATAATAATTAAGAAAATACCATTGTTTCAATATTCAACGTCTGTCAGACCCAGTGAAAGAATCTTGTTTTCTTTAAAGGTCCCTCCAGAGAAAGAATATGACAGACACTTCCAACTCCACAACCTGCTGGAACCTGAAGCCTAATACCATTGCTGTGCTCCAGCTTTCTTTTCTATCACATACAGTCAAGGTTAAATAAAGAAAAAGGCAGCATGTGAAGAGAATATGGACCAGAGTGGATCGATGCTAATCCCCAAATAGCCAATGTAAAAATGTCTGTATATCTGATGCTGTCTCTTGATTTTAGAATGATTGCTTAATTGAAGGGATATGGCTCATAAAACAGATGGTCAATGCTTTCTATCCAGAACTTAGAATGCTTTTGCCAGTAAGTAGGTTCAGAATGACAATTGATGTATGTTCTTGAATTTTTCCCAAAGAAGTAGGTTACATAGAAATCAACACTTCTTAGTCATGTCAGACTTTTAATGTAAATACAATTGATATAATTCCTTCAATCCTTATGATTATAAAAGGGAAGCCAATGAAACAACAATAAGTACAAGGAATCTACATTAGAAAAATGAAAGAAGTGCTTGTAAATATGCAGTGATATTATTGTTTTGGGTAGTGTTTGTTATTTTAATAGATCACATTAGTAATATTATATCTTGAATATTTTTAATTCCTTTAGCAAATTTAGTATTTTCAGAAAGAGTTCAAATGCTATATTATCACCATCCATTTTGTATAAAAATTTCAAAGAATTAAAAAAAAATTATAAAATAAAGCATTAGTCTTTAAATCTCCTTTTTTTGTTGGTTAAAAATTCATTTTAGTAACATGCACGAACACACACACTCACCCCCTCATATTTCATCCATACTTAATTAAATGTATTGCTAATGTATTTAAAAACCAAGTAATTGTCTTATAGGATAAGTTTTTTAAAAATCAGTTTTAGGGCTTGGGATATGGTTCAGTGATACAGCACATGCCCAGTGTATGTGAGGCAGGGATTTGATTCCCAGCAATCTAAAACAAAAAAGAAAAGAAGGAATGAAGAAAGAAAACTTTCAGGAAAATCACATTACTTTTTTTTTTTTTTTTTTCTGTCTGGAAAGTTTTAAGATTTATCTTGTATCCCTGAAGTCCTGAAATTTTGCCAGAATGTGTATCAATGAGGAATTGGGCGCCACCATAATTAACAGAACTTTAGTTTCTGACTGCTAGGACTTTAAAATTACAGCTAGGAATAGATTGCTTAATATTTTATTTCAGGGAAAATATAGTATCATTTACTTATATTGCACTGGCTATTCAGGTGACTTCTTTCACCCAAGACCTCCTTCTAACAACTCTTCTAAGTGTGCTGTCTTACAAGTAAGTCCACTATTCCCTCCCTTGCTAATAATCGCAAGGCTTTTGAGACTGCCTAAGGCTTTTGAGACTGCCTGAGTCCCTGCTGATCACAAGACAGATCTCAGAGGGTCTTGGCTATACTTGGGTCTAGGAAAAAAAAAAAAAAACTATTATTTTTATTTGCTCAAGAACTATGTCATGAAGGCCATCACGTTCTGGGTTGTGAACACTCAGATCTGCCTCCCTGCAATGCAGTTTTTACCAACAACAAAGCCTTATTTTTTAAATTTGGAGTTAACATCCTTTTTTCACAGTAGTATATCACCTCTTTCTTTCTTTCTTGCCTGGGATTTACTGGATCACTTTAATCTGAAGAGCTGAATCTTTTGCTTAGATAAATTATCTTACTACTTAATAAAATTCCTCTCCTCTATTCATTTTTGTTCTGCTAGCACTATATCAATCTCATGGAAAGTCTGTTGGATCTGTTATCCAAATCTTTCTCACTTTATTTCATTAGTTCACTTCATTTTCTGCTTTAATTCATTTTTGCTTGTTTGCATGTTTGAAAATTGTTGTCCATTTTTATAGATCCAACAAAGTTTTGTGTGTATGTGCACAGGTATATATGTGCTGTTCTTAAATTTCCTTAATTTCTTTCATAATTTTGTTTATTGGGAGGGGTTTATTTTTGTTCACTTTTAAAGTCTAATCCTGCTCTTAAATTTATTTATTGTTTATCTATTCCCTGCAAATATTAAGATGTCAAGTAATACCAGTTTGTTAGCTGTTTGCTTTGATTAAAAATCTCAAGTTCTACCTAGATGATCGTTTCAGGAAGCTTTCGTTTTTCTTTGCTCCTTTGTCTAAATCTGAAAGATTGGCCCATAATTATTAACTGCAATTTCAGAAAGTTTTGTGAAAGCTGAGATAGCTTCCGGCTTATTTCAGAAAGTTTTGTGAAAGCTGAGATAGCTTCCGGCTTATTCCAGCCCTTGTTTTCATAGTCTTTAAGCTGTTTATTGCACAAGATAAGAAAGCTCTGTTGATGGGGTCAAAGGGAGTCTCCACAAGTTCTACTTTGTTAGAAATCATTATCGTTTAAAACAAACTCTTACTGGTCTCTTGATTCTTTTCACTCTGAGTGCTGGAACCCTACTAGGTAGATTGTCCATTTCTTCTGTCTATTCACTAGAAGTTAAGTTCCTGGGCTGAAGTATGGGTGCGGGAGGGAGGCAAAAGTCTTGAAAATGTAAACCAGGTATAGTGGCCCACACCTTTAATCTCAGTGGCTCAGGAGGCTGAGGCAGGAAGATAGCAAGTTTGAGGCTAGCCTCAGTAACTTAGCAAGGCCTAACCAATTTAGTGAGATCCCAGCTCAAAGGTTGGTGACTTAGCTCAGTGGTAAGTCACATTCCATTTGCTCCTAGGTTCAATCCCCAGCAAATTCACTTCCTCTGGATTGACACCTCAAGAAAATCTTTCTGTTTTCTAGTCTTTTCAGCAAGCAAAGCTTAGCATTCTCCTAGAATTGTGGCTGAAAGTGACTTAATGTCTCTTTTAAGATCTTCTGCAGCTCCTGGGGGACCAGGAATACTTACTACCAACCCAGAAACATCAATTGAGAAGATAAATCAACAACCCATTGGCATTCACAAATCTCTGAGAACTAATAATACCCAGATCTTTACCTTGTGGGTCTCCTTCAACAGCTTCCAGCCTCCAAACTCTCCTCCACACAAAGGAGAAAAGTTCTCTATCAACATAGTTTTTTGTTTCCCCAGAATCCATACAAATGGCCAACAGAATCCAAACTTTTACATCTTCCAGGCATGGTTGCTGCTTATCTCAGGAGAGATCTTATAGTTCAATTAGAATTGTGGAATGAGATCAAAAGAGACACATTCAAGCTCCCATCTTCCCCACTTAAATAAAATATAAAGATTTCATGTACTTTACAATTTAAAAATGTTTCTTATGGCATTTAAGTGTGAAAAAATAAATTTCTTAAGAACTGACACACTCATTTTTTTCCATAACCTTTACATTTGGAATAAAGCACATAAATTAGATGCTTGTTTAGTAGGTGAGTGAATAAATAATCAAATAAAAAAAGAAGCAAAGGGACATATTTTTAATTTTTGTTCTTCTCTGTTCCAGACTCTGTAAATACAAAAATGATCAAGTTCTCAATCTTTCTCTAACTTTTCATAACATTGACCCTTTTGAAGACTATAGGCCAGTTATTTTGCAAAATGTCTCCAGTCTGGATTTGTCTGATGTTTCCTCGTTAGATTCAGTTTATATGAATTTGCCAGCAGTGTTACAAAAAGAAATGTAATTGCTGGACCACATCCTATCAGTTGGAGCAGTTTTTGAACTTGTTGTGTTATTGATGATTGCTCACTTAGCTCACTGATTAAGGTAGCATGTTTTTTCTCTTTAAAAAGTCTTCTTTCTACCTTTGTAATTAATATTATTTTGTGGGAAGCAATGTGAAGTGTTCTATATCCCTATGCCAATGTCTTATTCCTCCTCAATCTTGAAATGTATTCATTTACTAATTTATATCACTATAGTCTCATGATTTTTATTTTAGTAAATTATATACAATACAATACAATACAAGATTGTTGTGATGAGAAAATTGTCCCAGACTTGGCCCATGCAAGCCTATTCCAGCTGGTTTCTATGTCTTTTTGACATGTACTTCACCTTGTGCTTTGCCTGCTCCAGCTCTGGCATCAGCCATTTCTTTGAGTCCTGCTTCCTTTCTACAAGGTAGATGTGCGCATTGCCTCTTTTTGGCCCTCTCTGTTGTTGTAAGAGATTGGGAATGTAAATGTGTGTTTGAATAGATAGATTTGCATCTATTATAATTTCTTCATTGACATAAATATTTCTATATACAATGAGGGTTGTTATAATACTTGTTTTGAAAATGTGAATTTGTTCCAGTACAATTGATATCTTAAGGAACATATTAATCATGTCATAAATTTCATGGTTACATATGCATGATTTCATTTGCAAGAAACACAAAGTGAACACAGAAAACTGCACCTTGCTGAACAAGACAGTCCACAAATGTGCCTATGCATGTACATGCACACAAACCTATAACCAGCTCCGTCAGTTTATCTCATGTATTAAGACCACATCCATTTTATCTGGTGCCTAACTTTCTGATTACAAGTAACCCTCCTTCTACCACTTCACAATAACTCACAAGTTGCAATCTTTCTGAAGTCCACTTCCACAAGCAAACTTTAGGTCCTTTTCAAGGTAAAGTGCGATGTTTAGAAAGTAAACACACAACTCCAGAAAGAATCTTCACTCATACTATCAAGTTGCTTTATCTTCTTTTAAGAACTTGGAATGGGACCTTATAGCCAATGCCAATTTTATGTAGTTCATGCCAGAAGAAAGATAGTAAATTTTAATCAGTAGACTCAAAGGAACACACTTCGTTTTTATGAAAGGAGGTTGGTAAATAAATGCATACATGTGTACCTTTATTCCCTAACTCCTTCTCATTGATTTTAAATAAGTTTTTCAATTAAAATGCCAGACTTTAGATGGCAGAGATTTAACAATGTTGAATTTTACCTGACCCCTTGTGAAAATAGTGAGGGGTGAAAAGAATCCACCCAACCCTGCTGTGTTCCAGAAAATGGCTTTCAGCAAAATACACCCTTCCTACATGACCTAAATTGTATTCGCAGATGCCCCCTGGCTTACCTATGACAAGGCCGACCACAGGTGTTTCAAATTCTTTCATAAATGATTAGCTGAGCTACTTATCCCCACTGGTTAATCTTAACCAAATTAGTTAATGTTCTCTCCTTGCCCTAGGCTGCTGAACTTTGGCCCACCCTCAGCCCAAGCCAGCATGAAAACTCTCCAGACAACAGACCGGTCCGGCTAAAATATTCCCTGATTTATTATCCAATTATGCCAATCTTTCATCCTACAGACCCAACTCTTTCTAATCTGTTTACTTTTCTCTATATTTCTAAGACTCAATAAATATAATTGGGATTCCAATTTATTGACCAAGTTGCCTTCTTTGTGAATAATGGTACATATTTCTCTATTTACAGATTAATGGATAATCCAAATTTTAATTATATTTTAGTTTTGAGGAACAATCTTGGGAGGGAGACACACAGATTAATAATAATAGCACATTTTATTAAAAAATTAACTATTTACATAATAAATTCTACCACAACCCACCAAAGTAGATCAAATTTGGGGAGTCAAATTGTCCTTTTGTAAAATTAGAAGTTTGGTAATCTGATTCTCTATAATGGTAGAAAACACCCTCCACCATTAACAAAGAGACAACTGATCAATGAATCCTATTATTTCCATATATTTATTTCAACCTTAATAAACATGCCAGATGAATAATATTATATACTGAGACACAGAGAATTTAAGTAGCTTTCCACAAGCAAACTAATAAAAGACAGAACTTAAATTTAAACTCAAATCTGTTTGGTGCCAAAGGTCAAACTCTTTTAATCATTGTGCTATATCAGACCCTCCTTAAGTCCAGAAATTAATTACTATAGTATCATATGTGAATATTAAGGGAGAAGAATTTTGGGTGATATTCAAGAATTTAAGTTTGCAAAAGGGAGTTGTATTTTTCAGCAAAAGTCTAACTTTCATTAAGTTATATTAAGGCAAGCAGTTTATATTTCTGATTTTTTGTTTAATCTAGTTTTTGAATTTGTTTTGACTTCATAGCTATATTAAATATGTAAGAAGAAAATAGATACTATTTAAATTTTAAAATATCTAACTATTATACTAATATAATTTAAATTTTAAAAAGTACTAGTGCTTGTGATATAGCTGATATATGGACATTTTATATATATTATATATATATATATATATATATATATATTATACAATCAGAATGGCATAATTAATGTTCTTGCATTGTTTGAAAATAAGGAAATTAAAACAGAACTTTGAGATCACTTTCACATACCTATTTATGAAGCAAAGGAAAAGAGCTAATTAGAGCCATTTCATATAATTCATCAACTTTGCTCTGAAATTTTTAGCTTGGTGGTTTGTGTCCAGGCCGGTCTATGACTCCCCCCACCCCCATTACTCTCTACTTGTTTGTGCCTAAATTTTCTATAACCATCTGTTATAGTCTGAATTGTGTCTTCCAAATTTCATAAGCTGAAGTCTTAACTTCCACTGTCTCAGGGTGTCACAATGTTTATATTCAG
Organism: Marmota flaviventris; assembly: GCF_047511675.1. Classification (NCBI taxonomy): domain Eukaryota; kingdom Metazoa; phylum Chordata; class Mammalia; order Rodentia; family Sciuridae; genus Marmota; species Marmota flaviventris. The sequence continues at coordinate 104,649,880 of NC_092503.1, forward strand.
AGATAAGACTTTAGACAGGTAATTAAAATTAACTGAAATATTGGGATAGGCCCTATTACAATAGGACTAGTGTTCTTATAAGAAGAGATTAGGACATGGATACATACAAAGGAAACCCTGTGTGGAGACATATAGAAAAAAGAGCCATCTATAAGTCAAGGAGAGAAACCAACTTTGTGGACACCTTGATCTTGACCTTTTTGCCTGCAGTATTGTGAGAAAATAAATGTCTGTTGTTTCATTTCCTCATTTTGTCATACTTTTTTACAACAGCCCTAGAAAATTAACATGTATCCTCTTTGACTTGGGAATTGCTCCAGGTTCTCCTCACTGCCTCTTTCTTTTCTCCATCTTACTGCTACCAGGTTTACTGTATTTTCATCCTGTTGTCTCTCACTGTATGTTTCCCTCTCAGAACTTTCTGTAACAGTGTCTTGGTTATAAGGCCCTTGAATAGGCTGGGAACTCATTTTGTCTTGCAGAATCAGCTAGTTGGGTTGGATCTTCAGCCACTAAAGCGAATGGTCAAATGACAGTTTTTGCTCGTAATATATAACTAACTCTGCACCTAAGACTAGTCTTAGCACCCAAGAGCTAAGATGAAATGGAGGCTGGTAAGGTTGTATGATTATGGTACGATTATGGTATGATTATGACAATAGTACTTCAGTATGAGAAAGTGTGAATTCTGGAGCCAGACTGCCTGAATTTGGACACACATCCACACATGCCCAGTTCTTATGTAATATATTTTTTGTTTTTCTACCAAGAATGGTGAAAATATTACCCGTTCTCATGCACTTACTCTATTTATTCTGTATATACACATCAATAGTTATAATACAGTAAATACATGGTAAGCTCTGTAAATATCATTATGGTAACCATAGCAATAATATCACATATTACCCCAATCATCTGCCTTGAGCAATGACCACCTATATCCATAAATTTTCAGGCATGGTAGCATATATATTACTTGTCCAGAATTAATACCTCATCTCTGACCTGCAACATAATCCACCCACTCAGATATATAAGGAAAGTCCTAATTTACTATGAATAATGGTACATATTTATATATTTACAGATATTTACAGAGGAAACTAATGAGTTTTCTCTCTGGCTTTCTTAACTCTATGACAAGATTTTTTAAATTTCTAACTTTTTCTAAAATTATAAAAATAATTCACATAAATGACAAGTATTTGGCAAAAAAAAAAATCTAAGAGTGCTGATTTTTTTCTAAATAACAAATGATAGTTTCCCTTTCTTTAAACACCATCCAGATGCCCTGTCCTTCCTAACAGATGTTGCTATTATTAACAGTATAATTCGATTCTTTAAAAAAAGGATTTATAAACAAGTTATGGTAACATAAGGCCAGGAAGGGAGGCTATTTTAAAGTTCTTCTGCTATATAAAACCCATATAATGTCACTAAAAGATAGATGATAAATTAATATTGTGTGCTAAACCTCCAAGGCAACTGTTAAAATAACAAAACAGAGTTATAGCTAAGAAGCCAAAAAGAGATACTCAAGAAGGTAGAAATGAGAAAGAAAGAGAGAGAAAGGAAAGAACAGATGAGCTAAATAAGAAACAAATGACTTAACCATGTCACATTAAATATAAATGGTCTAAGCATTTGAATTAAAAGACAGAGATTGTTGGATGGGATAAAAAAAAAAAAATTGCAAGACCAAACTATGTGCTGTCTTCAAAGAAGCATTTTATATAAAGACAAAAATAGGTTAAAAGTAAATTAGTAGGGAAAATATGTGCCCTGTTTATATTAGTCACAAAAAGTTGGGAAAGCTATATTAATAGAGGCAAATTAGATTAAAAATAAAAAAAACAGGAATATTAAATGTAATCTCAAAATAATAAAATGGTTAATTATTCAGAAGGACAGAATAATAGATACTCTTCTAATGTCAAAACCTCAAAATCATGAAGTAAAAATATATAAAAATGCAAAGACAGATAGAGAACTCAAAGATTTCATTATTCCTCTCTCAATAATTAATAGCAGATAAAAAGATCTAAATTTCTTAACTCATATGTCAGAAAATAATGGTGACTATAATCAACAATTATCCTTAAATATTCAGAAGTACATCAATAAGAAACATTTATGACTATATTTTGGGGCTGTTAGTCAGCTATAATCAAATTTTAGGTGCTATGTTATGAAAGCCAGATGTGTGAATCACAAACATCTGGAACTAGCAACACATGACAGATTAAAAGCTTTGGAGTCAGGCACACTTGAGTTCTTACCAATTATGTGATCTGGGCCATATTACTTAACTTCTTGAAGTCTGAGCTTCTTCATTTGTAATGTTGGAATAATAATGGCATGACTAGGACCTGTTATTACAGTATTACCTCTTATTATATAACAATTTGAAGGAATCGATTGCAAGTAATTTAACTCCTGTCACGTTCCCATTTGTCTGATTGAACTCTTTGCTTCTTCCTCTGCTCTTTGTCTTGAAAAAATGATCCTATTGCCCTGCAACACTATTAAATGTAAATGTCACTAACAAGATGGCTTTGAGACTAAGAGTCATTTTCTATGCAAAGAAACACTGCCCTTTGTTTTGTCCCTGTAGCTGCCTCTCTTACACTATTCAAATGTTCAAGACTTGGCTCAAGAAAATTATCATCAGTGTCTGTTAGAGAAGTTTATCTGAGATTATGTTCAACCAATCCAAGATCATCCCAAGCAGGGCCTTTAAACTATAAAACTTTTAGTATTATGTAAATACAAGTGGTCCAAGGAGCACTGTAGGAGGAGTGAACTTAATTGCACCTCTGTTAAAAAGTAGCTATCAGAGGGGCTGGGGTTACAGCTTAGCTGTACAACGCTTGCCTTGCACATGTGAGGCACTGGTTTCAATTCTCAGCACCACATAAAAATAAATAAATAAAATAAATATATTGCATTCATCTTTAAAAAAAATCTTTTAAAAAATGGAGCTATCAGATCCTCACCAAATCCCTGACCTCTTTGAGTTACAATTTTCATACTCACAAAATGGCAGAATTTGACATCTATGGTCACTTGGTTCTTCCCAGTCCTATGTCACCAGGAATGATTATCTGAAAACATAAAGTTTCAAAGATGTCAGTTATTCATTCACTCTTTTATTTATCTACTAATTGAATAAGTATTTATTAAATGCCAGGCACTGTTCTAAGTTTTTGGGAATTCCACAGTAAAGCAAAAAAAAGAAGAAGTCCTCACTTTCAAGAATTTCTGATTTCTTGCAGAAAACAAATGATAAACTAAACATTAAATATATAACATGATGATGACTAGAAAAAAATTGAGGAAAAAATGCTATTAAAAAGGCAATATATCAGTTGGTCCAATCTGTTGACCTAGTTCCTGGTCAGTCATTCTGACACAAAAAGGGAAGACTGCCTTTCTTTCTTGAGCAAGTCGAGAAGAATGAGCAACTGTCTTTCAGACACATGATTAAAAGTACAAAAAAAAAGTGGCAAATTTGATGAAAAAAAAAAAGAAAGAAAACTTCCCTTTACAGAAAAGAATTCAGACATAATAGATGAGAGTTTGTTAGTGGACCAAAGATAAATGAGGAATGCCAGGCACTGAGCTTTTAATACACACTAGGGGCAATGTACATGTTAACTCTGTATTCATCAATCCAACCTTTGTCTACAGTATCATTATCATTTTTCTCATTGTGAACATAAGAAATTAAAACTTAGTAAGTCAAGTAATCTGGTGAGACTGTGCCAGCACTAATCTGGTGAGACTATGCACAGCACTAAGTTTAAAATCAGTTCTCTTCCACTCCTTTAAGAGGGTGGAAGAGGCTGACCATTATAAGGAACTTGAGGAGCAAAGTGAAATTAATCCACTCTCTCTCACCATGCACAAAACTCAACCCAAAGTGGATAAAGGACTTAGGAATTAGACCAGAGACCCTATACCTAACAGAAGAGAAATCAGGCCAAATTTTTATCATGTCGGATTAGGTCCTAACTTCTTTAACCAGATTCCTAAAGTGCAAGAAATAAAATCAAGAATTAATAAATGAAATGTATTCAAACTAAAAAGCTTCTTCTCAGCAAAGGAAATAATCAATAATGTAAACAGAGTGCCCACAGAATGGGAGAACATCTTTACTATCCGCACATCAAATAGAGCACTAATCTCCAGGATATATAAAGTACTCAAAAAACTTAACACCAAAAAAATAAAAAACCCAATCATAAATGGGCCAAGGAACCAAACAGACACTTCTCAGAAGAAGATAGACAATTGATCAACAAATACATTTAAAAAATGTTCAACCTCTCTAGTAATTAGAGAAATACAAATCAAAACTACTCTAAGATTTCATCTCACTCCAGTCAGAATGGCAATTATCAAGAATACAAGCAATAATAAGTGTTGCTGAGGATGTGGAGAGAAAGGTATACTCATACATTGCTGGTGGCACTGCAAATTGGTACAACCACTATGGAAAGCAGTATGGAGATTCCTTAAAAAACTTGGAATGAAACCACCATTTGACCCAGTTATCCCACTCCTCAGTTTATACCCAAAGACTTAAAATCAGCATACTATAGTGACACAGCCACATCAATGTTCATAGCAGCTCAATTCACAATAACTAAACTGTGGAACCAACCTAGATGCCCTTCAACAGATGAATGGATAAAGAAAGTGTGGTATATATACACAATAGAATATTACTCAGCATTAAAAGAGAATAAAATTATGGCATTTGCAGGTAAATGGGTGGAGTTGGAGAATATCATGCTAAGTGAAGTTAGCTAATCCCAAAAAATCAAAGGCCAAATGTTCTCTATTATAAGTGGATTTTGATCCATAACTAGGGAGGACAGGGGATGGCAGTGTAGGGAGAATGGAGGAACTTTGATTGGGCAAAGGGGAAGAAGGAGGGAAAAGGATGGGGGTTGGGAACGGGAAAGATTGTGAAATAAGATGATCATCATTACCCTAGGTAAATGTATGACTATACATATGGTGCAACTCTACATTGTGTACAACCAGAGAAATGAAAAGTTGTGCTCCTTTTTGTACAGTGAAGTGAAATACATTCTTCTGTCATGTATAACTAATTAGAATTTTTTTAAAAAAAAATTTTTTTTAAAAAAAATGCATGTACAGTTGAGCTCCCCCAACCTGAAAGTCCAAAATCCAAAATGCCCTAGAATCTGAATTTTTTTTGAGCACTGACATGATGCCACAAGTGGAAAATTCCACACCGGATCTTATGTGATGGGTCACAGTCAAAATGCAGATGCATTAAAAATATTGAACACAATTACCTTCAGCCTATGTGCATAAGGAACATATGAAACCTAAATGAATTTTATGTTTAGACTTGGGTCCCATTCCCCAAGATATTTCATAAGTATATGCAAATATTCCAAAATCCAAAGAATCTAAAATCTGAAAACACTTCTGCACTCAAATATTTCAGAAAGAGACTCTCAAGCTGAATATACTTACATGAGGATATTATAAATTTACCAATATAAATATATGTGATACAATTGTAAGATAATAAGCTACTCAGTGGTCCTTCGTGAAGACCCATACTGTTCATTGATTCTCAGAAAGGCTTTTGTTGATTTTTGTTAAATAATGGTTGCAATTTAGTGATGGTTTGACAAATGGAGTTGTATCTCAATCTCTTTTCCCAGTATATTTATTGTCACTATCTATGAGATCTATTTATAAACTAACTATTATGTAGAAAAAAAAGGAACTTGAAATTCTTGATGGTGAGCTGTTGTTATTTAACCAACCACACACAGAATGTGGTGCGCCTTAGCAAACTACACAATCATTTGTATTATAAAACCATAGTTTCATATTGAGGATTAAACATGTACTATCTATCAGAAAACTTAAGACTAATCTTGGTTTTACAGGAAAAGAAAATCCTTCCAGATTTTATTTAATAAAGCAGATTGAACTGAAAAGTGAAAAAGGAGAAAGGCGGAAGGAGTTCAAAAAAGGCAACAAAACAGTGTAGGGCTTAATTCAGTTCTATTATAAAATAGATGAAAGACCATAATGTGGAGCAAACATTACCAACATCTTCAAAACTTTCATTTGTTTGGAAGCTGTTGGTTTTTGTCTGGTTGTAATTGTGACAAAATCTCTATTGTTTAAATAATTATTTCAACTAATTGAACATGAGTGGGTTTGATTCTTTTGCCATACTTTCAATTCTTGGCCTGATTCTTATTTTTATTTTAAATATTAAAATATTTATGACTAAAACATCCAAGCAACATTCTCCTCCAGGACCCAAACCTTGGCCAGTTATTGGAAATCTGCACATCCTCAATCTGAAGAGGCCATATCAAACCATGCAAGAGGTAAAAAAGAAAAAATATATATTGTTAATTTGATTCTTATTTATAATTTCTAAATCAGTCTTGCCCTAGTATGTTTATTAGTATGCATATTAACAACAGTTCCTATATGTATTGGGAGGGAATTTAGGTAGTATTTGAAATTAACAGATCTGCTTTAAATTTGAACATATGTTAAAAATTAGCACAAATACTTCTATTTTGAAAGCAGTATTTTAACACTAAAATATTTTAAACTTGTACTTGCATTTTCACATATAACCTGCTACAAAAGAATTGAATTTGTAGTAATAGTCTTACTCTAGAGTCTTCAATTTAACTACTCAAAACATTGTACAAAAATTACAATCAAGATTGTGTCCCCCAAAATTTAGTTCTGGATATGCCATTAATTTGCTGTGTGAATTAGCCAGTGTCTTTGTTTTCTCATCTGTAAATTTACAGGGCTGGACAAAGTGCTAGACCAATTTCTCTAATTTTCCACTATGATTCTGTAGCTATTGATTATGGAGCTACGTAGGTAATACAAAGACTCGAAGTTGGCATTTAGTTATAAATTTTAAGTTCCAAACAGCATGTAACTGCTGTATTCTATAACTTTTCAGTATAAAATCTTAAGGGGAATTTACTGAAAGAAAAATCATTATTTTATCTCAGTGGGTATAATAAAAATACCTATATTTGTGTTGCATTTTGTTTATTAAAGCACTGTAAGAATTACACTTAATCCTCACAATCATCCTAGAGGAAAAAAAGGGGTGAAGTTTTCATCTTCATTTTACAGATATGTGTGGTTCTTTCTCCAACATCCAAAGGTCACAAAACAGGTTCATTCTTCAGAAAAACATGGCCTTCCTTCAATAAATCCTTCTTTTAAGTCCCTGTGCCCCAACCTCAATTGTTGATTCCCACACCATTCCTGTCCTTCACTTACATATTCACCAGCCTAATTTATGATTTAGTCTTTCATTTTTACCTTCTACATTGTTCTGAATTAATTCCATCTGTAAAATATCCTTTCTTCCCTTTTCCCAACTTCTATAATTTTTTTTCATAAAATTTCCCTCTCAGAATTGTTTTCTTTGCCTCACTCCTGCTACATCACCTTACATATGAAGGTTCCTAAGAGACTGTCATTACCACATCAAATTCCCATTTCAATTTTCACTCCCTAGAATACTAATCTTAATTATATTAATTTCCTACATCACTGAGCCCTTCTGCAATTTCTTTCACAATTCTAATGGATTTTTTCTTTTTCTTTTTTTTTAAGTTTTCTTTTAAATTTTGTGATACTGGGGATTCAACTTAGGGGCACTTAATCATTAAGCTACACTCCAAGTTCTTTTTATTTTTTATGATTTTTTTCTTTTTTGATTTTACTTTAATGTTTTACTTTGGTTTTATCTTTTACTTTACCTAAGTTGCTGAGACTAGCATGGAACTTGCAGTCTTCCTGCCTCAGCCTCAATCACTGAGATTAGAAGTTTGCACTGCGGTGCCAACTTCTCTAATTGTCTTTTCATTGCTTGACCATTTTTCTGTATTTTATTGAAAATTTTTCTTTAAAAAATTCTTCCCAATTACCACAGTGAACTGGGGACCATAATTACAGTTCAGACTGTGGCATCAAAAACAGCACACATTCCACCAAGATCACATCAAACCCTTTCATTCAAAAGAATCCAATGCACAAGTGTCAAATATAAACACTGTCTTTTTGTTATTTATTATAAGGGGAGAAAATATTCATTTATTTTGGCAGTACTTTTACAGTTTCAGGAAATGGCTTTGATGTCACAAGTTACAGGAATAGGAACCATAACAAACTTGGAGGGCATTTCTTTTTTTTTCTCCCCCCCCCCCCCCGCCCCCGTTACCGGGGATTGAATTCAGCAGTGCTTTAACACTGAGCCATATCCCCACAGTCATTTTTATATTTTTATTTTGAGATAGGGTGTCAGTAAGTTGCTTAGGGCCTCTCTAAGTTGCTGAAGCTGGTTTTGAACTTGAATCCTCCTGACTCCTCAGACCCTGCCCCCTTAGCCTCCTTCAGGCATGTGCCACTTGCCCAGCTAAAGGGCATTTGTTTGAGAGGCACAGGACTCTGTGGTTGAAAAAAATTCTTCTTGTGCTGGCCACTGAGTCTTCCTGGGTGTTTAAAGATAAAATGGAATTTCCTACACAGACATTGTTAAGCACTCTTGTAGAGCAGAGTGTTTCCTGTATTTCCAACCCTCCACTCATGCCGAAGCAGACTCTCTCACTTTTCTGGAGCTTCTTGTGGTCATATGACCTTCTATTAGGCCACCCTTTGGCTAAAATGTACTTGCACTTGGCGCCAAGTTCCCTCTTACACTGCTTCTCTAGAGTTCAGATGACAGCACAAAACATGACTTGTCCAAAAATAACAGATATTAAGAACATGAACATTTATTTATGTTCATGAAAATAGCAAACACTTTGTAGGATATCTCACTCAATGGGGCATTATTTTGGCTTAATACGGCCCTCTGGGGAGTTAGCACAGGTTAATACACTTGAGAGACTTTTTCAAAGGATTGGTTAAAGTAAGTTGATTTGACAAGTAGGAATTGTCTCATGCCAATTAAAAAATTCATCGTCCAACAATTCAATGGTTCATAAAGCAATTAAATATAACCATCCTGTTCACACACACACACACAAGAACCGCGGCAAAATGATTGACCAGATTAGTTTTGTGACTATGTTCTAAAAGGACAATGAAATTTCAAATTTGAAGTGTCATATTCAAGTATTTAAAAATGTAAAAAATAGTTTGATTACCCTTGATTTTAAGATTATAAGAATCATAGTCATGTAGCCAGGGCTTCTGGAGTCAGTGAAGTTAACTCCTAGGACACAAAATATTCTACAAAAATTAATTTGTCATTTCTAAAAGTACAGCTATTTGTTTATTATTTTTTAAAAAATTACATGGAGACCTTGAATACTGTGGCATCCCAAAATATAAGTGAGAGTGATATCGGCCGACCTTTCTGTCTGACACTGGTGGGAAATGGTTTTACACATTTTTCTGTCAATTCAAAGAGGAGGCAGAAGGAATCTAATGTTTTTTCTAAAGACAATTTTTATGAGGAAAGGAGCATTTAAAGTTGTCATCTCATTCTCTGCCAATGTTACTTGGGTTAATACCACAGGTTCCATAGCCAAGAAACTACAACAATATGTGCCCCCAGCTCCACAGCTGAGCAGCACTATTTACTCTGTGATTTCCTAAAGTTACAATTCCTTGCCTATACAATGAAGGTGATAAAATCTACTTTGCTGTTTTATAAAGTGCTGGGGTCCAGCTGGGGGTTGGGGGGGGGGGAGTGGGGATTCCAGGGGTCCTTAAGGATGAGTGGCGTCAACAAAAGAAGAGTTGAGATCACAGGTTGCAAGTTACAAGCAGCCTCCAGAAGAAATCTTGCTTCCCCTAGAGGGACCTTTATTTTTATACCTTTTTTACAGGTGTTTTTTCAGGTAGTTAATGGATACCTTCAAAGCCCGAAACTTCTTTGATTTATATAATTTCCAAGAGTTACAATCTTTTCTGAGATACATTGATTACCTAAGATATTGAGTACATTGTTCAAAATATTTTTCTGTAACCTTAATCAATCATGATTAAGCTTTTATGTTTTCATGTCAAACACTAGGTGCTAGGCGACGCAATTATACTACATGTCTCCTGACCTATTATTCACTTCTAACTTTAAAGTACACCTATAATTATTTCATTAACCTTTAACTTTAAAGCATACTTATGATTAATGGTAAGCTTTCTTACTTCTAAACTAAAATCCCATTAAAACACACCTAAAGTAGTGAAAGTCTATTATTTAAAAGCCTACTACCCTGAAGTGCCTCTAAAATATATCTATGTTAATTTTACATTATTTTATTTTTAATTTCCAAGGTAATTTCTTTTTTTCATAGGACCAATTTAACTGCTTACTTACAGCATTTCCTTGATCCTTGGACAAAGCACACCAATTCTTATGTCTTTGTAATCTTTAACTAAAGGGCAGGCTTTACACCTCAACCCATTTGTCATTTATATTAACCATTTTCATCATAAATTTCTGTGTAAGGCAAAGGAGGATCTGTTGGTGGGAGGAATGTTGTTTTTTTTTTAATTTTTTATTGTGGGTTGTTCAAAACATTACAAATTTCTTGACATATCATATTCCACACTTTGATTCAAGTGGGTTATGAACTCCCACCTTCACCCCATATATTTTTATTAGCCTCTTGTCCTTGATGGGGATACCATAAGCTACAAATAGTGGTCCTTGTACTGTTGGCACAGAAATTGTTTTTCTATAGCTAGGCTGTTGTATAGGTTGTGGCTTCAGGACGGGGTTGGGGGGTTAGTATAAATTGTTAACCATGGGATAAATATTTCTTGTTTTTAGGCTTGAGGAATAAGATTATTGTTTGTATCCTGAGAGAGATTGAAACACACCTCATGGCATATCTCAATTATATCCTTAGTCTCATTCTGGGAATTTTCCTGCAATCTCAGGCAATATGTACTTTTATTACTGATTGACGTATGCCCTGTTATTCATATCATGAGTATCATAAACAAAACACTTAACATTCCCAGTGGTTCCGGTTTCCAGATGGATTGGCCCTGCCACAGAATCCCCTACTCTGTGACCCTGTCAGACAGTGAGTACAGGAAGGCCTTCACCAATGAAGCACACTGAAGAAAATAATGGTGCTTGGAATATAGTCAGGAGGCAATAAATGTTGGCTCTTAGTACTTCCAATTATCAAAGAAAATGGAGAGTAACAACATGGTCTACTAAGACCATAGCACCCCATAGGAATAGGGTGTAAATATAGTTTCCGGGTGTCAAGTGTGGTAGTAAGCAAATTTTTGTCTCCTGAGAGTCCTGGCTGGGTATATTCTGATATCAAACAAAAGTATAATGTCAGAGCATCGTTAGTACAAAATTTGAAACAAAGTAGAGTGAGTATACAATCAAACGATGATTATAAAAATGACCCTGAATGGTGAAATAACTGCAGGAATATCCATAGTAAAACAATCCAAAATTCTGACTTTATCTGATCACAAAACTGGTTAGTTTTTTGAACTTCACCAATTTCCCAAAGGTCAAGATCCAGTTCACTTTTTACCATACTACAATGTTTTAATCATTTTTCTTTTTCTCACACCAAAGCTTTCCCAGAAATATGGCTCCATTTACAGCATCCAAATGGGGCCCAAGAAGGTGGTGGTCCTCTCTGGCTATGAGACAGTGAAAGAGGCTCTCGTTGGTTATGGTAATCAATTTGGGGAACGATCTCAAGTGCCTATATTTGAAAGAATTTTTAATGGAAAAGGTAATGAACTCTAAATTTAAGATATATTCCTGTGGTTAAAATTATTAAATCAGTTGTCCTCTATTTTCTTACATAATTCCTTCCATTGTTTGATTTTGCTTCATCAATATATATTACACAAATAGGATTCTAATGAAAAAAAAATAGTAATTTGTGGGCTTCATTCTTATTTTACATGATAACTACTTCTGTTAAATAATTACCTACTAAATGGAAAGTCTGATGTTAGATGTCAGGAAAATAAAACAAAAAGGAAGCAGAGGCCATCAATATAAAGAGATCATTAATGGTCTAATGCAGAAATAGATCCTGAAACAACATACTTAGTGTTATAAATATACAGAGCCCTATTTTTACCTGGATAAAATTGTTGCATCTTTCTTGTGTCTTTGCTAAATGCCCTGATGCAACATAGATACTCTGCTTTTGTGGCTTTCCACTAATTAATAGCTATTATTACTATTTTGGTACTAGAGATTGAACCCAGGGGTACTTTACCACTGGGCTACATCCCCAGTCCTTTTTATATTTTTTGAGATAGGGCCTTGTTTAGTTGACAGAGCTGGCCTCGAACTTGCAATGCTCCTGCCTCAGCCTCCTGAGTTGCTGGGACTACAGGTGTGGTCCACCGTGCCTGGCTACTAATTAATAACTCTTTAAAAATGGAAATAATTTCACTTTGACATTATTTATAGTAAACTCATATTGTCTCCTAATAAATACCACTAGGTTATTTTATTGCTTCAAAAACATTTCTAAAAAGTGCTTTCTGTAATATTGTCCACAAAACAGTAGTTTTGCAAGGTATAAGTGGATGTTCCCTGAGGTAAATTGGTCTCTCACGTGTCCATTAGCATATTAAAACCTCAGGAAACATCAAAATCCTATTTAACTTTATTCAATTTTCCACACATAGTAGTCTTGGAACATTTCTTTCCCTTCTAATCCCCACTAACACTTCATGAAATCAGCATTGAGGAGGTATTTTCCATTCAAGATCCCATGTCTGGAATTTCCAGGAGTCATCTGAGTCATCATCATAATTTTTTTTTTTTTTTTTAGAAAATTGGTACAATTTCTTACTTCTTGCCGCTAATCTTTTTCCACAAGAGCTCAAATTTGCTGATGAATGTAATGATCACACAGGAATTTTTTTTTTTTTTTGTACCAGGGATTGAACCCAGGGGTGATTAACCAGTGAGCCACATTCCCAGCCCATTTTAATGATTTATTAGAGATAGAGTCACACTGAATTGCTTAGGGACTCCCGAAATTGCTGAGGCTGGCTTTGAACTTGCTATCCTCCTGCCTCAGCCTCCCAAACTGGTGGGATTATAGGCATGTGCCACCATGCTCGACTTAACTTTTATCTCTCGCAATCTAACAAGTGAGCCAAGAATTCATTTTAAGAATTTTTTTTTTTTTTGAGGGACACACTGCCACAGAGCTACATCCCCAGCCCCATTCTTATTTTTTAATTTTGAGGCAGGGTCTTGCTAAATAGCCTAGCTTGGGCTCAAACTTTAAATTCTCCTGCCTCAGGTTCCTGAGTTGCTGGAGGTACAAGCATGTGATATCATGCCCAGCCAAAAATCAGTTTGTTTGTTTTTTTAAGTGTCTTAACTGGTCATAGAAAATCAAAAGATAATGACTATATTTCCTCTTCCTGTGTCTTGCAATCTAAAATCATTCAAATGAGTATAAGCATGTTATAGACCAATTTTGCATAACCAAAAGATAATTTTATGTTTGATACCCATTAGACCATTTGGGGATATTTATTACATCAACTTGTTGTATAATTTAAATATATTTAGGGCCAGAGTGTCCTATACTTAAAATTTATATTTATATATTTAATAGCACTTCAATCTTTCATGGTCCTAAACTAATGTGCTAAGGGGCTGAGAAACATAACTTTATGGTAGAGTGCTTGCATAGCATGTGATAGGCCCTGGTTTTGATCCCCAGTACAGCAACATAACAACAATAATAATAATAATGATATTATTTACAATTACACAAATATTTTATTCTCTGAAATATACTGACTTCTGTGAGTCCTTAAGGGTCAAATACTGTATTCTGAAATGTGAAATGTAAAATTTCAAATATAAAATGGGATAGTCTGAAGAGTCACATATTTTATGAATGAGTTTTATGTAATACAGGAACCACAGGCAGAATATCATTGTATTAATCTGAGGATTTAGTGAGAAGAGAATCTAATCCTTCACTAGTATCCTTCCAAAGGAAGATCTAACATGAAAGGAGGAGGCAACAGTAACTCTGAACATATCTATTCTTTATTTTAGATTTCATGTTAAGACTAGCAAGGCTGATACTGCCCCATCTTCAATGCCCAGGCTGCCTTAGTATATTCTAGGTTTGTATTTATGATTATCAATTAAACATAGAAATTCCCCCAGTCTCTTTTGCCTTTATATAATATGAGGAAAAATGCAAATGGAGGAAGGTTTGGGTGTAAAGAATTGAAACAGAATGAAAAATACCACTATCACCAAAAAGCACCACTGGAAAGATGTGGGCAACCTTAGAAATCATCTTTTTCCTGATTTTTCTATGAAGTATGAGCATATGCTCTAAATCCTTTAGAAAACGTTTCTTGACTGATCATTATTATTTTGTGTAGTTATATACAAATTTGCTTATCTAATCAATAAATTTATTGAGAATTTATGTGTTAAAATATGTGTCTCTATAATTACTAGGTATAACACTTAATTACTTGATTACTATATAATCAAGTGGAAACTTGATTACAGTCATTGGTGATTATTTATTTCTAAATTTTTACTTGGGTGGTGTTGTATGTACTAGACTCTATTACTCCCTGGCAAAGAAAAAAAGGGGAAAAACTTTATTTACGATTATTCATCAACTCCTTAACCACATCCAGCATGATATAAGTATAAACTAGTTACTCAATTTATTTGAGTAATTGCCTATTTAATATGTTGAGGAAATATAATTTAAAACAAAACAAAATGTTTTCCCAATCTAGAAATCCTTTCCATGAAGCTGAGGAAAAGAAAACACTTTTATTATTGAACAAGCATTAAACCGGAATAATGTGTATCACAATCTGGTAAGAAACTACAAAAATAGAAAGGAACTTCAGCCTTTTGCATAGTCCAGCAGAAGGAACTTCATTACATACCCATTCTCAGGATAAACAATAACTAGTCCTCAAGAAAGCAGACTTAACAGCATTATTTGTTGCACATAGTTTATCCTTGATTCACCTGGTAATTCAAGTGGCCATCTGTATTAATTGAGTTTCAAAGGAAAAAAAATAATTTCCCAAATATTTATGACAGTTTTGCAATGTGGAGCAAGTGCCCCCTGAAATTAGACTCCTATCTTCACCCAGAAACTGAGTGATAGGACACAATCTCCCCTGAGGTTTACATTTCAAAGAGTTGACTCCTGGGTTCTTAAGAAATACATTCCTGGGTCTCAAGGCTGACAAATGGCCTATCTAGCTTTCAAAAAGACTTTATGTACAGAGAAAGTAGTTAAAAGGTTTATACAGTAAATACTCTACGAAAAAAAGAGGGAATTAGACATTTCTTCTGCCACCACCCTGCCCTCTCTTCTTTTCTATTCTCCTCTCTTTACATGCTAGGGACTTAACTCAAGACCTGGCTTATCTTAGGCAAGCATTCTACTAGTGAGCTATATCCTACATCCATTTTTCCATTATTTTTGACAGGAATAATTAAGACTTTTATTTTGAATTTTTATTTGTCTTCAAGATTTCAATTTTAAGCCAGATATGGTAGTATATGCCTGTAATCCCAGCAGCTCTGGAGGCTGAGGCAGGAGGATCAGAAGCTCAAAGCCAGCCTCAGCAACTTAGAGAGGTCCCAACCAACTCAGTGAGACACTGTCTGTAAATAAAATATAAAACAAAAAGGGCTGAGAATGTGGATCAGTGGTTAAAATGCCCCTGGGTTCAACCCTGGTGCCCCACCCACTGAAAAAAAGTAAATTAAAAAACTTTAATCTGAAGACATTTTTTTTTTCATTATAAGGAATTGCCTTCTCTCATGGTGAAACCTGGAAAATCATGAGAAGATTCAGCTTGACCACCTTACGGAATTTTGGAATGGGCAAGCAGATCATAGAAGATATAATTATAGAGGAATGCCAGCATCTCATACAGAACTTAGAGGCTCACAGAGGTATGTAGAACAAATGAAATCTCTTTGTTTTTCACGAGAAAGAAGTCAACAAAAGTTATCTTTTAATTTCTTATTTTTGACACAATTTCAGACTCTTAGAAAAATTTAAAGAATATACAAATCATTCCCAGTACCTTCAACTCTTCTTGAAGATTGTCAACATTGTACATTTGCTTGTGCCCTCTCGCTCTGTGTGCATGTATCTGCACATTATAATTTTAAATTTATTTATACATAAAATATAAAATTATATTTTTTCTTGACTGAGAGTTTTTGCAGACATGCTGTCCCTTCATTTTTAAATTTTCAACCGTAACACTGTCTTAACCACAGTAAACATCAAAAATCGTGAAATTTACATGATGTGATAGTATCATCTAATCTTCAGACTTCAGAACAATTTTGTCATTATCCCAGCAATGTCCTTTATAGCCAAGGAAAATCCTCGCTCAGGAATTGCATTGAGATGTCATGTTTCTTCTGCCTCCTTTAATCCAGAACAGCTTCTCAGTAATGAAGTTGTTTCTGATCGCTTCACATAATAAATTAGAATTGATTTCACATAATTTTTGTAAATATGTGGGAAGAATAATCAAAAAAATCTCATTTTTGTGTCAAGAGTTTTCCTCATTTCCTTATTAAAATGAACTCATTCCTTACTAAAAGGAGAAAGTTGGTATTATTCGACTGATGTAAAAACTTATGAAAAAAATGATCAAAGGTAGATAACAGAGGGCTCAAGGACCCATGTGCTAAATTAGCAGTACTTGTCAGAGAGTACTATCTTAGCAGTTTGGGGAAATTATGCATACAAAAGCGACTATTGATTCCCCAGTGTTAAGCTCCTAAAACACACTAACTACCCTGAGTTTTGTGTATACATCCTCCAAGTGTGTTTATTTTGTGTGGAAGAAGAAAAGGTATTCTCTTTTTAGGGCTCAGAAAACAACATCACAAAGTGATGATCTCAGAAACAAGGTTTTTCTCTGAACTGTCCTCCTGTCTCCTGCTCCCTTTTCTGCTTCTGTCTGAAGGCAAGTCATAGAAACTAGAATTTCTCTTCCTTTAATAATTTGTTTTGCTCAAGCAAACCATAAAACCTAGTAATGATATTCTAACCTTTCCCCACCTTTCTGTCATAGAACTGGTCAGCTATAAATAAATTCTCTGACCTACTCTGTCCCATACTAGTTCCTAAGGTCCTCACTTCTGAAGGGGCTCTACCCACTACCCAGAAGAAGGAATGAGCCACAGAGGGGTCAAGATGAATCTGAACTGATGTTTTCCCAAAATCTATTAGCAATAGATCATACAGTTTTTTACCCAATCATATTCTTATATAATGGTCCACACCTAATTAGACTGAAGCATAAAAATGAATTGTTCACACCATGTCTCTGGGTCTTCAACCTGAAGGCTACGGTGTCATATGAAGCTATGATCAAACATAGTTATGAAGTTCTTGTTACCCTGTCTCCTGGTTTAGGTGTGTCAGCCATGCTGTTTAATGTAAATGAAAAAGGGCCCATTCACTCCCCTTTCCACCTTCCCATTTCTCAAGTAAAGGAAAAGACATTTTCATTTGGATTCCCTAGGCTTTCAGTCTCTGCATTAAATATAGTAGCTGACTTAAGAGTAAAACTTTAGAACTAGAATTCTCTTCAGCCCAAAATAAATGCCCATCTATTGGTGAATGTTTAATAACTAAGCTACTTTCAACGATGCAGAGAAAACCAGGATGCAGCAGCAGAAGGGAGGAAAACAAGGAACCGCCCCCATGAAGTTCTTTTTTTTTTTTTTTTTTGGTATCAGAGATTGAACCTAGGAGTGCTTAACCACTGAGGCACATCCCCAATTCATTTTGTGCTTTATTTAAAGACAAGGTCTCACCTTACTTTTTTTGCTGAGACTGGCTTTGAACTTGCAATCAATTTCGTGTCTCAGCCTCCCAAGACTCACCTAGATGTTCTCTCTCTCCTTTTTTTTTGCACTGCAGATTGAACCCAGGGGCACTTTGCCACTGAGCTACATTCCTAGCCCTTTTTAATTTATATTTTGAGACAAGGTCTTCCCACGTTGCTTCAGGTCCTTGCTAAATTGCTAAGTTTGACCTCAAATTTCTAGTTGCTGAAATTAAAGGTGTGTACCACCCCAACATGGCTAGATGTTCTATTTTTAACTTGAATGCAGCCTTAGGTTGAATGATTTTTTTTCCCTAGATAGACTGCATTAACACACACCCCACAGTACACACCCACAGAGACAGACAAATATTTAAACATACCTGGCATGTTTTTCTTTCTTCAATTGAGCCAAATGCAAATTTTCTTTTACATATAGTTTTCTAGGTAGCCATGTTTAGACAAATTCTGGGCGTTTGTTAAAGCTCATTCAAGTCTTATTGGAAGACTTGGAAGTTATGGTCACCAATAATCTCTATGACGTTTTTTCCTTCATTGACTGTCCCAATCAGTGAGGAACATGCCTAACACTGGTTTTGTGAATATTCCTAATCTGATTAATGAATTGTCTTGTAGGAAATCCATTTGAGATCACAACATTAATGAACGCTTCTGTTGCTAACATCATTGTCTCAGTGTTGTTTGGAAAACGGTTTGAATACCAAGACCCCCAGTTCCTGAGACTCTTAACCTTGATTGGTGAAAATGTGAAACTTGCTGGAAGTCCTAGAATTGTGGTAACTGTATCTTTCCCATTCACTTTTAGTTCCTCTGAGAAATATTTGATTGACCATGAAAAGAATTCATTAGAGAAGTGTTATTTCAAAAGTAGATATTTTCTGAAATGTTCTGAGTACAGTGATATGACAAATTTGTTTGTTTATACATATGATAATTCTCCTATCACCAAATGCTGCATGAAATACCTTGATGCAGGAATTGTTAATTCGGCCAGTATTGCATGCTTTCTTCTAATTTTAGCCACTTTTATTTTACGTATAGCAGTACTTATATGTGAAAAATGAAGTAAGCATTGAGTAAATAAACAGTCAGTTATGCTCAATTTGAAGAATAAATTTTAACAAAGGAGAACTACCAACTAGCCCCCTCAAAAAAAAAAAAAAAAAAGAACCACAAAAGGCAGAATATAATCTTTTTTTTAGCAATACCTTTAATTTTATTTATTTATTTTTATGCGGTGATGAGGATTGAACCCAGGACCTCACATGTGCTAGATGAACGCTCTACCACTGAGCCACAATCCCAGCCCCCAGAATATAATCTTAATACTTATTCTAATCCATACAAATTCACAATAGTGCCACAATCTAATTTCTTATCATTGTGAGTGACAAAGCCTCTGCATTCTAGGATCCAGGGGGGAAAGAGGCTTGTCCAAAAGTTATCATTTTGGGGGCTGGGGTGTGGATCAAGCGGTAATGCACTCGCCTGGCATGCGCGGGGTGCTGGGTTCAATCCTCAGCACCACATAAAAAATAAAATAAAGATGTTGTGTCCACCGAAAACTAAAAAATAAATATTAAAAAATTTTCTCTCTCACTCTCTCTTTAAAAAAAAAAGTTATCATTTTGAATAACACCACTGACAACCCTATTATTTCACTCTAAAATTTAGGCTGTGTGATTATATACCCAGATTTACTTCAAATACAGATTTTTAGAACAAGCAACTGTTCTAATTTTAGATGGGACCTTTTGTCTCTTATATAAGGAAAGTTTTTTGTGGGGACTCATAAACCCCTTTGAGAATATGACAAAGTATATAGACCTTATATCCACCAAAATTAACATACTGACAAACATAAAACTTAGCAAACAGTGAAGTCCTTTCTGAATTTTTTAAGAGTTAGTGGATAACAGATTAAATGGTGCTACTCTGTAAGACCTACAGACATTAAATCTGCTATAAACTTAAAAATTATTGTGATCCCACAGAAAAGCTTTACTGCCTTATGTAGAGCTAAAAGAGTTTGATTGTTTTCCTGGAATTACATGGGATTTTTTGAGAAAAACACTTGGGTTTATATCTCTGACCAAAAAGCCAATAGCGTTTTTATGTCCCACCCAACCTCTAACTAGACCTACTCCCATAGGAATGATATACCAATACTCTGGGCACAGAGACTTGTAAGCTATATTGATATTCATTATAAATTACTTAGTTCTGATGAATGTGGAAATTTCATTTGATAGTTCAGTCTGTCACTGTTGGTTGAGACAAAATTCAAGGTGTTATTTCTATAATGTTTTCAAAAATAATGTTGCCATTTGCATTACCACAACCAATTCATAGGTATATTTAATTTACTTTTTTAAAAATTCTTCTAGCTTTTTAATATGTTTCCTGTTTTGGGATTTCTCCTAAGAAGTCATAAGACAGTACTCAAGAATAGAGATGAATTATTTTCTTTTATAAGGAAGACCTTCCTCCATCATCGTCATAAATTCGACAAAAATGATCCAAGAAGTTTCATTGATGCTTTTTTGGTCAGACAGCAAGAGGTAATGATGTTTTCTTCAGAGGCTTCCTTACCTTTTTATTTATTATTTAGTTTAATTAATAGCTTCTGGAGGAGAAACACTCCATCCATAGAAGAAAGATAAAAGTTTAATAATGGTAAACTTATATTCTCAGAATAATGCCATTTATTCCATTTTACAATCTTGAATACTTTCTGACACTTTCATATCATTCTCTGAAGAAAAGAAAGACATATATTTCTTACATGTTAGTTTTTGGAATTGTCATTCTTCCTCCCCCCCACCACACCACCCCATGATCTTGAGAAATGTGTTTTAATTGCCAAACCCAAGAATTTTTGAGTGCGGTGGTGGGGGGTGGGTAATTACTGGAGATTTAACCCAGTGGCACTCTGTCATTGAGTTATATCCCCAGTCCTTTATTTTTGAAACAGGGTCACCCTAAGTTGCTGAGTGTTTTACTAAATTGCTGAAGCTGGCCTCAAACTTGCAATCCTCCTGCCTCAGCCTCCTGAGTTGCTGAGATTGTGGGTGTGAGCCACCACATTGACTAAGAAAGATGATTTTATTTAAAAATTTCTTAAAAGAAACAGCTCTGGAAATAGTCCAATCACTCAATAAAGAACTAATCTGCAACTTTCCTACAATGGCAAACACTCTTTCTCATTTTTAGAATTATTTACCATTATCAACATCTGTGATATATGTACTTTGTCTCCTAAAATTCTCTACATTTGTATAAAGAAAATTCCTCTAAATTGAAGGAAGAAAGCAATGCATTGTTTTTATGAATTCATAGTTGGTAATTTGTTATAATCACCCATTACAAAATTATTTCATTGCTAATGATTCCTTTTACACTTTTAGGAGAAAGATGCATCTGCTGATTATTTCAGTGATGAAAATTTGGTGGCACTTGTTAGTAATCTGTTTGCAGCAGGTACAGAGACCACAGTCTCCACACTGCGCTGGGGAATTCTGCTCATGATGCGATACCCTGAGGTTCAGAGTAAGTTTTCAAGACTAAGCATCACCTGAAAAAGAGAAAGCAAAATTGTCTTGGACAGGACAATGCAGAATTCTATAGCCATGCTGGATACATGTAATTTGTCCCCTTGAGGCTAGTTTGTATTTTCAGATTCCTTTCAGTATGAGGAAGTTGGTTTTGCTTATTAAGCATCCTAAGATGATCTAAAGACCCTATGATATAAAATTTTCAGAGGATCCCCAGGAATAGAGACTGAGGAGGTGGGGAGAAATGCAGGAAAAAGAGCCAAGACTGGGAAAACACTTGGGTTTGACTTTCACAAGTAAAGAAAATAAGGAAGAGTGTTTCAACACCCATGCCCAGCCCAGACATTAATCACTGTAATTTCATTTTATCCAGAAAAGGTCTGTGATGAGATCAACAAAGTTGTGGGATTGGCCCAGCCCCGCATTGCACACCGTACTCAAATGCCGTACACAGATGCTGTCATTCATGAAGTACAGCGATTTGCTAACATTCTGCCCACAAGCTTACCCCATGCGACAACCACAAATGTTACATTTAAAAATTACTATATCCCGAAGGTAAGGGCTCAAGAAAGGAAGGTGAAGGGAGAGAGGTGTCAGATGATTGCAACCACAAATGCGCTGAGATAAACTGGCAAAGACAATCCTAGCATGCCTTTCCTGCCTCCCTCACTCTTTGGTGTCTTTTCTACCCCTTTCCATCTGGCTCTGCCTCCTTCCTTTGTCATCATTCAACAAAATGGGTCTATGCATGTATGTGTAATAATATAGATGACAATTATCCTCTGAAACTTCATAAGATATTTTAGGTTATAATTGAGAAAAACAGGTCTCAGAGAAGTTAAGCCGTTTCAGGAATGACAGGTTTGTCTGCAAGGCAGCCAGAATTCCAAGTAAGCCATAACCTTCAGAGCCCTGTGCTTCTGCCATGCAGGCCTCTCTCCAGCAGCACCTCCATGCTTCACTTCTGTCCTCACACAGAACCATGTATATATGCCCTCTGCTTCCCAATGTGAAAACATCTAGATGTAACCCTCTAATTTCCATGGTAAGCTGGGGAAATATGTATATGCACGTAGCTCTTTTCCTTGATATCTAGTCTGTCCACTGCTTATGGGCCCATTTCTACATGAATCCACAGAGTCATTGGGTATGTGAACCCTGACCACATTATTATCATTTCCTATTTTTCAATCACCTGTGAACCAGGAGACATGTTCATCTGTGGAGCTTCACTTCTTGGCACAGATTAAAAACAGTGTAGGTCTGAATTAACCAGATTAGCAATGAAATAGAAAACCAAATACAATGTTGTGTCAGCTCCTTTTACCTCACTAAAGTCACTGAGACAACAAACTAAATTATAAGGTAAATGGTTTATCTTTTGGCAGTTCAAGTCCAAGATCAGTCAGTCCCATTGGTTTGTACCTCTGGTACTGAAAGCAGTGCTTATTGGAGCAAGCAGTTACACCTCAAGCCAGAAATAGAGAAAGACCAGGGTCCCCCAAATCCTCTTTGAGGGAATGTCCCCATAGACCTAACAACCTCTCTCTAGGCTCCACTTCCTAGATGTTCCACCACTTCACCATAGCACCACCTTGGGGACCAAGCACTGAAGGTGAACACTTGGGAGATATTACCCACATTCAAACCACAGCAAATGTTTTTTAAAAAAAAAAAAGTTAACATGACCCAAAATATGAACAAAAAATTATAACCAGTGAGTGACCCTGTTGATTCATGTAGAGATGTATCCAGAAGCAGTGAACAGATTAAGTATCAAGGAAAAGAACTAGGGCTATGTGTGTGTGTGTGTGTGTGTGTGTGTGTGTGTGTGTGTGTGTGTATATATATATATATATATATATATATATATATATATACACATATATATTTCCTCAGCTTACTAGTGGAAGTCAGGGATACATATAGATGTCTGCACATCGGGAAACAGAGGCCATGTTTATGTTTCAGTTAATAGAGATGGGAACTTATTAACTTATTTCTTATTTATTTGCTGCAAGCCAAGGTAGATGGCTAGAAATAAAATATTGTATTTAAGCCAGGCACCTTGGTGCATGCCTGTAATCCCAGTGACTTTGGAGACTGAGACAGGAGAATCGTGAGTTCAAAGCCAGCCTCAGAAACTGCGAGGCACTAAGAAACTCAGTGAGACACTGTCTCTTAATAAAATACAAAATAGGGCTGAGGATGTGGCTCAGTGGTTGAGTACCCCTGAGTTCAATCCCCAGTATATATATATATATATTGAATTGAATATAAATATATATTCAATATAAATTGAATATAAATATATATATTTTATCCCCAGTATAATATATTATATATATAAAATATATTGTATTTTAAAAGGTTTTGCAGTTTTATAGAGATCTCAGTGATAAAATATTGTATTTAAAAGGGTTTTGAAGTTATACAGTGACCTATCATGCCATCATGTGTTAGGTCACTTAGTCTCAACAAGTCTCAATCATCTCTTTGGTGAAATGGAAATAACACAGCCATTATAGGAAGAGAAAGTCAGTGTACAATGCCCAAGTATATCTAATCATACATGAATGCATGGATAGATGAATGGATGAATGGATGGATGGATGAATAAGATGAGGAGGAAAAATTATAAACAAAAATATTTTAAAGAAATTGTTAGCTGTTTGTGATCAAATATACAGATATCACATGATAAAACAGCTAATTAGAAGAAGATAAGTAGGTATTACACAGCAGAAGACGGTAAATAGGTATTACAAAGCCTTTGATATAGCTGGCAAGATGAAGTAGTGATTAGTGTCCATAACTTGGGGGAAGACTTGGGGGCAGGGTCGGGAGAGGAGCTGAGCCCAGGGTCTTATGTAACAGGCAAACATTGTACCACTGAGCTATATCACCAGACCAGGGTTTTGTTTTTATCATTATTTCACTTTATTTATTTTAGTTCTCAGATTATCCTTTCCTGTGTCACAATTAAAATTGCTTCCTTTTTTTCGTAGGAAGTTGTTTTACAGCATGTGCCAAGCTATGGAAGCCAGAAAGCTCAATTTTGAGAATCTGTTTTGATGGGCTTGTTTGATTTAGCATCCACTCTCATAGTCCCTGAGGATAAGAGAGCAAACCATCACTGAGACCCCAAACCTTCCAGGAACTCAGTTTTGTTTTTTTGTTTTTTATATATGTATCCTTTCATCTAAGGTTC
This sequence comes from Marmota flaviventris, assembly GCF_047511675.1. Lineage (NCBI taxonomy): Eukaryota > Metazoa > Chordata > Mammalia > Rodentia > Sciuridae > Marmota > Marmota flaviventris. Next base: position 104,674,552 of record NC_092503.1, read on the forward strand.
ACAATCCCAAATGAGGACTATATAATTCCCATCACACAGCATGTTATATAACATGCTGTGATCAAATAGCAACCACATGCTAAATAAGAGTTTCTTTCCAGTTCTCTTCCAAAGCTTTCATTTTTAGGGAGGTAGTGAATAAAATTTTGGTGAGTAAATAAACATTTCATATGGGCCCTGCCTGAAGCATCTCCAATTCTCCCTCTTCCATTTCCTTCCAGAGCACACTGCATCTGAGAAATTGCCAGCTGAGATCCTGATACACCTTTTGAGAGTCACTTTTCAGGAAGGAATTTAATTTCTTTCAATTAAAGCATTTTTATTTCTAGGGCACAGAGGTCATCACTTTGCTGACTTCAGTACTTCAGGATCCAACACAATGGGAAAAGCCACACACTTTTAATCCTGAGCATTTCCTCAACTCCAAGGGAAAGTTTGTCAAGAGAGAAGCATTCATGCCCTTTTCAGTGGGTAAGGCATCTTATTTAAGAATGGTAGTCTGAAATTTGCACTCCTTGTTTTAGGACTATGCTAAGGTTGCATGCTTTTCTATGTGGTAGTACATTCCAGAAACATGGAAGAGTGGAAACAATAGATATTCTGTCCTTCCCTGACTTTAAATTAGCTGCAGGGTATTTAAGCATCAGAATGGTATTTTCTTAGGGAACCCTTGAAGATTCCTTGTGACTAGGACTAGGTATAACTTCTGGAGTTTGAGGAAAGAATTAAGCAGGGAAACAAGGGGCAACCCACTTCATCCCACCAGAAAAGCCTTGCATTAACAGGTAAATACCAGCATTTCTCTTTGGATTTCTTTGGGGTATGGGAGGGAGGAGATTTCCACTAGTGTAAATGTGTAATTTCCACTAGTGTAAATTCAAGGAACTCAGTGGAGTTACCCCCATAATTGTCTGGATTCCCAAAAGCCTGGAATTAATTCTTCTATGTTCCTAGCAGAGTTTTGGCAACACTGCATCATGAGTCCTTAGTGAATCCTGGTCTTTCTACTCATATAAATCATATCTTAGGTTCACCCCAGACACCATTCAGTAAGCCACAAGCAGCAGCCACCTCAGTACTAGGCTTTCTTCACCCACTGGAAAGTAAGTGGTGTGGAGATATGAAGCACAATCCATTTTCCTGATTTTTACACACACACACACACACACACACACACACACACACACACACACAAAGATATAGGAGAAAATGTTGCATATAATGATGACAAATCAAAGGCAATAGCACATCTGGACCAAGAGTTAAAGGAAAGAAAAACATTTTACATATAGTTTGCAGTGTTATAAGCTCAATTTCTCTGAACACTTCCTTGTTTCTCTTTTCTTGAAATACATAAAACCATACCATCTTTTCACCTAGAGTTGTGGAGAGTTATGGAAAGATGAATGATGGTCTCTGGAGGTACTTTTAACTACATCTAATTCTAAACCTGATGTTACAAAGAAAATAGAAAAGGAATGATTGTATCACATATAAAAGTTATTTTCAGACTCTCTTATCAGCTCTTGAACTTACTGCTGTTGAAATTTAGAAAGAAGGAATTATATTCACCTCCACACCCTTCTTACACTGTGAAGAATGACTTACTCCTTCTCTTGAGCTACCATCAACATTGAATCAGGGCCTTCTCTAGATTCTCATGTACCTGAGGCTGGAGGCTGCTTTAGACTGTAAGACAAGAAGCTAGCAGTGAAGTTTTTTTGTAATATGGCCTATTCTAAAAGGATTTTTCCCAATTTACTTAAAGAATTAGCATTTATTTACTGCTTTAACCAAAAAAAAAAATCCAAAAGTAGCAATACTATTTATTTATTTTATTGTTACTGTTGATTAAACACAGAGGCGCTTTACTACTGAGTTATGTCCCCAGTCCTTTTTATTTTTGAAGACAGGATCTCACTAAATTGCTGAGACTGACCTGATCCTCCTGCAGCAGCCTTTCAAGTATCTGAGGTATTATAGGCGTTCACCACTGTATCTGACACAATATTATTTTTTATTATAAACAAATGGAAATATTCTTAAAATATGATCATCATCAAACAGTCACCATATGAAAAAAATAATATTATAAAACCACTTTTGTGCCTCAATTCAGATGGTAAGATCTCCCCAAAACCCAAATTCCTCTACTTATGTTGAAGTCATTCTCTTCTCCCATTCATTTCTTACCAATTATTATGTACCTTAATAAGTTGTAAATCTTTTTCTCTGGAAGGTTTATTTAATTAGAATATGTTTAATTGCCCTCCAAGATGGCTCCCAGTTTTGTATATAGCACTTTTCTTGAAATACATAAAACCATACCATCTTTTCACCTATTTGTCTATATAAGCTATCATAAAACATGCTTTATTATGTTGGATAGCTAAGCTCTTATTAGGGAACTCAATAATGCTTAAACATGCGGTAAATCATTGACACCCTAAGTTGTTTTTAATCTTTCATTCAGTTAGCACCACTCATTCATGCATTCATTAGGAGCAGGTGGGAAGACCTAACCCAAGAATCTAGATTAGATGTTCTTTCCACAGGTTCCCCCATGCTTTATGATGCTGTTTTTTCATTGCCTATTCACTTTCTGTATTTACCCACTACACAGAAAATCCCTTGAGAACAATAGTAGTGTCAGAGCAAGCTCAATAATTATATCTTATGATATGTTTGTGAGTTGGATGGTTAACTTTTACTTAATAGATGCAGAGAGGTAATATTCATGGTCTTTCACCCTTGAAAAATCTTGGCTTGTTACCAGGCAAAGTTTGTCTGTAAAGCCTAAATCCCAGAGATCCCCTATAAACCAAAGCACTAATATGGGATATTTTCCTTTTGTGGTAAAATATCTACATTTTAATATTTTCCTGGAGCTTTGAAATCCTCTGTGATTCATAGGACTTGTGATTTATATTCAATTAAAAAAAGAAAAAATATAACTGAACAACCCTACAAAATTTTACGAGCCATAAAGTAAGCAGCAGGTGTAGGCTTTAGAGACCTTGGGAGTAGACGTGAGGAGATCTACTTGGACCTTTTGAAGGATTGTAAACAGAAACTTTTAATAATGCTACATTTTAGTCAAATATACAGCTCTTGTTGTATAGGACAACCATAAAACTCATTAAACTTACACTGAACAAGATATACCATCCTCAACATATGTTATGAAATGTATATCATCATTAAAATCCCACTTATTCTCATAAAAACCTAACAAGAAAAATTTGTGTCCCAATTTTATTTCAGTTTTTAGACATTTTTTCCAAATAATTCAGGCTTTAGAATAATAGCAACCAAGTCTCTCTTCTTGAAATCATCAGCAGATTTCAAGATCATCAGCAGATTTCAAGATCATCACAATCAAGTCCCTACTCATACCTTTGGCATCAGAATCAAAATAAACTACCTCATACTCTGTTCTCTAGCCCAAGTCAATTTTTTTCCAGTCTTCAAAAGCATCAGATTCCCTTTCGTATCTTCCTCCATCTTTGTCTGGCTAACTTTGCTAAAGTTCTCATTCAAAGCATGAGCCCTCCTTGGTCCTCCAAGCCTCATTAGGTACCATTACAATGTGTTCCATGACACTATGACATTTGTGTTTGTCAGGTTTTCATGGCTGTGACCAAAATACCCAATAAGAAAAACTTGATGGAGGAAAGGTTTCTTCTGGCTCAGAGTTTAAGAGATTCAGTCCATGGTCAGCCTACTCCATGGCTCTGGGCCCAAGATAAGGCAGAACATTATCGAAGAAGGGCAGGTCTGAGAAGCGCTTCTGGGCTCATGGTGGCCAGGAAGCAGAGAGAGAAGGGAGTAAGGGGCCACAGGGAAGATTATCCCTTCCAAGGCATGCCCCCAGTGACCTACCTTCTTGAGCTATATCCCATCTTCCTACAGCCCAGTTAGTCCATTACCACCCAGTCAGTCCATTCAAACTAGCATGAACTGATTATGATTAGGTTATGGTTCTCTCAAGCCAATCATTTCAACTCCAAACATTCCTGCATTAACATAGGAGTTTGGCGGGGGGACACCTCATATCCAAACCCTTATAAAAATTTGCAGATCAAAATGTTAATGTTTAATAGCATTTTTTCTCTAAAGGAGCTTATAAGGTAAATCTGGCATTTGTACTTAACCTTGTATCTCCAGGGTTTAAACGAGGAGAGAGGGCTGATGAGGCTCAGAAGAGGTTAAATGACAGTTCTACACAGTTCTGTTCTTGTCTCTGTCTAGATTGTTTTTCACTGTCTTGTAACCCTCCAACATGTCCATCTCTCCAGGTAACCGGAAGTGTGTTGGTGAGTCGCTGGCCAGGATGGAGCTATTCCTTTTTTTCACCAGCCTCATGCAGAAGTTCACTTTCCAGCCGCCCCATGGAGTTTCCCATCTGGACCTGGATCTCACTCCGGATATTGGCTTCAAGACAAGACCAATGCCTCATAAGATATGTGCTCTGCTCAGGGTCTAAGCTCTTTCAGCTTCAGTTAGTGTTATCTTGTGGTCATTAGCATGGACATCCCTTCCCTGCATTTTATCAGCCATGTTATTCTGCCAAACACTTAAGAATTACTTAAGCCATTTGCCACACCCTCACATAGATTTATCTTGTCAGATCAGATTAAGTTGCCTATGCTAATTGCTGAAGAAGAAACCTTCCTAATGCCATTGTTCAAGACAATAAATGAACAGAACATTTGACAAAAAACAACCTCCACTTAGTGCTCTTGGGTTTTTTCCTTTAAAGGTGACACTGACCTGATCCTCCAAGGCATAAGTGACTCTAGTTATTGCCTATCAAAAGTCAGAATTGGTGTTTGTGTGAAGGAGAATGTATAAAAATTTGACCCGGAAGACCCATAACTTTATCAAAACTGCTATGAAGAAAATTCAGTTCCACTGAGGATCACACTAAACATAAGGCTTGGTTTCATCCTGTAAATAAACAACAACAACAACAACAAAATAACAGAAGTTAGTAATGGATAATTGTACGAGTACAGACAGCTTGCTGCTCCTGGCATTATTGGAATGTGAAGAGGCCCCATTCATGTTCACTGTTCAGGTCCCAATGAATCATGGGCAAGAGGCCATGACTGCAGGAGAAGGAAAAGATTGTGGGTTCCCCTGAAACACAAGATATTTTTAACTTTTATAAAGTCTAGTGTACTTACCCATCAACAACACAAGTATGCATTCCCTGCTTCTATCTGATTTCTGTCAAATTAAAAATCATACTGGGAAGCAGGGCACAGTGCATACCTGCTAGGTCACTTAGGAAGCTGAGGCTGGAGAACCGAAAGTTTGAGGTCAATCTGGGCAATTTAGTGAAACCCACTCTTAAAATAAAAAGGGCTGAGCATGTAGCTCAGTGTCAAAGCTCCCCTGGATTCAATTTCCAATACCAATAATTTTTTTAAATAAAAAAACCATACTGGGAAAGATAAACAATCAAAGATGACATTTTTAAAGGATATCATAATAGGCTAAAACTTAGCTAAGCTCTACTGAAGAGTTGAAAGACGATTTAGCAGTAGGGTCAGCAATGGAAAAGTACTAGAAGAAGTTAAGAGGGAGTTTGATCAGTGGGATGTGTTCAGCACACAGAGCTATTCCTGATTTTACAAATATTTCTATGATCAGACCATCTTACATCTCAAAGGGAAAGAATTAATGAAAAATTTCTCAAAGACTCCAAGAACAGGGCCTAGTCAGCAGGAAAACTGCCTACAGTTGAGTAAGGCTGAGAGGAATGTTAGGCCGTATAAGTCATCCCCAATCCATCATTTTCCACAAAACATTTTTGAGTAAGTCAAATGAGTAATACTTAGGTGCCCTGACTTTCCAATGAACTAAATAAAATGTTTTTATAATAAAGAAATTATACCTACTAACCTTAATTTTTTGCCTGAATACACTTGCATTTTTTCAGTTGTACTTATAATTTGTGTTCAAAATTATTTCAGTTAGCCAGGTGTGGTGGTGCACACCTGTAATCCCAGAGACAGGAAGCCGAGGCTGGAGGATGGAAAGTACAAAACCAACCTACACAATTTAGCAAGATCCTGTCTCAAGATAAATAAATAAATAACAGTTGGGGACAAAACTTCATGGTAGAGGGCCCTGAGTTTAGTCCCTAGTGGCAAAAAAAAAAAAAAAAGATTAATTAATTAATTTAAAAATTATATAAATTCTGAATCCAAAGTTAAAATTAATTAATGAACTTCTTTCTCTTCCATAGGGAATAATAGAAACAGCTTTGATTAGAGATCAGAAAATCTAAGTTTTAGTTACAGCCCTGTCAGCCTTCCATTTTTATGACTTTGTGATTAAATATTGGCAGAGGCACACATGGTGTGTCTGTTACCAGAAGCAGATGAGAAAATAATGTTTAGTCACAATCATAAAGAAAAACAAATAACTTTGAACCTTTGGTGAGAATCTGATATAACATCATTTAATGTACATAATTGTGAAGTAGTGACTAAGTAAACATTAATATAACTGAAATGTCTGCAAAAGAAGCAACTAAATTTTACTACTCACGTAATGTTTTATTTACTTAATTAACACTTTAATTTTAAAATAATTAACAATAAAAAAGAATAAATTTTATGTTAAAGATATATCAAATCAGTAATTTACTGGCGAACTCAATTGGCACTTATAAAACAAAATATTATATTTAATTGTTTCTGTATTGTAAATTTTGCATTCCATAGTTACATAGACTGTCATACAATAGCTGTGTTGTTGTTTATTTTGAATCTACTCTTGAAATGCAGAAATAGAGAAAGGTTGGAGACATAAAGTGAATTCAAAGCCCGCTTGAAAGATTGTAAACTCTTAGGAATTTACTCTTAAACGCAGATAGCTGAGTCTGTGTGTGTATAATTATGTTGCAGAGAGATGGACAGTAAGACAGAGGTACTGGGGGACAACAATAAGACTTCTTCAAGCATTCACACAGAAAAAAAAAGTAAAGGAAAATTAAAATATACTGATTTGAAGCTTATACCCTTGTGATTAAAATTCAAACAAAAATTGCAGGTTTTTTAGAATTTAGATCAACAATAGTTTTTTTTTTTTTTTGACCAGGAGAAAAGTATGTTATCATAAAACACATAGTAATAATAAAAAGCAGATATTTAGTCTGGCTTTATCATTGTTTGAAAATGTCTAAAGACAATGCAGTACTTACTGTTTATTATTTGGGAATCTCCATCCCCTTCAATTGCCTAAATCTTGGCATCCAACTGAATATAAGTCAGAATACCCTTTCTTCCTCTCCAACATAACACCCAAAGAGGAGAATTATGACCGATTTTATTACAAGATTATCTCATTATAAATTTGTATATTTTTTCAGTCTGTTGGGATGGTAAGACTATATCCTGAATCCTTATAAGGTCCAGGATCTGAGTCAACACTGAGGCTGGCTGGGAAGTCCATGGATATGCTCTGGGCTTCTGAGACAAGGATACAGGTTGTAGGAGAATCCTTAAAGAAGTTGACAGCATTCAGAAGCCCTCCCTGGGAAGTTCTCTGATACCCCCTATATTGCTTACTCCTTTCCCAAGTAAGTTGAATTCAGGGTTTTAAATCATACCTACTTTTATAGGTGCCTAGTAATCTCAAAACAAGTTCAAAGTCATAAAGCAGAACATATACCTGAGGATTGTCCAATGGGCATACAAAGCAGCTTTAACATTCAGAGTTTTGAGCCAGAGGGAAGATATGCTGTTTTAAGATTAGGTTTACTGCCCTATAACTTCAGTGGCCACTGGATAATGTTCCATGCCTAGGTAGACTCTATGCAGGCCTTACATCAGGTCCACTAAGGTGGCACTAATCCTTTGGACAGTATTTTGGGTGCTAACAGACAGGATATCAAGGCATACTTCACTTCCATAAAGAAATGACTTGCAATGCGATGATCTGAATGTTTCTAAGCAATTATGTGTAACGTGGTCATGTCAAAGAAGAATTCTGTGACTAAATCTCCCAGAATTCTGTAACTGAGTCTTCTGGTTTCTAATGATAACTTCAAGATTGTTCTAAAACTAATGCAAATGAAAGTGTAGCTGTTTAGTAGACAGTGTGCTATGCGTTTGCAAGGCCCTGGGTTCCAAATCTAGTGCATGTGAATGTACATTCAGACATGCACAAACACACACATACATACACACAAAGTTAGAGAAAGGCTGAATCTATAAATGGACAATGGCCAGAGCAGATATGTTAACATTTGAAAAAATAAAGAAAAGAGACTTAATAAAAATTCTGGCTTAAGTTTGATATTCTTGTGTTATAAATCTTCTGCTCTTTGTCATTAAAGACTAAAGTTTGGTTTAGAGGAAAATGAAGTAAACAATAACAACATTAATATTATAAATAATAATAATGGTTAATTTTGAGTATTTATTATATGCCAGGCACTGTTCAAAGTATTTTTCATTTAACTGAATCCTAGAAAACAAACCCTATGAGGTTGACACTATTTACTGCAAAATGCCAACCTACAACTTTTTTGGCAACTAGCCTAAGAAGCCAATGACAGCGTTTGCGGGAATCAGTCCAAAAGAGCAAAACCTGGTCAATGACTGTCAGCATTCCTGTGGTTTTGCACCCTTCCAACTCAAGACTTGCCTGAGAAAAAACTCTAAATCAATCATAAAAGGAGCTGAGATTGAACCCAATATCATTACCATCTGCCCTTCTAGATATTTGGCCTCCAGCTTCCTCATGCCAATAGGATTCCATCAGTCCACACTCAAAATGCTTCTTTTTTTCACTATTGTAGAAGAAAAAATTTCACAGGACAGAGGTAAGCAAAGGGAGACTTTACTCAAGACTATGCCGTTAGGGAAGAGAAACCGAACTCAATTCCTTTGAAATAAATGATGGGAGAGTTTTTAAGCAGTGGGTTAAATTAATGAGAAAGTAGGAGGTTGGCTAATGTGGTTAGGCCATCTGTATTTGCTAATTGACACTTCACAGATAAATGTTGGACTCTTTCTCTTCCACAAACACTGGGGATTTGGGGCCCTAACTTCCTTAATGATTACATTTCAAAGGATGGCTCCTAAGCCCCAGAGAAAGACAGTCCTGAGTTGTAAAACTGGCAGGCAGCTGGGGCCAGCAGAGAACATTAACATTGGCCAGTTTGGGCTGGAGATATGCTTCAAGTAGTAGCAGGCTCGCCTGGCATGCGTGAGGCACTGGGTTCGATCCTCAGCACCACATAAAAATAAAATAAAGATACTGTGTCCACCTAAAGCTAAAATAATATATATCTATATATTTAAAAAAAAACATTAGCAAGTTTTCTAAAGCTCTAAGAAAAGAAAGGTTAGGGTCCTCTGACCCCCGCGTTTGCTTCCTTGCTGACTACAGGCATAGGTGGCAAGCCAGCCATACCACACCAAGTTCAGGACACACAGCTTCTGTTCTGTTTTTATGAAGTCTGTACTCTCCTCAAATAATTGTTACTCTATTTTAAATTTATAAATCGGAGTTTGATTTTAAATTCAACTCTTGCTTTGAATACAATCAAGTCTCATGTTTTGTTGGCAATTGTTGACTGCATAATACCTAATAACCGATCATAACTCTCTCAAAGTAACCTGGACTGTGTTTGCTTATCTTCATCTAGAAAAGTAAATTAACAAAGATTTGCCCTCCCTAATTAAAGAGCGAAGTCCTGTCTGTGGTTTTGGAGATGTCAGGGTGTTCAAGAGTCACAGCCCTTTGTTTTCTTACCTGTTAGTTGATTCAAATTCAGTCTCCACCTTTACCCCACCCCCTCACAATGCATCAAGAGTAGCTCACAGGTCCTGACTCAGCCTGCAGACCTGTTGCAATTGAGCTGTCTTTAAGACTTCCTGCCCTTCCTCCCCTAGGGGGTTTTGGAGAACATATTATTTTACATTCTTAGATAATGAAGGAACTTCGTTTCTGAAATAGTTTAAAACCCAGTAATCAATCAACGGTTCATTAGGAACACTTTAGAATAAGAAGGCTCTTTAAAAAGACATAACATGCTTTTTAGAAAGCCTTTTGCCAATTTAAAAAGTCCCTATATACTATATTTCACTTTTACTATGAACTTTAAATGTTTCCATAATTCTACAAACTATTATTGTCATGGCACTGCTAATTATTAGTAGGAAATAGAGAAATAATAAAGTTTTCTTAGTTTTGATAAGTAACAAAGTTAAGACTCAGAACTAAGGATGAAGGATATGTCAAATCTTGTCAAATTTTAACTTGAATCATCAGAGATCTTTTCAAAATACTAAATCTGACTCAGTGGATCTGGAGTGGGCCTGAGATTTTGCATATTGTTGTTGGTTCACAAACCATACCTTGTGTATGTTAGTTCATGTGAAGACCATACCCAGAAAAGTAAAACTATTTAGTTTATGCTAGAATAGCATACATATCTATACAAATAAAAATAGATTGAAATAAAACCATAATGAAAACATACCAAATATTACAAAAGTTTTAGAATCATGGGAAAATTTTGATTTTCTTTTCCTTTTTGTTTTTTTTTTTTTTTTTTCAGTCCTAAAATTAAATCCAGAGGTACTCTACCACAGAGCTACATCCCCAGTTCTTTTTATTTATTTTTAGATAGGGCCTTGCTAAATGGGGGAGTCTGGCCTCGAATTTACGGTCATTCTGCTACAGCCTCCAGGTGGTGGGATTACAGACCTTCTCCACTGCTCCCAGTTTTTGTTTTGTTTTCTTTCTTTCTTTCCTTATTTATTTACTGATTGGCAACAGGGATTGATTGAACCCAGGGGTGCTTAACCACTTAGCCACATCCCCAGCCCTTTTTGTTTTTATATTTTATTTAGAGACAGGATCTTACTGAGTTGCTTAGGATCTCTAAGTTGCTGAGGTTGGCTTTGAACTCTCAATCATCCTGCCCCAGACTCCTAAACCAATGGGTTTACAGGCGTGTGCCATTGTGCCAGGCCTTTTTTATTCTGTTTTTCTTTTTCCTCATTAAATAGTACTCATCAAATTTTTGGCATGAGTAAACTTTTAATAGAAAGCTCTTTCTTCCTTCTTGTTTTTTAAGTTTAAAAAACTTAAGCTTAAACATCAAGTTTAAGCACCAAGCACTGGTGATGTCCTCCAACAAGAATAAAAGCTGCAGTCCAGTAATGACTATCCAAAGTGACAAAGATTGTAGATAAGGGTTTTGAGAGAGGTGGACATTTGCCTGATCCATGGTGATCATGTGACTGTGACATTTGTCTTATAGTCCCTCAAATGGCCAAGTGGCTTCTGGAAGTTTTTGATGCAATTCATCCACCTAATACAATTTTAAGTGAGGAGATTTTTCTTTGAGGTGGAGGTAAGATCAAAGAGCTAAGACCCAGCCATTCTGAGAGATTTCTTAGCATTGAGGATAAGTTTCACTTTGGATGCACTCTCAGGACACTTGTGAATGGGAAAAGTTTCCTCAGGTTCCCTGCACACATGACAATAGCCTTCTGCCAGGATCAGGATATCTGTAAAACAAATTCAACAGAACTTCAACTTACTACTATTTTGTTGGCAATGAGACATCTGTCTTAAAGGAATTCTATGAACAGTTTGCAGGCAGTCAACAGGGAGGTTGGATAATTGTTTTAAAAATATTGTTTCACTTAATGGAGATACAATTAATTAAAAAATACTTGGATTAAAATATTAATTAAACTTTAAAAAATACATTTTTGACAGAATTTTTTTTAAGAACCATTTGTGTCTATTCTGCCTTTTATAGATGACAGGACATCAGATTTTAAATTCCAGAGAGAAAACAAGGTAACCCAACAGGCCCTGAAGAAAATATTCAAAGCTCCTATCTGCCAAGAACTGTTTTTCAACCTTTTCAAAGACTTTGCCAAGCAATCTGCACCCTAGTCCTTTAAGCCTTTGCATGAGTCCTTATACAAGCTGCAGACATGCTTCTAAGGAATTTAAGGAATGTACTTATTGATCTGTTAAGTTTGGGGAGAACATAGAAATAAATTCAGGAATAAGAAGAAAATCTTAGTAAAAACCACAGGTTTGGCTTTCACTAGATTTTTTTGTGTTTTATGCGTTCTGCTCTTTGTTATTAAATAAAAAACTAAAGCCTGGTTAGAGTGAAAAGTGAGCTAAATAACAACCACACTAGCAATAATCACTAGCTTTTAAGCATCTGTTGTATGCTAGGCAGTATTAAGTATTTTCATTTAACTTAATCCTAGAAAAAAGTTTATGACACTACTTATTATCCCCATTTAACAAACAAGCCAGAGAGGCACATGAAGATTAGCCATCTTGCCCAAGGTTACACAGTTAGTAACAGGAAGCCAGTTCTAAGCCCAACCCAACTCTTGAACTCCAGAGTTTACCTCCTGAGAGAAGTCAACCAAATGAAGCTAATGTTTTGGGTAATTTTAAAAGTTTTTGTTTTTATTTTTGGTTTAAATCCAATGCTCGATCACCTGGCACATGGGATAACTCAACAAATTCAGGTATAATATTTACCTGCCAAAGTTAGTCTTACATAGGAGGCAGGTATCGATGCTAGAGGAAAAAAAATTCATTTTAAGAGGCCAATATTCCCTTTTCTGCCTACCAGACAGTTTTGAACATAAGCCCAGGTGCTGAATTCCTTTCTTTTTTTTTTTTTTTATTTTTTAATTTTTTATTGTTGGCTGTTCAAAACATTACATAGTACTTGATATATCATATTTCACAATTTGATTCAAGTGGGTTATGAGCTCCCATTTTTACCCCATATACAGATTGCAGAATCACATCAGTTACACATCCATTGATTTACATATTGCCATACTAGTGTCTGTTGTATTCTGCTGCCTTTCCTATCCTCTACTATCCTTTCTTAACCCGGGTTTCAAAGGCCTGAAAAGGGTAGAGGTGATTAGGCTTCAAAGACATCAGGTGATTCTAGTTCTTTTCATAACCATAAGTTAGAAAACTCATAATGTCCACAGTCATCTTTTGACCTCTAGAAATAAGTCTCTCTAAAGGTCATCCCAACCTTTTGGGAGGGAGATGATCACATTCTTTGTCTGTTTGGTAAGCACATGCAATTACTTGCTGATTGACCTACACAGGCAACAGTGTGACTTCTAAGCCAAAGTTGGCTCATCTGTAAAACAGTGACCTTATTTATCTTGCCTGCATGGAGGCAAGAGGTGCATCAGATGATCTTTTGAGGGCATTTCAAACTCTAAATGAAAATTGAGGGCAAATGGGAAGGCCTGGAGTCTGAGGTTCCTGCGATGCTCAACCATTTACCCTTCAAAAGCCAGAGACCCACACTTTTGTTAATTGTCCCTTGCAACCAACAACTCCTTCAATAGCAACAAGGTCAAGCAGAGTTCCAAACAAGGCCACATTCTAAAGAGTTAGCAAAGATGGATTTTAATAACAAAAGAGAATACATAAAATAAGGAAAACAATTTGTTTCAATAGCACCAGGAAAGAACTATTATGGATCTATTCTTGACTACAAATCTTATTAATAATGAGCTATGGACAAGAATAAGTTATACAATCATCTTATGGCACATTATATATAGTATTTCTATCTATTTTTAGATTGGATGATTTATATGCTGTATTTTTAACATTAAAATAATTTTTAAAAATCCAAATTAAAGGTATTTAACTGGACTAAATTATATATTGTTTGGGGGAAAGCCCTATTTAAATGGCATTTACCTTCAAAGCTCAATTTTCGATTCCCCCCTTCTTTTCCTAGCTCCTCTCTTTTTCTTCTTAACACTGAAATATGGAGGGGTGGGGGATGAAGACTTGTACATCAGAAGAGGGTAACAAGAAAAATTTTGCTATATTTGATGCTTCATTTTATGTTTACTTTTAAAAATTTAATGTTCTTTTTCAACTTTTAAAACAAGTCTCCCCGCCCCCCCCCCCGCCCCTCCACCCACCCACCCACCTATGAACTTCCTGGGGAGCAGATCTCAAACTTCACTTCAGCTTTTAGGCCTTAAAGGGGAGGCGAAGGTGGCACAAAAAAAGAGCTATTGCAAAACGCGAATTAAAACGATTTTCTTATTTCGAAGCTCCCGCATTCTGCCAATTTGAAAATACCTTCTATCGAACTCAATGACTTAGGTCCCTACAACCTCACGGTACTTCAGCCACAGAGGTCCTGCGGTTTACAGATCTTCAAGCTACTTTGGGCGCCCACTGCCTCCATGCAGCGCAGCTCCCGCCAGCCTCTTACAAGTTTCTTCCCATCGGTTAATTGCAAGTTGGGACCCCGGAACAGCATTTTCTTTCAAGGATTATCGCTCATCCAGGATGCCGGAACATTCCTCAGGTTCCTCTGCGCAGTGTAATCTGCTCTGGAATCAGGTCCTCGCTGGCGGTGAAAACATCCTCTATGCCCTGCGTGGACGCCGGGTGCCTCTGGGGTTCAGGAGGGCCTGGGGTTCGGCAGGGGTCCCGATGTCTCACTCTCTGTTGGTGCGAAAAGTGACCGCGGTCATGCAGTGCTCCTCGGTCCTCGTGGTCATGCGACCCTTCGTCCATGCAGTCCGCAGCACTTCTTGCGTCGCCTGATAATCCACGACCCGCACAAGCACAGATTTGGGTGGCGCTGCAGGGTCTCGCGGCTGAACTCCAGAAGGAGCGATAATTCGCCTGCCAGAAATTCTCTTTTGTCCTTGAAAGAGAGAAGAGCAGTCGGGTTCCTGGTCGTGGTTCTCTCCGCTCGCCTGGGGAAGTTCCTCCTCACCGACCACGTCTCCGCCTGCAGGGTTCGCTTGAGTCCCCAGCCACCTTTCTGGGTGCAGAAGAAAGAGCACTTTCTCTCGCACCCAGGACTCACAATCCAAATTCTCTCTGGCTGGTGGTCCGAGGGCTGGACCTTCAGACCTGTAGTCCTGGGAGCCGCCCAGGCTTCCGCTGGCCACCGCTGGTGCGGGATCCCGGGCGCCGGGAGCCAGGGGAGTCTCGCGCCCCACCTCGCACCGAGAGGACCCGGGGTCCCGCTGGCTGCGGGGGCAGTCCGTAAAAGGCACAAACCCCTGGGATTCCGGGGTCCCCATCCTGGCAGGAGGATCATTCATACGTTGGTTCTTTCACCAGTTCGTGCAGGAAACTCCTACTGCTCTCGGAAAAGCGCGGGACTGGCAGGCCCTGGGTGTGGCCTCCCAGGCCAGTCTGCGACTCCCGGCCCGGGAAGCTGAAGACCGGATCAGCTAAGACCAGTTTGTCTCTGAACCCCGCCTCCTCTCCTTGAGGATTTCTAGCCAGACTTGACTTCAGGTCCCAGTGACTTTTCCTTTCTACCCTGTCCTTAGCCTTACTCCTTTTGTCACATCTTTGTTTCTAACCTCTATGACTTCTTAGCTATACCCTATTTGCCCACCCCCCTTCCTTTTTCTACAGTGCTAAAGTGCAAATGACGCCTTTCCAAGGCGCCTCCCATAAATGCTCAAAACAAAGTGCTTTCTTTCCAGGGATGCTCTTCCACAGGAAGAAACAGAACCAGGAAGTTTGTTTAGTTATCAGAGTTAATTAAAGTCTCCCCCCACCCCCGCAAAAACAAACAAACAAACAAACAAACATGCCCACTTCAGATAAAACCCCACTGTGTTTCCAATGTAGATCAAAGGGTGAGACTGAAATGTTGAAGCTTTTAGTTTGTTCTTCCTTTAAAATGCCAGCATCTGTGGGACAGTGGTCAATCCAGTCTTCATTATGATTATAATCAATGCTTATCTCAGGAAGGGGTCTAGTGCATTGCCATAAAACAAACTAAACAACAAAAGTAAAACAGAGGGCTGGGGATGTGGCTCAAGTGGTAGCACGCTCGCCTGGCATGCGTGCGGCCCCGGCCCGGTTCGATCTTCAGCACCACATACAAACAAAGATGTTGTGTCCACTGAAAAACTAAAAATAAATATTATAATTCTCTCTCTCTCTCTCTCTCTCTCTCTCTCTCTCTCTCTCTCTCTCTCAAAAAAAAAAAAAAAAGTAAAACAGAAACTGCTAAGGGGCTAGGGTTGTGGCTCAGAGGAAGAGCACTTGCCTAGCATGCATGAGGCACTGGGTTCAATCCTCAGCACCACATAAAAATAATAATTTAAAAAAAAAAGGTATTTAAAAAAAAACAGAAACTGCTAAATGAACTTCTTTAGGGTTTAAAATTGTATGATTTTATCTGTATTGCTTGCCTTTTTGTTGTTGTTGTTGTTGTACTAGAGATTGAACCTAGGGGCGCTTAACCACTGAGCAGTATCGCAACCCCATCCTTTTTTTATTTTGAGACAGGGCCTCACTTAGTTGCTGAGGCTGGTCTTGAACTTGCAATCTTCTTGCCTCAGGCTCCCACGTTGCTGGGAGTACAGACATGTGCCACCATTTATGATTTCCTGTTCATTATGGGTAACAGGTATTTGTTTTATTAACAAACATTCACCATTTCACTGATTTAGAAAAATGACTACAATAATGGAAATTTCTGCATGTATATGAAAGACTAGTACTATGGTGAGATATTAGAAAGGAAGAACCTTCTGATGTCTTTCTGCCAAATTATATAAAAATTATTGGAAGAAGAGTGAGAAAAACTGAATTGGATCTGACTGATTAGATGCCTGCCCTTGGGCTGGCTTGTGCTATGTCACAATTTACTAAATTCTTCAGGTGTTTTAGACAAGAATTGCTCTAAGCATTCTCTATATTTAAACTCATTTATAGTTTACTGAATAGTAAAGTAGTACAATTTTTTTGGTATTCTTGAGAATTTTGGAAGAGAGGGATTAAGTATTTATCCAAGGTTAAACACTCATGAGTGAAGCCAGGATTCTAATGTGTTCCAGTTTTCTTCTTAATGACCTCTAAATTGTCTTCCTATTTTGAGACTATGACTTCAGATTCTTTTCTATTGACTCACTTCACCAGTTATTGAGTATGAACTAAATGTCAGCCACTCTTCTAGATGATAGGAACATAAGGAGGAACAGGTCAAATTGCTTAACTTCTTAAAAGTTTTTAATTCTAAAATGTATATGCATCAAACACAGAAGTCAGAGATAATAAATCAACTTCAATTTACATGAAAATCACTAGCAGATGAATGCCCTACCCTACTCTCAGAGATGCTGTTCTCATAGGATAAGGGTAGGGTTTAGAATACTGGTTTTAGCAACACCACCAATAATTTCAATGCTAGTGGTCCATGGATACTATACAAAACAATAAAGACGAGTAAATATACCCTCTCTTATAGTTAACAGAAGTTGAATATTGCCCCTTTACTCCTGATCTTTCTGATTTACACTTACTTTAATCCTCTTATTCCCTAAATAAAAAATAATGATGTCGCTGTTACTGAGTTGACCCCACTTCTTGACAACATTGAATCTAGCACTGGCCTTGCTTCCTGAAGTCTACTCTAGAACCATTAGCACAAGTCCAAATCCAAAAAGGAGGCTCTTTTACCTCTCTACTTAGTAAAATATCTCATAATTATTCAGGGATATATTCTTGCCTTCTGAAGTAATAAAAATAAACTAACTTATTTTTCTTTATGTGTGTTCCTGCTCATTTTGTTTACTAGGATGTAAAACTTGTCAATCCAGAAAGCAAATAATGCCATGCCTCCAATTGAAATAGGAATAGGTTGGGACAAGGCAGGTAGAAAATGAGGAGGGTAAACTGAGGAGATAAACTGGGTATACCGGGATAGAATGGACTTAGAATGTTTGGCTAAAATAGCTTGAGGTGTCTTTGGCATTAGAAAATGCAGCGATAAATCAAGTGAATAAACATATTATCAAATGAAAAAATACATTCATAGGGCTTCACTTTTAAAACTTAGGCAATGCACCAGGCAGGGTGGTACATACCTGTAACCCTAGCAACTCAGGAGCCTGAGGCAGGAGAATCTCAAATACTCATACTTAGCAAGACCCTATCTCAAAGTTTTAAAATGAAATTGAAAGGGCTGGGGATGTACCTCAGAGGTAAAACACCCTTGGGTTCAATCTCCAGTACCAAAACAAACACCTTAGGAAATGTAGAGTTATAGAACAAGGAGTGATGAAGAACTTTTCTACTTCAACACATTGGCTACAATTTGTATTTCTATATCTGGTTTCAAGTTAACATGGCACTGTTCTATAGGGCTCCTTGGTACAGTGATAGATTAGTTGCCCACTGGTGCCTTTGGTAACAGAATTCATAATTCAGACAATACTCTTTCCTTCAACAAAAACTCTTAGGCACACTAAGACTGTTATTGAGTAAATTGGTAAATAAATTTGTTTAAATAGTATTTTTCATCTTTAGACATTAAAAGGCCTGACATGTTATGACAGGCTGTGTTCACTCACATATCATTTTATCTGGAAATAGGTAAGTGATTCTCAGCTCTGGTTTGTACATGAAGCTCAGGCCTCGCCTGATACCAATAGATCAGTATCTATTACATACTGATAGATCACATCAGAGAGGGTGCCAACTAGAATGTTTGAATATCTGAAATGGTTCTTGAGAAACTAGTAATAAAGACCACTGCAAAATGGAGCTTACTTATGGGTTGCTATATGCATGTCTACCATGTATGACTATGTTATTCTTGCTAAGTAAATGCAAAAATTTCTCTAACTAGCGTTGAGAAGGCAAAGCTAATGAACATGAAACAGTCAAACTTTCCAATTTGCCAATAAGATTAGGCTATGTCAGTATTTTTCAGACTTCACTGTGCACTGAATCATCTAGGGGAATGTTTAATGAAATAACTGTATCTGGCCTGCTCTGAAAGATTTTGGCTTAATTGGTCTGGTCTGTGATTTGGAGCACTGGCATTTTAAAATACTTCCCAGATTAGTTCTAATAGGCCACAAAGTTTGAGAACACTGAAGTGGGTTATCTTTAAGCTATGAAACTAAGTTAAGGACAAATAAGAAGAATAAATATATTGAAATGTGGCACTATATCCAGTAAATATATAATTCCATGTTCATTAAAAACAAAAATGTATATAAAACAACAAATAATGATAAATATATGTATGCAATAGAATACCACTCAGAAATAAAATAGATTGATTGTTCTGAACAAAGAAAAGAGCTTGTATTGTATGAGTTTATTTCCATAAAAGTATAGAAAAATGCTAGCTAATCCAGAGGCACAGAAAGCAGATCAATTGTTGGCTGAGTATACAATGGAACAAGGAAATGGGCAGGAGGGGGCAGACTACAAAGGTTCCTGAGAAAGCATTAATGGATGCTGAACATGTTCATTATCTTTGTGAGGATGATGGGCAAAACCTACCAGACTGTACAAATTAAGGATGTGGAGGTAAAAGTAACTGATTTTTTTTTTATTATTGTTCCTTTTGATGGACAGTCATTGTTTGGATGCCTGGAAAAATTAAGTCATATAAATTAATTTTTTTAAAGGAATTGAATGTACATTGCAGACTACAATTTAAAGAAAAAGCAATCATCTGACAATAAAACTATATTATCTATTACAAACAGAATTTGGTTCTGGGAGGGATAGATGGGATATTCTAGATGACGTGATTTTTTTCTCTTTTTCAGTGATGGGGTTCAAACCGAGGGCCTTGTGCATGCTTGGCAAGTGTTCTACCACTGAGTTATTCCTATATAAGGCAATATTTTGAGCCATGGTGCAATGGTAGGTATAGAAGTATATGAAAAGAACAGTTGTGTACTTTTCTCATAAATCAAGAGATGTCTATAATTTTACCCATTCCCATAGTTTCAACTGCAACCTGTTCACTGATGATTCTCAAATTTATATTTACATTTGTATTCTAGATGCTGCTGCTTACTCCTTATTTCTAGTATTACAGAAGATAATATTATTGTCTTATATATATTTACTTCCTTATCTTGAAGAAGGATCATACTTCTTGCTTTTTCAACTTAGAATTTGCAAGGCACTTTCCTGCCCATGTTGACTTTAGCCATACTTGTTGCAACTTATAAGATGTAAGGAAATGTGACATTGGATGGCTCTGAGAAGATGTTTGGCTCTGGGGTTGCCCCAGATCAGCTGCTATCTGGGTCATGATTCGAGATGGAGGCCCACACATGGAAGAGGACTGAGTAGAATCCAGTAGAGCTGAATTAGCTGATATATATTCTCAACAAGAAATAAGTTTATTCAGTTATTGCTATCATAAACCAGTGAGATTTGGGGGGTTGTGTCTTACCATAATCTAATCTAATGAAAAATGTTTCTATTAAATTTTCAACTGGACCTCTCTTCTGAATGTTCTTCGGTCACTCTGAACCTGAAATTTCTAAAATTGAATTAATCATGTATTCTCTTAAATCTGATTTTTCTGCCACAGAACTGCCCATTCAGTCTTGGGAAGATCTGGATGATTCTGCATAAGCAAAAATGACTTGAAATTTATGTATAGACACACCTCTACCAATCCATCTTCAGATGACTGAATGTTTTATGATAGCCTTCTCCAAAGCAGGGGGGAATGTTCCACTTTCACCAGATTCTATAAACTCATTTCATTTTTGGAATTGGCTTATAGATTTCAGATCATTTTTTATATATAACCTTTATTAGTTTTCTTTTTTAAAACATAATTTTGTTGTGGATCAGTGGTAGAACACCTGCTTAGTATGTGTGAGGCACTGGGTTTGATTCTCCACATTGCGTAAAAATAAATGAATAAAGTAAAGGTCTATCAAAAAATTATTTATATTTAAAGCCCTTATATTAGTCAATGATTAATATTCAGCATGATTTGAACCATTTGCCATAACACAAAGAGAAATGCTTACTTGTGTTTAAAAAAAAAAAAAACTAGTGAAGGAAAGTCTATAAAAAATACCTGCTTTTTCTTTCTGTGTTTCTTATTTCAAAGACTAGCATGACTGGCAATTCTAATGTCTTCTCCTCAGTGGCTACCTCTTTCCCACATATCTAACATTTAATAGAGTGTTGTAAATCAACTTTAATTTTTTTCCCCTTTTGACCCTTCCTCTCTAATTTCCACAGCTATAAAAGCAAAGATTGACTCTTAGGCATGACATAAAAGATCTTCATAATTCTACCCGAACTAATCACTGCATATGGCTGAATGAATCCATAAAAGGAGGACCAGACAGCCTAAACGAATACAAAATGTAGGTTGGAGAGCAATGTGAAGTTATTCTCTATCAATAAAATCTAATCTGATTATGAATAAATCTCAAAAACTGCAAGCCTTTGAAAAGAAAGTTTAACTTTATTTCCTTTATAACTAAGATTCACATGACCTGAAAAGACCAGACTATGTAAAGACTCAGTACTGGACTGAGTCAGGAGCCTTGGTTGGCCTATATCATTCTGGGAAAGTTTCCAATGTCTCCCAGTCCGTGTTCTTGACTGTCAGGTATAAATAATACCTTCCCTGCTTCCTTCCCACGGTCATTATGAAATTCAAATGAAACAATTCTTCTGGTAACCCTTTCTAAACTATAAAGCCTGTAAAATATTTGTAATTTAACTTTTTAAAGCTCATTTGTTGTAGAACTCAGGACCCAATACACTTATTATTATTATTATTTTAGCTCTTGCAGGAAATATGCAGAAGTCAATGACTTAAGCTCAAAAATGAGAACCACATTTATAATTTTAGGATAGAAGAGCAAATATTGGTTAATAAATTGGGGGAAAGAGAGAAAGAATGGGAGAATGGCTAATCTGTGAGTATCAAGTAGTTTATTCACCTAGGGATCTGGGCCAAGATAATTTTTTAAAAGAGGTATCTTTGGTTTAAATTTTGAGAAACCAATGTGCATGCTCTTGGGAAAAGACAGAAGAGGCTTAAATTTACTGAGATTAACTTGCTAAACAGAATTTAAATGGTATGTTGAAGCACTTTCTCTACAGAGAGAAGGTGGTAACTTTTCTTTAAGATGATAATGGCAAGACATTTTGAAATTCCAGGTTAGACAAAGTATAGTAGCTGTCCCAGCTGACTGACAGAGTTGACTCATATAGCCCTCTGAGCAATAAGTAGCTGCTTGAAAGAAACTTTAAAATTGTAATTCAGTGTCAGCTGTCTGCCTTTTCCAAGGTAATAAAGTATATTCATCATAACCTCTCCAGTCAGAGATCAAGGTTTAAGATCAGGTGCTCTGACAGAGTATGAATAAGCAACTTACTAAACAGGATATTACATCACCAGTAGTCAAATCAACATTTAATGATAATAAAGAGCCTATGTGTTTTAGCCCATATTCATCTAGAACACAAATAAGTTTATCTCTTTGACTGCAGTACATGGTGTTATTAGAAAATTTAACATTTGACTCAATAAAAGTTAATATGTATTAAATTTTTAAATAAAACAATTAGTAAATTAGATGTAACAATCTTTATCGCCAAAGTAGTTTTTTCCTATTACATCCCATTAAATGATCCATATACCTGCAATCAAGTTAGGGTTTTAAATAAGTAAATTTTTATAAGTCTGCTGTCTGTAACTTTATTCAAATGGTTCCTTTATTTAAGTGGTTCCACCATTGTGTGTGTGTGTGTGTGTGTGTGTGTGTGTGTAGATCAAGAGAAAGAAAAAGAAGATATTAAAAGTGGCATAAATAATAACTAATGGAGCTAGGTAAAGGGTATACAACTGCAATTACTCCAATTGTGGGAGTCTTTAATAATATAAAATAATAATATTTTATATCCATAGAGATTCTAATTCTTAACTATTTAGCTCCATATGAAGATTTATGAACATGCTATCAACAAAGGAAAGGATGGGTGGAAAAGACTGTCTGCTGTCTAGCAAGTTTGCAAACAAGTTAATCTGGAATGTCCATCAATTCAAAGAAACTGTTAGTAGTAATCCCTCATCTCTTACACATTCTTTATTATTCACCCCTCAAGGGCAAACCTTGAGTGATTATTAGCAAACCCTGCTCACCCGGTCTACTTCCTCTTTTTTCTCAACCCTTGTGATAAGGACAATCTTATGCTATTTTCTTATTCTCTCAATTTTATATTTCTGACAACTACCCTTTCCTCTGATCATGCTTTCCATCTTTTTTATTCTTTCTCTGTACTTCCTTGATCTTACTCCTTTATTTACTATTTTATTTACTACTTATATTTATCTTACTACTACTTTTTTTCCCTTCTAAGTCTTGCTTCCTCTCTTTCCACTTCTGCATTCTTTCTCTGTTAGATTTCCATCATCTATTGCTGATACTCTTATCTCTTATGTCGGGTTTAAAGGTTATTGAACAAGGGAAGGCATTGTAAATTCCATTTTTAAAAAAATAATTATTATTATGGGGTTCCTAGTGAAAAAGACAGGAAATGCATAGTTTAGAAAAATAACATTTTTCATAAAATATATTTTGCATTAAATTCATGATAACTTATGCTTTAGTCACTTATACACAGTTTAAAATGCCTGCTAATTTGCAGCATCAATAGTTTTATTTGGACTGAAACAATGAAAATAATTAAAGTAATAGTGCAATAAACAGCTGTATACCCTTTACCCTGATCCATTAGTTATTAATTATGTCACTTTTAATATCTTTTTTTCTCTTGCTCTACATACACACACACACACACACACACAAAATAGTGGATACATCTTTCACTAGGAACCATTTAAATAAGGTTATAGAGAGCAGACTTTACTTATAATACTTTAGCATGCCTTTGAAATATTAGCTCATGTAACCACTTTCCCCCATTACATCTAAGAAAATTAACTTTCATTCATTGATATCATTTAATATAGAGTCTAGATTAAATTTTCCCAACAGTCCTCAAAATGTTACTTTTAGATTTTGTTCCCCTGAAGGCTTATAACTTACAGTTGATTAAGACAGTTATAATCTAAAGTAAAACACTATTTTTTTTTTCAGGACATTAACTTTTGAAGAATTCAGGCCAATTGTCTGACAAAAAGCTCCACATTTGGGATTTTTCTGATTATTTCCTATTGTCAGGTTTCAGTTAAACACTTTTGATAAGAATCCCACGTGGGTGGTGTGTTGCACTTCTGGTTGTGTCACATCAGAAGGCACATGGTATGAAGTTGCTCCAATGTTACTCTTGCTAAGCGATCACTTAGATGGAATGGTGGCCCCTGGACAGCTATACTTTAGAGGTGATTTTACTTCTTATAATCAATAAGTAATCTGTAAGTTGAGAATCTGACACTGTGTTACTATCCTGTTGAAGCAAAAATTAAAAACAGGCAGTGTAGATAGGTAATCGGGTTGGATCCAGAAAATGGAGGCTGCCCTGGGAGAATGTTAATGTCTCCAGAGCACCTTGATTACCAATACTATACTACCTATACTACCCCTCCCCAAAGATTGCAGACAGGAATCTGCTAATTAATGCTCCCTGGGCTGCCGCTCCCTTCTTGCCCCATCACTCCTTTTGGCTCTTCCCTCTGTCCCTCTGCTTCTCACCTTTTGGCCATCCCACCTGCTAGGCAGGAAGGAGGGAAATAATGGGGAAGAGAGCAGGAAAACAAAGAAAATCTAAAATATATAAAAGAGGCAGGATGTTCTCACTTCTTGGGATACCAGGATACAAGCTATGGCCCCCAGCTTCTCTCTCTGGGGAGAAGTCTGTGTTACTATGTTTTTAAATAAAACCTGCTTTATATGCTTGCCTCTGACCTTCTCTAATGTTCAAACTTCAACATTTGAGGAAGCAGAACTTGTCACTGATAATAGGCGGTATCACCATTTCCCAACATCCATTCATTTGTTGGCTTTAACATTCATTGATAATTTTTGCCTGAATCAATGATTAAATTGGGTGTTTCAAAACAACAATTTTCTAATTATGTCATCCTTTCTAAATTCCTTAATACTCTTCTCTAAAGAAGAGCTTTTGCTAGTCACCCTACTTGTGTTTTCAAATCACTGAGAACTTAAAGATGTATTTAAAAATCAGTTGTGCCAGAAGTAGCGACATAAGCTTACAAAATCCCAGCAAGTCTGGAAGCTGAGGTAGGAGGATCTCAAGTTCAAAGCCAGCCTCTGCAATTTAGGGCAGCTCTAGGTAACTTAGTGAGATATTGTACCAAACATTTTTTTAAAAAGAGTTGGGGAGGGGGCTAGGGACACGACTCAGTAGTTAAGTTCCCCTGGATTCAATCCTCAGTACAAAATAATACATTAAAAAAAGTAAGTAAAAGTATTTATTTTTAGATCTTGGACCAGTGTGCTGGTTATTATGTTAGAAGGAATAAGATATGAATCCTGTCTTACTTTTTTCAAGTAGCTATCCACTTGTCTCATTGCAATTTATCTACAATTTCATTTTTATCCCAATGATTTGACATGACACTTTATTTTCAACTTTCCTAGCTACTTGTTCATAGTTCTGCATAATCATTAACTACATTATTTAAATTATAGAAAGTTTATAATATTTTAGCCTTTGTGGAATTAACCTTCCTCTTCCCTGCTTTTTCATAATTTGTATTGCTATTTGTAAATGTTTATTTTCCATGTGAGGCCTAGAAGAAACTTATCCACCTTTAGAAAGAAAAAAAAATCTTTCATTTTTTACCAAAATTAACATCTTTGTTATGTCAAATTTCCTACTCAAGAAGAGGTCTTTCTATGAACAGTGGGAAATTTTAAAAGAACATCATTTATCTATTTTTATCTGTAAAACTGAAGAGTAAGGCAAAATAGACTGCTTCAATTTAAGATGTTTAATGTGTTGTAATAAATTAGTAGAATTAATCATGATAATACTTAAATCATCACTATTATAAATAGCTTACATCTCTTATTTATAAATCATGCTTAGAAAACTACTTAGTATACTTATATAGAATTCAATTCATATCACAATCTAAAATAAATTCTAAAAACAAAATTTCAAATTGCTAAATTCCACTAAATTTAACATATAATAGTGTAAACAAACAAAAAAATCAAACCACTATATTCTAAGAATAGGATTTAAGTCACTGAGTCTTGCATAGAATATAATTTTACAATAATCACTTAAACAGAAAAATCAGTATGAACTGACATGAAAAAAATACTAAAATTATATTGTTAAGTCAAAAAGCAAAGATGTATTTGCAAAGCAATATATATATATATATATATATATATATATATATATAGCATGTTCTCATTTCATAAATAATAGGATATACTCATGTGTTCTACATTACATAATATGCACATATACATATGTATATATACAACATGGGTATATACATTATATATGCTACACATATATTCACACACACATAAGAACACATGCATACAGAATTCTAGATGGAAACCCAAACTGTTAGTAGTTATTATTGGTAAGTGGCAAGATAAGAGATTCACTGTTATATATATATACATAGTTATATACTGTAAAATATCTATTTTTGTAAGGAAACATTCCATATTTTTAAAAATACATATAATTTTCAATACTGGGACAGAACCTGGGGCAGAGTATCACAGAGCTATTTTTCAGACAGAATCTCACTAATTTGCCAAGGCTGACCTTGAACTTGCAATCCTCCTGCCTCAGCCTCCCAAGTCACTAGGATTATGGGCATACACTACTATATCCAGCTACAATTTTAAAATTAAAAAAAGTAAAAGGATAAGTAAAAAATTGATACAGTACAAAGTTAAAAGTACTTAAAATATTTAAAAGTTAAAAACATAACTAATACTCTTATGTGAAAAATCTGAAATATTTACAAAAAAATAGACATTTCTCAATAGGCAAACAGTACCTTATAATTAAATGGGCAAGTTAATACAGCAAGAACCCAATAACATACAAGAAGAATTTTTAATATTTGCAAAAGAACAATAAAAATGATGACAATATTTATAAAATGTCAAAAGTACAAAAATTTTAATAAACAGGTTAGTCCAATCAAGTTAGTAAAGTGTTTCAGTTTATTGCTTAGGATGTAAAACAAAATTACTCATTCATGGCTCAATGAGGTCAAGTACTATAAGTTGGCACAATCATTCGAGATAAGAGTTCCACATTATATATCAAGATTTTAAAATGTCCATATATGTTGATGTGGCGAGTAAACTTACAAGAATCTTCTGAAAGCAAACAGTTGAAAATGCAGCTAAAATTCTAAGGAAATGAAACAACTCAAGTGCTCCCTCTGTTGGGAAATAATCTGAAACTAAAATCTGACATCTGGTGTTTTCTGTGATAATAGCATGATATTGACTAAAGATCTGATAGTCCTGTGGCAAGCAATGCGTTTTAACTGTGTTTAAAACCTAAAGCCATTTGGAAATAGGTCTGTGAGTGAAAGAAAAAGTTTCATATAAACTCCTAAGAGGAATTGCTAGACATTTGCTGTTCTTTTCATAATTTTTCTTCTAATTACAAGAGAAGGAATAAGGGGAGGTGAAAAAAAAGTTCCCTCAAGGAAAAAACATGTCACCCAAGAAGTGCACACAATTGAAAAAGGGCTGGGACATTTACAATACCAGCACTGCCAAAGTGGGTAAGGAAAAGAGGAGAGGTGAGCAGTGGCTGTTCTCTCTTTCTTACCATATTCTTTGGTCGTAGCGCAAGGCCAAGATCAGAGAAAGCAACGGTCTCTTAGCACTTGGGTTTTATAATTGGAACTAAGTTTGAGAATCTTGGGCAGTTAGATACTTGGGAAAAGTGAACTGGGGTGTCAATTCTAGGTACGATAATGAAGAAAAAAGCCCATCTGTATTTTATAACTCTAGGCTATTTTCATTTTCCCCACATTGAATTTTAATGCAACCATCACAGGCAGGAAGGAAAAAATAATCCTTGTACTCTGAGTGTGCTCTTCCATCACACCTTTTTAGAGATAAAGAAT
Source organism: Marmota flaviventris (assembly GCF_047511675.1). Classification (NCBI taxonomy): domain Eukaryota; kingdom Metazoa; phylum Chordata; class Mammalia; order Rodentia; family Sciuridae; genus Marmota; species Marmota flaviventris. Next base: position 104,702,444 of record NC_092503.1, read on the forward strand.
ACCAAAACTTTAGGTGTGTTAGAGACAACTTATAGAAATTTAATATATAACTATTTCACGTCCTTTCTCACAATTGAAATCACAAACTTGATTAAAAACACAAAGAGAATCAAATGATATATTATTTGATGAGACTCTATTATAGTGGATGCGTTAATTTCCACCCCAAATCACACTATCTTGCTCCCAAATTTTGAGAAGATTAAATTCTCAGTTGTTCCTTTTATTTTGCCTCATTAGTATTATATATCACAATAATGAGAGTGAATACTCATTATTGCTAAAATACCTAGCAGTTTACAAAAGCTAGTGGACATCCATCCTGGACAGACACAAGACAAGTACATATCTCAGGAGAGCTGAGTGTGTTACCTTTACTGACTCCTTTTATTATCATTCCTGGCCACGGCTGCATCATAAAATACTTGGTGCTGTTTACCAAGGGGTCATCTCTCCCCAGTAAAAGCCATTAAACTGCTTTCAGAATTATCTGCTTATCATTCCCTCTTTACTGTCACAGTTAAATCTCAAATAGATTATGCATATTTTTCTGCAACTGCTTTGCCTTGTTTTGAATCTCATAACTTTTACATCTTTTCCATGTTAGCAATCATAGCTTTCTAGGATTCCATGGAATTTCATTGAAGTTATACTATATATATTTAATCAGTGAACTAATTCACACATTTTAATTTTGCCTTTATGATGATGTAATGGATAACTTTTTGTATAAATCTTTGTACACTTTCTATCATAACAGGAAGACAAATTTTTAAAGGTGGTATTGTTAGATCAAAGGAATGTAATCTTCTATTATTTCTATTATAATTTTTATTTCTTTATTTTTATGTGGTGCTGAGGATCGAATCTAGTGCCTCATGCATGGTAGGCAAGCACTCTACTACTGAGCCACAAACTCAGCCCCCAGGCTTGTTTTATATTCATGAATATATCTTATTGCACTATAACATGCATACAGACAATTGCGTCATCATTTAATATATTGAAGAGCTTTCTCAAGGTGAACACACCTGTATAACCCATCCAGGAAAATAATAAAAATATTAACAAAAATCCAGAAGCCACATTCATATCTTCTTCTACTTACTATCCTTCTCACGAATAACTAATTCTTGACTTCTAAAGCCAAAGGTTAATTTTACCTGGTTTGAGATTTTATATAAAGAGAATCACATAATTTGTAATATTTTCTGTCTTCTTTTTAGTATATGTATTTAAAATATTTGATAGTGCAATGGAGATCTCTCATTCCTCATGTGTTAGACTCTCAGAATAATTTCACAACATTGACCATCTCTGTGTGTTGACATTTTTCTTCTGTCTCTTTCATGGCAGTCATTTCCTGGCATTCCTCCTATCTTCCGACTGATTCTTTTATTACAGAGTCTTTTCCTTCACTTGCCTTAAATATTTGATTTATTCAAGGTCCAGTTTTGGACAATCTCAGTCAGACTTCTAGCCATTGTTACCATCTACACCCATTGTCTCCTAAATATACATTTGTGTCCCAGAAAACTTCTCTGAGCTTAAGACTCAAATATTCATCTTTTAAAAAATTTTTTTAGTTGTATATGGTCTCAATGCCTTTATTTGTTTTCATGTGGTGCTAGAATTGAATCCAGTGCCTCACACTTGTGAGGCAAGTGCTCTACCACTGAGCTACAACTCCGGCCCATGAAATATTCATCTTGATCTCATCTGTTGCATGTTTCAGAACTCTAAATTCCCAAACTGAGCAAACATTTTCCTGTTCCCAAATTTCCCAGACCTGGCACTGTTCCAGTGTTTCTGATCTCAGTGGAAAAATATCACAAGCTATAGGTTTCACAACATAGAAGTCCAGGAGTCAACTTGACATTTACATCTCACTATGCCCTACAGCCACTAAAATTACTAAGTCCTGGAAACTTGTTCTCCTGAATAACTTGGGTAACTGTGAACTTTCACTATTTTCATTGAGAACATTCAAATGTAAGCTACTATTTGCTTAGATGATAGCCTCCCAATTAATTTCCAAACAAATTATACTCTGGTTAAAACTCTTCATGGGTTTATATATCACATTGAATAATTTCCTTGAATCAGCAAATAAAGCCCGGTTTTGACCTGGTCACTTCCTACTTCTTGAGTCTCCTTTCCCTCCACCCCATTGTTCTTCTCTCCTTACTCTAAATATTTCTTCACACATTCCTTAAAAGGGTTTGAAATAGGCTTGAAAGTTGAGAGATTCTACCCAATGTGGCTATCTGGAAGAGAAAAAAAAGAAAAGAAGATGATACATGCAATTTGATAGAAAAAAGGTTTTTTTTTTTTTGTTGTTGTTGTTGTTGTTTGTTTTTTCAAATATGTGTTCCATTTGGGGGATGAAGATGGAGGTGGAAAATTCAGAAAATAATGAGATAAAGGATAATCACCTTCAAAGAGTTTCAAGCTGTTTAAGGGGCCAATTAACATAATGACTAATAGTACAGTGTAGTTGCATGGTTTAGAGTCTGACAAACTCAGGTCATGGTTATGACTCAGCCATTTAAAGCCTGCATAACTTTTGGTGAATCACAATATCATTAAGCCAAAACTCTCACAATAAGAGACTGCCTCATCGGTCACATGGATTAAGCTTAAGCTATGTATATCTAGTATTTGGTTAAGTTAACAGAGTTAAGTGTTAAATAAGTGGTAGGAAAATTATCATTAAAAAATGTCTATAATAGCATTGTCATATATTAGGCAGGAGTAACTCATGCTTAATCAATGCTTAAGATAATAAGCATCCCAGGGGCAAAAATTAGACCATGTTCTCCCAAGAGGTTTATGGACTCCTATTATTTGGTGCTCCTCCCTCTGACACCAAGGACAAGTTTCTAGGTAACCACTGACTCAGGATGAACTAAACATATATGCACTCTCAAGGAGTCTTATTGTTTATTAAAATTTACTCAGTGTAAATCAGTTTGTTTTCCTTTCTCAGAATAACCACACAAAATTTGGACTTACCCTTACCTTTGTGGTCAGGATTTGGTGACTCCTATGAGAATAAGAAAACAAGCTTATATGGCCAAGTCAACTTCAGCCAGTCTAGATAAATCCAACTGTTGTGTTTACACCTGTTTTTATTATAAATGCAGGACACAGCTTATGAGGTTTATCTCTTCCTTTACTGTCCTTGAAAAATACACATATATGAGCAACTGAAACCCGAAGAAAAAATAAACAATGTTGGCATAGGAGAATAAATTATTAATTTAATTATTTAAGCATTTATATTTCCTTTAAGAAAAGATATACAATTTAATGAAAAGAATGACTGAAATCAAAATTACAGAGTTCTGGCTTTGCCTTCAGCACTGATTGTATAGAGTACAATCTTGACAAAATCATTTATTTTCCCTGGACTTCAAATCCTCCCTATGTAATAAGAGGGTTAAATTGTATTATCAAAATTCCTGTGTATGTGTGTGTGTGTGTGTGTGTATATCTATACTTATATGGCATTTGTATACACACATATGTACCAATAAGGAATCTTAGTCTTTTAATGAAAAAGCATATTACAAGTAAGGGGGCCAGATAGAGGATGGATAAGTTCTACTCCTACATTGCCATCTGTTTATAGCATTAAAATCCCTACATTTTCATCCATCCAAGGCAACTGGGAAGTGGGAACCTATTGGAAATGCAAATTCTCAGGCCCAACACTATATTTACTAAATCAGGAACTGTGGAGGAGGGACGGGCCATCTGTGTTGCAACTTGCCCTCCAGGTGATTCTGATAAACACTAAAAGGTGAGAACCACTGCCTTTGAACATTCCCAGAGGAGAACTATTCACTAATATCATAGGCATAAGCAGAAAGCCAACAATTAAAGGGGAAAATGCAGGACACTTAACAGAAAACTCGGAGCAGAGGTGGTAGAATAGAGGTTAGTGAGACATAGCAATGAGGGTCAAGGAAGTTTCATGATTGCAGGGAACTTGGTATGGTTGTGAAAATACAGAGCAGAGGCCCAAACAACTATCCACATGCTCCTGTGTTAAATCATTATTTTTTCTCATGCAATCATTTTTGCCTATATGCTAAGACCTGCTGGCTTTAGAAACTTCTTCCCTATAGTGAATTCTACAGAAGAAAAAACTTCTTCTTTTCTTAGCCACAGCTGTACTCCTGTCAACTACAGTTATATACAGTAGAAACCTGAGGCAAGATTAGCCAAGACTTCTCAGATGATCCTGCACATCTTCTCCAGCCTCTTATCACCAGGTTTAGTTCTCCTCTACTGGCAGCTTAGAGAGTGTGTTTGGGAAAGCAAGAAAATTTCTGGAGTGTCACTGGGCTAAAGGTGAGCTTGGTCAGAGAAAGGTTTGGGGATAAGAATAAGCCTATGAAAACGACAAGGCAAGAACTCAGCATGGACACTCTTGAGAAGACTTATAGATGCCATGTTGTCATCCAGAACATTTCCCTGAGAGGGGAATCCCCGGCTTTGCAGCTTCCTGGCCAGCGTGATGGCCACCAGCCGGCTATAACCTTTCCTGCGATGATCCGGCAGGGTGTAGCCATGGCACATGGTGGCAAACTGGTCTGTGATAGACCAGGATACCGGGTTTCCCTTGTCATCACGGACACACACACTGGGGAAGCAGGAGATGAGTTTGGCAATGTACCGGAGACACTGCTCATTGCCGCCCCTTGACCAAGTGCGGTTGAGGAGATCAGCATCCGCAACACTCAGATAGGTGAGTCGCGGGGAAGACCCCATTCTAAAAGAAATCAAGATGAAATAACGCATGAGCTCAGGATTCTGTGACAATAAATAACCAATTTTCCCATACTGATTTAATTGAATTGGCCAAAAAATAAAACCAAGTTTCTTAATATGCCAGGCATATGTACATACTCTAGAAATGTTAGCTCTTCTAGGTCTCATCTTAAGCTGCTTTTCTCCAGATTAAATATTCTCATTTTTTCCAGCGTTTCTCTTTTTTTATGGACTGCTACTGTGCACTACATTGATTCCAATGATATATAAGTTTCTAGGGGTTTACTAGAATACTACATAAAACCTCTGCTAATAAGATAAAGTGAGTGGTAAGATTTTTTAAGAACTGAGACAAATTACACAGTTGAAAGCCTATGAGGCTGATTGTGTCTTGGAATTTGACTTCATTTTTGAATTTATCAACATCATCAAGACCATTCTCAGTGAACATTAAGAGACTGATGATATAGTTCTTGCTATGATTTTTGTAAGTATAATTTCATGGTATTTTTCTTAGAAGCTATATAGTGTTAACTCACATTTTAGACATGCTGTCAGCTATGGCACTAGACCATTCATTAAGTGTGGGGAAAACCAATTTTATAGGATTTCAAATCAATTTTAAAAGTGAACTTCAAAGCAAGAACAAAGAATTCTCAGACAAAAATGTTGCTGCTCACAAAAACATTGCCAAGGCCCCTGACAAGGAACAGTTATGTTAGAGATTCTGACCTGCTGTCTACAGGGCAGAGCATTCAAAATGGAGTCCACAAGTTTGGGTAATGATTTATATATTAAAGACAAAAAGTCATTACTAGAAAAAAACACAGGGGATAAGCTCATGACATTTGAATGAGCAAGAATTTTTGAATAAGACTTCAAAAGCACAGGAAAGAAACAAATACACAAATGGGATTATACCAAATTAAAAATCTTCTGCATAGCAAGGGAATAAATGAAAAGAATAAAGAGACAATCTTCAGAACGGATGAAACTATACATCTGTTAGTTTGTATCTAGAATATAAGTCAAAAAACTCAAGAGAAAAATACCGAAATAACTCAATTTAAACATAGAAAATAAACCTAAATAGACATTTCTCAAAATAAGACATGCAAATGGCAAACAGGTATGTGGAAAAAACGCTTACCAATATGAAAAACTCAAAAGATAACAAGTGCTGGTGAGCAGGTAGAAAAAGGCAACCCTTAGCATTGGGGGGAATGTAAATTAGTCAGCCATTATGGAAAATAGTGTGGAAGTTCCTCAAAAAGAAAAATAGAACTGTCATCTGATCCAGTAATCCCACTCCTGGGTATATATCCAAAGGAAATAAAGTAAGTATGTAAAAGAGAAATCTACGCTAAGAAACGGAACCAACTTAAGTGTCCTGATAAATGGATAAAGAAAATGTGGCATCTATACACAACAAAATACTAGTCAGCCACAAAAATGGATTAAGTCATATCATTTGCAACAACATAGATGGAACTTGAAGAAATAATATTAAGTAAAATATGCTAGATACAGAAAGACAAATATGCTAGGTACTGCATGATTTCACTTACCTAAAGAATCTAAAGAAATTGATCTTAAAAAAGAACAACAGTGGTTACTAGAGATTAGGGAATGTAGGGGAGAGTACCATTTTTTAAATGAATTCTTATGATTTAGAGATACATATTAAACTATTTAAGGATATAAATTATTTAAGGATATAAAGGTAATATTTATTTCATTCCCTTAAAATAATCCAGATGGTGCAAAGATGTGTAGGGATGTGTATTAAATAAGACTATCTATATATTGGCGGGCAGTTCTTTACACTATTGTCTCAATTTTTGTTGTATATTTGAAATTTTAATAGTTTAAAAAACAGTAAAAAGAAAGTCCATTTGTTTTCCTGTGACTTAAAGTGTCTGTTCTTCCCCAGGTTTAGTCTTGTCACACTCAATAATTCCTTCCATATGTATCATAGAAGAAAAGGAAATTAACAGTCATCAATATGGGTACTTTTCAAGCACCTTGTTTCATTCGTTTACAAAAACAATGTGAAGATGATATTATGTCCTAATTCTTGAGGAAAAGAAATTAAGGCTCAGAAAGGTTAAAATGAAGGAACGGCATTTAGTAAATGACAAAGCAAGAACCTCAAAGTAGGAGAAAATAAGAACAAATGCAGATACAAACTAACAAATGGTTTCAAATATTGCTTTATGGAGCTAGATTTCTTTGGATTATTTCCTGGTTCTAAAATTTACTTCTATATATTACTTAAAATCTATTAAAAATGGAATACTCCTCCTCCTACTACTACTACTTTATAGGCCTGTGGAAAGGATTAAGGGGAGATATATTTTAAAACTTTAATGCTATATACTTAAAATCTCAACAAAGTTCATTATATACCCCTTTCCTAAAACAACAAAAACAATCACATGTTTTTGGATTCAGACAAGAGAGATTATTTAGAATTATGTTGGGGAGGAGAACACCAAGGATTGAGTTTTCTATGTGCACTATGAAAATGCAGGTATTCTGCAGGCACAGTGGCACATACCTGTAATCCCAGTGGTTTAGGAGGCTGAGGCAGGAGGACTACAAATTTAAAGCCAGCCTTGCAACTTAGGAAGGCCCTAAGCAACTTAGTGAGACTGTGTCTAAATAAAAGATGAAAAAAGACTGGGGATGTGGCTCAGTGTTAAAGTGTCCCTGGGTTCAATCCCTGGTACTGAAAAAAGGCAGGGGGAGGGGGTGCAAGTCTTTTGAGTTCATTTACAACTATCGACAGAGACCCTTATATATTTTCAAAGAAATTATGAACACTGAAGCATGAGGGAGAGGGAAAGAGTAAAACACACACACACGCGCGCACACACACACACACACACACACCAATCAAAGGTGTTCATACAATAATCTAATACAGAAATGGTAAAGATATAAAATGTATGGATATAGGTTTGTTCATATGTGTGTATACACACACACACACACACACACACACACACACTTTTAGTATAATGGTCCAAAACCAAATGTTTAAATATTCCTAAATGATACCAAGAGCTCCAGTTTTTACTATCTGGTCGTTCACAGCAGTTAAATGCTACCCCAAATGCAGAACTTTGGTTTACATACAGGAAACTGGTATCTGGCAGAGATGAAACAGGAGAAAAATGAACAGCCTTGAAGGAAGTCAGCTTTATATCCAATTGCTTTGAATTGGCAACAACTTTAGAAGCATCATATAACTCACTCTGTAGCCCTGTGGAAAGACAAACAAAAAAGGTGAGCATTTTATTTGAAAAAGCAAATTGCTCCAGTGTTTGTATACTGAACATCATCAATACCACCAGTTTGCTACCTTGTATTATCCTAAGCTTACTACACACACACACACACACACACACACACACACACACACACACTTATTATGGCTATTCTCTATCTCATTTTTTATTATTTTTGGGAGAATTTTTGAATTCTCATCACATTGCCACCCACCATAACCTTTCATAGAAAGTTCTGTTGGAAATATCCCATGAGAATTTGGAATTTTGTTGTACAAATTTTTATTTGTTTTTTATTACTTGGACAGATCTAAACTCCTTGAAATAAGGTACAATGTCTTGTAGCTCTAAAAATCTACAATTGACTATTAAACTAGAATTGTAAGTTTAGATTTGTTTGACAAGTTAACTTTAAAGTTTCTCTTCCAGCCTGTTGCCAAATTCTCCATTATGGTATTTAAGGTGTAAACTGAGTGTTGGTGAGATTTATCCTGAACTTTCTCAGATCCCACTTATTTATTATAGCTATACTGTAGTATTTATAAACCTTTATTCTGTACTTTTTAGATTTAAAGCACTGTGCTCAGGCACTGCTTCACAGTGGTAGAGAAAATTGTATGGTCCTTCTTTGTTCTTATATAGCTTATAATGAGTCCTCTCTCCACCTCTCCAACTCCCCAGTACTCCATTCTTTCCATTCTGAATCCTGATTAACTATATTCTCTGGAAATCCTTCATCCTTCATTTCCTAATGGCTTGTTCCCTCCCCTCTTGTGAGCCACTTCTCAGTGTGGCCTTGAAACTTCTTGAAAAATACATAAGTGGGAAGCTATATCCAACACAGTGTGGTATCTGAGCCTTGGTTCCACACTAGAGAGTTTAGCCTTAGAGAAGATAAGAAGGTTTCAAGTTGATGCCATTAAAATTACAAATGCTATGGTAGCATTTAATATTTTAAAACTCAAGTTACATCTAAATAATTTGAAGGGTTTCCTATGAGAAAAAAAATAGGCAGCACCAATCAAAGGTGTTCTTAAAATAATCTAGTATAGAAATGGTAAAGATATAAAATGTATGGATATAGGTTTGTTCCTATGTGCGTATGTCTGTATCATATATATATATATATATATATATATATATATATATATATATATATATTATATATATAAAATATACACACCCACCCACATCTGTGTCATACATACACACACACACACACACACATACATACAAAATACCTATTTATATATCTCTGATATATATGATAAAAGTGGGAAAGGAAATGACTGCATAACATATGTCTTGCATATGACCTCACCTTGTATTTGAAAAACTTGGTTCCAGTTAATGACATCATGTTCTTCCAATAGCTGTTGGTAAGCCCTGACATCCTTGTAGAACACAGCATAGGCATTAGTATAATGGTCAAGGTTATCTGTCTCAGCCTAGGACAAAAGACATAATCATGAAAACATGAACATATCATCTGGATAACCTAAATCCTAGAGAGCTTTGGTATCATTAGCTAGGCATGCCTATCTAATTTTCTGTTACAAAAATTAATCACCTAAAAACACTAAAATGAGAATGAGGCTAATGTGCTGCAATGTAAAGAGAAATAGTTTTCTTGATTCTTGATTTCTTTTTCTTGATTCTTTTGTGGGGGGATTAGAGAGGTTTCAAGACATTTATTTTACATTTTTTCTCAGATTTTATTTATTTTTGAAAGTAAATAGGGGTCAGGTATAGTGATATACACCTATAATACCAGCTGATGGAAGCTGTCGGGAGGCTAAGGCAGGAGGATTACCTAAGGTCTTGAGTTTGAGTTTAGGTTGCACAACATAGGAACAGTATCACAATTTTGTGTGATGTGTGTGTGTGTGTGTATTATCTGAGTCTTGACTTCTTGCTCAGGGAGTTCAACCTCAGAAAAAGTAAAGAGTCTCAAATTAATGCTATTAAGGTTATAGATGCTATGGCTGGCATCCCAAATTATAAAAGTGAATTACATCTAAGAAAGTCCAAGGTTTTTCTGAGAAAAAATTATATATTGTATATGCAATATATATTTAATATATTTTTTATATAAAATATTATATCATGTATATTATTATATAATATATTACTACATAATGTATATCATTACATAATATATTATTGCGTAATATATAATACATAATTATATACATAATATATAGTATATACATATATTTAATATATGAAATATATAATATATAGCTATATATTATATATATAAAGGGCAAAACTCAGTGAATACATCTCTAAGAGTCAAAGTTCATGAATCTTCCTAATTTGGAGGACAGCATGGATTTAATCACTTTAGCTTCACTGGGTCTCAGAGGCAGAATGGGGCCAAGTGTTTAGTCTTCTTCCGTATTTATCCCCATGACCAAAGTCATCCGTCATAAGGAATCATCCATACAGAAGAAGCCAGTATGTATGTGGCCATGTGTGCTTCATGCTTCTAGAGATGAAGAAGCACTAAGGAAACACTTTTGGACTAGAGGTCTTCCATAAGCCTGACACTCTCAAACCAGTCACATTAAAAAGTTATGGTGCTGTTTTGAACAACCAATAGAAAAAAAAAAGTTATGGTGGAAAAAAAAATGGGCTGGGGTTGTGGTTCAGTGTTAGAGCACTTGGCTAGCAAGTGTGAGGCACTGGGTTCAATTCTCAGCACTACATAATAAATAAATAAATAAACAAATAAATAAGGTATTGTTGTGTCCATCTACAACTAAAAATTAAAAAAAAAAAAAAAAGGAATGGTGAACCTGGCACAGTATTATAGTGAACACCTATAATACCAGCACCTTGTGAGTCGGAGGCCGAAGGATCTCAAGTTTCAAGCCAACCTCAGCAATGGCGAGGCACTAAGTAACTCAGTGAGATCCTGTCTCTAAATAAAATACAAAATAGGGCTGGGGATGTGGCTCATTAGACAAGTGCCCCTGAGTTCAATCCCCAGTACCCCCTGCCTACCCCCCCCCAAAAAAAAAACAAAAAAAAACTAACGGTGAACTATGTAGTATATCAAGATAATATATATGACTACTAAGGTCATGCTAGTCCCTTTACCTAATCTATTTTTTCCAATTGATACCAATTCTTGTTTTCATTTATTTGCCTTTCAAAATTTTACCTCTCTCTGTCTTCGGGTGATAACAGCTTTGAAGTCTGGCCATGAATCTAGTACCACTTCCTTTTGAAAGGGATTCCCACGATTTATGTTCATCACCGCTCCATAAACCTGAGCCAGAGAACCAAGACGGACAAACCAATCTCAATACCATCTGTTTCAATTGCATATTACACTCTTTTGTTCCAGTATATAATCATGGCCATTAGAGGGGAAATTAAAAATATATTCACAGACAAATACATTATATACACATATAAACTTCTTTACTGTTATCAGGGCACATGAAAACTGGTAAAAAGTCTACTAAAGCCTATGAAAACTCTCCCTAAACCTAGCTTTTACAGTGCAACAGTGAAAGGGTCTTAAGTTGATAGACTTACTAGGTGAGACTTGCCACAGATTGCTGAATAAACCAGAATCTTATGGCCTATACATATTTTAAAAGTCCCACAGATATTCTTAATATTTAGCTGATTTTGAACATACTATTCTATCCAAAAATAACTTGTAAAATGCAACTACTCATTCAAGCCTGAATAACAGGCAAAACAAACCCAAATTAAAAATAAAAATTTGCATTTATTTCAGATTTGATGGAGCAAGGCTTTGTAAACATTCCTTGAGAGACATATCTGGGTCTCATTCAGTATTTTATTGATGGAACCTGAAGTTACTGATGGAATGTTTGGTGACTGAACAGTACTGGAGCAATATTAGAATGTGCCTTTCACATTTTTTTTTCTCCGCTAAGAAAAATATCTGTCCCAAGAAACATGTGTGTTTATAAAGGAGGGGAAAAGATAGTGGTAGGTAACAAGGACTGCTGAGTTATGGGAAGAGGTTCCTAGCACTTTCATTAAAAAATAAAAATGAGAAACTAAATATCCATCAATGAGGAAATGAAGAAATACATTTTGACATATTTATGCTATAGATTACAAAACAGTAATAAAAGTGAATAGACCATAGCTACATGGAATCACTATGAATCTCACACAAAAAAGTTGTGCAAAAAAGCTGAGTATTTAAAAAAATTAACAAAAACCACTTTTTGTGTGATTTAATTTATTTACATCCCCAAACAGTGAAAACTAAATCATGGCTTTGGAAGTTGTCCAATTTTAGGGAGCAGGGAGAGGTGGTGGTCAAATGGAGCAGTGGGAGTTGAGAAGCAGCCTCTGAAGTAAATGTTCTTTCTCTACCAGAGTGGATGTTACATAGGTATTTGCTTCACCAATATTCACTGAGTTGCGTAATTACATTGTGTGCAATTTGTAGAATGTATTGGACTTCAGTGAAACATATTTAAATTAGTGAAAAATATTTAAATTGTAAGGGGTTTGGAACCTACATTTTACTTCCATTATCATGACCTGAACCCAAACCACACACCTAATTCACTCACCTTTTCTCAGTCTAGAACATTATACAACTTTCTTCTGTTTTACCTAATCTGGAATCTCCCTTGAATATGCTCACAGAGTGTGTCTTTCCGTATTGAGTGTGGTTTATATGAATGTGTAACTTGGATCATTTGGAGTGCAAATCAAAGAACCAAAGTAACCTGGAAGGGTAATTCTTATTCAGTTAATCATTAAATTCTGCAAATACCTGTCTTACATGTACACAATGATGTTTACTAAAATGATGTCATGTAAGGAGATTATATATCCTTATTGAAGAATGTAACCTAATTATGATTGGAATGTTCAAAAGGCTAAAAGGGAAAAACTCTTTTAGTATTCAAATTCTGAAAGAAAAAAAACTTGTTTGTATATGATTTGGAAATAACTGAAAGATCTGGCATTGGTAAAAAACAAACAAGCTCTTCTAATAGCTGGTGATTTAAAGGGTGAGTGTTGAGTGTGGGGGTTGCCTAGGAGGAAGTAAAGTTGTTGGGCAATCAGCAGTTAGAGCTTAGAAGGAAATTTAATCAAACACTAAGCTGAGGTCATAATACACATAGCCATAATCTCTGTAGAATTGAGGAAGGGTGAACAAATAAAACTACATTTACTTCAACTTTTTAATTCTCAAACATCTTTTAGGACTCCATGAAGGTCACTGAGGCCTTTTTAATTATCTCTGGAAGAAGAGCTAGCCAGATATATTATTAGAGCAAAAAAGCCTACTAGCTTATTGCATTAATTAACTTCAGTGTCAGTATTAAAAATAGGAAAATATAGATCTGATTGAAAGAGGAAAATCTTTTAATATTCAGATTCTAAAAGTAAAATTTAAAAAGCAAAACTTCTTTGTGTAAGATTTGGAACCAATTGAAAGATTAGGCATTGGTAAAAAACATTCTTCCAGTAGCTGCATATTCAAAGGATGAGTGATGCTGAATGCTTTTTATAGTACTTTTTCTGATTTGGCAGCCATGTAATCTCAAATTATTATTGGATATTTCCTACCACATGCATTTTAAGAACTATCAATAAGGCAAGATGACCAGATTTAATTAACACAGTACCATGCACCAGGGGACTCCAGTTAGACCCCTTTGTTTTAGATTTTAATGAACATAAGAATTATCCAGGGTATTAAAATTTCAGGACTCTGGTCTCCATCTTCAAAAATTCAGATTTATTATTTGTTTCCTGAGTGATTTTCATTTCATTCCCATTTGAAAACAGGTTGTACAACTGTCTTTTTGCTCAAGAAACTCAGCCATTCAAAGGCAATTTCATTGTAAATGCTTATAGCAGTTCTAGTTACACTTATTGTAATTTTTTTAAGTACTGGGGATTGAACCCAGGGATACTTTACCACTGAGTGCCATCCCCAGTTCTTGTATTAGACAGAGTTTAAGATACTGAGTCTGGCCACAAATTTGCAATTCTCCTGCCTTACCTTTCCAGTTGCGGGGGTTACAGGTGTGTGCCACTGTGCCTAGCCACTTATCATAATCTTTTGATTAATGACATCTTCCAAAGTGGCACTGAGTTATCTGTTGGCCCTCCTGGATTTTAAACCACAGGTTTGATGGCCAACGGAATTGCTGAAAAAATTATCAATGCCTAAATTTCAGTTCTATTGTTTACTAAGTTTATGTTCTTTATTTCAGTGCCTTTTAAAACATTTTATTAAGTTAATTTTGGGGGGGTAACAGGGATTGAACTCCAGGACACTCAACTACTGAACCATATCCCCAGCCCTATTTTGTATTTTTATTTAGAGAAAGGTCTCACTGAGTTGCTTAGCACCTTACTATTGCTGAGGCTGGCTTTGAACTCACGATCCTCTGTCTCAGCCTCCCGAGCCACCATTTAAAACATTTTAAAACTCAAATTTACTTTAGAAATAATGTATCCCAGAATTATTAAATATCCCTAGAAGTCCTCTAGAGTGACTGTCAAAAATCCTCTGGGCCTTATCCACAAACCATTATATCACTATTTGGCAGAAGACAGCTTGGAAACTATGTTTATAAAGCGTGCCCAGAGATCTTAACATCAGGGGGGAAAATGATGTGTGTGTGGTGGGGTGCCACTCCTGACCAGCATGGGCAGCTGAACTTAAGATCACTTGTGTGAATTTGCAGGGACACCAAATAAAACACAGACACAATTTACCTTTATACATCCTGGCTCTCGGCCTCAGGCTCCCCAAAAAGGAGAGCAAGATTAAAGTCACAAGAGGCTGATGAAAGAGGGGACACGGTTGGAAGTGAGCTTTTATTGGGGGGACTCTTGTTCTTATAAAGTTCTGTCCAAAAAAAGGGCAGAAGTGACAGGACTACAGGGACAGGTGAGTGTAACTCAATCCTAGGGGCACATACCCACAAAGAAGACCCCTTACTATGTGAGCTAGACCCCGCCCAAGCTACAGCTAATGTAGTGGTTGGTCAGAATCTAAGGCATCAGGACTGGAAGGTGTGGTCATTCATTGTGACTACCTACAGTTGGGGGACAGCCATGAGGCTTACATTATTTTACAGATTCATGCAATTAAAAGAAAACAACTAATACAATAATAAATTAGTACAATAAAGTTTATAATACCTTGAGTGATTCAGGAAAGTGATTCTTCAATATTTTCTCTAGCATCAGTAATTTGGTAGAACAGTTTAGCACCAACATCTTCTCCAGAACTTTGCAATTCCACACCTAATTTGAAACTTGAAGTTACAATTTAATTTTTGAACCTACTTAGGAATATGCTGGTAGCCGTTTTCCTTGGGTATATTTCTGACTCTGAAGAGGGAAGAAGGAAGAAGGTGGGCAAGCACTGGGATGAGTAAACTAGAGAACACATGAAAATGGAGATTGCTTCTGACCTAATCCTAGACAGATGAGGCTAACTGTAAACTGGGCTAAATCTCTCTATTATATACATTCAATGTACTCTGAACTCTTCCTTCAGGGCACTGAATTACAATCATAATTTTATGTTTAATTGTGTTTTCTTTGACATAGGTCTGCCTAAAGTAGCCTGTCAATTTCATGAATTCAGGGTCCCTGGTTGTGTTCCACTGTATCTGGAGCTCGTGCCACAAGGCCTTGCAGAGCAGGGACCTTCTAAAAATAGTTACTGCGTGGATAATATGAAACTTAGGGTAAGATTTCTGGGGTTAAGTAGAGAAACTTCTTAACAATGTGGGGCAAAGGCTAGAGAAAGACTTGAGTGGTTTTAAAGAACAAGTTGGAAAGAATCAGATGTGGGCAGAAGCTGTGGCTCATTTAATCAGATAAAATTCTGGAAAGAAAAGGACCTAAATGTAATGCATATAACTTCATCTTTTCTAAGGCAATTACACTTTCCAGATTTGGGAGCTCTACCTCCCCTGATTTGTTCCCAAGAAACCTTTCCCCCAACATTATGAGAGCTTGACTTCATTTAAAAACAAAACAAAACAAAACAAAACAACTTTTCTCCCTACAGTCAATGTAAGAGTTTATCCACTTACACTCCTGGCAGTCAGGCACTAGGACGACAAAGATGATTCAGGTAGACACCAGAACCTAATGCTTCTGGGATTTGGGGGAGAGCTAGAATTGTTCCTTCATGACACATTTGCTGGATAAATTGATTTGATTTCCTTATGTGGCATGCCTCTGCAACTATAGGACACCCAGAATGTTTGGCTATGAGCTACCTAAAATCCCCTGTAAAACTCTTCCATGAGGTTTATATGGGTATGAACTTCTAGGCAGCATTCAAATAGCCCTGTTGCTCTAGAGTTCACTGAGTGGTGCACTTAAGGTGTCTTGTTTTCTACAGGAATCAAAGATGTACAAAGGGCCAGCGAAGCACCAGAAAATCAGGAGGCTTTTGAACCCACGTATTTATAGTCTGGGCCAGTATTAGAGTCTTTGAAAAGATCAAGTTTCTAGATTTTTTAAGATGAGCAAATAAAAGGAGAAATGTACCCCTCCTCTCTTTACCCTGGCATCAACTCAAGTTTTCACTCACTTGTGTCATCTCTAAATAAAACTTTTTTTTGGTGGATATTTGCACTAAACACATTTATTCTAATTCAAAATCTTTTGATAGAAAATGAAATTATTTCAAAGGTCAGTTGCTCATAAATTTCTTAATTTACTTTGATGCCTAGAGATCTTTTTATGCCCTAATACTTAGCAAAGTAGTTAATGCAGAGTAGGAATAACAAGTATTTGTTGATGATTTACTGACTTATTACCTGGCTTGTTTCCCAAAGAATGTAAGACCACTATGGAATAAGTAAAATACATGAAGAAAAATTAAGTTGAAAGCTCAAAGGGAAAATATAGTTACAAAAAGAATATAGATTCAAGAGTGAGGTTGGTTCACAAAACATGGAATATAGTCCTACATATACAACTGATCTTCCTTATTCATAGATTCCATTATTTGAGAATGTTCCTACTCACTAAAATTTATTTCTAACCCACAAATTAATACTTGTAGTGCTTTTACAGTAATTTTAAGACATGCATAGAGCAGTAGAGTTTTTTCTTCCAATACACTTCCCACTAAGGTTGTTCAGGGCATACTCTGCTTTCTTGTTTCTGCCATCAATTACTGTAAACAAGTGTTCTTTTCATGGTCCCTCTAGTACCATTAAAAAAAAATTAATGCTTTCTGTTGATTTTGCTGTTTAAAATAGTGTATAAGGGCTAATTTGACATTTCTAAGTTCAAAATGGCTATAATGGGCCTTAAAGACAAAACACATGTAACAGACAAGTTTCACTAACACATCAATTATAATGTTCTCAACCATGAGTTCAATGACAATGAATCAACAATAATGAATCAACAGTAAATATGAAATGATGTATCTTTGAACAAAAGTACATGTAAAATAAGGTTTTGTATTACCTACTTAATGAAACCAGAGGCTTAGAGGAACATAACTTATTATTAGGTTGTTGTTTCAATATTGGCTAGGTCTGTGTCCGACATGACTATCATGAAACAAAAGGACTTTCATATACAATCAGGAATCAACTGTACTTGCAGGAAGTGAGAGCCCACATTTGATTCTGAGCTGTTTTATTATATATCACACAGAGAAATGATCATGCTCAATTATATGATTCAGATGCTCATAAAAATATCATACGCTCTATTTCTTAGCATTTGCTTATTTTTTCACTTATGCCATCTCTAAAGTCCAGTTCTCCAAATTTTTAATAATCAAAACCCTCCTTGATCAGGCATTAATCTACCCCCCTAGACTAAGCTCTTGCAACTCACAAACAAATTACTCAGGGTGACAAATTAAAACAAGAGACATTTCTCCCATGGGTTCACATAAAAGACACTACAGTTAACATTTGAAAATATGCCTTCAGTAAACAGTGACACATTTATGGGATTATGTCACTAAATACAAAGATCTTTTTTTTTTAATGACACAAACAGAATGCAGAAATCTTCACAGATGGAGAAAACATTTTTACACATTTTTGAATTATATTAAAAAGTCATAATGACAATTATGAACTCTGAAACCGACAAGATCACCATGTCATACCCTCCCGCTCAACACAGGTTCCCCATAATCAGTATGTGTTCTAGAATTGAAAGGTCAATGTTTGTAACTCCTTTAACCTAATGCTTACCAAAAACAGACTCATGAATTGAAAGTCTTTGTCAAGAAAAATGGTCATATGCATATCAGTTTTAGGAACTGAAGATTCTTTGGAGCATTTGAAGTGTTCATTAGAGCAAGTACCTGAAATGCTTTTGATTAATATTAATCATAAACATTAGATCTGTTTTTATGGTATGATACAGCATTTACAATACAATGGTGGGTCTTTTAGGAAAAACTTTTCTTTTTAATCACTCACAATTCAATGTTCGTAATTATTTTTTTATATTATAAAGGCTTTTGATTCTGAGAGATTACTCTCTATTACTCTAGTTGTACCCAAATCACAATGCAGTTTCATATTTCATAACACTCATTGTCCTCATATCAAGAAATTTAAAAAGAAAATACAAACCAACAAAACAAAATGTACTTATTCTTTCTGCATAAGGTGGACTTCATCTCTATTTCTCCCGTTCTTCGCTACAAATTATAACCTAATGATTTTACTATTTTAGTAGCGGGGGGAAAAAAGCTTACCTGCTATTGAGAGTTCAGTCTGAAACTGAAATCTCTTAGCTGTGTATCAGTGCAGTAGCTCCTCCTGTATAAATGGTAAATTTATACTTAAGGCTATTTCCCTAATTAGTGGAAAGAGGGAGGGAAAAAAACCCCACACCTGTAGAAGGGGAGGGCTTATGATCTTCGTAAGGTGACAATCATCTCAAACAGAATGTAAGTACTTTTGTTCTACCTCTTTCTATCCCATTTAATCTTAACGGTTTAAAAGCAAGGGAACAGTAATCTTGATTTGGAGATGAATATTTTTAAGACACCATACAACTATCTATTCATCAGGATCTCATGGAAGAGGATAAATATGGAATGTGATACAAGCAAATGAGGAATAAGAAAGTGATATAGAGGTACTGATCTTTGAGGTATTTTTACCTGACAAAATGATTTTGCTGCCCTAAACTTTCAAAGCTGCAAGGGAAAAAAATCTCTGGACAGGATACTTGTGGAATTGAGTAATTTTGTAAATTTTAATTCCTTCACCTTATTCTTTGAGAAAGTTTACTTTTCCTAAAATGGCTGCAATCTTAAACCCAGCACAAGTATTTGCTTGGATATCTCAGCACACATGGCAATACCTAAGTTTTGGAATGGTAAGTCATACAAATGTCTCTTCAGCATATGGAGAGTGGTTCAATTTGAATGTGGTCACATGGGAGGATGTTCTTCACTATCTTTATGTTTCATAAAATTAATAGACATTCTCTACTAGAAGACACTAGTAATACACTGGGCAGTTGGTAGTTAAAAGTGACTGGAAAAATTGTTTTAAATATCAATTATGGATCAAAATAAGTGTTTTTTAACCTTGGTGTATTCACAATTTTTAATTTTTAAAAAAACATGTTACTGAGGGCAACACATTTTCCTGTTTGTACTCCTAGAGAACTTATTTTTTTCCTAAATGTTAATAGTAAAACAGATTTAAAATTTGAATAGAAGCTGTTATTTACAGAAAAGAAATGTTATGGTATGAAGTACAATATCCTAGGGAAAACTAATAAATTTAGGGAGGGTAGGATTATTTATGGACTCTGAAACATAAAATAATTTCTCTAAGTTTAGATTACATCCTGATTCCACATGCATCCAAAACAAACTTCCAATCTTTTTGAAAGTTCTTTGTTCTCTATTAAACATCAAAAATAATAAGAATAGCTCCTCTTTGCTTGAAGGAAAAATAATAAAAAAGACAAAATGTACTTTCCCAGGAAAACTGCTTTGGTTGAAGGAAATTAAATTTGAGATAGACTAACTGGGATAAATTGAATTTTTAATTCTGAGATTAAAAGGAAAAAAAAACAAAGGAGGTAAATGAAGGTTGCCAATGTCAGATAAATTTAAAGGTATTTTCTTAGGTAAACTCAAGTAACAATAAACCCAGTAATAACAAATTATCATTATACTCCCAAAATACATGATTTTTTTTCTTTAGTAGAATTTACTCATTAGATTCAGTAGCCCCTTCTATGTGTAGCTTAGTAGAAAATTCTTAAGTGTCAATTATTTTTTTTCACTTCCTAGTTCAATCTCTTACTAATTGTGTGATCTTAAAAACAGTTAATTAACCTTTCTGTGCCTCAGTTTCTTCATCTGCTGGAGAAAATAGTGACTACTGAGGTTTAATCCCATAGGGGATTAAAGATTGTAATTAACATCGGTATAAATACATGTATACATGTAATGGACTTAGAACAATTCCTGGCATTCAGCAGGCACTCAATAAACACCAGCCATTTTTATCATTGTTTTTATTATATAGCCCTCTTGTCCCACTTGAAATTTGCATTATTAATTTAAAAAATCTCTTTGGGAGCAAAAATGGGATGAAATAGGCCAAAGCACATTTGTTTTTAAATGAAATGAACCACTCTATAGTGGTTTTATGAATTTAAAAAACATTATCTTTCTCTCTGTACAATTTTAAAACATATAACCATCTTTGTTTATGGTTGTTACAACACATTCATAGCCCTGTAACAGAAGTTAACAAGGGAAACAAATACTTAGACCAACCAAGAGAAAGCGGTTCTGCCATGGTTTAGAAGTAAAGAAATACATTCAATAGAAGCAACTTTTAATAAGAAAAGCTAGTTAGAACACAAAACAGGCTCAGTCCCTTTAGACATGCTAAAGCCCAATTGAGAAATGTGTTTGTTCTTGCTTTCATTTTTTCCTTTCTCTGAATATTTCTTGATAAATGAAACACGAGTGGATTTAGTCTTATGCTTAGAAACTAAGCCAATGCAAACCATTCAAATACTAATTAATTTTGACAGGTGCAACTGCGTTTTTTGGTAAACAGAGAATGCCAAGAAATTCTATCCAACCAAATAAAAGTAAATCCCTTAATTTTAGGTTCCAGCACAGGTGCCTCGTATTAAACAAAGCCTATTTGCTAGATATGCACAACTAAGAGTTGGGCAAATCCAAGGGCTCATATAAAGAATTTTAAATGATTACATTACACTAAAGTCTGTAACACATCCATCGTCTCTCTCAAAAAATTTAAACCAAATTTTCTTCCTTCGGCAGAATTTTACTTTTAGTTGCTTTGCCAGCTTCCTTTCCTGAAGACTTTCTTCCCCTTTAAAATCCATTACTGATCCTCCTTACCATTACTTCCTAAGAGGAAATTGTGTTTGATCCTTTAACAAGGTGTTTCAGGATCCCAAAGATGTGCGGTTGTGCTCATTACAATTAACATTAACCTCAACCTGCTTAACTACAGATGTGTTCCTGGTGGTCTCTGCCTGGAAGATATTAACAGAATTATGGCATCTTCTAAATAAACTAAGAAAAAGATTCTCAGACAGAAAAACAAATGGTAGTTAATTTATTTTACAAACAGATAAAAGAACTGAGACAATATACAGTATGGCTTAGGAAAGTTTTTTCATATATTTATAGTAATCACTTATTGACACAAATAAGCTTACTACATAATAAGGACAAGTTTATAAGAAAGGGATTTGTGGGGGTCCAGTTTGAAATGACAATAGCCACCTTAGTAGTAAGCATCATCTGGTCACCAGGAGACTCTGGTGGTCACCATGGTGACCATGTATTCCAAACTCTGTACAATAAGCAAATTCATTGTTAGTCAGCTAAGCATTTGTGTGGGACACTAACACCTGAACTGTCTCTTAACTGACTTTTGACATGTTAACAGTATTTGAGAAAGCCAAGGTGCATTTTGGTTGACTGTGAGATACCTTCCTCCTGCCGTAGGGTGAAGGGATTCTCCACAGTCTTTAATAAACTGCATTTTATATAATCCTGAATTTGTCTACTGCCTTCTTAGGTTTCAGTATAGTTTACCTTTGGCAGTCAGTTCTTATACACTCAGCTTTCCCAAAACAGTTTTTTGGTTGATTTTTGTTTTAAGGTCTAAATGTGCTTAGGTTCCTGTTTAATAATAATTTTTAAAAATAAAAGTATGCTTTGATGAAGGCAGAAAATAAATATTCAACATCTACTCCTTAACCAACCAAAGAAATAAAATTTGATGTTACTTTTAAAGTTAAAGATACCTGGCAAATCTTAATCACTCCACAAAAAGTTTGTGAGTTAGATAAAAGTGAAGGCATTTGGGAATTTCTCAAGTTCCAGGTGACTAGACAAAAAAAAAAAAAAAAAAAAAATACAAGCTATCAGCTAAAGAATGAGTGACAGCAAATACTTACATAATTATTCATTAGGCACTATACATAAACACTTTACATATAAGAAGTCACGATATGACAATTATATGCTAACCAATAAATGAGCTTCATACAGTCATTATAAATCATTAGGTCATGACTATTCTTATTTTATGTGTTTAGGCAAATAACTGCAAGATACAACAATATAAATAGTGATCTTCTAGATTTAGCAGCTGCTCTAAACAGAGTTTTCAGTACTACATTAGATGCTAATTTTAAGTGATTTTAGGCTTTGGCCTCTGTAATACAATCATAAGTTAACAGTTTTACAAAGTCATAAACATTAAATTAATATGAAACAATCTAAAAAAAAAACTCTTTAAGAGGCATCTAGTTTCTTATAGGCTTCTTCGATGAACATTGACAAGTTCTTCATATGGGATGAATTGTGAAGAACATCCAAGTCCTTTAGAAGAGCATTTTGGTTTGGAATTAGCATCAAAATTTCTTTCTGTAGGTAAAATGGTGTAATCAGTTCTTAATATTTTCTTATGAAAAATGCCTGTTATTTAGAGAGAACAGTATAATACTGTCAAGTACCCACCACCCAAATCACCACTTGTCAACTCATGACTATTCATCTTTCAAATCTATCTTTCCCTTTCCCTATTCCTGCTCCTCTCACCATTGGTGGATTATGGATAGGAAAACAACAAAATAAAATAAAAACAACTGTTAAAATTTATTTCTCAAAATGTATTCTACAGTTATAATAGTGTGTGTGTGTACGCTTGCGTATGTATAGCATCATCTGTAACACAAAAGTTATTTATTTTCATCACAATTATATCTTGGTATAGCCATGCAATGAAATGTTACCAACAAGCTATGGACAAGAATGAGAGATCTAGCAAGGCATGGTGGATCATGCCTGTAATCCCAGCAGCTTGGAGGCTGAGGCAGGAGGATTGCGAGTTCAAAGCCAACTTAGCAAAGGCGAGGTGCTAAGCACCTCAGTGAGACCTTGTCTCTAAATAAAATACAAAATAGGGATGGGGATGTAGCTCAGTGGTCAAGTACCCTTGAGTTCAATCCCCAGTACCTCCCACCCCCCAAAAGAATGACAGAAGTATATGAACCAACAAGGAGATATGTTCAAACTATACAGTCAAATGAGATAAGTGATTTGCCCGTTTTTCTCAGGATTAGATTTGTTTAAAGGAAGGAATAGGATATAATTTTACATATATGGAATGCATAATTGGTGGTACAGTCAGTAGGGTAAATGGGTACTTACGTGAAGTGTGGGTGCTTTAAGACTGTTCTGAGAAAGTTCTGGAAGAGAGAGTACCCCACTACAATCCATTTGAAGCATCTAACATAGAAACAGAAAACTAGACATTATTTGAAAATATAGATATTGACCATCTTATTATTCTCCAAAGTTATCTTATTAAAATTTAAGCATTAAAAATTATATCTAAATTCCAGCAATATAATTTTTTCTTTTTTTATTAGAACTTTACAGTTACATGAAGTAGTTGGGTTCATCCTGACATACACACATGGGAACTAATCTCAGTTCATGAGCCCCCTTTTCTCTCCCCCTTTTCCTCTACTCCACCCTCTTCTCTCCCATTTTTCTTCCTTTACTCTACTAGACTTCCTTTTACTCATCTATTAATTTATATTCAATTGGTTCTTTATGTTATCCTATCCTCTCCTCCCCCCTTTCCTTTATTTTACTCTAGCTTTCACATATTAGAGGAAATATTTGATCTTTTAGTTTCTGAGTTTGGCTTATTTCACTTAGCATGATATTCTTCTCCATTTCCATCCATTTACCAGCAAATATCATAATTTCATTCTTTTTCAGCAACATATTTTTAAGCAATTACCTGTTTTACCTTCTCCTCCTCTTCTTCTACTTCATGTGCCACAATTTGAATTTTGTTCTTTAGTCTATGAATATTTTCAGTCATTGATTCTGTGGTCTCTACCATTTTATCTATTTCTTCCTGAATCAGAAAGAAAAAACAATTAATATTTAAATTAAATGTTATCAAATTAACTCCATTATCTATGTTTATATATGCATATACATATACAGATAGTCTTAAATACCTCATATATTAAGACAGTTTGGGAAGAAAATACTGAATTTTTCTGTTTCTTTCAAAAAACTGACTTCCTAGAAAGCTGTTTTGCCAATGTAATAATGCCTTATAAGGAAAATGAATTTCACTGGAATAAGGAGATATACTCTATGTCCATGAATGCTTCTTTAAAAACTTACCAAAGCTGCTAGTATCAGAGATCCTTGAAGACCCAAATGTGAGTCCAAGGACTGATAATGAGCACATACAGCAGCCTTCCTTGCGTATGATATAACTTCAAGTAACAGAGAAACTAATTTTAAAGTTTTTTCATTTAGTTAGGAACATTTGCATGTCTGCTATTTTAGTTTGTCAAAGAAGGCAATACTAGTCATTAGAGCTGGGATAGTAATAAAAAATAGTGACAGTTTCCCACAGACATGAATAAAATGAGTATGGGAAAAAACAAAGGAATGTGCTGGTTGTAGGCCAAGTATAGAATTAGTTAGCTTCCAGAATTCTAAAGAGTATTAAGTACTGTACTGAAATTCCTAGCAAGAGTTAATGACAGCAATGCTTCTGGGAGTTAGAGAACAATTAAATAGATCTTAAAGAAAATATTCAGAGGTAATAACTCTTAATACTGTTCAGTAATATAGCCAATGCTACATCGATATTATTCTGCAAATACTGGAAGCAGAATTATTGCTGGCAATTATAGCAGTATTCTTCAAGAAATATAATATTTATGTAAAATATAAATTCTAAATGGCTATTTTCTTAAAAGTGCACCTGCAGGTATTGGTAACTGCCAATTACAGCTTTAATAAACTTCAAGAATTATAAATGGCTTTTACATTTTTAAATGAGAGTTAAAAACCAAACCAAAAGAATATGCAACAGGGAAAATATGTGTTCCACAAAATCTAACTTGTTTATTGCCTGGCCTGTTACAGGACAAGTGTGCCAATCCTTGAGTGTCTAAAATGTTGAGACTGAATTTAACTCACTAGAATGCAAACTCCACAGAGGAAGACTTTAATTCTTGTTTTTTTTTTTTGCACCAGGGATTGAACTCAGAGGTGCTTAACCACTAGGCAACATTCCTAGCCCATGCCCATCCCCTTTTTTAAGACAGGGTCTCACAAAGAAAAAAGTTACCTATAATAAGGATTAAAAGTTTTCATTAAAAATTTAAAAATTTTTTTTGTAGCATTGTTTTGCCTATCTTCTTTGAGTATTATTATCATTCTCATGCTGTTTCTTCATCAAAATTTTGTCATTCTTTTTCAATTCCTTTAAAAAACATTTTTTTTATGATTTAAATTGTTTTCTCAGTTTATCTTCTTTTTAATCATACACATGATCTGTTCAGTCTATTTGCTTTAGTGTTTCTGCTAATTTAACTTGCAAATGCAAACTATTTACCTAAATATCTAATTCTTTCCTGAATTCTGTAACTTCATTTATTAGTAGTTTTAACACTGATTTACGATATTTTTTTCCCACACCTTCTATCATTTTTTCAATTTCTTTCAACTCAGTTGAGATATTAGGTTAGTGTTCTTCTGTTTTGTGCCCTTGTCCTTTTGGCATGCTTTTTAAAAATTGTCTATAGGAATGCTATTTTTGTTCCTCATTTTCAACATCTGTTTATGCTGATTTTGAAACCCTATCGCTCCATTGTTATGAAAGATCTGGAGATTAAAAAAACAATGCCTCAGCAGTTTTAATGTTATCTTCCCAGAATATGAGACTTTGTTCAGAGTTTCCTTTTCCTTAGCATCATCATTAAGAGCACAATAATCAATCATGTTATATAGGAGTAAAACTTGTGTTACTATTAACAGGCTTTCAGAAAATTACTAACAATAACTCTAGGCTGTAGAGGGAAAAAGCAATGTTTCCAAGTAAGAAACACAAGAGAAAACTAATGTATACAAGCAGTTTAAAAACTACTAATTTGAAGACCATCTTATGTAAATAAACTCTGCCCAAAACACCAGTAGTGCTTTCATTGAGTAACTGACTACCACAAGTCTTAGATGGTATTTGTTTCTGTCACATGGATGTATTATTTTAACTGTAAAACAGAAATGTTTCCTCGTATTATAAAAATCACACTATTGCTTACTACTTCTGAATATTTTTAATTGATTTGTGGATATATTAAATATTAAAATAACATTCACCACTATTATTCACTAGAATCTTTTTTTTTTAATATTTTTATTTTTAGTTTTTCGGTGGACACAACATGTTTTTATTTTTATGTGGTGCTGAGGATCAAACCCGGGTCCCACCCGTGCTAGGCAAGCGCTGTACCACTGAGCCACAATCCCAGCCCTCACTAGAATCTTAAAAAGATAACCTAACTGATATCATCTCAGTGTTTATTAAGTGGTGGAGGTGGTGCCAATACTAAAAAGACACCCTGATAAAGTAGTAACACTGGGGGTAGAAACTAAAGGTAGTATTACACTAGGAATAAATGAGGCAACCACCAAAACAAAAACAAAAAAAAACCCTATTTATTTATAATATATTTAGATCTGTGGCTCCTATCTCTTCCACTAAATTCTTAAAACTATGGAAGGCTGGAATGAATTACTTGAGAATTGTGAAAAATGCTAGAAATTCTTGGGGATATATTGTTTGCATAAAGCACTACTACCTCTACTACCTTGCAATCAGAATTGCTAACAAAGACCTAATCACCACATCTACAAACTACTTCAAATGTTTGAGGAGGACTGGGACTGTAGCTTAGTGGCAGAGCGCTTGCCTACCATGCATGAGGGACTGAGTTCCATCCTCAGCACCACATAAAAACAAACAAATACAATAAAGGCATTCGGTCCATCTACAACTACAAAAAAAAAAAAAAAAAACTAAAAAAATGTTTAAGAATACTTGGTCCAAATTGTTTTAGTTTTTATAATTAATTGATAAACTTCTTTAAGGTTCTTATTTGTTCATATATCCACAAATTAAAATTCTTAAAGTTCACCAAGATGGCTAAGGTTATTTCCTATTAAGAAGCAATATAGCATAATGATTAAGCATCAAGCTCTAAAGTCAGACCGATGAGATTAGCATCTCAACTTGAAGCAGTTTGTTTTAAGGTTCCATTAGAAATAATAATGTATGTATTTTATTTCCCATTTGTAAAATGAGATAATTAAGGTTAGACTCTAACTTACTGTGAGGATTAAGAGATATAACTATATAGAAAGCCCTCAATACACTTAAGTTATGATAACAATAATATAATGATTATATCTTCTTGCCATATACAGGATGAAACTAATGTTTGAGATTCTATGGCATCTAGTGATGAATTCCTATAACTTTATAATTAAAAATATTAGGACAGTTATATTAAAACAGTTTGATAGAAAACAACAACAACAAAAATAGGACTATTACTTCACCACAATTATATCAGAAACATTTCAACTTCAGAGACCCCAAATCCAGTATTTATTACTGGAAAAATATTATGGTAATTCTTAAAAATATTTTTTAAAGTCTCTTTCTCTTCCCCCTAACCTTCTAATTATGGATTCTCTATTCAAATTCCATACCTGCAATAATGCCAGACCTTCTTCATTAGCTGTTTCTTGTGCCTTTTCCATTTTCAGTAGATTTGAAACATTAGTTAAATATTTCAGCTTTCTGGGAGGGACTTTCATGGTTTCACACAACTGTAGTAATCTTAAGAATAGAATAAAATATTATTGTTTATTTTTGTTTTCAAACAGTTCTCTCTCTCTCTTTTTTTCCGTCCTGATATTCATAAAGGCTATAACATTCTTCTACCAACAATGGCTAAACTATGGTAGAAACTCCTGTCCCTCCTTCCCCAAAAAAGTTCTGGTAAAATTTATGAAGAATTATCTCAGATCATGGCTGTTCACCAAAAGAACACTTTTTATTTTACACACTTAACAACTTACATGTATTTTAAAATCAAATTTTCCTTTTATTACCTATATATGTTTCTTTAAAAATTTTTTTTTTTAGTTGAAGTTGGACACAATATCTTTATTTATTTATTTTTATGTGGTGCTGAGGATCGAACCCAGTGCCTCGCACGTCCTACACGAGCACTCTGCGCTGAACCACAGCCCCAGCCCCTATATATGTTTTTTAAACTATGATGGCACATAAGTCTATTACTAATTGTGAATTATTGGGTTAAGAGAGTCTACTAGTCAATTTACATTAATCATACATGAGAGTTTTTACCACAAAGTTAATTGAACACCAAGAAGCGCATTACCTAAGCTGGGTCTGAGACTATATCCCAGAATTTTCTAACTGAAGTAAGGGGATAAAAGTATTTTTTCTCCTGTTTTTTTTTTTTTTTAATAAAGCTGAAAGATGTATACTATAGGGAGCTGTATGTTTACGTTTTTAATCTAGAGAGAACAACTGATAGCTAAAAAGAACTAAAAGAATGGAGATAGCATGCAGAGAAAAGCAGAAACAAGACTAATATGTGAAAATAGGTTCCTGTAGTAAATATCAATTTGGCAGATGCTAAGTTAAACAAAATGAAATACATTTATTTACTGTAGAGATTATTATGTTAATATACCCAAATATAATTTGTCACAGATTATTTTTATTCATAGAATATCTTTAAAAACAAGTGTTTCAAATACGCTTTGAGAAATGCTGCTATAAAAATATTTATTCAGATTTCTAATTAGGACCTGGTTTAGATTCTAATGCTGCACTCTGTTGTGTCAGAAGTAAGAATATCATGGGATGATTACTTTGGTAACTAAAGAAAGTGAGTTGTGAAAGTAAAAATGTAAAGAAAATAGGCAGGCTTTGAAATATATATCTCCATAGCTACATGAAGAGAACTGCCTATCTGTTGAATATAATTTCATCTTTTCTGATACTCTGACATCAATTATTATGTACTATGATATTGTCATTCATATGCTAAGCAACACTGTTTGTCTTATATAGTTAAAAAAAATTTTTTTTTTTTTGGTACTAGAGGTTAAACCCAGGGGAACTCAACCACTAAGTCATATCCCCAGCCCTTTAAAATTTTTTTTTTTATTTTGAGACGTGGTCTCACTAAGTTGTTTAAGGTCTAACTACACTGCTGAGGCTGGGTCTAGAACTCGTGATCCTCCTACTTCAGCCTCCCAAGCTGCAGGGATTATAGGTATGCGTCATCACGGTTGTCACTGTCTTATGAGTTTATATAGCTGGTTTTATTATACTTCTATTCATTAATTTTTTTTGGTATCCTCCTTGTTCTTTAATAGTGGCCATTATATCTTTATGAAGCTTATAAGCTTGCTTCCAGTAGTCCTTCTTTAATCTGTTCAATTTCTTTTAACAAACTCCTACCCTCACCTACCCCATTCTATCCCACTCTATTTTGCTACTATGGATTGAAAACTAAAGAAAAGGAAATAGAATTTGTGCTCAAAGGACTCATAGGAGATAAAAAACTAGTTCACAGACATTTCTGGGCTAACCTGAAACTGAGATATAAAACATGATTTTATGAAAAGAATAGTTGTGCTAATACTAGAAAAAAGTAATCACTGAAAATCATGGGCAGTGGTGTGGTTTTTAAGAACACTTGAAAAGAAACCTGTTAATGACTTGTCACAACATAAAGAGCAAAAATAACTTGGAAAATTATACCTGCTCCTTGTGCAAATAGGGTAACACAATATGAAGTAGAGGAAAAACCACAGAAAACGGTTAAAAATACAATAGTGAATTGTTAACTTCAAATTGTTAAAAATGAAGTCTAAAGAAGTTAAAGTTGAAATATTTTTCAAATTTTGACACAGGACAATGAAACATGGCAATAAGAGTTTTGTGATTCTCTGGTATTTTATATAAATTCTCTGAAACTGAAATTATTTCAGTAACACATGCAGCAGCAGTTTAGGTGAGAACACATATTTCCAAGCTGTGTACTTTATTAAAAAAAAAAAAAACAACTTACATTTCATAAATGTCAATTTTAGCAACAGAAACAAAATCAGACTTTAAAAAATTAGTCATTTTTTAGTTGCATAACTATATTACCTTATCTTCAGGTAGTTGAGATGACATTGTATTTGTTCCTTTTCTTTAATTTTGTTACTCAAAATTGCTCTAGGAAAAAAATATTTTAAATAAATATTTATTTAAAACACAAATGAATATGTGTACTTTTTCTCTCTGAATCCTCTCTAGTGCTCCTCTTCACTAGACAGGCAGAATCAATCACTTTTCCTTTTATATTAAATATGTTTTAAACCAAAGTATAATGCAATTTTAAAAATCATTGTATTATAAGAATTTTTGTGTCTCACTCTTCTGATAGAATTTAGCTCTACAATAGCAGAATTCTGTCTTGATTTCTTTGTATCCCCAGTAGCATTGTAGCTTCCATAGAAAGAATCACTTTGAACTCAATTTCTTCCAGCATCCTTATTGACAGAACAAATTAAAATTTTTACAGAAAGCAGATAAGGCCACAAAGACTAGACTTTTATTTTACTGACAGAATCCTAAGTTTCAAAAATTAAAGAAGACTTTTTGCAGAAGGTTAATGCTCTCATAAGGTATTAAATTTATCTTCTTCTGAAACAGAAAAGGAATCCATCACTTTAACATATAGTGATATTTTTAAAAATGTCTATAGGAAACAAATAAGTAGGAACCAAATGAGTTAAAAGGAAAAATTGTATACTCACATTATTACTGATTCTATCATAGTTTGCAAATGCTCTCTGGTACTGTTTGAAAGAAGTTGCCAGGTTTTTCTCTTGTTGGATGCTATCTTTATCTGTTTTAGATTAGTATGTTTTATTTGTTCTGTTATTGATAATAGAAGAAGACTTTGATCAATTCAGAAAGCTTGCTTGTTTTTACTTAAAAATTACTTTTTCTAAAATCTAAAAACGTTAAGGGAATTATGAAAACAAAAAAAATTCACTTTTATTACATAGCTATAATGTGCAAGGTGTTAAATATGAGGGTTTTTTTTTTTGCCTACTATTATGTTAACTGAAACACTAATATTGGAATACAAACTTCAAATATACTAGGGATTGAACTCAGGAGCACTTAACCACTGAACCACATCCCCAGGCCTATTTTGTATTTTATTCAGAGACAGGGTCTCACTGAGTTGCTAAGTGCCTCACCATTGCAGAGACTGGCTTTGAACCCACGGTCCTCCTTGTCTCAGCCTCCTGAGCCACTGGGATTACAGGCGTGCACCACCGTGCCCAGCTCAAATAATTTTAATTGAAGAACTAAGCTATAATTATTACAGCTTGGTACTCAGAAATGACTTGAATTCCTTAAGAACTTCACTAAGACAAGAAAATGATTTCTACCAAATACTGGATGGGAACTGGAACAAAACAGACTAATGGAACCACAAATAGATGTTCAGTATGGATTACGTTGTACTTATAAGGAATAAACAAGAATACATAGTATTGGCTCCCGTAAATATCCGTTTGAAGAAAAACAATGTTAAAAAATTACAGATGTGCAGAGCATTACAAAAGAAAAAAGGACTGTGCCCTATGGAAGTATAAAACCAGAACCTCATCTTTGGGGAGGAAAGACACAAATCATACCAATGAAGAAATGATGTTCAATGGGGCTG
The DNA here is from genome assembly GCF_047511675.1 of Marmota flaviventris. Classification (NCBI taxonomy): domain Eukaryota; kingdom Metazoa; phylum Chordata; class Mammalia; order Rodentia; family Sciuridae; genus Marmota; species Marmota flaviventris. The sequence goes on from NC_092503.1 coordinate 104,734,681, forward strand.
AGGATGTGCCTCAGTGCTACAGCACTTGCCTGGCATATGTGAGGCCCTGGGTTCGATCCCTACCACCACCCCCCAACACACACACAAGGAAAAAAAGACGCAATGTTTAAGAAAACAACAACTTCAAACTAATTATTCCAAACAAACTTAGTGGTTCAAAACTAATCTATACAGTTATACAGTAGTGATAGAACATAAAGCATATTTGTCTTGAAGAGAAATAAGTAGGTTTGTCTCTATTCATAGATCAGTAATAATTCAGATTGTGATATGATTTTTCTCTAGTCCTATCAACTTAGTTGCATAGAAGCCTAGATGGTATTTTGTTGGAGATATACAGTAAAATTTCAGTTGACCAAAATAATAAACATATCTTACAAAAATCTGAATTTCAGGATTTATTATTATCTTTAGCTTTTGCAGAATCTATAAACAAGACGCTGAAAATTTGTTCACGGCTTGAAAAAGTCACACAGTAGATAAGATATAGGCAAGGAATACCTTCAGAAGACAAATTCTTTGGATGATTTTTATTTCTTTTTCCTGTGTTTCTAACCTAAAAGGAAACACACACAGAATTAAACAACAGATAAATATCATCGTAACAATAGATTTGTCATATATATTGAAGAGGATTCATATACCCTCTTGTGGGTAGAAAAAAAGTTGCTGGTATTGTTTCCACAGAAAAAAAAATTTTGATCAATTCATGTATTCTTTAATAGGGAAGGGCTGCTAGATATATGCCTGTAATTCCAGGCAGGCTGAGATAGGAGGATGGCTAGTTAGTGAGACACTGTCTCAAAAAAAAAAAAAAAAAAAGGCTGTGGCTAAGTAGCTAAGCACCACTGTATTCAATCCCTGGTACAAAAAAAAGGGGGGGGGGGCAAATTTAGTTAGAATTATAAATTTCCCCCCAAACTATTTTCTCTCTATGCTAATAAAAATCTACACTAAAAGACAGACTCTTGTCTTTTAACATAGAAATGTGATAAGAATGCATAGACTTTATTCCTAACCTTTGCATTTATTTATTTATTTATTTTTTTTTGGTTTATGCAACTTTATTGAAGAAAAATAAATCAATTACTAGCAGAGCTATTAGTTGATCACTCATCCATTGACAACTTGCATCATTTATTCAGTGCTATATTAAACAGTGTATTGGAAGATAGATTAACTAATAGCTCCAAGCCTCCTAACAATTTAAATGAAAATTACAAAATGTTTTGAGACCCTATTTTGGAATACAAAGGGTGTTTGACTTCCAATTTCCATTCTCTGTAGAACAAGAACAGGTCATTCCTTTATTGACATGCATAAAATACATCACATTTTCTGTTCTGCTGATGCTATAAATTCAATACCAATTCTCCAGCCACATCAGTTATGAGCATAAAGTATAACATGTAACCTCAAATCTCTAACAGTGGAAGGTTTAAACAAAATGGATGCTGCTAGAATAATGCTGCTTCCTTTGATGTGACAACTGAGCATCCATCTCCCTCCCCCTCAGATGATTTCTTCAGCATGTTAGAGCAGTGAGGAATGGTTTAGTCTCATAACCAAGTTAGAGTGAAGACATTGGCCACATAATACACATGCTCCATTTTTTAAAAAAATTCTGAATCTTGGGCAACTGTTCTCTTGTAACTACTTTACAGTTTCTAAAAGCAGTTATTGTCCAAAGCTGGAAGAACTTAAGTCTTCTCAAATGAGCATGTGAATGAATGGAGGGAGGTAAACAAAAAATAAAATTAAAAAAGATGAGGTCTGATAGGGGAGCAGCCGGATAAGAAAAATCAAAAAAGGAACAGTAATTTAAAGTTTATTCCAGCTATAATGCAGGTTATTCTGACTTTAAGGTAGCATCACATGGCATACTTCTGAGTCCATTCCCGAGATATTCTGTTGTACTTATCTCTGTCTGTTTTATAGATCCGTGCAATCTCTGGCACTAAAGGGTCATCTGGGTTTGGATCACATAGCAGTGAACAAATGGATAAAAGAACTTTAGAAATAGTTAAAGCAGGAGACCATTGTGATCTTAGAATATCAAGACAAATGCTGCCATTACTGTTAATATTTGGATGATAAATTCTTGTTGTAAATGCAACCTTAGGTGGTTTGAAGGGGTAGTCTGTAGGAAAATGAATTGTCAAAAAGAATACACCACCTTGATATGGGCTGTCATTAGGTCCCATAATTGTGGCTTGCCAATGAAACATATCATCCCCAACTGGACCTGCAGAACATTGTGCTGGAGGGTCACGGGCCAAATCACTAAGTTCCTTATTAATCCGTTTCAGCGCCATAGTCTGTGCTTTTCGTCTGGCTCCTCACTATCTCGGTGTGTGCTCAAAGGTCCGGCCAAAACTCTTGATTATCCGGGCGGCGGGGAAGGATTGTCTCTTCGTCTCACACCGCTGTGCCAGACACAGGCGCTTGGTATTGAGGAGGCGGGTCTCGCGAGAACCTCGTGGCCGGCTAACCGGAGCTGCAGCTCTGCAATCTAACCTTTGCATTTAAACATCTTAGCAATACCCCCAGGGATCCTTCTTCCTCCAAGAATTCTATGGTCAATGTTTATTTTTAGATTTGGAAGTAAGTAACAATTTTTATTTGACAACTTCCTAAATGTTAGAAAAGTTTCCAGACTATGAGATGAATTTTATAATTTGTACGAAGTCTGATCCTCAGACTTCAAACATTTTTCTCAAATACAAGAGATGATGTTCCTAATCAAAAGAGTACTAAATGGTGAGACCTGATATTTTCATTACCTGTTTCTCAGACAATTCCAGTTCCTCATTATCGATTTTTCTTTTTGAACTTCTTTTCAACTGTTGAGACTTCTTAGAAGCATTTGCTTTACCAGGCATCTCGATCTACATAGTAAAAGAGTAACAATGTTTTAAAAAGTGTGTAAAAATGAAAAGAACACTGAAAAATGCTAAAGCCTACACAAAGTTTTGTTATAATTTTTCCTTCTTTAAAAATAATAATTTAAATAAGTTTTAGGAAGAGTATTATATGTTTTTAATACATTTAAACATTTTAAAACAAATAATTTGGCATTTTTGTATCAGGAGATCTAATTCAATTTCATTTTTTGAAATTGTTTCAATTTTTATGGCTTTAAAAATAATTTAAAAATGCTTTTGCATCTTTCACCTCCTATCCTCCATACGTTATCTCCATGTTAATATCAAAAAATTATAAAGAGACAGAAAATGTCAGATCAAAGAATAATATCTTCTGATTTTAAGTAATGGGTTTTCCCATTGTTCAATTTATGGAAAAGATGGGAGGAGATAATTTTTACGATTATATTATCAATGAATATTTGTGGATATTAATGTGACAGCCTGACACTTATAAGGATTTAAGTCACATTTAAATACACTATGTACATTTTAACAAGAGTACAAAAGTATACCAACTACAAAATACACATGGGAATGGTGATGTCAATGAGAATACTCAGAACAATTCCTTTTCCCTAATAGCCCTTTATCACCAAAGTCATTTCTGATAGAGGAATGAGTTACGTATTCTTATGCTAGACCACAGGAGTAAATAGGTTACAAGTTAGGTATAGTACACAAGGAAATATGTATACACACACACACACATATATATATGCATATATTGTTTATAGGTACATATACTGGATATATAAAGTACTCACCATTCCTTTTCTAAACATACTTCTCTCCTACTGGTAATTCTGCCATTCATGTACACACTGTCCCTTTGCCTGAGCTGCTCTCTCCCCTATCTTACCTATCCTCTCAGATTATGAGCCATCTTCTTCCCAAAACCTACCTAAAAATGCTACTTCATTTATTCCAAAGTTTATGGGCTCTTATGTCCTCTCTCATTTTACACTTACAGTTTGGATGTTATTCACTTTCTCTTAACATTCTTTACCCAATAATATGTAATTCAGCACTATTCTAAATTTGATTCTCAAATTGGTGCAATTCCTTTAAATACAGAAATTGAGAATAACTTCAGAGGTAATGCTTTGTTTTTCTCCATTCATTATGATGCTAGCTTTGGGTTTATCATATACACAGCACTTTTGATGAAGTTCCTTCTTGTTCTAGTTCTACACCGTTTTTTAACACGAATTGGTGATGAATACCATCAAAGGCTTTTTCTGCATCTATTAAAATGATCATGTATGCAACTTCAGTCCTCAATTACATTTATGTTATAGATTATATTTATTGGTTTACATATATTGACCCAACCTTGCATATCTGAATGAAAACAACTTAATCATGTTGTACAATATTCTTAATGTGCTTTTAAATGTGGACAGCTAATCTTTACTAAGGATATATGCATCTACATTCATCAGGGATTTTGGTCTAGTTTTCCTTCCTTGATGTATCCTTATCTGATTTTGTTATCAGCGTGATACTGTGTTCATAGAATGGATTTGGGAGGGTTCCCTTCCTTTCTATTTCATGGAAATACTTTGGAGTGTACTGGCACAAGTTCTTTAAAGATATTGTAGAATCCAGCTGAGAATCCATTTGGTCCTGAGTTTTTCTTGTTGGAAGGCTTTTTATTACCACTTCAATTTTGCTGCTTGTGTTTTGGTCTGTTGAGGTTTTCTCTATCTTCCTAGCTCAATATGGGTAAGTCATGAGACTAGAAATTTGTCAGTATCTTCTAAATTTTCCAAATTATTGAAATGTTTATGTTCAAATTAGTCTCTGAAGATCTTCTGGATTTCAGCTATGTCTATGGTGATATCTCCTTTTTCATCTTTAATTGATTTGGGTGTTCTGTCTCTCTTGGTTAATTCACCAGGATATATACATCTTATATGTCTTTTCAAAGAACCAACTATATGTTACACTTATCCTTTCTATTGTTTTCTATTCTTTATTTCATTAATTTTGGGTCTGATCTTAATTATTTCCAGTTGGAATTAGTTTTTTTTTCCCCTAGGGCCTTGAAATGTAACAACTGATTGTTTATTTGGGATTTTTTTAAGTATAGGTATTCAATGTACTCTTACCACTCCTATTCAATATAGTACTTGAAATTTTAGTAATGAATAATTAAGACCAAGAAGGAAATTAAAGGGATATAAATAGGAAAAGAAGAAATCAGCTTATCTATTTGTAGATGATATGATACTACACATAGAAGATCCAAAAAACTCCACCAGACTTCCAGAGCTGAATTGAGCAAAGTAGCAATATACAAAAATCAATAGCTTTTCTATACAGCAATAATGAACTTACCTGCCCCCCGCAAATCTAACCAAATTTAGATTTGGTTAAAAGACCTCTATAATGAAAATTATAGGCCACTCCCCCGTACATTCCCCTAGGGCAACTGAGAATCAAACCCTGAATCATTCTACCTCTGAGCCACATCCCTAGCTCCCCAGTTTTTGTTGTTCTTGTTGATTTTACTCTCACTAGGTTGCTCAGGCCAGCATGGAACCTGGATCCTCCTGCCTTAGTCTCCTGCCTTAGTCTCCTGCTTTGCTAGGATTACAGGCATGCACCACTGCATGCACGTTAAAGGAAGAAATTGAAGAAGACATTAGAATATGGAAAGACCATCCATGTTCTTGGATAGGCAGAATTAACATTTTTAAAATGGTCATATTATAAAAGCAATCCACATATTCAATGCATTCCCACTGAGGCAGGACCATAACCCCAGATTAAAACCCTAGGTTAAAGCTTGATTTTTTTGTTTTTATTTTTGGTTGTCTGAGTAGAAGACCCCACTCATGCTTAGATACCCATACATTCTGTTGTTGCCCCAAGTTTCCTTGACTACCCTAACATTAGTTAACCTCATTAAGTTGTTTTGAACCCAAGCAATTCTTTTGTTTTAAGGAACAAGTACAGATAAATTCAGGTAAACAAACACATTAAATAATCCCATTATGGGAATAAGAAATTAAAGTTGTGCACCTTCAATTGAGACAGAGAAAGAGAACAACCAAAGGGGAACTTTCCATTGAAAGGTTGGTTCTTCATCAAAGCAGTATAAATACTCCTAGGCAGTCCCTCTTTGGGACCCCTCCCATGCTGTAGGAGCTTTCCTTGCTTGCTTCTAATAAATCTGCTACTGAATTCTCACCCTCATCATTGTGTACTTCATTCTTTGGGTGCATGAGACAAGAACCCTCCAGCACTCACATGACCCTGTGTTATACCATCAAAATATCAAATACATTTTTCACACAACTAGAAAAAAGTCCTAAAATTTACATGAAAGAATAAAAGATTAATAATAGTCAAAGCAATTATGAACAATAAGAATAAGGCTGGAAACATCAAAACACCTGATCTCATATTATACTACACAGCTAGAGTAACAAAAAAGGTATGGTACTGGCATAAAAACAGACATGTAAATCAATAGAATAGAACAGAAAACACAGAGACAAATCCACATAGATACACTTATCTGATCTTTGGCAAGGGAGTCAAAAACATATGTGAGAGTAAGGATAGTCATTTAAACAAATGGTGCTGGGAAAATAGGATATTCATTGGCAAAGAATAAAACTAGATCCCTCTCACCCTGCACAACAAACAACTGAAAGTGGGTCAAAGACCTGAATATTAGACCATATATTTTACAACTGATAGAAGAAAACAAAAGGTCAATACTCCAGCACTCCAGCATATAGGCACAGGCACAGACTTCCTTAATGAGACTCCTAAAGCTCAAGAAATGAAACCAAGAATGGACAAGTGGGATGGTATCACATTAAAGCTTCTGCATAGAAAAGGAAACCAAGAGCGTAGAGAGAGTCTACTGAATGGGAGAAAAATCTTTACCAACTATTCTTTCAACAGATTAATATCCAGAATATACACAGAACAAAAACCACTTAACATTAAAAAACAAAAACAAAACAGAATAACCCTATCAACAAATGGGCAAACAATCTATATAGACATTTCTCAAAAGAAGAAATACAAATGGCCAAGAAATATATGAAAAAAAATGTTCAATATGCTTAGCAATAAGGAAATGCAAACAAAACTATACTGCAATTTTGTTTCACCTCAGATAGAACAACAAACATCAACAATACAATAATAGTGGGGTGCAGTGGCATATGCCTGTAATCCCAGCAGCTCAGTAGGCTGAGACAGGATTGTGAGTTCAAACCCAGCTTTAGCAATGACGAGGTGCTAAGCAACTCAGTGAGACCCTATCTCTAAATAAAATACAATAGGGATGGGGATGTGGCTCAGTGGTTTAGTGACACTAAGTTCAATCCCTAGTGCCAAAAAAAAAAAAAAAAAAAAAGAGAGAGAGAGAAAGAATACAAATAATAAATTCTTGTAAGAGTGTAAGGAAAAAGCCTCATATTGTTAATGGGACTAAAATTTAGAACATCCACTGTGGAAATCAGTATAGATTCTTCAAAAAACTAGCAGTGGAATGATCCTATGACACAGCTATTCCACTACTTGGTATTTATGCAAAATAATTAAAATCAGTATACTATGGTGATACACACATGCATATGTTTATAGCAGTGTATTTCACAATAGCCAACTTATGGAACTAGCCTAGATGTCTGTCAAAAGATGAATAGTTCAAGAAAATGTGGTGTGTATATATATATATATATATATATATATATATATATATATATATATACACACACACAATAGAGTTTTACTCAGCCATAAAGAATGAAACTATACCCTTTGTTGGTAAATGGATGGAACTGGAAAATATTATATTAAGTGAAGTAAGCCAGATTCAGAAAGTCAAGGATTGAATTCTTTTTCTTATATGTGGAAAACAGATGGAAAAAAAAAGTGATCCCATGACAATAAAAGGGAGACTAATAGAGTAAGAAAGGAGATTCAAAGGGAGGAGGGAAAGAGGAGGTACTGTAGAATGAAACTGACCAAATTACACTCTGTCCATATATGAATATACACAATCATCCTCACTTTTATGTATACTTATAATGCCCTAATTAAAAAAATACAATGGAGACAAGTAGAGTAGAGGCAGTAGGGAAAGGGGAGATACAGGGAAATGAGATTGATCGAAGTATGTTATGTGCATTTATGAATATGTCACAATGAGTCCCACCATTATGTATAAGTTATAATGCTCTAATAAAAACTACAAAAAGAAATTGAGCATAATAAAAGTTTCCATAACAATATGAAAAAGTAATTTTATGTATGTCAAGTCTAATCATAAAATAATTGACCTTGTTTTTTGAATCTCATTTTTCTGGTGTAATATTTAAAGAGTGGACTTTATTTTTAGACCAATTATAGTTTTACAGTGAAACTGAGCAGTAAATATAGGGAGTTCCCATATAGCCTCTGCCTATGCCAATCCACTCCAATTTCCCCCATCAACATCTAACACCATAGTACTGGAGCTGCTACAACAAACTACCTTGTCATATGAACCCAAATCCATAATTTAGATTACAGTCCATTACTGATGTTGTACAGTCTATGGGTTTGAATAATAATTAATTTTAAATTGTATTTTACAAAAGTATCAGTTGTGCATGACAAGATTTTTTTAAAAAAAATCAGTCCTTTGTCAAGATTTTAGAAATAATTGTTTTAATACTTACTTGAGGTCATAAAACACAGCATAAAAGGTTTCTAAACCTCAGCATTATTAATATTTTGTATGGGATAATTTTTGGAGTTGTTGTTGTAGGAGGCTATCCTGTGCACTGTAGATATTTAGAAGTATTCCTTGTCATCATGCTTCAGAAGCTAGAATCCACCCACTCACAAAGAGTGAAAACCAAAAATGTCTCCATACATTGTGAAATTTCCCCTGGTGCAAAACTGCCCTATGTTGATAACCACTGCTATGGTGGTTAAGAGTAAGCCAGGGATGAGGATAAATAAATTGTCCAGGCTGCAAATCCTAGCTCTGCCACTTAACAAGCTATATAGCTTTGAAATAATTAATTCAGTTACTGTATTAGTAAAATAGCTTAATAAGAGTACTAACATCAGAGGTGTCTGAGGGGCTAAAATGATTTATTACAGAACATATAAAGTGTATAGAACAATACTTGGGTCACAGTAAGAACTCAATAAACAAAAGTCATTTCTATCATATTGGGATAACTGTGGTGTATATAAAAAGAAACAGAAATTTTGTCCTGTTTCTGGATCCACAGGAAACCATAGCCTTGTCATAGTGACTAGAAACAGATATGGCAATTCCTATCTATCATGTGGTAACTGCTATGAAAGAGATATGACTGAATGAATACCTCAAATTTGATTCCGTGTACATGTAGGAATACACAGTATTTAAAGAAACCATTATTTGAATTACACTTTGAAATATTTAGCCAGAAGAAGAATGAATGAATGAAGTATTTAAGAGAAATCGGCAAAAGCAATGGCAGGTCAGAGGGAATGTAACTGGTGTCGACGGCAGGAAACCTTCAGCGAGGCTTTCACAGTGTAAGGTAGGAGTAGAAAGAAACAAGGCACCAAGGAGAGTTTGCAGTCGGACTGTACACCAAAGAGGGAGGTATCCCACGTAGTCTGGTTTCTCCATCACCTTGCTGAAGCTCAAATCAGGGTGCTCAACCCAGAGGGCACAAGAGGGTGCCTGAAGAAACACGGACACTGCTCTCTAAAGCTGCACTTCGTTCACCACCGACTGCGCAGAGCTTCAGGAATGTGGCCAAGGAGGATGACCACAGTGAGGACGGTGCGCAGCTTCGCGCCCTGGAGAAAAAACAAATACCTCAGCCTTCGGCTCCTGAGTGCAGACCTTTTGGGACATCGGACATTTCCCCTTGAAAAACCGCCTCGCTCGTCAAACAGAAATCTCGGAGTTTGCTATAAACGCGTTGGCTACAAAACTCATCCCTTAACCTGGATTCACGACTCACCACTGACTGATTCTTCTTCAGTCTCTCTGGAACTTGTGCTCAGACTACTTCGCGCCCAAATAATCAAAAGCCGGAGACCCGGAATAACGTGAGAAGAAAGCGGAAATGCTTGCAGTAGAAGGCGGTCGTCCAGGCCTGCTCCTGACGTCATCAGAAGCGCGCTCGCAGAACGTGTGATTTGATTGGCCTGGCAGAGGGCGGTGTCAGCCTCGGCTCCCTGATTGGCCTAGGAGGCGTTCGCGCTTGCACTGTTGCCGGGACTTACAGATGTGTTGACCTCTTGGCAAGTGAGGGGCGGGGGCGGTGTGCGTGGGGTCTGCGGCCCTTTCCCACAGAGCTGTCAGCAGCAAGTCCGCCAGTGAGTAGAGCTCTGCACCTGGGAGCCCGTCAGGCTTTCAGATACTTCCATTTTCATTTTTCTAGCTCGTCTCTGCTCTACCCCTTTTTCTCTTCTACTCTGTCCTGTCCTTCTTTTTGTTTTCCTTCCTACTGGAAAGGATAGCACTTTCCTCGACTTTCTTTCTTCTCAGGGTTAAATGTTCATTCAGGTCCTTGGGTATTTGGAGGCACCACTGCAAAGGTGCTCTTCAGTTCAGGAACAATGTCGCTGTCATCTCGGGCCACAGGAGTACCTATTAAGCAGAGCTCATTTTTCCTATGATTCCAGAGGGGTTGCCCCCCGGCTCCATGGCAGCCTTCCTTCTAGTCTCCGGCTCATGTTATTAGAGTTTTTCCAAAAAGGCGATGAGACAAAACGTAGTTGGGTTAGGAGTGAGAGATGGAATAGGAAAAACAGGTCTAAATAGGCAAAGTGTAAAATATTTACTTGCTCTTGGCTTTGTCTAGAAAGAGGTCTTTTAGAAGCTTGAAGCGTGCAAGGTTTTAAGCCACTTGATTTAACGCAGTATAATTTGTATTTAATGAATTCTTTATGCTAATATTAATTTGCACGTCCTTAGTTGCTAATATTAACTTACATCTCTAATCCAAAATGCCTGAACATGGGAGGTAGCTAGCCTTTCTTTAGGTACCCACATGAACAGTCAAACTTGAAAATGGTTTGGTTCAGAGTTTTTTTCCTACGTATATTTTCTGAAGGTGAGAGGAAGAATTTTATCACCTCTATTTAACCCATTCTAATCATCATATTTGTTTTGCATGTTGCTTCTCTGAATGCTTGAAGCCTTTCCTGTTGCATCTTCTAAGAAAATTCAGAAGTCCTATTGCCATCAATAGTGGTTATGTTCTTATTTTAAAAAATTTCCAACCTTCCCAATTTGCCATTTGGTTTTCAGGAAGTTTCTGTTTTACAGGGCTCTCTCCTGTCATTTGTCCAGGTTGAAGAAAGGTTCAGAGTATTTTGTGTGAAATAGATGTGGTACTTTCCATCTTCAATTTAGTCTCAGTTATCAAATTACCTTTTATATTATTGCTACAGGAATGGTTCAGTTATAGCTTCTTAATTTTTCTCATTAATCTTTTAAGCTAGTAAATACAAGGGTAGCTTGCAAAAAGATGGATGACAAGGACCCCCAGGTTTAATAAAATAAAAACCATAATACCTTTAAAACTTATGAGAGTTGTTTTTATGTTATTTATGTTTAGACTTTGTCCTAAGGACTTTTTACCTATTTGAGTGTATTGCATTTACAAAGATGTACCCTGATTCTTTATGAGCTTGTCTACTTTTTTTTTTCAAAAAAAAAAAAAAGAATCTATACATAACCTAGTTTTAATTTTTTATTTATTTTTGTATACTTACAGAAAGCACATACTTTATAGTTTCACAGTTTAATAAATTTACACAAATGCAATACATCTAAGTAATTGGCATTCAGTTCAAGACTATCACCTCAATGGGTTCCCTCTAGCTCCCTTTCTGTACTAGCTACCATAAGTAGCCACTTTTGATATAAAAATTAATTTTTATTGTTTCCTAAATATTTAAATAGCTACATAAAAAATTCTGTGTTTGCATATGCTGCAATTCAGTTATAGCTAATACTTCCACTAGTGAATTGTTTGTTATTTCATGACCCTATGGTGTTAGTCTTTTATGCTTCATTAAATCTAAGAAATGGTATGGAATATAGAATTTAAAATTCATTTATCTTGTGGGTTCACCAGTATAAAATAATATGGTATGATAAATTTATTAATCATGTTTGCATATAAAATAGTTTAAAATGATAATCTCTGTATACTGAGGCTGGATAACTCTAAAGTTATTCAGTAATTAAGATAAACAGTTTACTCTTTTCCTCTATGGGATTTTGATCAAGCCACTTTATTTCTTTATTTTTCTGAACTTCAATTTCTATATCTGTAAAGTGATGAAATTGGCTCCATCACTTAATGTAAGACTCTATGCTAGTTATTAAGAATACATAGAGGGGCTGGGTATATGGCTCAAGTAGTAGCGCGCTCACCTGGACTGCGTGAGGCCCTGGGTTCGATCTTCAGCACCACATAAAAATAAAATAAAGATATTGTGTCCAGGGGCTGGGTATGTGGCTCAAGCGGTAACACGCTCGCCTGGCATACGTGGGGCACTGGGTTGATCCTCAGCACCACATAAAATAAAGATGTTGTGTCCACCAAAAACTGAAAAATAAATATAAAAAAATTCTCTCTCTCTCTCTCTCTAAAAAAAAAAGATATTGTGTCCACCTTTAGCTAAAAAATAAATATTAAAAAAAATACATAGAGCTGGGCTCAGTGGTGCACACCTGTGATCCCAGCGATTCGGGAGACTGAGACAAGAGAATCATGAGTTGAAAGCTAGCCTCAGAAAAAGCAAGGTACTAAGCAACTCAGTGAGAGCGTGTCTTTAAATAAAATACAAATTAGGGCTGGGGATGTGACTCAGTGATAGAGAATCCCTGGATTCATTCCCCAGTACCCCCCCCCCCCAAAAAAAATACATAGAATACATAGCCCTAATGTTTGAGCAATTCGTAAACTGGAAGGAGCAAGATTACTGATGTGGCTATTTGGCCCAACTTCTGGATTCAGGGAGTCTGGAAAAATATTAATTAAAGGGAAGTTCTTTGAAATTAGGCTGTCAGTTGGGTATAGTGGTTTTCATGTGTAATCTCAACTGTGGGAAGGTTGAGACAGGAGAACCGAAAGTTCAAGGCCAGCCTCACCAATTTTGTTAGGCCCTTAGCAAATTTGTCAGACCCTGTTTTCTTTAAAAAAAAAAAAAGTAGAAGAAAGAAATAAATTAGGCTCTCTACATTCAAGTCTCTAAAATTAGGACAATATTGATACCTACCTGTTGGTATTTTCAGAATTAAAATTTCTGCTCTCTGTGAAGTCCTCAGGGCCTTCTGTGTGCCTGGCATATAGAAAATGCATGTTAAGAGATAATGCCTTAGCTGAATTAGCTAAATAAAAACAGGATATTTTAGGCTGAAGGGAGAACAGAACAAACTCATAAATCTTTCGCATCTGCAGTGAACTGTAGGGAATCCAGTATTTCAAGAATATAATATGTAGAGTACAAAGGAAGATGTGAGTTTAACACAGAATGTGGAGTGGACAAAGTCAGATGTGAGTTTGACAGGTTAGCAGAAACTGGTTATGGAAGTCTTAGATGCCTGTTTGATTTTTTTTACCACTTTTTTCGTTACCAGCTACAGTAATGCCTTTCATGAAGTAAATATTAATTAAAACTCTTTTAAATGAAAAAAATAGGAATTTATACTTTATCTTCAATATGATGCAGAACCTTTGAAAAATTTTGTGAGAATGTGACAAAATTTGCACTGGTGTCAGTGGGTAAATGGATTAGATGGTGCTAAGGCTGGTCAGTAAAGCCAACTAAGGGTCTAAAGAAGAAGAAGAAGAAGAAGAAGAACTAGAACAATTGTAAACGTGGAGAAAAGGAGCCAATATTAGGTGCAGAAAGTAGCAAAAGGGATATTTTAAAATATATGCAAACTATTTTTTTTTTATTTTTCTAGATCAGTTCTCAATTTCCTTGAGTATTTTCATGCTTCATCATGTTGAGGGCAAAGAATCAGCTTTTTTCACTTTCACCCCATTACCTGAAGCAGTTAAAAGAACCATCATCCTCCAGGCTCCGATGGATACGGTGTCTACATCAGCAGAAACCTCTTCATCCAGAATGGGCTGCCCTGGCCAAAAAACAGCTGAAAGGCAAAAACCCAGAAGACCTAATATGGCACACCCCAGAAGGGATCTCTATAAAGCCCTTGTATTCCAAGGAGGATACTAAGGACTTACCTGGAGAACTTCCAGGAGTGAAGCCATTCACACGTGGACCTTATCCTACCATGTATACTTTTAGGCCCTGGACCATCCGCCAATATGCAGGTTTTAGTACTGTGGAAGAAAGCAACAAATTCTATAAAGACAATATTAAAGGTGAGATTTTAACATGAGACATTATATTTCTAATTACACATAACTCCTAATCTTGGCTTTTTGGTTTTTTTGAGGAGACACTAATAATCTCTTTTAAGATATTCACTTTATAATTTTGTGATTAGAGACTATGCTGAAAAAAATGAATGTTTTTCAACTTCTGTGATTAAAAGGATAAGTGAGTTAGAACAAAGTGCTTATACCTTTATGTATAAAAGCAATTAGGTGAGGTGAAGTTGTATGAAGAAAAGACTTTTGCTTTACCTTTGAAAAGCTTTTAATTACTATTGTTGGAATAAGTATTGGAGGGGAAGATAGTTTAAATTGTGACCAAAGAAAGTAAAAAGAAAATGATAATATACTGGTAGATTCAGTGCAATCTTGCATTCATTCTCTGAAAATTATGTTTATAATTTCTTTTTCTGATCTATAATTAAATCATGTTGGTTACATGTTAAACTTGAGCATTCCTAAGTGTGTATTGTTAATGGAGGATTGAACATATGTTTAGTGTAGACTATATATTTATTTAAAAATTCTGGATGTGGTCTGGGGATGTAGCTCAGTAGTAGAGCTCTTGTCTAGCATGTAAAAGGTAGTGGATTCAATCTCCAGAATTACACCAAAAAACGGGGATGGGGTGTCTTTCATAATTCTGTTAGCTAAAACATCTTCTTCTGACCATGTTAAAGAACAAAAAAGTGAGTAAACAAATGCTCTTGTTTTAACTATATTTGAACAGCCCAATCTTTTCATGAGTTTTAGAAATATTTCAGTCAAAAACTGTCAAGAACAAACCAGGTGATTTGCCGCTTGAGCTTAAGCAACAAATCTCAGATAGACATGAGTATATGAGATACTATGATCGTTCTCTTCTTTCTCATTGATTTGGAACTCAGTTTTTACATTGTTAGCACATCAGAAACAACATCTAATATCTTTACTTAAAGATATCTAAGCATTAAAATGTTGTAAAATAGGGCTAGGACTGTGGCTCTGCGGTAGAGTGCTTGTCTAGCATATGCGAGGTCCTGGGTTTGATCCTCAGCACAAAAAAAAACCCCAAATAAATAATATAAAGGCATGTGTCCAACTACAACAACAACAAAAAAAATTTTAAAAATGTTGTAAAACATACAGTACTGAGACAAATCAGTGTTTTGTGTAGTGTTAAAGTAAATCAGTTCATTTTGATGCCATACTAATCTTACATAATATTTCCTTATATATTTAGCTGGTCAACAAGGGTTATCAGTTGCCTTTGATCTAGCAACGCATCGTGGTTATGATTCAGACAACCCTCGAGTTCGTGGTGATGTTGGAATGGCTGGAGTTGCTATTGATACTGTGGAAGATACCAAAATTCTTTTTGATGGAATTCCTTTAGAAAAAATGTCAGTTTCCATGACCATGAATGGAGCAGTTATTCCAGTTCTTGCAACTTTTATAGTAACTGGAGAAGAACAAGGTGTACCCAAAGAGAAACTTACCGGAACAATTCAAAATGACATACTAAAGGAGTTTATGGTCAGAAATACTTATATTTTCCCTCCAGAACCATCCATGAAAATTATTGCCGACATCTTCCAATATACAGCTAAGGTATACTTCATCATTATATGTTTTGCTGTACTTGTTTGAATATAGGAGTTTTTACAGAATTCTGTGACTTCACTTGAATATTGGAAAGGTCATTGTGTTTTATTGTTATGAGTTTTTGTCTTTGATGTAAAAGTCATTGTGTTTTATTGTTATTAGTTTTTGTCTTTGATGTATATTTTATGGTCTGACATTAGCCTGCACAATGTACATTTACTGTATTATCTTTATTGTTTAAATTTAATTTTATGATAATTGGTAGAGTCAGGGAAGTCTCATAATTTATAATTTTTATTTTTCTCCAGAATTCAGATATAGTTGAAATAGACACTGTTGTCAAGACAGATGGGCTCAGAATATCAGTGTATTTATGCTAAATGCAGGATTGAAAGATCTGAATTATATCTTCAACATCAATGGGGTCCCTAATATTCATCCCTGAATTAGATTCATCTTCCCTACTCAGTATTAGCTATAGAAATAGCATAGGAAAACATTTTCCTCCTCCTCCTTCATTTTCCTTTGAGCAGTTCATATATATTTCCACCTGTTTCTCAAATTTTACTTCTTGCTAGAATTGCTCTGCTTCTCCTTACCTACCTTAACATTAGTCCATTATTTAATGGCAAGGGGAAAATCTCTTCTCCATCTAATGTTTTTAAATCTTATTAATTCACACACAGGACTACAAAAAAAAAAAAAAAGAAAAAGAAAAGAAAAAAGATACTTAATTCATTCACCCTTGTATAATTATGGCTATCTCCACAAGCATTGGTATGCAGCTTCCCATTTGATATTAGGTTTTACACTTTATAATTTTACTTCTTTTCATGAACAGCATCTGCCCAAATGAAGTGTATTGCATATACTTATGCATTTCTGTCACTTTTAGATTTCAAGAACATGTACATAGGAGGATCGTGTTTAGCAGCATATAGCAAACACACAAATATCAGTAACTTAAACTAAATAGAAGTCAGTTTCATCTAAAGAAGTCAGAAGATGGACAGTCAGGGGACTGCTTAAATGGAATCTCAGTATTCATCAGGGTTCCAGGCTCCTTTTATCTTGCTTCTCTTTTACTGTTAGTGTGTCAGCTCTGGTTAAGGAAGGAAGTAGACCAGGTATGTGTCAGAGGAAGAGAGACCAAGCTCCTCCAATTAAAAATGAACTTCCATAGGGAACACACCAAACTCCCACTTGTAATTCAGTGGATGCAAATACTAGTAAAAGAACAGTGGAAATGTAGGGCTTCGTATTTTGCTATTCTGAATTTATGGTTCCACTAATAGAGGAAGGGGGAGAATGATTATTGTATAGATAATAGCAGTCTGTGCTATTTTATAGTTGGGTATTTCATCTTGTGAAAGATTCTAATGCCATCCACAAGTTCAAAATCTCTTGATAACAATCCTTCATATAAGTGATATAATGCCAACTTCAGATACTGATCAAATAATGTTACTTTGAAGGACTTTGTGAATGTGAATTTTTGTATTTTTTAAAGAATTTTAAATTTTGGCAAAATAATAGGTCATAAAATTACCATCCTAACCATTTTAAGTATACAGTTCAGTAGCATTGAGTACGTTCACATTGTTGGGTAACCGTAACTATCATTTATTTCCAGAACTTTCTCCTCTAGCAAAACTGAAACTCTATTATATCTATTAATCAATAAGTACCCATTCTGCCCTCCCTACTACTCTTGGAAACCACCATTTTACTTTCTATCTCTGTGAATTTGATATTCTAAGTGCTTTTATAAGAGGAATCATAGACTAATGCCTTTGTGTACCTGCCTTATTTTGTTTAGTGTAGTATCTGGAAGATTTTTGAGTATGTACTATATGCTGGAATAATACTAAATTGTTTAGATGAGTCATTTCATTTAATCCTAAAACAATTCGATGAGAAAGTTATAGTTATTGCCTCTATTTTGTAGTTTAGGAAACTAAGGAATAGACAGACTGAGAGACATGCGTACAGTCTCAGCTAGTTGAGTGGCACAGAATCTGAGCTCTCTGATTCGAGAGTGTGTCCTTTTAAACACTGTACAATTTCTTTGTGATTGAGTTTTTATTATTTGATATTTAGTTAATTCTGGAAGGATAATAATTTTTGAACTCTGTAGAACACTTGTGATTATATACTTTATCTAACATGAAATTTTAGGGTAAGAGTGGAAATGCAGTTCTTTTAGTGATTGTGGTAAAAAGAACCCAACTGAGATATGCTTAGCATTAAATCTAACAATAAATCAAACCAATTTTTATCTTTAAAATTTTTTTTAGTTATCGATAGACCTTTATTTTATTCATTTATTTATATGTGGTGCTGAGAATCAAACTCAGTGCCTCACACGTCAGACAACTGCTTTACCACTGAGCCACAACCCCAACCCCCATTTTTTATTTTTTAGCCTTCCTTTTATCTTGTTTCATTTGAAAATAATTTTTCCACTGTGTGCTTATTCATGTTTGATGCCTTCATTCCAAAGAGTAAATGAATAACTAGTAAATAATATCAAATCGATACATCTTCTTCTGAGGCCAGAGTATTGGTTTGGAATCAATGATATTTTCTTTTATTTAATCTAAAGAATGGTTAATGCAGATTCTTTCCATTAGAAAAATAAAACAGGTTCAGTCTTTTTGATGATTTATGGATAGATCTTTTAAATTTGAGATGGAATTTAGTATAGCAATCCTTAAATGTATTCAGTAAATAGTATGAATTATCAAGTATATCTGACTTGAACATCATTTTTTAATAATTGCTCTTAGAAAATTGTTTTAATACAATCTCCTAATATTTTTGTTCACTTGTGATTTTTATTTTATATAGCACATGCCAAAATTTAATTCAATTTCAATAAGTGGATACCATATGCAGGAAGCAGGAGCCGATGCCATTCTGGAACTGGCCTATACTATAGCAGATGGATTGGAGTACTGTAGAACTGGACTCCAAGCTGGCCTAACAATTGATGAATTTGCACCAAGGTAAGTAAATTAAATTTAGATATTGTCTCAAAATTAAGAAGATTCTTAAAACCATTTTATTACTGTGCAGCAAAATATGTTGACAAAATGGATTTACAAATATAAATGTCATGCTAGTTTTGGATTGTCTTATGTTTTATCTATGTGTTAATGAGAGAATAATTGAATACTGTTTATTGACAAATTATATTAAAATGTAAACATAAGATTAAGCAATTTTACTTTTATTAATTTTTCCATTTGAAAATATGGAAATCATCTGTTACTTTTTTCTGTTGTACTTATGTAATATAAATATTGTATGCACAGTGCTATGAAACGTGTTTCAAAAAAATCTTGTTAATAAAGTTGTATGAAAAAGTAAAAGGAAAAATATGGTTTATAAAGTATTTACTTGTTAAGCTTTGCTCTGAGCCAAGCACTAACCTGTATGCTGGCAGTACAGCACTTGGAAAACATGACTTCTGCCTTTTAGAGATCAGTGAATGTTCCTATATACCAGGATGTTGCATATTTTTTATGATAGCAGTTCTCAAAATGTGGTCCAAGGACTCATGGGGATTGCTAGACCTTTAATGGGGCCTTCAAGGTCAAAGCTGTTTTCATGACTAACTTACAACTTTATTTGCCTTTTTCACTTTAATTCTCCCAAGATTATAGTGGAGTTTTCCAGAACTCACATGAGATGCAATGTTGCAACAGATTGAATGCAGCATCAGATCTAAGACTACAAAAATTGTTACAGACATTTGCAAAAAATGTAAAAATAATGATTTTTTATTACAATTTTTGTGTTAGAGAAGTATACCTATTTTCATAAAAATATTACTTAATGTTAACATGTTGTAAGTTTATTGTTGTTTTTAAATGAACTAGTAAATAAAATATTGATAGATATTACCCAAATGAAGAAATATTCCTTAGGATCTTCATTAATTTTTAAGAGTTTAAAGAGTTTGTGGGGGAGCTGGGGTTGTGGCTCAGAGGTGGTGTGCTTGCCTGGCATGCATGGGGCACTGGATTCGATCCTCAGCACCACATAAAAATAAAATAAAGGTACTGTGTCCACCTACAAATAAAAAATTTTAAAAAAAAGTTTGTGGGACCAAAATATTTGAAAAATACTATATTAGGAACTTCTTCCAAATATACATGAAGTATTTTTTTAATTAAGTTTTGGTTTCTTAAAGTTCACCTTGTTTTATTTAAGATATCATAACCTTTGTGGTTTTAGAAGTGATTAAGTAACCTGTATCAACTACAGAATATAAGATAGCAGAGAATGGTAAAATTAGAGACAAATTGGAGAAAAATCTGCTCAGACCAAATCATAAATAGTATGAAAAAAATTCCAAACTTTTTTTGTGTGTGTGGTACTGGATATTGAAACCAGGGGTGCTTTACCCCTGAGCTGCACTCCCAGCTCTTTTAATTTTTTAAAAAATTGTGATACAGGGTCTCACTAAGTTGCTAACACTGGCCAGAAACTTGGAATCCTCCTGCCTTTCCAGTGCTATAATTTCAGGTGTGCACTACCCCTACCCCGCCAAAAAATGTATTTTTGCTACCCATTCAAAGCAAGTTTGACATTTATTCCCTCCATAAAAAACCCTGCCTTACATACTGAATATTGCTAAAATATTTTTTATTTTTTAGAAAATGAATATTTAATCAAGGACACATTAGGAGATTATTTCCTAAGGAAAAACAATTGCAAATTGAATAGTTTTTAGGCTACTTCTAAGCTATTTCTTCTACATGCATAAAATTATACTTTTGTATGTTAAGGTTTGCACATACTTATATATGTGTGTATTTTTTAATTCAAATTAAGATGTTTGATATTAAAATCTGGATATTGATTTTCTAGTGTGTTAATTTTCTGTTTTATATTAATTAATTAATTTTCTGTTTTATATTGTTAAATTTAAGCAAAT
The DNA here is from genome assembly GCF_047511675.1 of Marmota flaviventris. Taxonomy (NCBI): domain Eukaryota; kingdom Metazoa; phylum Chordata; class Mammalia; order Rodentia; family Sciuridae; genus Marmota; species Marmota flaviventris. The sequence goes on from NC_092503.1 coordinate 104,755,524, forward strand.
TCTGGATTTAACATTATTGTTTTAGGTTGTCTTTCTTCTGGGGAATTGGGATGAACTTCTATATGGAAATAGCAAAGATGAGAGCTGGGAGAAGACTGTGGGCTCATTTAATAGAGCAAATGTTTCAGCCTAAAAATTCTAAATCTCTTCTTCTAAGAGCACATTGTCAGACATCAGGATGGTCACTTACTGAACAGGTATGTATATAATTCAAAATAGAGAATATTAATGAAGAAAATGAATATTTCCTTATACCAACATGGTACAAGCATGTAGAATTTATCTGTTAACATTTGAAAAATCATAAATATTCAGAAGCATAAAACACACTTAAATTTGTATTTATCATATTGCATAAATAAAATTTGCTCCATCTAGTGGTTAACAATATAATATCATTTAAATCTTACAGTGCTGTTTTACGTTTTTAAGGGAATTTCTCCTTTAGGTATATGTAGAAGGTAGCAATCAAAAATAGCTTGGCATGGCGACTTATGCCTTTAATCCCAGTGGCTTGAGAGGCTGAGATAGGAGCGAAAGCAAGCCTCAGCAAAAGTAAGGTACTAAACAACTTAATGAGACCCTGTCTCTGAAAAAAATAGAAAATAGGGTTAGAGATGTGGCTCAGTGGTTGAGTGCCCCTGAGTTTAATCCTTGGTACCAAAATAAATAAATTTTGATACCAAAAATAAATAAATAATAAAATAAAATAAATTAAACAAAGGAGTGAAAGGAAGATCAATAGAGTAGAGAAGGGAGAAAAGTGGGAGGGAAGAGGGGACAAAAAGGGAGGGGGAATGGGGATTGAAGTAAAATACTATGTATAATTATAATGCTGTAATAAAAATAAATTTTTTAAAAAGTAAAAAATATTTGATGATGAGAAAAATCTAAAATCATAATTTAATTACTACTATCATATAGTTTTAATAGGAGTCTTAATATAAAACTGAGTAATTAAAAGTTGATATCATATATATGCATTTTGTTTATAAAAGCTCTGTGTTCAAGCAAGCATTAGAGCAAGCAGACCATTTAAATACTATTATCTCTGGGGTTATTTATTTTAATTCTATTTTATTACACTAAAATTTTATGGTCATAATCTTGTCTCTTTTTTTCTCTCAGTGAATAGATGTTTAATGATTACATAAAGAGCAAGTAATTTATAAAGATTATTCATTTCTTAAATACTATTATTAAAACTATTCTTTGGGCTGGGGATGTGGCTCAAGTGTTAGCGCGCTCGCCTGGCATGCATGCGGCCCGGGTTCCATCCTCAGCACCACATACAAACAAAGATGTTGTGTCTGCTGAAAAACTAAAAAATAAATAAAATTCTCTCTCTCTCTCTCTCAAAACAAACAAACAAAAACAATACAAAACTATTCTTTATATCATTGATGGAGACATATATATTCCAAAAATTTACAGGATGGACTCTTCTAAGATGCATACATTTGCAATTTTTTATAAGGAGTACAAAAAGGGCCAAGTTTGGAACCTTGGCTACATTTCAAAACCTCAAATAATTCATTCATAATCTAATATGGTATCAGATTTTATCATTTTTCAAAATCAAAAGAAAAAATATCAATAGAGTAGAGGAGGGAAGAGGGGACAAAAAGGGAGGGGAAATGGGGATTGAAGTAAAATTCAATATTCCTAAGTTTTACTTCACACCTATATGTAAAAATATTCCTCTCTCCAAAATAATTGTATAGTGTTCTGTAGTTTTGGTTATGTTTTTAAAAACAGTGCCATTTAATTGGCAATTTTTTGCACAAATAATGTTGCATGCATGTATTTGTAAAAATGCATTTTTTTTTGCACAGTATGACTAAAATCTATCAACTATTTCATAATATTACCAAATTACCCTCCAAAGATTCAAAATATAGTTCCATCAACAATATATGAGAATACCTATTTTCCCATAATAAATTATATATTATTTAAACTTGTACTATTTGCATATATCTGTATTTTTTCAAATGCCTTTTGGCATGGGGTTAGAAATGATGGTGGAATATGATGATCATTATTATTCAAAATACATCTATGAAGACATGAATTGTTGTGAATATATGTTGTATACAACCAGAGATATGAAAAATTGTGCTCTGTATGTGTAATAAGAATATATGCATTCCACTGTCATATATAAAAAAAAAATTAAAATTACTGAAATTACATAGGAACTTGACAGTGTGCAAATTTAGTCTAGAATAATAAGTGAAAAATGAAGCACAGCATATAATATAAAACATAATAGCCTAGAAGTAAAATAAAAAACCAGGAAAATAAATTCATTGTGAATACTTCATACAACAATAATTGTAATGAAAAACAAAAATTCTGTAAAATCGCAGTTTTCATATGAAGAATGAAAACTAAGTAATTTAGTGAAAATGTAATATGTAATGTTCTACTAAAGGAACAAATTTTGGAGCCAGGCTCAATGGTGCACACTTGTAATCTCAGCAGCTCAGGGAGGCTAAGTCAAGAGGATCATGGGTTCAAAGCTAGTCTCAGAAACTTAGCAAGACCGTAAGCAGCTTAGTAAGACCGTGTCTCAAAATGAAAAATTTAAAAAGGGGTGAAGATGAGGCTCAGTGGTTAAGTGCTCATGGGTTCAATCCCTGGCACTCACTCTCCCCCCTGCCTCAAAATTGAATGAAGTTCAAATTTTGGAACAGGGAAATAAAGTAGGTTACAAAATTATAAACAGTGGAAAATGAATTATTAACATTAAAGTAGGTATTAAGTGAACCACAGTGGATTTAGAAAACAAAGTTGAAAGATAATCTTGTCTTTATACATGTTCATTTTACATAAAGTGTTTTGATATGTTTAAAAGTAATTTATAATTTTAAAGTTCCATTGCTTTTATAAATTTAAAAATGAATTACAGCTTATATGTTCCATATGAAATATAACTTCAGGTCCTTATAAAAATGGAGAAAGAGATTTTGAGTTTGGGAGAAATTTTAACAATACTTTTTTATCTCAATTTGCTTACTTTATAAGCTAAGGAAACTAAAGTTCAGGGAAATAAAATGAGTTTCTCAAATTATAATTAGGAACATAGTAAGTTCTAACCCAGATTTCATACCCCATAGTCCATTGTTCATTTTATTATTCATTTTTTATTTGTTTTAATTAGTTATTCATGTATTGAGTGTCTATTTTGTGCATATCGAGGAGGTCCATACTTTGATTTCTAAAATATAATTGGAAGACAGAGAATTAGGAGATGAGGGCTCATAAAATCTAAGGAGAAAATACATGATATTGTTATCAAATATTTATGAAGTATAAAAGTGGGCACAACAAATGTTTGATATTTCACAATGCTTTAGTTCCTGAGCGTATACTGTACAGTTGGTTTTTAATTCTAATTCCACTAATAATCACTAATTTGTCTTAAGTTTATTTGATATTTTGAAGCCTAATGTGGACATTGGCATAGAAAGTGGGCAGCTTAATTATATCTGCTTAATTATATCCTTTTATAATCACAACATCTATCAACTGTTTCCTTATTTTGTTGTTTCTATTTCTTACCAAATGTTTTAGGATCCCTACAATAACATTATCCGAACTGCAGTAGAAGCAATGGCAGCTGTGTTTGGAGGGACTCAGTCTTTGCACACAAATTCTTTTGATGAAGCTTTGGGTTTGCCAACTGTGAAAAGTGCTCGAATTGCCAGAAACACACAGATCATCATTCAAGAAGAATCTGGCATTCCTAAAGTGGCTGATCCTTGGGGGGGTTCATATATGATGGAATCTCTCACAAATGATGTTTATGATGCTGCCTTAAAGGTCAGTTTCTCCTCTTTGCAGCTTTGCTGTCAAGATTTATAAATTTATAATGACTGATACATTTATGTATCAAAGTTCTTGGGAGTTTTGTTTGCCTTATAAATCTAATCATTTTTAAACTTATATCAAGATTTAGAAAATGTGAGAAAAGGGGAAATTCAGATTTGATTTTGTAGTTTTCAAAATTGAAACAATTTAAAAATGTTTGTTTTTATGTTAAAGTATTTCACTCAAAGAGTTAAAAAGACTGCTAAAGTTAAAGAACTTTTACCAAAAAAAAAAAGCAGTCATTAGCTTTTCACTTATTTTTTTTCTATTTCTTGGCATATGCTTCATACTTTTGTTTGTTGTCCTTTTTGTTTTTATCTACTTTAAAGTCATACATGACTCTTTCTTCTAATTTTGTCATGTTTAAACATTAGACAGCATTTATTCTTTTCTTAGTATGATAGTTTAGTATTTTAGCTCACTTGTAGTACTTTCCCTGTCTCTTATCGAATTCCTTCCCAAGTGTTCTGATGTTCTCATTTGATTTAAAGTGGTTTCTCTCTAAGATGTTGATCATTGTTGTCCTTTGGCTTCTCCTTGCTTTTATGCTAAGAATACTTTTTCACTTCTTCTATGTTGTATTCTGAATCCTGAATCTCATGCTTCTGTTTTTCTGAAGCACTTCTTTTTTAAAAAAGTTTTAGAGGCTATTTGTGGCTCAGTGGTAGAGTGCTCGTCTAGCACGCATGAGGCACTGGGTTCGATCCTCAGCACAACATAAATATAAAATAAAGATATTGTGTCTACCTAAAACTAAAAAATAAATATTTTTAAAAAAAGTTTTAAAATTTGACAGTACATTTGACATATTATACATACATGAAGTATAACTTACTCTAATTAGGATCCCATCCTTGTGATTGTACATGATATGGAGTTCCACTGGTCATGTATTCATATACGAACATAGGAGAGTTATGTCTGATTCATTCTACTATCTTTCCTAATCCCATTCTCCCTCCCTTCCCTTCATAATGTTGGCAAGGATGTGGGAAAAAAGGTACACTTATACATTGCCAGTGGGACTGCAAATTGGTGCAACAACTATGGAAAGCAGTATGGAGATTCCTCAGAAAACTTTAGTCTTCTCCCAAGATTAAAGTGAAGTTTTCTGTCTTTAGAATATACTTGTTATTTTGTTATTGTCTTTTCAACAGAAAACTTTAAACTCACAAGTTCTAATTAATTCCCTTGCTAGCTATTTAATTCCTTTCTTATGAAATATTGACTTTCAGCTTATAATTTTATTGTATTGTTAGTAATTATATAATAACACTCAGAGCTAATTTGTGTTCTTTAAATTTTTCTTATTGTGTTCTAGTTTTATTACTCTGTTTTTCTTATTGTTAGCTCATTAATGAAATTGAAGAAATGGGTGGAATGGCCAAAGCTGTAGCTGAGGGATTACCTAAACTTCGAATTGAAGAATGTGCTGCCCGAAGACAAGCTAGAATAGATTCTGGTAAGAAACAATGGAAGAGTATGTGTATGAAATCCAGTATCAAGAAATACCAATTTTTGTTTGATGATAACATATAGTTAATAAAACAAAAATAATTTTTGAGAAAAATCTCTCTATATATCCATATATGTTTATATTTTTGTATTTGTGCCTGCATAGATGTATGTAGGCAAGCATATATATGTATCCATGAATGTATACCCATGTATATATATATATATACATAGATGAGTGTAACATTTTGAAGATTACACTATCAGTGATTATTGTGTTCTATATTGGCATATTCATTCATTCATTCAATCTATGAATCCTTTTTACCATGTTAAGTTTGAAGCATTTGCTGTGTCTGGGCATACAACTATGATCAGGCCAGATCTAAACTCTGTGCCAGAGAACTTACATTCTGGGGAAAGAGAAAATGAATAAGTAAAAACAGTAATTACAGATTGTGTTAATTGCTATGAAGGAAATAAAGAATATAAGCTAGGGTAGGAATGTTAAGATGTGTTTAGATAAGAATAATAATCTGTTAATTTGAGGCAAAATATATTTTTTATCATGTAAGGAGGTGCCTTTTTAATTCTGATTAATCACTTATAGATAGTAAAAAGTGTTTGTATTTTATTTATTTATTTATTTTGTTTGTCTGTTTTGGTACTGGGGATTGAACTCAAGGGCACTTGACCACTGAGCCACATCCCCAGCCCTATTTTACATTTTATTGAGACAGAGTCTCACTGAGTTGCTTAGCGCCTCTCATTTTGCTGAAGCTGTCTTTGAACTCATGATCCTCCTGCTGACTCAGCCTTCTGAGCTGCTGGGATTACAGGTGTGTGCCACCATGCCCAGCTGTATTTTATGTTTGAAAGTGATTTACTGTAAGAAAATCCAAGAAAATTTAGAAAAGCTGTTGGGTGTTGATTCTCTAGCTTTTAAATCTTGCATGGTAACTGCTCTGATTACTTATGTTTTGTAATGTTGTAAGAAGGCTTATCAGGAACACTGAAAAAGCATGTAGTTTGGGAGAAAATAAAAGTCCTCCTTCATAGAAATTCTCATATGCAACTGTACTTTCCCCTTGCACCTTCACCCCAAATTTGAGATTTGCTGTTCTATACTGAAGTTTCATTAAAAGTTAGGAATATTACTTTTATTGTTATGGAAAATACATGATAATTACAGCATCATTGTTAGGCAATTATTTGTGAATAGAATCTCTATATTATTTTCCTTTTGGAAATTTATAGGTTCTGAAGTAATTGTTGGAGTAAATAAGTACCAGTTGGAAAAAGAAGAATCTGTAGAAGTTCTGGCAATTGATAATACTTCAGTGCGTAAGACGCAGATTGAAAAACTTAAAAAGGTATGAATGGCTATTATTTTATAAGTATTTTCTGTTTTCTGGATGCTGGATAATTCCTTACATTGTCCTGTTTTAATCTTCACAACAATTGCATGAGATGGGTATTACTCCTATCTTTTTAACAACAGAGAAACTAAAGATAAGAAACTTGATTGGGATAAATGAACAGCCAAGACTCAATTGAAGTCTGTTGACACCAGAAACTCAAGTATTTTTAAACTATGATATTTGCCCCTGTGAAACTTATATTTTAGTATTAAAATAATTGTACCTTACATAATTTACTGATTAGAACTGAGGCTTATATAATTATGTAAATCACTCAAAAGTAAAAAAAAAAAAGAAAAGAAAGTTCAGAGTCCATTTTTGAATCTAGGGCTTTTCATTGTAATTTCTTTCTACTATGATACTACTATGAAAGAATGATTTGCTTTCTGATTATTAAAATCCAACGATAGATATGCTACAGTTTATAATGAACTTAATTTTGAGTATTATATATTTATTTTGATTATGTATCCTTTTTATTTTCAGTTCCTCATTGAGATAAGTAAAATTATGTAAAATACCAAAATAGATAAAACATTAATTTTTACTGCTGTAACCTGTGTATTTCTCTTGTAACAAGCTACCTGGAGCTCCTAATCTCTGGCATTTGTAATTACTCGCTATTTCTAAGTCACAAAACAAAATCCCACAATGATTTTTCTTTGTTCCCTTTTCTTCTGGTTATTTAAAACTGCCCAGTTATATTGAATGCATGATTGTCGGTGTCAAATTTTTTTCATTGTTAGTGGTAGGTGTTTAATGATATCGTTTACACATACACTTTCAATCTAATCAGGAATAACAATGATTTTTCACTCTTATAATTTTATCATTTTTAAGAAAGACCCTATTTAGCATGTACCATTTTATTTTCAGTGATCTCCAAAGTCTTAGTATTTATTTTGTTAAGAGAAAACTTTTTTCCTTCTCCAGTACTTTAGGTTCTTATTAACTCTATACCCTCAAGCTTGAGGGATTCCATTTATCATAAACAATGATAAGCCTTATTTTTGGTAAGAAAGAGAAATTCAGTAAGGACAATAGTGCAATAATTGTTAACATTTTTTGAGCACCTTATATGTACCACACACTGTGCTAAGTTCTTTTCTTAGACTGTTGTTTTTCTATATTATTTTGCTTTGTAGGTATTTACTATACTTATTACTTTACAGGGATCCAATGATAAGATGTTAATTCATATATATGTTATACTGGCTGTAAATGCAGAAGCTCTTGTTTCCTAAAACCATGAAATTCTTAATTCTTAATGAAATTCTTAATTCTTAAATTTCTTTCATAAAATTGAGATTTATTGAGTGCCAGTGCTATACTAGGAATTGTTTTAGGTATGCATTTTCTCATTTCATCCTTGTCAGAACTGTTTTTTTTTTTCATAAATCCAATTTGACAGAAGATTGATATAAAGAGATGTTAATAATTTTCTTTTATACTATCAGCTAGTAAATGTCAGAGCTGGAACTTGAACCCAAATGTTGTTCCTATGCCTGTGCTTTCAACTCCATGCTAGTGTCATCCCAACTTTTTGGAACGTGACTCACAGTTAAAAGTACATTTCACCTACATGCCTGTCTACATACACTCATGTGAATGTGCTCATAACTGAAATAAAAGTTTTACAAAACAGTACTTTTTCAAACTATGAGCCATCCACTTAGATATTTTCTATTCTATTTCTTTTCTAATTATAGTTCACTAATTCTATATCATCATCCAATGGATTAAAACCACCATTCAAGAAACACCATACTACTATATTGCCTCCCTTATAATAGAAAAAGCTTGCAAATTAGATTACATAAAATGAAAATATATATAGAAAAATGAGCATTTCCATAGAGTTTGGAGTGGAATTTTTCTATACCCTAATGTAAATTTTTCATCCCACCTCTTATTATAGATTCTATATGATTTTTTGGCAGCATTTTGAACAGTATCATATTTTAGGCTTATTTTCAGATGGTACAGCTTATAAAACATTGAATTTGAGTAACCATTTTGGCAAATTGTTGGCAGAGAAGAGTAGAGCTAGGATCTACTGGAAATGTTTTTAACCATAATTTACATTGTTTGTTTTTCTCTCTCTTTCTGTCACCTCTTGGGATTATTTTAAACACAAAGAACAGCAATATATGTATAGGTATTATTACCAATATATTGTTAATTAGCTAAAGGAAACTTAAAATTTAACTAAAATATTTTCTAAGTTCTGATCTATTTCTTTCCTTCTTACTATGAATCTTTAATATTCTGTTGAAATAATTCTATAAAAGATGCACTTGTTTTCAATGTCTTGCTACTTTAGGAAAGTCTAAGTAGCTATATCAGCAGTAGTATTTCCCTGTTTGTTTCTGATTTGTTAGTATTGTATTGAATTAGTACTATTTTAGGAGATCCTGAGTGAATGAATTGTATGAATGAATGTACTTCTTAGGTTATATATTATTCTCTTTATTTCTTCTCTCATTTTTGAGGTTAGGATTACAGAAAATTTCATATTGTATATGTCAGGGTCTAATCTCCTAATATCTGTTTTTTTTTTAATTTCAATTTTTTAGTTTTAGGTGGACACAGTATCTTTATTTTATTTTTATGTGGTGCTGAGGATCGAACCCAGTGCCTTGCGCATGCCAGACGAGCGCGCTACCACTTGAGCTACAACCCCAGCCCCTAATATCTGTTTTATTACATGTTGATGTAAATTTTCCTCTTTTTTTTTTTTTTTTTTTTTTACCTTTTTTATAAGATCAAATCCAGCAGGGATCAAGCTTTGGCTGAACGGTGTCTTGCTGCACTAACCCAGTGTGCAGCCAGCGGAGATGGAAATATTTTGGCTCTTGCAGTGGATGCAGCTCGTGCAAGGTGAGGATATATACTACAAGTTTTTGAAATACTAAAAGTTGATCACTTTACTTCTTCAGAATGTACTTAAGTGAAATATTCTTCCTGTAAACCTGAAAGCTCAAAGGAAAATAATGGAAAACATAACAACTTTAATTATTATTTTTCCTTAAGTATCTGTACATTTGAAACATTAATATACTTTGGGGTAGTGATACTGGTGATTGAACCCAGGGGCACTGTACCTCTGAGCTACACCACCAGCACTTTTTATTTTGTATTTTGAGACACTCTTGCTAAATTGCCCAGGCTAGCTTTGAACTTGTGATTCTCCTGCTTCAGCCTCCTGAGTTGCTGTGATTGTAGGCAAGTGTTACTGTGTCCCACATTAGTATACTGTGAATTGGTTATATTAATGCTTGTATATTACATTGTGGCTCAGGACATTTGAAGCTATTATAAAGAATCTATTTCACAGCTTTGTAGATTGAAATTTGCTATGCTTACAAGTATATTGTCAAGGTGAACCAACTTGATATTTAACCCATTAGACAGGCCTTGGTGGTATATGGGTAACATTTTTTTGAGAATTGAATAAACCAATTGTCATGCTATATATTTTGAATTATTCTTAATCCTGAAGGAAACAGAAGAACCATCTTCCCTGTCCCAATCATTTTCCCTGAATCCCTATTCCAATCATTTTCTCTTCTTGCTAAAGGGATTGTTTTAAAAACAGAGTAGTTGGTTTTTGTTGTTGTTTGGTACTGGGTATTTAACCCAGGGGTACTTTGCACTAAGCTACTTCCTCATTCTCACTAAGTTGCTGAGGGTCTCAATAAATTGCTGAGGCTGAACTTAAACTTGCAATCCTCCTGCCTCAGCCTCCTCAGTTCTAGGATTGCAGGCATGCATCACTGCAGTCAGTAAGGTGCATTTTAAAATTTCCCGGTCTCTTTATTTTAGGTTAACATCTTAGCCTACTTTTTCTGGTTTCTTCTATAGTATAACTGGTCTTACTAAATTCTCCAGCAACCTTCTCTTTGTTGAAAAATGTTAAAAGATATACTTATCAGGACTGGGGTTGTGGCTCAGAGGTAGAGCGCTCACTGAGCATGCATGAGGTACTGGGTTCGATCCTCAGCAGCACATAAAAAGAAAATAAAGGTATTATAACTAAAAAAATAAATATTTAAAAAGATATACTTATCAAAAAATAAGAGGGGAGTCTTACTTTTTGTTCATTTGTATTCTTAAGTAGTAATATATTCAGTAATCTTCAGATACTTGTCTGTAGTTTTTAGTCATTCAGGTGAATTTTTGTTACATGTTGAAAAGAGATTACAATGCATATAGACATTCAGAATCACTTTTTCTATGTATTCTCAGGAAAGCTGCTTTGATTATACTTTAAAACATTCTTGTTTAAATTTTTGATAGCATATTTTTACTTAGATAAATAGAATATGTCTAATTATAGTATTAAGGTAAACTATTTATTTCAAAGTAATGATGTTACTGGAACCTCCATTTAATATTTTAGATGTACAGTTGGAGAAATCACAGATGCTATGAAAAAGGTATTTGGTGAACATAAAGCTAATGATCGTATGGTGAGTGGAGCATATCGCCAAGAATTTGGAGAAAGTAAAGAGATAACTTCTGCTATCAATAGGTAAAATGTGAGATTTTTTTAAGATAGAAGTTCATCTTTTCTGTTAACCCAATTCCCTTGAATTTACTGGGACCTTAGCATAGTTTTTTCATATACAACTTGGAAAATGTTTGAATTGACTTTACTACTAGACTGTAATTAGACTGTAATTCTAATAAAACTAATTAATATTAAATATATATTTATGTATTATATAAGATATAATTATATAATCCATATAAAGTTCATGAATTATATATGATATATAATTTATTATACTAATATATAATTATAAATATACTATACAGTCATGTGCCAAAGTGCAAAATGCCAGTGGGCCACATATGCAGTGGTAGTTTCATAAGGTCATAATGATGCTAAAAAATTTCTGTCTCCTTATCTTGTTGTAGCCGTAGCTATAGTAACATGAGGCACAACATATTACTCATGTTTGTGGTGATGCTGGTATAAATCTATATGCTGACAGTTGAATACAAGTATAGAACATATAGTTATAAGCAATACATAATAATGATGATAATAACTCTGTTACTAGTTTATTGTGCTTTTATTGTTATTTTAGAATGTATTCCTACTTATAAAATATGTTTATTATAAAAGAATATGCTATGTTATGTTGGCAGAAGCCTCATATATCTTACATTTATAAAGTCTCTTGATCATGTCATTTTCTCTTGTGCTTTATTTAAGATCATGTTTTCTCCATATAGAGCCGAAGTGTGCAGTAGGCTACACCATCTAAGTTTTTTAAGTAGGCTCTATGATGTTCACACAGTGACAAAATCACATAACTATACATTTCTTAGAATATGTCCTGGTCATTAAGCTGAGCATGATTTTGAATAATTATATGTAATTTTATAACATATTCAGTATCAATAAAGATTAAAAGAACTTTGAAACTGTTAATATTAGTTTTAGTAAAATTAATCATATCTTAAATTTTCACTGTAGTTTCTTTAAGAGTTCTCATTTCAAACAGATGTTTGTATCATTAATACTAATGTTGCTTCATATTCTCCAGGTATTTTGCTTTCAATCTGTTTACTTTAGTAATCTTGCATGTTTTCTTAAGTTTATTTGTTCAATTGCTAGAATAAAATTATAAAGTCTTGATTTTTTTCCATTTAAAAATAAACATCTGGTTAATATCTATGCATAAATTAAAATCAGTCTTCACTGAACTGACAGTAAATGACACTGTCACAGCATGAAGTGAAAATATGGAATAATGTGATCATGTTTCTCAAGTGTAAAAACTGGATTTTTTAGGGATTGGTGTCCTGAACCTTTGTAACAAGCTTCCTATTAGGAACTTTCTATTAATTTTTATATACTACAAAGATATTAAAACAACCAATATGGAAGTCATCAAAAGGAAAGTTCTTTTCTATTAACAGAATAAATGCAGTATTTTTTATGTTCTGCTTAAATTTGTCATATTAACAAAGCAGTCATTTTGATGAAACATTATAAAAAATTATATTGCAGTCAGCTTGGTAGAGTTCATAGTTGTGAATGGGAGATAAGATAGAGATAATTTAAAACTAGTGGGTCACTTATTGTGTAAAGGAATCTGAAGGGTACCAGATGAAGAGATTCGAAAGTTGTCATTTTTCATCTGGCTTCACTGGATATTCTCTGAGTAATGGGCTTACAGGCTAGGCTGTCTTTCACCTCTAAGAGGAAAATAGTAAACATTTTAGGCTTTAATACCCATCTCAATGTAAAATAAAGATATTAAGAAAACACAAGTGAAGAGATCAAGGGTTCATGAACATTTACTGTGAATAAATTATAGTTTCTATATCCCACCTTTGGTCAATTGATACTTAACTGTTGTTGTCTTCTAAAATGTTCGTTAGAGTTCATAAATTCATGGAACGGGAAGGTCGCAGACCTCGTCTTCTTGTAGCAAAAATGGGACAAGATGGTCATGACAGAGGAGCAAAAGTTATTGCTACAGGATTTGCCGATCTTGGTTTTGATGTGGACATAGGCCCTCTTTTTCAGGTATGAAAAATTGTGGGGACAGTTTCAAATAGTATGCTATAAGTCTCATTTAAAAAATAGAAAATGATAGATCAATGTGATGTTTTTAAAGTTATAAAAAAAACTTGTTCAACCAGTCCTCTAATTATTGAATGCTTTAATCTAATTATGAAAAATTAAAATGAAATTCATATTAATTCTAACTTTGTATACTTAAATTTCAGTTCAGAATTACAATTTTTATTAGACTTTGGAAACTGTAAATAACTTTCAAAGATTTCATTGTACTCTTTGAGAGGTGACTTAATATGTTGTTGGAAAGATAGCCCACAAGGGATGGTGGAAAGTGTTTTGAAAGGACATAAAACATAAGAGTATGCTCAATCTATAAGAAGGTTTTCTTCTTTCTTACTCTCTCACTGGCCTTTCAGAAGCTGAGAGAACAAGGCAGGGAAGGCAGTGCTACAAAGGAGGGTCAGCTTTAGCTGAGAGAGGGAGCAATAAGAAGGCATGAAACCTTCAGCTAACTGCAAAGGTAAAATCAGAATGCAGTTCTGGGGATGGGGTGAAAATTATTAATATCCTTTTATGCAATGTAAGAAGGTTCATCTCAAAGATGTTTGGGTAAGGAGCACAATCAAATTTGTATTTTAGAAAGCTCACTTTCTAGTAAAATCACTTTCTTAAGTTGAATGAGAGGAGCTGCAGCAAGATACAAGGAGTCCAGTTAAGATGTCCAATAATATGAGTGAAATATGGAAATATGGAATATGAAATATGAATATGAAATATGGAAATATGGAAATCTTAACTAAAGTGATGTCAGGATCACAGTAGAAATCAAGTCACAGTTAAAAGATTTTGCAGAAAATGTAATAATGGGGTATTTTTAGATATGTAGGCAGTATTAAGAGAACCAGCATTGACTAGTGAAGCATTCAGGAGTTAAATTTGTAGGTATTTTGAAAACCAGTTGTTTCACATTGCCATTAACATTGCTGAATAAATGATATTAAAAGTAAAGGTGAGTGGGGCATGGTGGCGCATGCCTATAATCCCATAGGCTCGAGAGGCTGAGGCAGGAGGACTGTGAGTTTGAAGCCAGCCTAAGCAACTTAGTGAGGCCCTAAGCAACTTTGTGAAACCCTGTCTTTAAATAATAGTATATAATAAAGGTTTGGTTGTGTAGCTCAGTAGTTAAGTGCCCCTGGGCTCAATCCCAGGTATCAAAAACTAAAATAATAAATAAAAAAAGTAAAGGTGATAGGTACTCAAAACATATTGCCTCCTATTTATCTTACTATATTTTATTATTATATGTGCTCTTGAGGCTATTTCAATCTCTCATGTCCACATATTGGAGATATTGTATAATTGTGAGCTAATGAGCATTTTTTCTGAGCTGTGCATTCAGCAACATCATGCTGATAGACTAAAACTGGTTATGGTTGGAATGTTTACATCATGGAAATCAGCAAACATTAAAAATTAGGAATTAATTCATTGTCTTCTTCATGATCTAGCTATATAAACGTGATGAAGGGAATGTAAATAAATGCAAATTAATTTAAAGTTTTATCATTTTTTGCTATTATTATGAAAAGCCCCCAAATTTGAGAAATATTCTTCTAGTATTCAAAAAGTATGATTTAACATAACTTTTAAACAAGGGAAGTTCTGATACATGTCTGTGTTTTACTTGTTACTCTCTAATGTTAAAAAAAAATTAGTCAATTCATGTTAGAACTATTCTTGTTGATCAATGATGTGACTTCTTTGCTAAATCAGATGATAAATAACCATTTATCTATAGTCCGATTTTGCCAAATCACAGTTGTTAGGGATTTAAACAGACATTAGAAACAGAGACTAGAATGCTGCAGCTACAAAACAAGAAATCTAAGGATTGCTGGCAGCCCACAGAAGTTAGGAAGAAGCAAGGAAGGATTCTTCTCTGTAACCTTTTGTAGGGAACACGGTCTTGCTGACACCTTGATTTTGGCCTAGTCTACAGAACTATGAGAGATTTCTATTGTTTTTAACTCATGCTATTTGTGTGAATTTCCTACTGCAGCCTTAGGAAACTAATATAGAGGCTAAATTTGATTTTGGACATGTTGTGTTTATAGTATTTATGGACTATTCAGATAAAAGTGACCATATAAGTTAGATATACATGTCTAGAGTATAGAGGGACCCCTGTTAGAAACAAAGGTTTTGAGACTTTTATCAGTGTATAAATGCTGCTTAAAACCATGGTGATGGATGAAATGTCTCATGAGGAGTATGTATAGCAATATGAAAGGAGAACCAGGACATTAAGTGGAAGTAGAGGAGAAGTCAGCAAAGGAATGAAAGGAAATGGAATGAGTAGTGGAATAAAAACTAAGAAAGAACAGTTTCAGGAGGAAGGATATAGCATTATTACATACTGCAGTGAGGTAATCTAAGTTGAGGACTGAAGAATAGTCCTTACATTTTCTTCAGTAAAGAAGTAAACCTGGGCTGGGGTTGTGGCTCAGCGGTAGAGTGCTCACCTAGCACGTGTGAGGCCCTGGGATGGATCCTCAGCACCACATAAAAACAAATAAACAAAATAAAGGTATGGTGTCCAACTACAACTAAAAAATAAATATTTAAAAGAAGTAAACCTTCCTGAGGAGGCCCAGCCTTTGAATGAGCTCCCATAAGAAGAGTTTTCTCTGTTTGAATTCTTAAATTTCACTCTCAAGAATCTAGAGGAAATTGTAACTGTAAAGAACTAGCCCAAACTTCTAGAGATATATCCTTATAGTGTATTGTTATATAAATATGTAAATGTGTTTAATCTTATATATTCAATGCAGATTTTTGTTAAGGACCTCAAATAAGTTGTTTTTGTTTGTTCTTAAAGTTGAATTCTTTTCCATTCTGATTTTTTCAATTAAAACATATTTGCTTTATTTGATTAAACTTTACATTTTCCTACTCTTTTGCTTTGGTTTTTATTTATTTTAAATACTGAGCAAGTACAATAGACTTTCAATAGTTAGCAGTTACATTTGGGGAAATATTTTTCCATAAGATTAAAATATTTGTAAAACAGGTGTTGCCAGCTATTGACATATAAAGGAAAATTTTGAAGAAACTTCATTTTTACTCTTTCTTTATTCTAATATATAAAAACATAATTTGCCTTTTAACATCACAAATTTTGGTAACATAACATATATAACATATATGTCACCTATAGTTCACTGATGACTGATTTAATCAATATTTTATTTGAATTAAAAATCTAAATTTCTGGAAATGTAAATGCAGTTTAATATACATAAGCAGAAAGCATGGAACTGTATTTATTTAAATAGAACTTTAACCTAATGTATTTTGGTAATATGGATGATATCAATGGTAATCATGCTTAATTAAATTTCATACCTATAAGAAATGAATAGCAAGAATGTGTACATTTTCTTTTAAGAATTATAATTTCACTCTAGGCATGCCTGTAATCCCAGTGATTCAGAAGGGTGAGGCAGGAGGATTGCAAGTTTGAGACCAGGTTGGGTAACATAGCGAGACCCTGTTTCAAAATAATAATAATAATAATAATAATAATAATAATAATAATAATAATAAAGGGGGTTGGTGGTGTAGTTCAGTGGTAGAGCATCGCTGGGGTTTAATCCCTAGTACCAAAAAGAAAAATAAAGAAGTTTTAATTTTGCTTGTTAATATTTCTCAGACTCAAGTTTTTTACCTACATGCTGTGTGATTTACCTAGGAATGTCCTCTCATGTGTCTCTATTACCTGAGAGTTTAGAATCTTTTGTTTTTACACTAAAATTATGAGGCTAAAAATCTTGCCAAACTCAGAAAATTCACTGATGAATATTTTTGTCCCATAATTGTACAGTAATTTGTGAATTTCCAAATGTGTACATTTCCAATGTGAGAGTTGTAGTTACCTTTTACATGAAATGATTTAAATACATGTGAATTAACAAAGCAGTGTCATCAACTGATTAGTACTGAGAAAGATCTGAGCTTGGGCAACTCAATTCATAATTGAATACTTAAAACCATCTTTGTAATCCCATATGCCAAAATGGTTAAATACAGTTAATTGACACAAAAAACAAACCCTTGTTGATGTCATCCCTTCTCTTCATTATGCACTTACCCAGGTGTTGTAGCCTTTTCTTTAATTTCTAAAAGTGTTATATTATTCAATATAGTACTGTTAATTTGGTGTCTCAATGGGAGAAAAAAGTCTGGAGTTTCCTGTCTTTTCTCTTGCTAATGTTACTGTTTCCCATTCAATGGTCAAAGTTCCTGTTTTTACAAAGCATTTTGGTTTGGTTTTTAACTTCTTTATAGATGCCACAAGATATTGTCTTATGTTGCATAGCAACCCAATAAATATTGGTAATTAAGACCACCTATATACTTTTAAAAAGTTATAATGAGGGGCTGGGGCTGGGGCTGAGTGGTAGAACAGTCGCCTAGCATATGTGAGGCACCGAGTTTGATCCTCAGCATCACATAAAAATAAACAAAATAAAGATTAAAAAAAGATGTACATATATATATATATATATATATATATATATATATATATATATATATATATATATAAATAATGGGACCCCTTAGGGAAGAAGAAATGGATGTTAAGTAATGATCAGTTATGAAAGTTATAATGAGAGCTATAGCTTTTTTATCTTGAAGATTTTGGGGGGCAACAGTATTTTGGCATAACTTGATAAAATTAATCAATTCTAATGCTAGAAGGAAATACAGAATTGATGTTTATTGCCTAAATAGCTTTAGCAGTATTTGTAACTTGAGAATGATGAAATATGAAGCGATAGTCATTTTACTATTTTTAATGATAGAAATCTTGGAATGTTGACTTATTGACTTAAGTAGCATAACACCTTTACAACAGGTTTTTTTTTCTAGTCATTGCCTAGGAATAAATGATGACTTGTCTCTTTACTTTCTGATTGTTTAGACTCCTCGTGAAGTGGCCCAGCAGGCTGTAGATGCAGATGTACATGCTGTGGGTGTGAGCACACTGGCTGCTGGTCACAAAACCCTAGTTCCTGAACTCATCAAAGAACTTAATGCTCTTGGACGGCCAGATATCCTTGTCATGTGTGGAGGGGTGATTCCACCACAGGTATCTTTGGTGTATTTTTCTAGTACTATGATCAGAGTCCTCAGTAATGATAGCTTATTTGTAGCTTTAAAGATAAATTTCTTGTAGATTTAGAGCCAAATTATTTACTGGTAATTTCACTAAGTAAATTCTACAAAGACCAAAAAGTGAGTAATGTTATTTTCTCTTTGAGCTATATTTTTAACTCCTTGTGTGTGATTCAACAGTTTACAAAGATTCTGTGAGAGAACTATGTCCTTGCAAACCAATAATTTAGGATAGACATATATCTGCTTCATATTTGATAAACAGTGATAGAGAAAGAGCTGATGAAAGTAATCAAATATCACCACTGGAATGGAGAAGAAGGGTAAATACATGGTGAACATATCAAACCCTAGTCAGAGACATAGTTTGGATTTCTTCCTAATGGAGCGAGTTCTGTAGCTAACTTGCTTCTATTGTGGAAAAGCTACTTTGTCCATTTCCTCCATATTCCTACCCTAATTGTTGCCTTCCCTCAGAGCTATCTCAATATGTTGTCTTGTAAATCTCTTTTATTATTTAAGCTGATTTGATTGAAGTACTGTTTTCTTGGAGCCAAAAAGATCCTACTACAGAAATATGGAATCAGCTTGTCCTGGAAATTATAGGCTGAATAGCGAAGGAACTAGATACTTGGAAAAAAAAAAAATAATGGGACCCCTTAGGGAAGAAGAAATGGATGTTAAGTAATGATCAGGTATATCAATTAATTTTTAATGGGGTAGGAGGACATCTTTCACATATTACATTTCTGATTGGTTAAAATAATTAGTTAAGATGTTTTGTCCACCTACACCTAAAAAATAAATGTTTTTTTTTTAAAAAGATAGAAAAAACTTCTATTTTCAATCAAATTTCTGATTATGCCAGGTTTTCCTTTGTTACTGAGAATGGAAAAAATATTAAGTTAGAAAAACATTGTATGAGGCTATTCTAAATAAATGATTTATAGATGCTACAAAGGCCCCACCACTATAAGCAGAATTTTATCAGTGGAATGTGGCTTTGTTTTCTGCTCTTCAATTTTTCTTCCTCCATTACAACTTAGAATTTAGAATAGTGAATTCATATACTACTTATGAAATGAGAAGTACATATATATATATGAGGTTGTGGAGTATGTGATAATGTGGGACTAGGGAGGAAAAAACATATTATTTATTTTATTTTTAACAATAAATTTCTTAAGGTGTTATAGTCAGTACAAAACTATTAACACACCTGCCTGTTATTTTCATAAATCTAATATACTTTTTGGGAAAATAAAGTGCTATTATTCATTTTTTTTTCTTTTTCCTTTTTCTTATTTTATTGAATCAAGTTCTCACTGTGTTGCCCAGACTGGTCTCAAACTTGTAGGCTCAAATGATCCTCCCTCCTTAGCCTGTGAAAGTGCTGGGATTATAGGCATGTGCTACCATGCCCAGCTAAGGGCTTTTATTCTTTATTGCTATCTACTTATGGAACAATTCCATCTATTGTTTTTTACATAGAAGACAATAATTAAATTTTCTTTTTTATTTTTACTTATGCATTATAATTATACATTTAGTGGGATTTGTTGCATATTTGTACACGTACATAAAAGAAGAATATTGCGTGGTCAATTTCTATATTTCTATTTATCTTGCTTTTATTTATGGAGTCTATAATAATTAAGCTCTTAGATAAGATATTTACAGTATATTAGTCACTTTTCCATTATGGTGACAAAGAGCTGAGATAATCAACTTGCAAAGTAAAAGATTTATTTTGACTCAAAATTTTGGAGGCTTCAGTCCATAGTCTCTTAGCTTTATTGGTTTTAGGTCTGTGGCAAGGCTGAACATCATGCTGGGGAGAACATGGAGCAGTGAAATCATTCCCCTCATGGCAGTAAAATGAAAGAAAGAGGAAGAAACATCTTGGAGAGAAACATTCCCCCACTCCCCACCACCACCTAATACCTTCCACTAGGCCCCCTCCTCCTAAAAGGCTTCTCTGTCTCCCACCAGTACCAGGGACTGGATTTAATACATGGGTCTTTGGAGAACACTTATCAAAATATAACATATTGAATATATAAAATGGTACCATTATTAAGTTTAAAATCACTTAGTTTTAAAATTAGAAGGTTATTAATTTATGGTGATCAAACAGTTATCCCCTGTCAATGTGGAGTGTCCAGTTTTTGCAGTTAAATAAATATGACCTCTCCTTGTTAGTAGTTTACTACAATCAAGATCTTCTAACTATCTTGGGAGTAGTGGCCTACAAGTATTTTAGGCAAATTTAGCAAACACATGATGCTCACTTGCATTCTAACATGCTCACTTACAACCCATGTCCCAGCTAAGTGGAGGGTATTTCAAAGCAAAAAAATTTGTTTAGAAAGAATTTAAAGCTAACAGATAAGGTGCAAAAATAAAAATGGTACAAAGAACATCTCTATACCCTTTATCTAAATTCGCTTGTTGCTACCATTTGGCTCCTTCATTAAGGTACATTTCACAAGGTTTATGTAAGATTTTGGTAAGTTAGAAACTCTTACAGTTGCAACATTTCATGGGTCTCTCCAAGTTCAATACTTCATTCCAAATCTAGTATTCAGGTGTCAGGACAAATGGCATGAAGTAATGTTATGAACTAGAGAGGGAGATAACCCATTTTTTGACTCTCCCCAATTTGGAGATGATTGTTATTAAACAGGTTTCATTCTTTTTTCTTATGAGTTCTTAAAACTATACCACCTGCTCAAGTGCTAGAGATACAAAGATAATTGGACATGACCTCTGATCTCAGAAATTCACAGACTTGAAGGACACAGGTTGAACAGAATGTGTTAAAAGCCATTGGAAAATCATAATATTACAAGAATATTATTCCAGGCATGGTGGCTCACGCCCATTGTAATCCCAGCAGCTAGGAGGCTGAGAAAGGAGGATTGCGAGTTCAAAGCCAGCCTCAGTAACAGTGAGGTACTAAGCAACTCATTGAGACCCTGTCTCTAAATAAAATACAAAATAGGGCTGGGGATGTGGCTCAGTGGTTGAATGCCCCTGAGTTCAATCTCCAGTACCCACCCCCCCCCCCAAAAAAAAAAAAAAAGAATTTCATATTAATTCGATAAAGACAGAAAAATAGTTGGGGGACCACATAATTCACTATCTAATTTTGATCACTTAAGAGTAGAAATGGGTGCTGTTAAAAAGGAGGGCTACAACAATAAGCTCAAGCTAGACCATCCTGCATATAAAATAAGGATCAGTGCCTTAAAGCATAACTTGACATCATGGTTATAAATGTTATAATATTAAAACAGCCTTAAATCTGGGGCAGCATATGTGCCCTGGGAATCTTTACACCCAGACTTTGACTGTCATTAAACTAAAAAACAGTTGAAGCAACAAAATAGAAAAGCTTTATTTATGGAAAATCTGATTTCATCCTGAGACCATGTTCAAATTACCACCATTCACTAGCTGCAAAATACCTAGGAGTAAATAAACAGTCTTGGTACTCAAAACTATATACAAATTTAACCCAAATAATAAATATTTAGATGAGAGAAAATTATGGTTTTAAGCTTAGAAGTTCTTTGTTGGAGCCATACAACTTCTGATCACAAACAGTACATAGGCAGAGTGTGTTTTGTTTTTTTTTCATGAGTTGAGTTTGGATGATGTTGCTATTGGCTGTTAGCAGTAGCTCCAGTCAAGAAAGAATTATTTAGCCCAACATGTCAGCAGTAGTTGAGAAAGTTTTTGGCACTGGGGACAGAGAAAAAGGGAACATGTCATTTTTTTGTTTTATTTCCTTCATATTGTAAATAATCGTTCTTTATTAATTAAATTCTTTCAACAGGATTATGAATTTCTGTATGACGTTGGTGTTTCCAATGTATTTGGTCCTGGAACTCGAATTCCAAAGGCAGCCGTTCAAGTGCTTGATGATATTGAGAAATGTTTGGAAAAGAAGCAACAATCTGCGTAACATCTTGGTCTTGTTTAACTTTTATCTAAAATACTCTTTCAGTTATGATCAAAGAAGAGAATAAAGTCATGTCTTCAATTTAATTCCAATTTCCTTGAAAGCGTTAAAGTATCTTACTTATAAACATGATGTCATGCTACAAGTATGTATGTACAATTTCACTTTAAAAATTAAAAAAATTAATTTTTAAAAAAGTATTGTCCTTCAAGTATTGTATGTAATACTACTTTATCAGAGATATTATTTTAGTAAATCGTAGTGATATATTATTTAGAAATGCTTTTGATTAATCTAGTAGCTTTTTATTTTTAAGAATTAAACTTATGAAAACAACTGACTAGTCCTTTTCTTCAGTTTATCATTACATTACTTGAGTATAAGAAAATAAAACCCACATATTAATAAATTAATCACATTTATCTTAGAAAAATTAGTGGAGACTATTTATGTTGGAAAATAGATTATGATAATCCTTAGCCAAATTCTACTAGAATCACCTCAATTTGAGTATTATATTAGACCCTGGTTGAAAGAGGGAACAAATGACAGAATATTTCTTTAAGGTGGGTTACCTTCTCCCTTAACATGAACTTATGACTTTGTTTTTGCTGTGCGTGACTTAAGTCCCAAGAGATTGGATGTTTGTGAACATTCTTAAATGATGAAGTGCTTGGGTGGTTAATGTGGTTTCTCAAGAATGGAGTGTAAGCTGTGAATGTAGATCTATGATATAAAAAGAAATTAGTTTTCCAGATCCTAATGATGCTACCTGTGTAGAGTTGCTCATTGAAGATAAATTGCAAAAAATAAAAATAACCCCCAAACACCTGTAGTTCACTATTACAAGATTTACTCTTTAAAGGAGGAAAGGTATCTTTTGTTGTTGAAACATTATACATTAAGTGAAGATGAAAAGTAACAGTGATTGTTTTGTAATCAATTTCTGCAGATTTTTGTAATCAATTTCAACAGTATTTTGGAAAGTATTATAATATTGCTATATTTCTGTGGAAATTAAAAACTATGTAACACTATTTAATTTTCAGAACCTGGTGATTAGAAAGGTGTTAAATCATGGTTATTGTTCCGTTTTTACAGATGAGCAATCATACTTCAAGTCCAGTGACATCCTCACTATGCCATTTTATCAATTCTCATAAAAAATGCATGTTTACTCAGTAAGTTGATTGAATAATTTGGTTTCTCTGATGTGTTCAGTTGTGTGCTAGGAGATATGAAATCTGCCTGAGCTTCCTGAAACTCGCAGGGAAACAAGGAAGATCTGAAGCATGCTGGAATCCTGGGCACAAGCTGAAGCTTGCTGTCTGTAGGCAGGAAGGGAGAGCAAAGGTAAATCCATCTGCTGTTTGCAGTGTGGGTTCAGGAAAGGTTCTTGCCCTCTTTTTATCATCTGATAAAAGTCAAATGACCCACTCAAATTAATCTCTTGATTAAAGTCAGCACAGGAAGGACTTTACTTGCATCTACAAAATTCCTTCTGAGCATCATTTTAAGATTCATGTTTGATTGATTAGCTGGGAGAAGGGTGTGTGTGTGTGTGTGTGTGTGTGTACACTACAGAATGAATTGTTGTGACCTTTCTCTTTCCCCATTCTCACAATATCTCATGTTATGTCATTAATAACCCTGTATCACCTAGGGTTAATAAATACATGAGTGGTTTTTTTGGAGATAGTCATAACTGATAGTCATCATTACACAGATTACATTCTTACACAGGTTGGAGACAACTTTTTCTTTATTCTAAAGACTGCTATGATCATAGCCACTGTTTGTTGAACTCTTTTTTCCCTACTGGCTCAGGAGTAAATGGACTTGGATGGAACATGTAGTTGTAATAGATGAAGTCACTTAAAGAGGGCAAACAAAATGTTTCTAACAATGTTACAAGTAAGTGAGTTTTAATAGATGCTAATTATGTTTTTTTTTAAGTTCCTTCATTTTTTTATGTTTTTATTAGTGCATTATTGTTATACATAATATTTGAGTTCATTTTGACATAATCATATAAGCATGGATTATACTTCAGTCCCCAATACTTTCCTTTTTTCCTCCCCACCTTCCTCCCCCTTTTTTCCTTCCTCTCCTCTACTGGTCTTTTCACTTATTCATGTTTTTTTTTAATTAGTGCTTTATAGATATATATAAAGGTGAGATTCACTGTGGTATATGCATATATGTACATAGCGTAATTTGGTCAATTTTATTCTACTCTTCCTCTCTTTTTCTATGTCTCCTTCCTCCCCATCAATCTCCTTCAGTTGCTGCACTGATTTCCCTTTTTCAGAAGGACACACTTCCTGCTTAGAGATGATTTAGACACTCCCACAGTTCATTAGCGGCTTCCCATACTTTGGATTTTCTTTATAGTACCTACCTAATAGGGTTGCTTTAAGGGTTAAATGAATTAACATACATGAAGTGCTTCACAGGGATCCTGGCTCATGGTAATTGCTCAGTAAAAGTTAACAAACAAAACTTCTATTCATATTCCATCACCTTAATACTAACTCACCCATTAACCTCACTCCTGCTCCCCAGACCCCACTCGAAACATAGATCCTGTGAATTTTTTTTCTCTCTTTTTGACATTATCATTTGCTTTGCTGGTAATGTTTCACTCTTCCCATGATAATCCAGATGAGGCTGGTTTGGACCCCTCTTCCTTCTTTATCTCATTTATTATCCTCCATTCTCCATACAAGATGATACAGAATTTATTTTTTTTAAAGAGAGAGAGAGAATTTTTTAATATTTATTTTTTAGTTTTTGGCAGACACAACATCTTTGTTTGTATGTCGTGCTGAGGATCGAACCCGGGCTGCACGCATGCCAGATGAGCGTGTTACTGCTTGAGCCACATCCCCAGCCCACAGAATTTCTCTTAGTAAACAGAATCCTATGTGGCTGTGAAAACTTAAAGAAAGCATCCAGAAAAGTAACAATAACTCTTTCTGAGTGATAGAAAAATAATTGTGTTCAATTTGTAACAGCTAACACATATTGAGTGTTTTTTAAAAAACATTTTATTTATATATGACAGCAGAATGCATTACAATTCTTTTTACACATATAGAGCACATTTTTTCATATCTCTGCTTGTATACAAAGTATATTCACATCAATTCATATCTTCATACTTGTACTTTGGATAATAATGATCATAACATTCTACTATCATTTATAACCTGGTGCCCCCTCCCTTCCCCTCTAACCCCTCTGCCCTAGCTAGAGTTTGTCTATTCCTCCCATGCTCCCTCTCCCTATCCCACAATGAATCATTGAGCTAATACATATTGAGCTTTACTGTGTACCAGGCTTTTTTTTTTCTAAGTAACTGACATGTATTATGTCATTTATGTCCTTAAATATTGTTTTCCCAACTTTTCAAAATTTCCACAATGAACATATTACTTCCATAACCAGAAAATTTTATTTTGTATAGATTTTTATACCTATCTATGGACAAAAAATAATCTCTGTTTGGTTGAAAGTTGTTAAGCTGATGAAGATTGTAGGAACTACTGCAGTGAAATTTTGTTTAAAGGGTTGAAGATGGTTTAACCAGAAAGGGAAGCCTGGAGTGAGTCACACATGATAGCTATTTTCATATACTGACAAGATATTGGGAAGAGAAATTGAACTTGATTTCTATGGCCACTTCAATTATCAAAGGTAACTTCTTCATTCCTGGTGCTAACCTTCTACTGTTCTTACTTTCCTGAGATCATCTAGGGCTGTCTTTGGCAAAGAGGAGATGAACTTGATAGCAGGAGATGTTTCTACATGTCTTCAAGAATGAAAACCTTAACTCAGTTATTTGAACTACCACTAGTGGCAATAATAATGATAATAATTTTGAAATAATGCTTATTTGGCTTAGAATGCTTTTCTCTCTGTGTTTTAGTATTTGTGACTGATAACAAAGAAGAGAACTGAACTGAGCTGAAAGTTCTGGAAGGCCTGGATTCCAACTGGGTCTGATTTGCTATGTAGCTTCCTCTCAGGCTTCAGTTATCTTAAATTTGTGCAACAATAGGGGAACTGTTTGGCTAGGAGAAGTCAAGTTGTCTCAGTACTCTGAAGTCCTGCCAACTTGTCTCAAATTCTACTATCAGAGCCTTTGTTTTGAGTTAAGATTGTGTCTACTTGTCTCTTTTAGAATACAGACATCTTTGAAGAGGATCAATTCAAATAGTGTCTTGTCTTTAATATCCTGGTGTGAATGAGCCCATAGTGCAGAGCTAAAAGAAATACCTAATGTTGATGGAACACAGTTCAGGGGAGAACCCTACATGGGCAATGAAGTAGAGGAATCTGCATAATCATTGATCACATCCTTTACTTTAGACAGGTTACTTAAACTATGGGAGCATTTCCTCATCTCTGAAAAAATGGGGCAATTAATATACATGTATAATATCAGTATCTGAGCATTGAAACAGATACTGATGTAAACTAGGCACAACAGTTGACCACCTGAAGGTGGTCACGGAATGACGGTCCCCACCCTTGCTTCCAGGGTAATGGACTTGAAAGAAGGGAATGTAGAGTGCTTTGGAAGATAAACTTTCCTACTTTATAGTTTTGATAAGGGCCAACCTTTAGTTGAGTATCATCTGTTTATCTTAGAAAGAATTATATGCTGGGGATATAAAAACACACAGCACATTAAAACATTTCAAAGTGTGAATTGATCACATGTGTATTAATCAGTTATTCTCTTCTATATAAAGAAACTTCAACATTTTACCACAGAGTTTTGAACTCTTCTTTTTGCCAGTTTATGAGGTCAAGTTGCTATAAAGAAATAATATTCCCTAGGGTCGAAGATCCTGGATTCCATTATTATGGTGAAGAATATCAAGGGGACAGAATGGTTTCTTGTCCAGACTGCACCTATGCACGTTTGCCTTTTCATCTTCCTGAAATGATTTCTGCCTCTGACTATAAAATGTTCACTGTCCTTATGTCTTTTTGCTATGTTACCCATTGATAGGTGTCATCTGTTATAGGTTTTTCTTCCAGTGTTGGGGATGAGGTATAAAAAGTCGAGACTTGGCATGAAAAGGCCAGGATTCCAATCCTGGTGTTGTCACTTCCCAGCTATGTGACTTTGAGCTTCCCACTGACCTAACAGTCATAGGAGCTGGTGTTTGTTGAATGTGGTCCTGTTCCAGACATTTTACTCAGCAAGCTGCATATGTTATCTCAGTTAATCCACACAGCAACTCCTGGGGATGGGTATAATCATCACTATTCACAGGTGAATAAGCTCTGAATCAGGGAGAGTAAGGCACTCAGTGCCAGGTCTGTGAGTTGCAGTTGTCTGCAAATTTGGAAAATAATTCTTGATATCCCCATCTTACAGAGATGTGTTACCTGCTATGAATTTGTGCACTGAAAACTGAAATTCTCTGCACAGATAGTGAAGGTAACTGTTGCAGTAGGGACCTCCCATGAGACCAGTTACAGTTGAGTCTAATACAGCACCATGTCTATGAGGGAAGGGAGGTCTTCTTTATATAAAAGGGATTTAGGTAATATATTAAGAAAGCTGTATTTCCTTGTTCTGTTATTTGGTTTAAATAACTTGTTTCTTTCAATGGTAACTTGTTTATTGTCAGTACCAAGAATGGCTTGAACTAACCTGGGACAAGGCTGATCAGGCCATGGAACTGCATCCAGATAGTAAAGAGGGAAGGTGAGCCTGGTTTGAAGAAGAGAGTTGAGTGCTAGAGGATGTTTCAGTGTAAACAGAGAAGGCTGAAAGTTGAACCCAAGTTTGAGGAAGAGACAGGAATTATGTAGAGAGCAAGAAAGGGAAGTCATCACCAGGGTTTATGTAAAGGTGAGTGACATATTATGAAGTCTGCTCAAGGAGGCTAGAAATATTTCCCAGTGTCTGCTGAGGTCTGTCCACTCATTGGGAAAACTAGGGACCTTCTTCCCTGATTTATTTTTCTTGGATATATGTGCTTTCCATAAAATTTTTAGAAACCACAAAGTTGTAAAAAGAGAAAGTTAATTTGAACAAGTTTTCATGTGATTCTAATGGGCAGCCTGAACATATAACTATTCAAGGAAAACATAATTTCTCTAAGCAGGCCAGTATCCAGTGTTGGATGTGTCCACTTCACAAGTGTAAGCTGATAGACATGTGGAAGTTTGGATTGTGGTGCTTAGAATAATATTGAAAGGGGCATTTCTGATCAGCATCCCTCCTATCTAGCTTACTCAATGGTGACTGACATTTTCCAAAGGAATCAGCAAGGGGTTTGGGGCTGAGTACAGAGTTTAGGGGACAAGGACTACTGATATGTGGGGTTAAGGGGCTGCTCCCAGATAATGGGAGGGCTAATTTCCAATGCTGTCTTAATTGGAACCCAAACATGTAAGCAAAAGCAGTTGGATAGAATGGACCCATTTTTTTTTTTTTTTTTACAAACATCTCCTTTACTCAACACCATAGTAAGACAGCTTTTTAAACTCTGCTTTTTCCCCCCAAAACCAACAGTGTTATGTATACTTCATTTTGTTTGCAAGGAGGTATGAAAACTGCTGAATTTGGAAGATGAAGCTGGCAGTGTTTGCCATGTCAGATAAACAGAACTGAACTCTCAGTCTCCAGGGCAGACTGAAAGGGCTCTGAGTCAAGGTGAGAAGCTGTTTTTTTTTTTTTTTTTTTCTTGTAGCCCTTTCTCATGGTCCAACTGAGTGCTGGAGCCAATGCCCTCAGGAGGCGTGATAGTCAGATTTCCATAACTGTGATGAAATACATGAGAAAGATAACCTCAAAGCAGGAAATACTTATTTTGTCTCATAGTTTCAGAGGTTTCAATCCACAGTCACTTGGCTTAGGCTTCTAGTAAGGCAGACCATTATGATGGGGAGCATGTGGTGGAACAAAGATGTTTACCTCACGGTGTCCAGGAAGCAGAGAGAAGAAGGAACAGGGAAGAGAACCAGGGATAAAATAACAAAATATATTTTTCCTTATAGCTCTAATGACCTTTTTCTTCCAACTGGGCTCCATCTCCTAAAGTTTCTACCACCACCTCCCAATACCATGCACTTATAAATCCATATGAATTCTCATAATCCATTTATGAGGTCAGAGACCTCATGATCCAGTCACCCGCCAAAGGTCTCACCTCTGAATGCTTGTACTGGAACCAAGCCGTTTGCATGTGAGCTTTTGGGGATTTAAGATCCAAACCATAATGTTCTTCCCTCAGCCCCCAAAAGGCTAATGTCTATTTCACAATGCAAAATGCATTCAGTCCATTTCTCAGAGTTCCTATAGTCTAGTACCAACATTGTTCCTAAGGTCTAAGTTCAAAGTCTTCTTTGAGATTCAAGGCAAACTCTTAGCTGTGAAACTTGCTAAAAAATAAAAAAAGTCGCAATGTAGAATGATATGGTAAAAACATTCCATTACAAAAGGAATAATAATAGCAAGCCAACCATTAAATCTTGCAGTAGGGGTTCCTGTGTTTGGGATTGAGACCTCTGATAAACTTCGCGATAGTGGCATGCTTGGTGGCTAGAAAGTTTCTGTGCAGAAGCACAGAATGCCTGGCTGCTAGGAATTTTCTGTATGCAGAATGTCTGGCTGCTGGGAAACTTCTGTGTAAAGACAAGGGATGCCTTGCTGCTGTAATGATGTCCTTCACAAGGAAGCTGTATCATCTAAGGCACACAGCTCCTGGGAATATAGGGACTCTTCTTAGAAAACCACAATGTTTCACTAAACCTAAATCTGTCCACATAACAGTAACTTTATTATAAAATGGACTTTCTTGAGAGCTGCACAAAGCTCCTAACATCCTTCATTGTAACTGTAAAATGCAACTACAAAATAAGCCACTTTACTGATACTCTAAACAATAATGTAGTTATGGTCCTAATGACCAAATGTAACCTACTGGTAAAAATAATCATGGCCGCTTGGACAAGGAGTCACTTCTTTTCCTGCCTCTGCACCTTGTCTCCGTGTCTCAATTATTATTATTCCTTACATCTTACACCAACCAAAACCAAAGTAAAAGGGTAGGGAAATGGAGCTGACCCTCTTTTGTAGCATGATCTTCCCTGCCTTGTTCTCTTGGCTTCTGAAAGGCATAGTTCAAGTGTGTTCATACAATACTGGACACAAATGAACTGCCTTCTTGTGTATACTTCAAACATAGTAATCACCACGCTCTACTATGATAAGTGGTTAGTAAATTTTTCCTTATCAGGAGACTGTAACCTCCCTCAAGACAAAGTCTTATCTCGTTCAACATGTAGCCCAGTATCTGGTGAATGACCTGCAAATATATAGTAGATAAAGCTTTCAGAACAAAATTTATTAAAATGTATTTTTTCAGTCCAAGATTTTGTTTATTAGAATAATTAATGTGGTATCACTTTACAGAGAATTTGGGTTTCACTTACCACCAACAAATTTTTACTTTCCTATCTGGTTCTAATAGTCTGTGACTAAATATAATGCCAGTTAGACAATAAGAAAGAAGAAAACCCTTTTACAGACAGACCTCACTCTGATGTTTTATTTCTTTTTCAAAACATTTCCACCAATTCTATGTGGGCTTTCTCACAAAATATGTCACCTCTCAAGTACAATGAAATCTTTGAAAGTCATCTCCAGCTTCCAAAGTCTAATAAAAATTGCAGTTCTGAACTGACATTTACTAATACAAAGTTAGAATTAATATGAATAAATTAATTAATTAATATAAATTAATTAATGTAAATTAATATAAATTAATTTTAATTTTATTTGTCATAATTAGATTTAAGCATTAAATAATTAGAGGATTGGTTGAGCAAGTTCTTTTATAACTTTAAAAACATCATCTTGATCTATCATTTTTTTCCATTTTTTAATGAGACTTAGAGCATACTATTTGGAACTGTCCCCACAATTTTCATACCTGAAAAAGAGGGCCTATGTCCACATCAAAACCAAGATCAGCAAATCCTGTAGCAATAACTTTTGCTCCTCTGTATGACCATATTGTCCCATTTTTGCTACAAGACGACAAGGTCTGCGACCTTCCTGTTCCATGAATTTACTAATTCTAAGGAACATTTTAGAAGACAACAACAGTTAAGTATAATCGCCCAAAGATGGGATATAAAAACTTCAATTTATTCACAGTAAATATTCATAAACCCTTGATCTGTTCACTTGCATTTTTTAATATTTTATTTTACATTGAGATGGGCATTAAAACCTGAATATATTTATTATCTCCTCCTTAGAGGAAAGTGAAAGATGGCCTAGCCTCTAAGCCCACTACCCAGAGAATATCACAGTGAAGCAAAATGGAAAAATGTCAACTTTCCACTTTTTCAGCAGAAATAGTTATATATACACTAACAAGTACCTTCAGATTCCTTTACAGAATATGTGACCCACTAATTGTTTTAAATTTTCTCTATCTCGCATACCTTTCACAAGTGTGAACACTCCCAAGATGACTGCAATGTAATTACTTATAATAATGTTTCATCAGAGCAGATTATGCTAAGTGAAGCTAGCCAATCCCTAAAAAACAAATGCCAAATGTCTTCTTTGATATAAGGAGAGTAACTAAGAACAGAGTAGGGACAAAGAGCATGAGAAGAAGATTAACATTAAACAGGGATGAGAGGTGGGAGGGAAAGGGAGAGAGAAGGGAAATTGCATGGAAATGGAAGGAGACCCTCAGGGTTATACAAAATTACATACAAGAGGAAGTGAGGGGAAAGGGAAAAATAATACAAGGGGGAGAAATGAATGACAGTAGAGGGGGTAGAGAGAGAAGAGGGGAGGGGAGGGGGGATAGTAGAGGATAGGAAAGGCAGCAGAACACAACAGACACTAGTATGGCAATATGTAAATCAATGGATGTGTAACTGATGTGATTCTGCAATCTGTATATGGGGTAAAAATGGGAGTTCATAACCCACTTGAATCAAAGTGTGAAATATGATATATCAAGAACTATGTAATGTTTTGAACAACCAACAATAAAAAATTAAAAAAAAATGATTGCTTGGGCAACATGATAAATTTACACCAAACATGAAGAAAACATTACATTTGTTTTGTTGAAAGTAAAATATTTTCCTTTTGATGACTTTAATACTGGTTGTTTTGATACCTATTATTTAAAAATTAACACAAAGTTTTTAGTGGGATGTTTGTTACAAGGGTTAAGAGCACCAACGATCAAAAAGCCAGTTTTTATACTTGAGTAATATAATCACATTATTCTACATTTATATATCATTCTCTGCCAGTGTTACTTCTTGTCAGTTCAGGGAAGACTGATGTTAATTTATGCATAGATATTAACCAGATGTTTACTTTCATACTGAAAAATCAAGATTTTATTATTTTATTCTAGCAACTGAACAATGTAAATAAACTTAAGAAAACATGCAAAAGCCTACCACAGTAAATAGACTGAAAGGTAAATACCCAGAGGATATGAAATAATATTAGCGCTAGTGACACAAACATCTGTGGATCAGATATAGTAAATATAATTTTCAGAGAATGAGTGCTAGACTACAGTACTATAGTACCATGTTATTTGTTTTTCATTTCCTTTGGTCTTCATTTATGCTATCTTCCCCTCCAAGTCTTAGCCCATCAATATTAATTAAAGGTTTTTCAAAATCATGGTGTATATCTCTTTTCTTTATACAACTTCATCTTACCTAATTCCTTTTATATAATCTTCATAAAATTATGGTTTACTTTCAAAAACTTAGCACTTTATTCTGACTTACTGATCTTTTTGACCATGGAAGTTGAAAAACATCCATTTCTTTCAGCATAATCTCTAACCACAAAATAATAAAATGAATAGAATCTTTATGGAGATTATCAGTGTCTCATCAAAAAAAATTAAAAAGTCAAGATTAGGAGTTATGTCTAATCAGAAACACTATGTCTCACATTAAAATCTCACCCTAATTATAGTCTTTATAGAATTTATTGCTCTCTTCTACATTACTAAACCCTTCATACTGGTGGATGGGCTAGGGAATGAAAACATACATGGTAGGATATGGTCCATGTGTGAATGGCCTCACTCCTGGGACTTCCTCAGGTTAAGTCCTTAGTATCCTCTACACAAGGGCTTTATAGAGATCCCTTCCAGGTTGTGCCGTTAAGTCTTCTGGGGATTTGCCTTTAAGCTGCTTTTTGGTCAAGATAGCTCATTCTGGGTGAAGGGGTTGTTGCTGTGTAGACATCATAGTCATATGAGCTGGGAGAGAGATGAGTTTTTTTTTTTTTTTTTTTTTTTTAACTGCTACAGGTAATGGGGTGAAAGTGAAAAAGATGTTTCTTTGCCCTCAACATAGTGGAGCATGGAAATATTCAATAGGCATAAGAACTGACCCTGAAAATAAACAACAGTGTGTATACATTTAGCATATAGAGGAAAAACAGGAGCTACTGGTGAGAAGGAAATAAGAAGTGGGTACAGTGGCTGGTGCCTGTAGTCCTACTACTCAGGAAGCTGAGGCAGGAGGAGCCTGTGTCCAGGACTTTGAGAGCAGACTATGCAACATTTCAAGATCTCATCTCAAAAATGAAAGAAAAAGAAAAGGTATAAAGTAAAGGTATAAAAACACAAAGAAAAAGAAAAGGTATAAAGAAAAGGTTTTTCCCCCCCTTTCCTGCTTTCTATATATGATATAACATTGGTCCCTCTTCTTCACAATTGCTATTGTTCTAGCTACAGTCTTCTGCCTCCTCAGCCCCTTAATTGGTTTTAATGCCCAGACCTAGCACCATCTAATCCATTTACACGTTGAACTCAGAGCAAATCTGTTACACTCCCCACAATTTTTTTTCAAAGGTTCTGCATCATATGGAGGATACAGTATACCCTCTTAATTATGTTTTTCATTTAAAAAGGCTTTATTTAATATTTAGTGTATGAAAGGCATTACTGTAGCTGGTGGAGAAAAAAAGTGGTAAAAAGACAAACAGGCATCCATGACCTTCATAAGCCAGTCTCGCCTTACCTTTCAAATTCACATCAACCTTTGTCCTCTACACATTCTATGTTCTTGAAATACTGGATTACCTAAAGTTCACTGCACTGCCAAAGATTATGAATTTGCTCTTACTTTCTTTCAGCCTAGAATGTTGTAGTATTTTTTGGCTAATTAAGCTAAGGCATTATCTGCAATATGCAGTTTCTATGTGCCAGACACGCAGAAGGCTCTAAGGACTTCACAGAGAGAAGGAACTTTAATCCTAAAAATAACACCAAGAGGTAGGTAGTAATATTATCCTCATCTTATAGATTTGAATGTATATAGCCTACTTTCAAAGACTAAAATGTTTACAGACTCTCTGAACCTAGGAATTGAAATAAACAGCCTCATCAGTGATCCACCTCTTCTAGTTTATAAACTGTTCCAACATTAACTCTGTATATTCCTAATAATTAGCACAGTCTTAGATTGAGCCCAATTTCATCAGTTTACAGATGCGTAAATGGAGGTTCAGAGAAATGAAGAAATAAAGTGACTTGATTAAAATCCCACATAAGAAAACAGTAAATTCTTTGCCTGAATTACTAAATATATATTCAGCCTTAATATATAGAGCTTATCATTTAAAAATATTTTATATGTAAATTTCATTAATATATTTATCACATCATGTTGTTTTATTATAATAAATTCATAAGTGAGTTTAAAAGTTCTATTCTCCATACCATTTCTTACTTTTCAATTTACAATGGGGTCTTAAAATAAGAAACAAATCCCTGGTGGAAGTATTAACTGTAAGTAAATGACAGAATTTTATGTAGTTATTTAAATATATTTAAGAAATGTCAGAAGTCACAAGAGTAGTTATTTATGGTAGCTAGTACAGAATGGGAGTTAGAGGCAACCCTTTGTGATAGTCTTAATCCGAATGCCAATTACATAGTTTATTACTGTTGAAAAAAATACATCAAACTTTGCAACTATGATGTATGTGCTTTCTGTAAGTATATAAACATAAATAAAAAGTTAAAATGAGGTTATACCTAGTTTCTTTTGAAAAAAAAAGGAGACAGGCTCAGAAATCATTAGATAAAAGAACTAGGGCATATCCTTGTATATGCAATACACTCAAATAGGTAAAAAGTCCTTAGAACAAAGTCTAAACAGAAGTACAATAAAAATCAACTCCCATAAGTTTTAAAAGTATTATGATTTTATTCTATTAAACCTGGGGTTCTTGTCATCCATCTTTTCCCAAGCTACCCAGTATTTACTAGCTTAAAATGTTAAAAAGA
Source organism: Marmota flaviventris (assembly GCF_047511675.1). Classification (NCBI taxonomy): domain Eukaryota; kingdom Metazoa; phylum Chordata; class Mammalia; order Rodentia; family Sciuridae; genus Marmota; species Marmota flaviventris. The sequence goes on from NC_092503.1 coordinate 104,791,293, forward strand.
AAAACAAAGAAGCTACAACTGAATCATTTCTGTAGCAATAATATAAAAGGTAATTTGATAACTAAAATTTGAGACTAAATTAATGAGTTAAATTTTACACAAAATACTCTGAACCCTTCCTCAACCTGAATAAATGACAAAAGAGAGCCCTGTATAACAGGGACTTCCTAAAAATTAAATGGCAAATCATGAAATTTGGAAACAGTGGTTTTTAAAACAAGAACACAATCACTTGATGACAATAGGATGTCTGGATTTTCTTCAAAGATTTGTCAGAAAAGGCTTCAAGCATTCAGAGAAGCAACATGCAAAACAAATATGTTATGATGATTAGAACAGGTTAAATATTAGTGATAAATTACACACTCTTGTGGTAGAGATTTTCTCAGAGCACAGAAAAGATAACATGCTGGCCATCTGTATCAATGTGAACTTGTCAGCTCAGTTGCAACATTGTTGCTACTTTGTAGTACAGAAATAGAATGCCTAATCAGAAATATGTATTACCTCAGAGGGGGAACAAAAGTTTATAAGGCTATGCATGCCCCCTGTAGGTTAGGTACACAGCCTTTGGATGATAACCCACTGAGCCAGTGCTGGCATTAAACACTTTTGCTTCCTGCTAGTAGCCCTGGTGTCTCCTGTCTCTATCCGAGGATCCCACAACATTTCTTGGGGGCTCATGTCCGGGATTCAGAGAGAGTGATTTTTGCCTTCCTTGTGGCCATGGTGTGGGCTCTAGGACTTTGGATGAGGTGTCTTGGCCTGATGCCAACAGTCTGATCAATCTGTATGAGACAAGCCATCATCATGGCCTAGGGTAAGAATCCTGGGAACACAAAGGAACCTGGTAGGACCCAGGAACCAGTGCAGGGAGCAATGCCCATGGGATAGGTAGGAACTTGGCTCAAGAGGGATACCTGCCCTCAAGTGGTAGAAGGGGTGACTGAACACCTCACAGGGTTGCTGGTTATAGTCTTGATAGCATGAGACAAAACCACAACTCTTAAGATATTGGGCCAGTGATTCTGTAAATGGTGACTGAATGAGATGGACTGAGCCCAAAGCAAGTGTGGAGTCCTGATCTGCAGTTCTGTGCTGATACTTAAGCAGTTTCAGGCATGCCATGTTCTCTGCAAGGTCTACAGGTCTGGTCCAGGTGGAGGGTTTATACTCATTTGCCAATGCTAAGAGGCCCCTGAAATATCTCCAGCTGGAGACTGGACAAAGCATTGCTCACTGCCTCCTTCCCTTTTTGTGTGTGATTGTCATCTTTTAGGGGGAGGAAATGGGTGGTAAACAAAGTAAGCTCACCCCCTAGAGTGTATGGTAATGAGGCCCATTCTATCTGGGGATTCCAGGCCTTATGTCTCAGTGTATCCCCTGCTGCCACCTGCACCTGCAATCGAATCCCCACAAGAGGGCGCTTGGACCCCAGAAACTGTTCCTTGCAGGACGCTTCCAGAAATGCCCCTGCTGTAGCCATCCTGGAGCCACCTGTTTTAACACTCCCCCACAGCCCCCATACTCGGGCCAGGAACACCTGGAGAATTTTACTAGCAGCCCCCTTCCTAATAGACACCAGGGTGCTCTACAGATGCCAGGAGAGAAACTCAAGGGCCCATCTGCTATAACCAAGATGTCCAAGTGCAAGAACGACAATGCACCTTCATGTATCAACCTTTACTAACACTGGTCTTCTAAATTAGAAAAATTACAACCCTTTTTCATATCAGTTTATGATAGATTTAATACATTCCATCATTCAGATCCACAAGTCCACATGCACTGCTTGTTGCAAGCTTCTCCTAACTTTGTTTAACACCGAAGAATGCTGCTGAATCAACCAGGCTGCATTAAAATGGCTAGAGGAGCATGCCCCAGAAGAAACAGATAATGTCCAGGATTACACCCAGGGCCAATTCCTGGAGAATGACACTCCACTGGGACCTCAATACTGGCTGGGGATTCCAGATACTTCAGCATTACCAATAGGCCCTTCTAGGTGGTATGTAGAAAGGAGGGAAGATAGCCATGAACATGAGCAAGACCTCAGAAGTGATCTAGGGACCTCAAGAGAGCCCAAGGCAATTGTATGAGAGGCTATGTGAGGCATTCCATCTTTAAACCTCCTTTGACCCCAAAGCAACTGAGAATCAAAGGATGATTAATGCAGCCTTTGTTGGGTGGGCCCAGAGAGATATCAGATACAAATTATAGAAGTTAGAAGCCTCCTGGGATGAAAGTCAGGTAATTGCTAGAGGTTGCAATGAAAATATTTATCAATTTGGACCAAGAGGCCCAATGAGAAGCTGACCAAAAAATGAAGAATAAGGTAGAATAAATTGCAGCCAATTTATTCTAGTAGTGTCCTAATAGAACAACTAGGACACTCTCTGAGAAATGCCCCATTGGTACACAGCCAAAGCCAAAAGAGAATTCAACAAGATGGACCACCTCACCCAGAGATGAGACTGGAACAAAACCACTGTGCTCATTGCTGTTGGAAAGGTCACTAGAAAAATGAGTGCCCCAATGGTTGGGAAGTTATTGCCTGATCCCAAGATGAAGGATATTACAACATCCATGATGACTATATGAAGCACCTGAGGATGATTTTGTTGTATTGACCACCATGGGAAACTGGAAGATAGACAGACTGGGCTCCATTTTGTTAGGCCCCTAGAATCTTATGGTCTGAATGACTTTGGGCGCCTGATATATGGACTTCACTGTTGACACCAGGGTAGAATATTCCATGGTGACTCAACCTATGGGTCCCCTCTCACAGAGACAAACCACTATTGTGGGGGCCACAGGTAATCAAGCTTGCCTCCCCTTCTTACTGCCTTAACAGTGCAATTTAGGTGATCATGAAATTGTTTATAAATTCTTGTACCTCCCTGACTGTCCAGTGGCTCTGATGGTCGAAACCTGTTGGGAAAACTTCAGGACCAAATAACTTTCAACTCTCATGGCCAAGCTGCCCTGACCCTAGGCCTCCAGAGATCAAAATCCTGACTCTTGCAGTTCCCCAAGGAGAAGAGTGGCACCTCTACAGTCTCATAGAAAGACCACAATAGGGACATGAACTCCCTTCAAGATGCCTGGGGTGTGGGCTGGATAATCCTCCTAGGTTGGCTTGAAACATATCCCCTGTAGTAACAGAATTAAAACGAGAAGCTGAGCCTTCCCATCAAACACAATATTTCATTTATCACAAGGTGCAAATTGGAATCCAAAGATGCCTAGAGAGACTTCTAAAGTATGGAATTTTTTGACTCTGCAAGTCCTGGAACACATCTCTCCTGCCAGTCCAAAAGCCAGGAACAGATGACTATCAGCCAGTTCAAGATTTGTGAGAAGTAAACCAGGCTACTGTCACCCTACACCCACTTGTCCCTCATCCTTATTCTCTCTTGGGTCTTTTCTCCACAAAAGCTGCTTTTTTTTTTTTTCTTTTTTAACATGTCTGGACTGTTAAACCACGACACAAAGAAAAGACCACTGACTCCAATTTTAAATCAAATTAAAGCAAGCTTATATTGTGTACAAGAGAGAGCTGGCCAGTGACTGCCTCATTCCAAAATGTAGGGCCTGAGGACAGCAGCCACTCTCCAGGAAGAAAGGTTTTTATAGCACAAAAAGTTATAAAGGGGGATGTCTTAGGAACTTACAGCTAACAGGGTTCTGGAAAGCATAATACAAAGGCAGATAGCAGATTAATTATCTACATTAACATGCTTAACATTTCAAAGTAGGGAGTAAATTGAGATTCCAACATCAGAATTTATGACGTGTCACTGAGGGTTTAGGGAGGGTTGTAATCTGGTCAGGGAGAGCCAGGCTGGGTAAGTTCAGAGCACCAGCAGGAATTCCAAACAAGTTTCACAGTATGGTCAAGCCAAATAGAAATCTTAGTATTTTATAGTAAAACAGAAATGAACTTTTCATGATTTTGTGACAATACCTGACTTCTCTATTTTAGCAAAACCCCCTATGAGGCCACAAAGAGTATGTGTTGCGGGGGGCTGATAAGAGCACAATAAAGGGGAGATGTAGGCACAACAAAGGAAATTAAGCAGGTCCTCACTAATATGCCTCATTTGAGACTCCCAGACTTGTCCAAGCCTTTCTTTCTATACATACACGAGCGCCTCTCCAAACAGCTTGACTCTGTTGCCCAAGGCTGGCCATCCTGCCTATGGGCACTTGCAGCTATATCCTGCTTAGTTTCAGAGGCTGACAAACTAACTATGGGACAAAAATTAACAGTCTGGATGACACATTCAGTACTAACATTAATGGAGTATAAGGAGCAATATTGGCTGACTAACACCAAGATGGTCAAATATCAAGGGATGCTATGCAAAAATCCATGCATCTACCTGGAGGTAGTGAAGACTACCCCACCACCCTGCTACCCATCTGGCCAGGACAGCCAGATCATGTCTGTATTGAAGTCATGGACAATGTATTTTCCAGCCAATGAAACTTACTTAACAGACCAGCTCTCAAAAATCCTAATACTGGGTATTTCACCAACGATAGCAGTTTTTTGAAAGAGGGAGAACACTTTGCTGGATATACTTTGATGACCCTAAATTCTAACATCGAGGCAAAACCTCTGCCAAAATAAACTTCATCACAAAAGGCCAAACTTATTGTGCTGACCCGATAAGCTGGCAGCAGAAATATGTGTTAATATGTACACTGACTCTAAATATGTTTTCACCAATCTTCATGTAAATGGGGCTTTATATAAAGGGCCTAATCAACTCATGAGGGAAAGATATAAAGTATGGCAAAGAAATCCTTAACCTCTTAGATGCTGTGTGGGCCCCTAAGAAGGTGGCAGTCATGCATTGTTGGTGACATCAAAAGGGAAATGCCACAGTTGCTAAGAGAATCCATAAGGCAGACTGAGCTTGCACTCAGAACCAGTGGTTCTGACTGGTGCCCTATTCCCTACTACACTGGTGGAGTGGGACCCTAACTATTCACAACATGAGAACACTTGGTTTAAGACTGAAAATGGGAATTATCTCCCAGATGGATGGTGGAAATTTGAAGATGGCTAATGTAATGTTTATTCTAAATTTTCAACTGGATTACATTAAGAGATGTCTAAGATTAAGAGGCTTCTGGTGTGTCAATGAAGGTGTGTCTAGGAATGATTGGCATGTGGGATAGTGAACTAAAGTGGGGACTCTCCCTCTGTGAGGGCAGCACTGTCCAGTAGGCTGGAGACTTGGATGGAATAAAAGTTGGAAGAACACGGAAGCAGCAGCAGATGCAAGCTCCATTGTCCTTGAATGAGTTCTTGATTGCTGCTGCAATTGCCTGAGGACGTCTGACTCTAGCTCCTTCACTTTTTCAAAGTGGACTCTGTCAGTGATTATTCAGGGAATTTCTGAGCCTTCAGTCTAGGATTGGGGTGGCATCATTGATCCCTCTTGTTCTGAGGATTCAGCATCTTGGGACTGTACAGCTATGGTTCCTCCAGATAGCCATTGTGGGACTATTCATCTTCTCTTTGTGTAAGCCAATCTAATGAATCCCCTTTCTATAATCTCTTTCTCTCTCTCTCTCTCTCTCTCTCTCTCTCTCTCTCTCTCTCTCTCACACACACACACACACACACACACACACACACACATCCTATTGGTCCTATTCCTCTAGAAAACCCTAATACAGCTGAATAGCAATTCCTGAGGCCCTTGCCCCAGCCTTTGTCAAGCAGTTCTGCTGGGGCACCCATGCTGGCTGGACGGCTCTTGAGGCCACACTGAGCTGACATTTTTATGTTCTCTGGCATGTCAGCATATCCCAAGTGTTGTGTGAACAATGTGAGACATGTGCTTGAAATAACACACACCAGGGACTTCAAGTCTTCCCTGGGATGCAAAGTGTTGGAGGGAGCGTATTTGAAAATTTAGTTGTGGATTTCGCTGAGCTTCTGCAGGTCCAAGGCTACATTTATGTTTATTTTTGTATGCACCTTTTCAGGTTGGGTAGAAGCCTTCCCTACTCACACACACAAAAAGCATTGGAAGTCTAGCTGCTCTTAAAGGAAATCATTTCTCAGTTTGAAATCCCAATCACCTTGGGATGAGATAAGGGACTGACATTCATGGCTGAGGTGGTGCAATTCATGACAAAGGAGTTAAAGATTATCTGAAAGTTACATGCTGTATACCATCCCCAGAGCTCCAGGAAGGTGGAAGCAATGAATTGAACTACAAACTACAACTAAGCAAACTGTGTTAGAAAACCCATCAACATTGGGATCAAGTGTTTCCAATTGCTCTGTTGAGAATTATGTTGAACCCTGCTAGGAAAACAGGTTTCAAATCCTTATGAAATTCTTTACGTGTGCCTTCCTCCCATTATAAGGGGTATATGAAGAGATCTAAAAGAACTGGGCAATATTACCTTGAGGCAGCAAATGTAGGCCCTTGGCTTAATCCTGATCACTATACATTGTTGGGTTAGGGAATCACTACTGGTAAGCCTGACCACAGATGCAGATCCATTTAAAGAAGAGGATTCTGTGTGAGTAAAAGAATGGAATGTTCAATCCCTAAAACATCATTGGAAGTGTCCATTCACTATTATTTTATCCACCTCTACTGCAGTGAAGGTGGCCAAAGTGTTCCCTTGAATTCAGCACAGCAGAGTGAAACTAACCTCTTAGGATCGGGAGTGCATTCCCAATCCAGTGGCACTGTGCAAATTGACCTTCAGAAACAAGCAAGCTGCACCCTGAGAGGCCCCTGAGGACAACAGCCCTGATTTAGTCACTCTGAAAGCTGACTAATCTATGCATGGCAGAAACTTGAGGAATAGACTGCCAGCTGGGATAAACAAACTATTCTTATTTTCTGTATTGCTGTGATGCTTTGGCACCTCCACCCTTTATCCTCTCTGCTGCCACAGTCTTAGCTTTAGTTTTTGCTGTAGGATTAACAGCAACTGCTCCAGCTGATTGGCATTTAGTTGAAAAGCTTTTGTTTACAGTCTTTTGCCTCTTTTTGGTAGGATGTTTTATTGTTATTGGCTGTGTCTGATCTGGCTCTCACTTACAGACCTAAATCCCTCCCCTTCTGACCCATGTCTTTACAGGACCCAATCAGGCCAGGAAATCACAATTCCACTTTATCATACCCATTTCTCCTGCCAAGGAATAATCTCAGGGACCTGCAAACAAATAAGACTACCTATTCTATCTGTCAACAGGGGAACAATATATTTGTTTCAACACATAGTACTCCCCAGTTGAAAAGTGGCTAGAAATCTGAAGCAGTGACAGTTTGTATAAAATAATTAGTTGGACTCAGATCACTTATTCAAAGCAGCCAATGTCAGTCATCTAATGGGGCTAAATTTTGGCAGCCAAGAATCCCCTCCTCCTATGGAGGGCTATCTTGGGAATGGAAGTACAGAATCAATGAAAAATACATGTGTCAGCAGCCCTCAACTGGATAAGAATGTACTAGTAGCAATCATTACTGTCCACCACATGGCAAGGGGAAAACAAAATGGTACTCTTCCAAAATGGTGTTGACACCTCCATTAACAGGGCTTATAATCCTGTTAATTTTACTATCTTTAACCTGGAAGAGTCAAGATGGGGAAAGTGCCACAAAATTGATGTACCTATATCTGGGTAAGGCATGGACTCCTGCATCCAAATACACACAAAAAGAGTTATAATTCCACTTAAATCTTCTTCTTACCAAGTCTTTCATTCCTTTTATGAGGAAATGGAGAAAAGTCCGCCTCTGCCATAACCAAAAACCTGTTCCCATTTTTGGCAGAGACTATAGGTTAGTTCCTAAACATCTTTTCTTGCTATGTACGTGGAGGAACTAATATAACTAATATAAGGAAATCAATAGCCAAGGGAAGCCAGAGTTACACTCTTATGAGCCCTATTGTGAAACAACATCTCCTCATCCAGCTACTGGTGTTTGGCTCCTCAAGACCTCATTTATTGAAAAAATATTGTCTAACATGAGAGAGAACAGCTTAATGTCTCTGTTAGAACTTTATCATGTTTGGGCCCAAAATTCTATAATGTATAAATTCTATAAATTCATAAAAACCAGTGGTGAGAATCTTTAAATTATAGCCAATCCCCACCCCTTGTCAAAGTTCCCTAAGTTCAAACAGGCTTGGGACAATGCTGCTGCAGAGATCAAATGGCAAGGTCCAATGGGACTATACTGGATATGTGGAGGAGATGCTTAGGCAAAACTGTGCTGATTCTGGTCCAGAGCCTGTGTATTAAGGACAATGCATCCCTCCTTTTTCCTTTTCCTGTTAGCCAGTGGGGAACAATTGGGGGTTCCAATATATAGGGACCAAGGTGCCTCAAAAGAGTGGGGAGCCTTACAAATGGAGACTGGTAAGATGATGAATGACCCCCTGAGTCAATAATTCACTCTTATGGTCCAGCACCTGGGCAGAGGATAGATCCTGGAGGTATAAAATTCCCATCTACACGATAAATCACACCATCAGGCTACAGCTGTTGAAATTATAACTAATGAAACTGCAAAAGCCCTCAATTTGTTGGCCCAAGTAAGTATTCATATGTTCAATGCTATTTACCAGAACTGCTTAGCCTTAGACAATTTATTTGCTTGGTGTGGGGAAGTCTGTGGAAAATTTAACCTGAATAACTGTTGATTACAAATACATGACTTAGGCAAGGTTATAGAAGAAATCACTGGTAGGAAGAGACAGCTCCCATATTCTAGACTAAACCTGGAAAGGCTGGATCCTCAGAGGATTATTTGAGAATGGTTTTCAACTTCAGGTGATTAAAGAGTCTCATAAGCATTATGATTTTTGTGTTAGGGATCTGTCTTCTCCTGCCTTGCCTGTTACACTGGGTTATAAGATCTATTTCTCTGGTTAAAAGAAAAATGGCTGCTTATATCATGATGTTATGGAAATAAAAGCCATTAAATCAGGATGCTGCTTTTTTGACTCTGAAAGGATCCCAGAATGGAATGCGGGAATGTGGTAGCAATTTTCTCAGAGCACAGAAAAAGATAACATGACACCATCTCTATCAAGGTGAGCCTTCCACAGCTCAGTTGCAACACTGTTGCTACTCTATTATAGAAACAGAATGCTTAACCAGAAATGTGTATTTCCTCAAATGGGAAACCAAAAGTATATAAGGCTATACCACACCCCTGCAGTAGGGGCTCAGCCTTTGGATGATAACCAGCTGAGCCAGTGCTAGCTATAAATAAACACTGCCTCCTGCTGATAGCCTTGGAGTCCATAGTCTCTGCCAAGTCTCCCACAACACTCTCACCTTCAGAAAATATCCCTAGGAAAAAAATTTAGTTTGACTGTTTATGTGAGTACTTGAAGAAAGTTTAGCCACTTCCCATGTTCAGGCATTCTGGATTAGAGATGCAAGTTGATGTTAACAATAAAGGGCATGCAAATTAATTTTAGAATTAATTTCCTTAATAACATTAAAGAAATCATTAAATACAAATCATACTGGGAGAAAATCAAATGACTTAAAATTTACGTTTCAAGCTTCTGAAAGACCTCTCTTTCTAGCGAAAACGGAGAACAAGTTAGGACTTTACACTTCAATGCCAATTTAGACCTGTCTTTCCCATTCCCTCTTACTCACTCCTAACATACCTACGTTTTCTCTCATTGCCTTTTTGGAAAAAAACATAATAACATGAGCCTGAGGTTAGAAGGGAGGCAGCCATGCAGCCAGGGCATCTCTCTGAAATCATGGGAGAATGAGCTCTGCCTACTGGGTGCTCGTATGGCCACAGCAAAAAGGGACATTGTCCTTGACCTGAAGAACAACTTTGCATAGGTGCCTCTAAATTCCCAAGGACCTGGTCGAAAATAAGAATTCAGTCTAGGCAAGCATCTAATCCTAAAGTGAAGGTCGAGGAAAGTGAGATCCTTTCTAGTAGAAAAGTAAAGAAGAAAGAAAGTACAGAGTAGGGGAGAAAAGAGGGCGAGATAGAGCAGAGAGGAACCAGAAAAACAAAAATGTTAAGTATCTGAAAGCCCGAAGGGCTCCCTGGTGGAGAATGCAACTCACTCTAGGGTGTTACAGAGTGCACTATGGAAGAAGGCGGCAGAACCCGCGAAAACAGCCTCCGCCCCGACTTGCCAAGACATCAACACACCTGAAGTCCCGGCAACTGTACAAGCGCGAACGCCTGCTAGGCCAATCAGGGAGTCGAGACTGAAACCGCCTTCTGTCAGGCCAATCAAATCACGCAATCTGAGGGCGCGCTTCTGATGACGTCAGGAGCAGGCCTGGACGCCCGCCTCCTACTGCAAGCATTTCCGCTTTCTTCTCAGGTTTTTCCGGGTCTCAGGTTCTTGATTGTTTGGGCGCGAAGTAGTCTGAGCGCTAATCTCTGAGAGACTAAAGAAGAGTCAGTAGTGAGTCGTGAATCCAGGGTAAGAGATGAGTTTCGTAGCCAACGCGTTTGTAGCAAACTCCGAGATTTGTATTGACGAGAGCGAGTTGGTTTTTCAAAGGGAAATGTCCGATGTCCCAAAAAGTCTGCAACTTGGAGGCCGAAGGCTGAGTATTTGTTTTCTCCAGGGCGCGAAGCTGCGCACCGTCCTCACTGTGGTCGTCCTCCTTGGCCTCATTCCTGAAGCTCTCCGCAGTCGGTGGTGGGCGAAATGCAGCTTTAGAGAGTAGTGTCCGTGTTTCTTTAGGGGTCGTGCACCCTCTTGTGCCCTCTGGGTTGAGCCCCTTAATTTCCAGGAGCTTCAGGAAGGTGATGGGGAAACCAGACAACGTGGGATGCCTCCCACTTTGGTGTACCGTCCAACCGTCCCCTAGGTCCTTGTTTCTTTCCACTCCTACCTTACACTGTGAAAGCCTCGCTGAAGGTTTCCTGCCGTCTACACCAGTTTCATTCCCTCTGACCTGCCATTGCTTTTGCCGATTTCTCTTAAAAACTTAATTTTCTAATCAGTGACAACGGATATTTTTGTAAAATATAATTATGATTATTACCAAACCTGTAGACTGTACATCATCAACAGTGGACTCCAATCTGAACTTTTGGGTGTTATGTCATTGTAGGTGCATCAGTTGTAGCAATTGTACTTCTTTGATGTTGGATATGGGTGGGGGAGGTTGGAATGGGTGAGTGTAAGTAAGGCGTGTCTGAGAACTTCTTATACTTACTGCTCAGTTTCACTGTAAAAAGTATAATTGGTCTGAAAAATAAAGTCTGTCTTTAAAATATTAAAACAAAAATGAGATTAAAAAGATAGGGCCAGTTATTTTATGATTAGACTTGACATAAAATTTCCTTGTCATATTGCTATGGAAACTTTTATTCTCAATTTTTTATGGTTTTTGTTAATGCATTATAATTTAAACACAGTAGTGTGATTCATGATGACATGTAAATGCACATAATATAATTTGATCAGTCTTATTCCCTATTACTTCCCTTTTCCCTTTCCTTAATCCTCCTCTTCCATTAGTTTTCTTCTTTCCCTCCCCTTCCTTCCCTTCTTTCCCTTCCTTCTTTCCTTTCCTTCCCTGCTTCCTTCCTTTCCTTCCTACCTTCCCTCCCTCCTTTCTTCCTGCCTTCCCTTCTTCCCTCTTTTCTTCCTTCTTTTCCTCCTTTCTCTTTTGTACTGGGAATTTAACCCAGGGTTAACCCACCTCAGGGGTGCTTTATCACTGAGTCCCATCCCAAACCCTTTTTATGTTTTGTATTTTGAGACAGGATGACACTACATTGCTTACAGCCCTGCTAAGTAGCTGAGGCCTCAAACATGAACAATTTTCCTGCTTTAGCCTGCTAAGTCAGTGCAGTTACACACTGCTATATTTTCTTAAATTAGTGCATTATATTATACATAAAAGTTAGATTCACTGTGGTATATTCTTCTATGGACATAGCATAATTTGCTCAGTTTCATTCCACAGTATCTCCTCTTGCTCTCCCCTCCTCCTTCCCTTTCAATCCTCTTCCTTACTCTATTGGTCTCCCTTCTACTTTCATGAAATCCTTTTTTATTCCTTTTTTTTTTTCTCTTTAGTTTTGATTGTAAGAGAAGACATTCAATCTCTTGACTTTCTGAATCTGGCTTATTTCACTTAGCATGATATTCTCCAGTTCTATCCAGAAGAGTAAAATTCTGTTATGTGTTTATACCACATTTTCGTTGTTCATTCATCTGTTGATAGACACTTAGGCTGGTTCCATAAATTGGCTATTGTGAATTGTGCTGCTATAAACTTTGGAATGCATGTTATCACTATAATATGCTGATTTTTTTCTTTGGGATAAATATCTGGGAGTGGGATAACTGTGTCATATGGTGGTTCCATTCGTACTCATTTGAGGATTCTCCATACTAATTTCCATAGTGGATGAATCAATTTGCAGTTCCACTAACAATTTATTTGTGTACTCTCTTACCTACATTCTTAGGAGCATTTATTATTTGTATTCTTGATGTTTGCCATTCTGTATTAGGTGAAACAAAATCTCAGTATAGTTTTGGGTTTCATTTTCTTGATTGCTAAAGGTGTTGAACTTTTTTTTAGCTATTTGTTGGCCATTTGTATTTCTTCCTTTGAGTCTGTTATCATTTGTTAATTAAATTAGGTTATTTGATATTTTTGTGTTGGGTTTAGTTCTTTACATATTCTGCATATTAATCTGTCAGAAGAGGAGCTGGCAAAGATTTTCTTCTATTCATAGGCTCTCTCTTTGCTCTCTTGTTTTCGTTGCTGTGCAAAAGCCTTCCAACTTAATGTTGTCCCACTTGGTTTTATTTCTTGAGCTTTAGATATCTATTTAAGGAAGCTGATAATTGTGTAAATATTTTTGCATATTGACCTTATTTATTTATTTGGTAGTAGTTGGCAGTGTTTCTGATAGAATTTTTAGGTCTTTGACCCACTTGAGTTAATATTTGTGCAAGTTGAGAAAGAAGAATCTGGTTTCTTTCTCTGTGTATGGATATTCAATTTTCCCAGCAATATTTGTTTAAAATGCTGTCTTTTCTTGAATGTATGTTTTTGGCACCATTTTTAAGGATCAGACGATTTTCTCTTTGTGGATTTGTCTCTGTAATCTTCTATTCATTTGGTCTTTAAGAGAAGTTTGATGTCAATACTATGCTGTTTCTGTTACTATAACTCTAGAGTATAATTTGAGATGAGATAGTATGTTGCCACCAGCATCACTTATTGCTCAATATTCCTTTGATTATCATGTTTTTAAAAAATTCTTTCCTATGGATTCTAGTATTGTTTTTTTCTAGTCACATGAAGAATGTCATTGGTATCATATTGAATCTGTATATTGCTTTTGATAATATGGCATTTTTGACAATATTAAGTCTATATATCCAGAAAAACAGTGTATCTCTCCATCTTCTAAGGCCTTAACTTTCTTTTTTCACTGCTTTATAATTTTCACTGTAGAGGTCTTTCACCTCCTTGCTTAGTTTCAATTGAACCTCTAATTGGACATTTATTAAATAAAGGGGTTTGATCCAATTTTTATAGGTGTATGCCATGTAGCAAGTGTGACTTAAAGGCAGCACTAGTCTCCATTATTGTGTATGTCTTCTAAGACTTTCACATAACAAGTATTTAATATAGATTGGGTAAGCATCTTCCCATCACTTATTAAAATCTATGACAATTCCCAGCTCTACTTAGTACTCATATGATTAAGAATGTATATTGAAATGATCTAAGGGAATTGAATTCAAATTTCTGAATTTAACTTACTTATTACCAGTATCAAGATGGAAAAAGAAGAATAAAACTGGGCTTGAGGATGTGAATAAAATCATTTGGAAGTGTTAATAGCTCATAGTGGATTTGACTAGTTGCAGTTGGGACCTGGGAATCTGCATTTAGCAAGAACCAGAGGATTCTGATAAAAGTGGTCACCACTAATAATCCAATATTCTTTGCTTTTAAATTTATTTGCCTGAATACTATTGGCTAATGTATGATTGAATTTGCTGAACCACTGTCTGGGTATGCAAAAAACTAAATAGTTAGAAATGCAGATGTAAATATAATATATATAGGTATAAAAATTAGAAATTCATTTTTCTTGGCTACCTGTAATTTCTGGTGTCACCTACATGTTCTTACATCATCGATCAACATTGCTATGTTACTCTATTCATTAACATTTGTGTGCTGGTTAGTTTCCTTTCTGGAACTGAGGTCTGAGGAAATTGAGACAGTGTATGAGAGCAGTCCTTTTTTTTTTTGGTCCCTGGGATTGAACTCAGGAGCATTTAACTACTGAGCCATATCACCAGCCCTATTTTGTATTTTATTTAGAGACAGGGTCTCACTGAATTACTTAGCACTTCACTGTTGCTGAGACTGGCTTTGAACTCGCAATCCTCCTGTCTCAGCCTCCCTAGCTACTGGGATTACAGGCATGCACCACTGCACCTGATTGAGTTGCAGTCCCTTCTGAGGCTCATGTGTTATTATGGTCTCAGTATGTAAAAATGAATGAATGAACAAACAGTATGTTTTCCAGTCATTAAAGTGTCACTTTTGCACAAGTCATCCATCTTGATTTTCCTTATGTAAAATAATAGCTTCCTGCTTGAGTTAGGATTAAAATGAGAATGTATATTTGAGTCATTTTGTAAACAGAAAATTTATAAAAGATAGTGAAGGTAAAAAATGTTTTTAAAGAGGTGACAATGAAAAAAAATAACATAAAAACTAAAAATATTTTCATTCATGGCACTATTCCTTTGGGTAAAGATAGCTTCTCCAATGAAAAATTGCTGATCTAAAGACTAAAATAAGTTTGAAAATTTAATGAAGTTGCTGGATGTGGTGGCACAGGCCAAAAGGCTGAGACTGGAGGATCACTTTTGAGTCTGGTAAGCCAGCCTGGGCAACATAGTGAAAACCTATCTCAGAAGAAAAAAAGTTTCTCAGCATAGTGACACCCACCTGTAATCCCAGCTACAGAAGATGCTGAGGTGAAGAGGATTTGCAAATACAAGGCCAACCTGAACAATTTAGTAGAGGATATAGCTCCTGAGTTCAATCCCCTGTACCAAAAGAAAGAAAAAAGTTAACAAAGTAGCAGGAACTGAAAATATTACATTCTGTATTATCTAACCAACTACCAAATATTTTATATACTGAAACTTCTTCCTAAAGTTTTTATTTGAATAGCTCTCACATTACAAAAACTCTCTGAATTTTTTCCCTGAGAAATTCATAATAATCTACAGTTTATCCAGTGTTAGATTTTTTTCTACTTGGGTGAAAAAAATCATCATCCTGGAAGCAATATCACACTGTGTTAAAACAGAGGCAAACACGGAATTCACGATTATTGCCTTAATTCTTTAACCCAAATCATTGCCCTTAAAAGGCTTTTGTTATGATTTTTGAGCAACTTTAATTAACAGTTTTTGCAACCATGTCATCAGACCATTCAGAACTAGCTCAGGGCCCAGAGAATGTGTTTGAATAAAGTTCACACACAAGCTAGGCTTCCTGAATGTGGCATGCATGCATCCTATGACTCTTCCCTCATATTAGGAAACCTCACATTTCAGTACAAATTTTGAACTATGACATCTAAATCTAGAATGTAAACTATAAACAATGTGGATATTTATGGCCAAATATCATTCTGTTGCTCTGCAAAATAAATATTTTTGCTCAGAACTTCTAAATTTTCTTTGATGTTTTATGTGACAACCATTGAAGTTTGAGTATCTTTTAATAAAACCTGTTTTTAAGACAGTAAAGGAAATAATTAATGTATGCCAGCCCTTTGAATGTTTTTATTGAACTCTAATAGTGCATATAGCATTGTGTTGCATTGACATGAAATACAAAGCATAAACAAAGTTGACATTTATGGCCAGATATAATTTGGACTATCTACTGTGCTGGTAGCTTTACTTTCAAATTGTGCTTATTTCCAAATTGTGATACTGATACAAGTCCTAGTCCACATCATTTCATATTTGCTTACATATGATTTATATCCATACATTCAGTCATGGCTTTTGACCACCCTGTTTTAAATTTTTTAACCAAGAGTGAAAGTGCAAAAGCAAATTGCAAAAATGCAAGCTCATTATATTGGACTGTATTTTCTTCATAGGAATTTCAGGGGAAAACATACTACTAGAACCTGAGTTATTAAGGAATATACTTCCATCTGTGTCATATTGCCCTGCTCTAGTAAAGTTCGCAATATTCTGGTTCTAGTCATCTATTTTTTTCCCCTTATGCAGTTCTGAAAATCTTTAAACAGTGTGATTGAAAGAACAATTGTGTTGCTCTATTTCTTCCATTTAATTCCCAAGAATTATTAGGATCATTACTGTTTAGTCATTTCAGGGAAAAGAGTATTTATATTACACCTATACAGAAGAAAAAACAAATATTAAAAAATTGAAATATCAGAGGTGCACCTCTAAAATGATCATATCTAAAGAAGGCAAAGATAGTAAAAAAAAAGGAAAACATTAAAAAGTAACCTGCCTTTGCATCAAGTTTCAATGCAAATTTGCTCTCCATTTGGATTGGCCAGTTCATTGTTGTTCATTACATTCTTTTTTTTTTTTTTTATCTTGTTTATTCATTTTTATGTGATTGCTAAGGATTGAACCCAGGGCCTCACATGTGCTAGGCGAGCACTCTAATGTTGAGCCACAATCCCAGCCCCCTCTAACCTATAGAGTATTCTGCTCTGTTTCTCAGCCATGATATGGAGTGTTTAAGAAATCTCTTTCAAGGGTTGGGGTGTTCAGTTGTAGAGCACTTGTCAAGCGTGTACCAAGCTCTACATTTTATTCCCAGCACTTAAGAAAACAAAGACTTTTCATTACTTTATAGTTCTTCTTGATCTCTGTTAGGAGTTTGATTCAAGACAAGGAAGGGAAATGTTGTGAAGGAAAAAAAAAATTTGGTATGTAGAATTGAACTCAGGGGCACTCAACCACTAATCCACATAGCTCTATTTTGTATTTTTTATTTAGAGACAGGGTTTCATTGAGTTTTTTAGCACCTCACTGTTGCTGAGGCTGGCTTTGAACTTGTGATCATCCTGTCTCAGCCTCCCAATCCACTGGGCTTACAGGTGTGTGCTATTGCCTCCTGCTGTAGAAGAAATTTTAAAGGAATGATACCTTGTATGATTTTAAGGCATCATCAGTGTGTGTTTGGCTTAGAAGGAAAAATAATTAATTGGTCATGTCATAGGAAATGGGCTTCCGCTTTCTTTTTTTTTTTATGGTTGACTAATTTTTTATTAAAAAGTGTAAGTTTGAGCTTCACACCGCTTTCTTTCTCTTTTTCTCTTTTTTTCAAAGTAAGTAGGTTTATTTTTAAGAAAGTTTGTATGTATTTTGAAAACTTAAAATATATATGCCCAAATAGGTACTGGAATTACAGTTTTTCTGCAGTGAACACAATAATTAAATGTACCATGGTAGTTTAAAATGCATCCACACATCCTTAGACATTCCCTTCAAAAGGCGGAGCCTCGTTTCTCTCCCTTTGAATGTGGGCAGGATTTAGTGACTCACTCCTGACAGGAAAATCCAAAAGTGAAGGTCTAACTAGTTCGTCAGAGGTTCTACAGCTGTGTGTTCACTCACTCTCTTGAGTTACTCACCCTGGGGATTTCCAGATGTCGTTCCATGAAACCCAAGCAGCCTGTGGATAGTAGCCTCTGAGGCCTATTGCAGTCACCAGAGTAGGCCATCTTGGGAACACCTTCAGAGGACTGAGCTGACAGCTTGACTACAGCCTCAGGACATGACCTGTAATGACCCTGAGATGAGTAC
The DNA here is from genome assembly GCF_047511675.1 of Marmota flaviventris. Taxonomy (NCBI): domain Eukaryota; kingdom Metazoa; phylum Chordata; class Mammalia; order Rodentia; family Sciuridae; genus Marmota; species Marmota flaviventris. The sequence goes on from NC_092503.1 coordinate 104,809,152, forward strand.
AGTCAAGAGGACTGCACTATTGAGTAGTACTAGCCACCTCTGTTTATGAAAGTGCACTATCATGTTCACACAACAATGAAATTGCCCAGTGCATTTCCCAGAATATGTCCCATGGTTAGCAACATGTGACTTGTTTTAAGCCACCAGGTCTGAAGTAATTTGTTACACAGCAGTAGATAATACATGTATTTTCTATAGCGACCATGTTGTAAATTTAATTAAAAAGTTCTAGCATCGAAAATGAGCAAACTCTATTAAGCAGAACATCTTACAGTGTCTGTTTGACATAGCCACTATCTGTACATACCGTACTTGACCGTTGAAACTGTGGAAGTACTGAAATGGTAAGACATTATGATCCTTACACTCTACATATCATTTTTCTTTGGATAACTGAGACATGAATATAGTGCCTTTCACATATCTGACCAAAAAAATAAAAGATGTAACTGTTGATTTAATAATATTTCCATTGCTGTTGTCTTATCTTTTAAAAAATTCTTCCTTGCCTTAGTCTCCCTCTTCTACCTCTCAGATACCATGTCCAAAATTGGCTCTGTGGTGCAATGAATAGAGCATTGAACTTCTAGCCAAACCTGCAGTAGCCATTCAAATACCACAGCCACATTAATCTTCCTGAAGACAATTTTAATCATACAAAAACCCTCAATGAATTCTGTAATATAACCTCCACTAACTTAATACAAACTCCACTTAATGACTTGTTTGTATAGTTGTTTCTTTTTTGACAATCAGTGTATCAGACCAAAATAAATGAAGAAATGCTTTTGAAGACTTTGTAATCCAAATGTAATGAATACAAGGCCTTAGAGGATGCTTTTTTACAAGGTTATAAGAGGGTCATGTATACAGATACCTTATTTTTCATCTCTAATGAATAAATCATAACTTTACTGGAGCAGGACACAATTATACTGATGGAAAGTAAATCCTTTAGTAACTTAGGTTTCAGTAGTATGCTTTTTCCTGAAATTCCTAATGACATGCATCCATATATAATATGGGACAAAATATATTAGGAAAAATTACATAATACAATTTCCACAATACAATTTATTTTGTGAAAAAAAATCACCAAAACATTAAAAACAAACAAACAATAGGACAGACCATAAAATAATATTCTCATTATAAAAAGAAGAAACTTTTTTTTTCTTGGTTAACAAAACTTTAACATAAAATTATTGTTACTGGAGTTATGGGAAAATAACGATGGCTCTGTTTTTGAATCTTCCAGAATTCCCATGAAAAATATATTAATATAACAACCAGATGGAAAAACTAATAATCCATGTGCAACATTTTCAGCAGTTAGATGACAGTGCATCTTGATGAACTCCAAACTAAAAGTGTATAGGGCAAACCACCTACAGTAACAAGACCTGTAGTTACTGGAACCTGTTCAAATGAAATAAAAGGAAAGGAACAGGAAGGAATGGATCTGAGAAAAAAGGTATAATGGAAACCTGAACCATGGAAGAAGACTTAAGACACATTAAATACACAAAATCTGTATGAGTAACTTACAGTATCTAGGAATATACTTTTGTGTGAAAAAATTATAAAGAAACAAATGGAAGTGATTGCATGTAGATGACTATACACTGGAAGGAAATTGGAGGTAAAATTGCTGCAGGGCTTGAAGAACAGCGGGGATAATGGGAAATGTATATTTCTTGACTTGGGTAGTTCAAAGAGGGTTTCTTTTGAAAATAATGAAATGAGATACAAATTTGTTTCATTTGTTTTTCTGTAGATGTTTTATAGTAATGTTTTAAAATAACAATCATTTGCTCTCTGATAGATTAATAAAAATGAAATTTATAGAAATGAGTATTTTCTTGATACAACTCAACTCTAAATTTTACAAGAGTGAAATAATAAGTCACACAATGTTAAAAGGCATGTGCAGTGTTATATAGATGCCTATGAGCAGATGTAAAACTTGTTTCCAGGTCTTATTCCAGTGTTCTTCCCCCAACTCCACATTTCTGCCTGTCACAGCCTTATCTGGATGGGCAACAAGAGCCTTTCCCTCTGGCTCATGCATGAAAATTTCTCCAAGTTCATGAAAACATAGGAGAAAGCAAAATACTGAAGGCAGTCACCTCACAGTGATCACACTGGCATACCGGGGAGTCCTAAGAGGTATTCTAATAGTTGAAGATGCCCTATAAATTTGCACTAGTTTTATTTCAAAGTACAAGAGAACTCAGGAAAAACTAAAACTAGAGCAATATCCCACATTCCTGAGTCAGCCCGTTTGGGATTCTCCTAAGTTTCTGAGGAAGATCTCTGTTAGGAGTTAGAATCAAGGATGATACCTAAACAACTATGAGAACTAAATGGCATTATAGTTGCCACCAGAGTCACACATGAGCCCTATTCTTGGTTGCCTGCAATTATCCTTTCTTCCTAGAATAATAATAGGAATATATCAGTAACTTTGACCTGGATCCTGATTCTCGATGCTACCTGAGTGCCTTTTTTTTCTAAATAAAAATTTTCTTTCCCACTCTAGAGGCTTTATTTCTGTAAAATGAATGAACATTTTTCTTTAATTTCTTTGGTGTCATCTTTGGTTCTTTTCTTTCCTTGAAAGTTTTGCCTCATTAACTATGTGTTATGTGGTCTCTTTAATACCTCCCACATTCTTTTACCCTCCCTCATCATAATTCTAGTCCATATTTTCATTATTCTTCGCTAGATATTTGCTATAATCTTCTGAAGTACCACTGCCTCTAGTCTTCCATCAGTTACCTATGTGTTTCCAAACTGCTTCGTTCAAAGCTGACAGATTGTCTAAAATGTCAAAATGTTATATGGTATCCTTGCTCAGAATATGATTTTGGCCTCCTACACAAAACCTTTGTAATTATGGATTACAAATGTTTTTGTACGGTGTTTACCTATAACCTACTTATACAACTTCCTTTTCCACAACTTGCCCTTTCTGTTTCATCTGAACTAATTTCTTTACTGATCTCCAGCCACACTGTAGAAGTTCTTATTTACGACTTTGGAGCAAATACCATCCACCTTTAGTTGTGTAAGGGGCCAAGAAAGCAGTGATCTGTGGATCATTCAGATCTTAGGAATATCCTAAAGAGATAGTAATGTTAGTATTTGAGAAGAACTCTCTTGTGTGGACTTGAGAATGAATTGCAGAGAGCTGAATTAGTGAGTATTCCAAGTAGGTCCCCTACAGTCAGCATCAGTCCTCCTCTTGACTGACCAATAGGTCAAGCCTGTGTGTTTCCATTTTGGTTGGGAAGAACTTATTTTCAGAATTCTCATTCCTCAAAAAATAAACAAGAAGAGGGTCTATCCTGAAAATTTTCTAGGCATTCCTGAGTAAATCTGCATTTACAGCAAGTGCAGAGAATCCCTTATTTTATTATACTTTAGCATATTTTTTCAGTATTTTTACCCCTTTGTGTATTCAGTCGACAGGGAAAGACCACTTAAATGAGCCCATAATTGACATCCATAGGAAAATCTTAGTACCATCAACCAGCTGAACCTAGGAAGAGATGAAACATGGAGTTCTGGCCTCCCATACATAGAAAGCAAAAAATCACAAAAGCTTACCATGTAGAAAATAATAAGCCCAATTTCTAAGTAAAGAAATTATCTCTTCTTTTCAGACAAAAATTAATGTAAGTAGAATTCAGTTGCCTACAAACCAATAACCAAACAAACCAACTTGGTAGATAATCAATCTACCAAGTTAACAAAGAATTTTTGCCTTTGTAAAATGTGGTAAGATTAAGGACAGATGTTCTAGAAGGACCGGGAAACATCTTCTGTTGCCAAAGATTAGAAAATGCTGGTATCATTCAGCAGTTTATGATGGGCAGTGTCTACTTGTTTTATTTCTCTGGCAGAATGGACACTTGAATTTTAAGAACTGTTATTGGACATCCTGAAATATAAACATACTACACAGTTCCATAAGTAACCTTTTCACACAAATGGAAGACAAAACATAGTTTTAAGCTCATTCTATACACCTCTTTGCAAATGTCAATTTTTTTGGTGAGAGTTGTCGCTTTATCTGTCGTATAGATAGAATACTGTTGGTCAAAACAAAAATATTTTAGAAATGCTGTAGTATCAAAGATCTTTCTCCCTTCTTCCCCTTCTTTCCTTCCTCTATAATTTTTTCTTGATTCTTCCCTTTCACTCTCCCTCCCTTCCTTCCTTCACTTCTTACTTCCTAAATTTCTACCCTGTTCAAGAAAGAACACAAAAATTATATATACGATGGCCAGATCACATAATTGAAAATTCCCAGAAACAACAACAGGAAAAGATAGAGGTGGGGTTCTTGTTCTTGGTAAGAAGTGCAGAGGATCCTATTTCTTCCACTGCATTCAAATGTAAAACCTTGACAGATGTTTGGAGCAGCAATGTGACTGAAAAGCAAATAATGAAAGATTTGTATTTCCTCTGATATGTTGCAAGAATTATGTTCTCTGGAAGTAACTATCTATTTGTTGTCCTGGTTAAATATTGTAATATTGTTTGTGTGTATTAATCAAGAGAATGTATCAGCTGCCTTTTTTTTTAAACTTGTTCCAGAGTCAAGTTTTAGAAAAAAAAGGAAAAGAAACATTCTATGACTGGACATTGGTTTTGGTGACATAGAACAAATGAAACAGATTATTTTAATTTTAAATAAAAATTTATGGGAAATCTGAAGTTGATGATAATCCCCTAAATTAGGAAACCATGAAATAGGCAATTTCATACAGAATATAACTAAACCATAGAGCTCACTTTTATCTGCTGGAACATTTTTTGGCTTAATGATGCTGTTACCTAAGTTTAATGAGTGGGGAAAATTCTCCCATTTAAAGACTCCATCAAATCTCTGTATTGAAACTAGTAACAAAACCATTTGTCGTGGTAGCAATGGGTTGGAGGAAAATCATCAAGCAGAGAAGATAAAAGCATAAAGATCATGGTGGAGTAAATAAGTGTGTGTGGTCATTTAATTACAAAGCTACTGTGATCAGGTGCCAGGAATGAAGAGAGGGTGGTGGGAAATATTATCAAAAGGACTACAAATTTAAGAAAGAGAAGAGGAATGGGAAGGGGGAAGGGAAGGGAATGAGAGAAAGAAGATCCAAATTAAGCCAAAAATGTTAAACTAAATAGCAGATATGCATCTTTAAATAGATTGTATTAGTGAAAATTTTAGTTTCCTCCCTGGTAGGCAAAAGCAGCATGAAGTCCCCCCAAATGGTATTTAGACATCTAAAATTCTTCTTCCTCCCCTAAAAGCAACAAAAAATTTATAAAAATGATTGGAGTCAACTCATCAAGGAAAGTTTATTCAATAAAAAAATTTTTAAATAGAATTTTTTCATATTTATTTTTTAGTTTTCGGTGTACACAACATCTTTATTTTATTTTTATGTGGTGCTGAGGATCGAACCCAGCGTCCCGCACAAACCAGGCGTGCACGCTACTGCTTGAGCCACATCCCCAGCCCCTAAAAATGGTTTTAATGTGGTAAAATCTGTGAGCTTTTTTGTATTTTAACTTGTCCCAGTTCCATCTGTTTTCAGATATTTCAGTAGCCTCGAAACCTTAGAGCCAGTATTTGTGGTGAGGACCAGTAACTTGGAAGCCACAGGAGGAAATAGAATCAAATCTGAGCTTATGCATTGCCTCCCTCCTAGAGAATTATCATTTGACCTGATGTTTCCCTGGAAGACCCCAATTTGCAATGCTGTCTGTATTTGACATGACTGAATGAATGGACTAAAAAACAATACCCAAATTTATGCCACATAAAAGAAATTTCCCTTACCTGTAGACACATAAGAAACTGAAAGGAAGGAATGGAAACAAATGGAATCCAAAAGCAAGCAGGAGTCATTTTACTTATATCCAACCAAATAAACTTTGAGACAAAATGAGAAGAAACAAACATAGTCACTATATATCGATCAAGGGAACAATATATCAAAACGATACAACAATTATATATGAACTGAAAGAGCACACAGTTTTATGGAATGTTACTAGACATAAAGGGATATATAGAATCAAATATAATGGTAGAGGATGACTTCAGTATTCTACGCCTACTAATAGATCTCCCAGGTTAAAAAAAAATCAACCAAGAAACATTTGAGTTACATCACACTATAAGTCAAATAGATTTAATAGACATCCACAATATATTGTATCCAACAGCTGAAGAATACACATTCTTTTCAGAATACCATGGAACTCTTACAAAATAGACCATATATTAGGTCATAAAGCAAGTATTAATAAATTCAAAAAATAGAAATAATGTGCATTATAGAAGATCACAATGGACTGAAAACAGAAATCAACAGTAAGAGAAATTGCACAAATTATAAAAGCACATGACAGTTGAACAACATATCTTTGAATTTAAAAATTCCTCAAATCAAATATAAATGGAAATATACCAAATTCTGTAGGATGCAACAAAAGTAGTTCTAAGAGGAACATTCATAGCAGTGATTGCCTGCATCAAAAAAAAAAAAAAAGGGAAACTCAAATAAATAAACCAATGATGAATTTCATAATCTTTGAAAAACAAGAACAAACCAAACTGCAAATTAGTAGAAAGAAAGAAATAATAAATATATGTTGGTTTCATTTCAGATGATGTGAGAATAGTTCAATACAGGCAATTCAATAAATAAAGTACAGCACATAAGCAGGAATCATTGATAAAAATCATGTAATCATCTTAATAGTTGAAGAAAAGCCCTTTTAAAAAATTTGATATTCATTTAAAAGCTCTGAATACAATAGGCATACAGACATCATAGCTTAACACAATAAGGGATGTATATGACAAACCCATAATTAATATCCTACTGAATGATGAAGAACTGAAAACATTTCCTCTAAGATCATGCTCAGAGAAGGATGTCCACTCTTACCACATTTATTCAATACAGTACTAGAAATTCTATTCAGAGCAACCAGATGAGAAAGAAATAAAGGGCATACAAAAAGGAAAGAAGGAAGTAAAATTACAACAAAATGTCATAAACTACATTGAAGATAAACCAAAAAGATTTTTTTTTTCTAATAGTTCTAGTGAATGGAAAATATAAGGCATGAGCAGAATTGGTGTCTGGCAAGGACCTGTTTCCTTGTTCATAGGTAGCACCTTCTTCTGTCCTCACAGGGTGGAAAGGGCAAATGAGCTCCATGGGGCCTTTGTTACAAGGGCCTAATAACATTCAGGAGGGTGCAGCCCTCATGACCTTGTCACCTCTCAAAGATCCTGCCACCTAATACTGTCTCTTTAGGGACACAGAGATTGAACATAGGAATTTTCATCTTCAACATACAACTTTGGGGGACACAAGAATTCAAATCATAAGGAACTATATAGACCATAAATTAGGTTTTTCTTTCTTTTCTTGTCGTTAGACTCTCCCTTCTTAGCTCTTGGAGGGCTTCATCATTACCAGATAATCAATTGCCATGTCCCTTAAGAGCCTGCAAATCTATCTTCAGTCCCACAATCTTTACCAAAGCCCAAGATTATGTAGATAAGTATGTTCTGTCACTTTATCATGTCAAAGTAAACTTATGCCAAATTGATATGTTTTATCAAAACTTCCTTAAAATTTTCACTTCTTTTCTACCTATAGCTGCATAAATGATTATAATTTAGTTGCTACTAAAGCTATAAAGACTTTGTCATACTTAGATTCTCATTTTCTCCTCCTCTTCTTTTTTTCCTCACTGCTAATAGTTCCCCACTGCGAATCTGTTCCTGTGGTGAGCAATTTTTCAACATTACAATGCCTTTTGACATTGGTTCTTGCTTCTTGTCTTTCTCAGATCCAGGGTATTTATACCAGTGTACCAGAATTACATTTTATAACCCTTTTCATATCGTCCCATAAATTTTGCTCTTAAGTCATCTACAATTCCTCATTGTCAGTCATACCAAGTATCTAGTTGCTGATGTAGATACATTCACACCACATCTACACTGTTAATGCAACTTCTGCCTGAAATGCCATCCTTTTGACTTGATAAAATCTGTGTTACGTGGTAGTCCTCTTTTTAGTTTTCGGAGGAAAATGCCACATTGTTCTCCATGGTGACTATCCTAATTTATATTCCTATTAACATGTATAAAACTTTTTTTTAACAATAGTCATTCTAACTTGAGTGAATGATACCTCATTGTAGTTTTTAATTTGCATTTATCTAATGGCTAATGATGCTGAGCATTTTCATATATTGTTTTAATCAGGGTTCTCTAGAGAACAGAAGCAACAGGATATATATATATATACACATATAAAAATATTAATATATATGTGATTCTGAAAATGGAATTTATTAAATTGACTTACAGGATCAAAATGTGGGTAGTCCCATATTGGCTATTTGCCAACTGGAGATAGGGAGGAACCATTAGCTGCTCATCCCAAAAAGTTGGAGCCTCAGAAGAAGTAGGACCAATAATGCAGTCCCAGGTCAGGGCTGAATGGATGGAATCTAAGAGGAATTGTTGTTCAGAGTCTTTGTAAAACTGTAGGAGCTGAAGTCCAATGTCCTTAGGTGGGCCTAGCAGAGACTGAATCACCTTCTTTAGAAGAATCAAGCTGTGTCTTCCTGTGCTTTCTCCTTTTCCCACCTTTAATTTCCTCTAAGCCTCCAGTCTATTAGTGCCACCCACATTCAGGACAGGTCCACCCTCGGTTTGCTGTCCTATTTGCCAATCATTCCTGGAAACACCCTCATTGACACACCCAGAAACATCTTAATCTTAGGCACCTCTTAGTCCAATCAAGTTAACAGCCAGATTAATCATCATATACTTGTTGGCCATTTGTATTTCTTATTTTGAGAAGTATAATTTCAGATCATTTTCCCAATTATAATTGGATTTATTATTGTTTTGTTTTTAAGTTTTTTGAATTCTTCATACATTCTAGATATTGATCCTCTGTTAGATGAGTAGTTGTAAATATTTTCTCCCATTCTATTGGTTGTCTGTGAGTATACATTGTTAGGGTCTGTAAACAAGTCAAGATGGCGCCTGGCATTTTGCCAGAGGGAGTGGTTTGTGAAGTAACGCCAGCGAGCCATTAAGTGTGGAGATTCCTTATTGGTTGACTGCTGTATCTAGTTTATGTTAATTAAGATAAGCTGTGTGTAATGTATATATACTGCTCCTGTGCTACAATAAACGGCTCCCACTCCTGCTGTATCAATGTACACAAGTTGCTCGTCACCCCCCCGGGTTATTTTGCTGCAGCCGGACTGCGGCAATACATCAAAATGAAAACAGCCTACATACCAAAGAGACACCCGCACACCCATTTTTGAAGCACCATTCAGAACAGCTATGATATATAATCAGCCTAGGTGTCCATCAAGACTTCAATGAAAAATGAAAATGTAATTTTGTAGACAATGGCATATTATTGAGTCATAAAGAAAAATGAAATCTTGCCATTTTTATCAAAATGAAGAAATGAAGACATGTTAAGTAAAACAAACCAGATATCAGAAAACAAGCATTGGGTGTTCTCTCATCTGTGGAAACTAAAAAGTCAACATGAAAATAAAATAGTTATTACTAGGGAATAGGAAGGTTGGGGGAGGTATGGAAAAGGGTCATTGGATTTGATCAGCACACTCCGTATGCACATATGAGCCCCATCAACACATACAATTAATACATGTTAATAAAAATAAAATAAATTGGTATCCCCCCTGGATTTCTGACTCAAATTCTTTTCATTGAAAGTTTCCAAAACTTGCTTACTCAGACATGATGCACTACTTTCTCTATATTTTTGTAGTAAATCATTAAACATTTTATAGATTTGAAGAAATGTATTTGACTAGTGCATTTCAGATTCTTTCTTTGTCAAATTTCATCATCATCTGAAGTTACTGTGATTACAACCCTCCCTGCATTATATTATTGACCTATGTCTAATATCCTTTCTATATGTTAGATTCTTAAGGAAAGGGCAAAATCTTTACCACATTGCTCTGTCTCCATTTCTCTGCTCTAGATGGTCCTGATAATTTTGTTTTCTCAGTAAGCTTTCTTACAAAAGAATTGGAATTCAACAAATTTGTCTTTTGTGTGAGCATCTCAATTTTGTTCTGATGGTTCCTCCTGATTCCTGATTGTGCATCCCTTAGTGTTTGCACTTGAAAAATGGACCACATCTTTTCCAATCCAAGTGAGACAATTGAAGTTTATGAATAGTGAAGATTACTAATTTAATTAGTCATATCTGTGCCTTTTTATATAAGATGGATTTAAAGTGCTTTCTTGTGCTGATTTTGTTTCATTTTTTTAATTTCAAAGACTAGGGCAAAAATAACATTTACAATATTATCTATTAATTTTATTAAATTCTTTCAAAATTACAGGTACAATATTCAGGGTTTACTATTGTAAAGATGTAAGCATTTAAAGACAAGTCTAACATTGCCTTTACTACCCACTATATTAACAGAGATGTAAACAACTAACATTCAAAGCCAAATGAAGTAAGAAATAAAGATATAGGCAGATCTGTGAAAGGTAAAAACTGGCAGATTGTTTCAGACTGAGATATGGAAAATATTTTATGAAGAAGGAGGTCATTTAGAGGATATTTACCTAATTAGCCTGAGCTGCTCATTTGTAGCAGTGATGGGCTCACTTCAGTTTCTCTCATTGAGGTTTATTCTGTTTTTGTTTCTTCTTCAAACAAGTAACCCATTTCCTTTTCTTCCATCCTTCTATCATCTCATAGGATAATAGAAGTTTGCATGTCATTTTTATTTTGTTAATTGCTATTTAACTACTGTGGAATGCAGTTACTTGGGGGTTAGACACTAGTAAGCACCACTTAGCAAAATATATGGAACTTTCATCAAGTTAAATCCCTATGGCAAGCTATGAATTTAGCATTTCTGAATTTAGGATTATTTGCAACAGCTGTTTGGAGAATAATTCCAAAGAAACCCTGCACACTGCATCGACCAACTATGTTTCATGAACCAATGTCAGTTTCCTTTATGAATTCTTAGAAGCTGAACACAATAGTAACTGTTTCAGCTAGTTCAGTCCATTTAAATAAATTTATGTAACATTAATATGGATGTAGAAATTAGGTATTCTAACCATGAACTTATCTCTTTTGTAGACTGCCTAAAATTGTTGTCCTTAACAGATGAAAATGGGGTGAGGGTGGTATTATAAATGATCTAACACTGAGTTCTAAATTTTTCTAAATATCTACACTACTCATTTCTATTAAAGTAGTTAATAGTCAAATTTTTTTATTTTGTATTTTCTATTATTAGTATAAGTATAGAAGAATGCTTTAAAATGTCTCCAGTTACTTTTGTCTTCTTCCTTGCATCCCTAAAACCACCCAATTCCCACACCATAATTTATGACTTTCTCACACAATCACCAATATAGGGAATCTCATGCTTAGAACAAAGCTATTCTTAGAATAAATTAAAATACAGGGATTTTTCAATGCCTACATAATCACTAAATTTAAAAATAAAGTGATAAATGTGGTGGAAGAGCAGAGGATAGAGAAAATACACTGTGTTCCCTAGGTGTTAATTATAAATTATTTTCCTAAACTGCTGAAATAGCAAAAATATTCTCTACTTTGTTAATGTATTTATGTCAAGGAAAGGGCAACAGTCAAAGAAGCTTCCTAGACAGCACCCCCAAGCAACATGAAACACACAGAAATAAATCATTAACCTCTCATTAGAGGCACTGTAGATTTGCAGAGCTGTTGAGTATCGCTTAATTCTGTGTTAGACAAAACAGGTGACCTCTCTGACTCAATTTTCTCAAATATAAATCATGCAAGTGAAGTTTCCAAAGCTCTTAAAAATGAACACTTTCTATAGGTTTTCTAGGAATGAACCCTACCTAATACATCAAAGTAATTATCATGCAATTTTACAGTAACACACTTTGTAATTATTTTTCTTCCATATATTCTATGCACTTTTTCATCTGCCTTTTAAGATTTGAACAGCTTGGGGTAAAATGGAGGGAGGGTATATTTTTTTAAGTATTTAATATATCTTAGTCAGACCCTTGTGCTATACTATTGGTCCTCACTGGAAGCTCCTCACGCAGCTAGAGGCAAAGGCAATAGAACAAGTAGCATCTGCTTTTCCTCCTTAACTCCTTATGACTAGAAAGAGCCAGGGAAGGCAGCGGGTATTCCATTGCTTCCACAAAAGGAAACAAGAATGTGACCCCCACAATGAGAAAGCTTCTTATGACTTTTACAGGCTCTGTCCCCAACTCACCTTGGCAGGTTAACTAAGCATGGAAAAAACCCCTTGACTAAGAAAAGCAGAACTTGGCTGAAATGAGAGAATGAGTCTTTCTCCTCATTCTTTATGATTCATATACCTTTTTATTTTTTTCTTATTTTTATTGGTGTATTATAGTTGACTATAATGGTGGGATTTATTGTTATACATTTTCATATTCATTTTAAATAAATATTTTGATATTTTCTAGAATAGGATCTATAAAATGCATAAACTTACTATCTAAATCCAATTCTTCACATACTATAGGTGAAAAGGAATGTCAGTCAGGAGGGTAGATTTTTTTGAACTTCTGCATCTTTATGTGCTCAAAATGTATCCTGATTGCATGTGTGAGGAAACAGCTGAAGTGTCACTAGGATAACATGAAGGGGGGAAAAAACAGCAATGGCTGAGTGTCTAGGTTCTCTATGCACCAATACAGATTCTAATCCTGCTTGTATATCTCAAAGTATGAACCCAACATCTTCTCTAAAATTATTTTTAGTTCTCAGTATTATATTTCTTGCCTGCTTGCTGAGGCTAAGTCCTATATGAAGTTGTTTCAAATTACCCCTTTTCTCAGGTCACCAGGCATCCTCCCAAACACTGAGAGGAGAATAACAATATGTGCATTTTGATTTTCAGGACTGAACAGTTATACAATTAATGTTTTCTTTGAAGATCATCGATTCCAACCACAGATATTTTCCTTACTATAAGAAGAAATAATGTAAGAATTACGAAGAATTGGCATAGCCCAAAGATTCGTGGAATGGTAGACTGCTAGAGCTACGTGGGATCATTTCCTGTCAATCCTTAATTTGATGGATAAGTAAATGAGAGCCTGGGAAAATTGAAAAGACATGTGTTAGGTCATAAACTTGAGAGGTGGGGACTAAAGTGACAATTTCCTCACCACAAAGCAGTGCTGCTTTCATTATATTACCTTTCTTAACTCAGTTCTTCATAATACCCTTCTATAATGCTTTGGTCTACTGTATTGCAAACCGCTTTGTTGAATCTTTGAAAATTTCTTGGAAGAGGGAAGAGATTTGAAGTAACTTTCCAAGGCAATGGAATTGTGAAAATAGTATGCATGAAAGTATGTGTGTGTGTGTGTGTGTGTGTATACACACATACACATAAATCATTTAATTAAACATACATGCTAATGATGTAGGAATAGAACTCAGTAGAACAGAATAAAAATTCTAAAACTAGATGTCGGTATACATGATAAGTTTTTTTTTTTTTTTTTTTGTAACAGGAATTGAAATGAGGTGCATTTTTTTCCTGAGCCACATCTCCAGTCTGTTTTTATTTTTTATATTTGAGACATGGTCTCACTAAGTTGCTGAGGCTGGCCTTGAATGTACCATCCTTCTGCCTTAGCCTCCTGAGTTGCTGATATTAGAAGCATGAGACACAGATCAAGGGCATAATTCAATAAATGGCACAAATGTCTTTTTAATTTGTGAGAAAAGAGATTGTAGGATATCTGGTCACATACTTACAAAAGGAAATATTGGTCCTTGTAGCTGTTAGGATTGTTTTTAGTTTTAAGTACCCCAAACTCTTTTACAGTAGGTTAAATATATGAAGGTTTACAATTTCAAATACACTTAATTGGGTGTAATTTGTCTCAGACCAGCTGCTCAAGGACACAACCTTCTTTTTATCTTTCTGTTCCTCCCTAGTGTGTGTGTGTGTGTGTGTGTGTGTGTGTCATTTTCATCACTATAAAATAGCCCCAGAAACTAAAGGCATTTTAAAGTCCAAAATATCCATTTTAAAGTAAAGAAGAACATAAGAAAAGGGACTTCATAGTGTTTTGTGTCCATTTTAAATAGGCCTTTTTTAAACTCAGAAAAGGATGCCTTGCCCATGGATTGTGTCACACCCCAACTAGGGTCATGTGGCTCCCAAACTATAAAGGAGCCTGGATATCAAGTATTTGCTTTTACTTTTTTTTTTTTTTTTGTGGTGGTGCTGGGGATTGAACCCAGGCCTTGTGCATGCATGGCATACTCTACCAAGTGAACTACATCCCCAGCCCTACTTTTTTTTAATATTTATTTTTTAGTTATATGTGAACTAAATATCTTTATTTTATTTTATTTTTTTATGTAGTGCTGAGGATCAAACCCAGTGCCTCGCATGCTAAGCGAGTGCTCTACCTCTGAGCCACAACCCCAGCCCTGGCTTTTACTTTTGATAATTAAAAAGAAATGCCAAGAGAGCACAATTTGAATATATTGAAGAACAAGCGAATCCACAGAATCTGCCACATATGAAAAACAAACCTCAGGTAAATTTAGGAATTAAATGTAAATTAAAATGAAATTAGAGGCTTATTAAAAATTTGGGAGATTGTGCATCCATCAAGTACCAGAAAAGACTTCCTTAAACATTATTTTAAAATGTATTATTTTAATTTACAAAAAGAAAAATCCATGTTAATAAACAAAAGATTAAGAAAATTGTTTATTATGCAGATGGCAAACACAGATGTGCATACAAACATAAACATTTGGGCACACAATGAACCCTTGTAGATTTATAAGAGAGACAATAAGGCTCCAATGAGTAAATGAACAAAGGACATTGTTTGAATAAATCATAAAACAGTAAATTGAAAGAACAAAATAACATAGATGCTCAATTTCCCTAGTCATCAGCAAAATGCAAATTAGATAAACAATGAAATATCATTTCATATTTATTAGACTCAAACATTTTCATGAGAAAGAAAACTATACCCCCTGTAGTGTGAACTCCTCTGGAAAAGGAGTTCCTTTCCCTGGCAGAGGAAATGTCAAATTTTATCGCCTTTCAGAAAGCCATCTGGCAGCATCTTTTAAAATCTGAAATGAACATACCCTTGACAGTAGGAATAGCCTTCCTGGGAATGAACTCCACAAAATAAAATCCTTTCAATTTGAAGTTCTAACTGCAAGAATACTATTGGCTATTGTTCACAGTGGCAAAACACTAGGAAAAGAAATTAATTTCAATCAAGATGAAAGTTGGCCAAATTTTTTTATATTCACATTCCAGAATAACATGTAGCACACCATGAAAAACAAAGTTTTACCAATTGCCTTGAAGAATTTCCATGATCTTTTTTTATATGTGGTGCTGAGGCTCGAACCCGGGCCGCACGCATGCCAGGCGAGCGTGCTACCTCTTGAGCCACATCCCCAGCCCCATGATCTTTTTTTAATGAGAAAAAAATTTCATAAAACCCATGTATGATAATTAAGTTTTGAACAGTAGTAAACACATATGTGCATTTATATGTAGACAATAGATAATAGACATTTGTGTGTCTATGTGAATATGCTCATATATAATTATACCAACACAGAAACAAGTAAAAGTATATCCCGTGTTGTTAACAAAAACAGGGTTGGAAGTGGCGTAGGTGGAGAGTGGGAGGAGATGAGTCTAGTTAGCCAAGTAAAAGAAGACAAGGAAAAGTGAACTAATAACAACAACCTAACAGCAGATAAGATCTGCTGATTCTGTTTTTAAAATAATATTTGTGGATACATTTAAAATTAAAACAGCCACTTTAGAATAGAATATTCTTTAGAACAAAATAATACATGGAATATTGTGGATGGGGCTGGGGATGTGGCTCAAGCGGTATTGCGCTCGCCTGACATGCGTATTTCATCTATGTTAATGACATGGCAGGCTCACAACATTTGGGCTTCTGCTTGACACTATTTCAATTCCTGACATTAGTTGACATGATGAGCAGAAGACACTCAACTAAATTATTTTTTAGAGAATTATGTTTTTGTAAGCTGTATATTGAAAAAACTAAAGACAAAAATAAAAAGAAATACAGTAGTATTAACTGTATATTTTCATAGCATGAATTATCATGGCCTAAGAAACCAATGAGGTACAGTGCACTTATTAGAAGTATATCTATAGTGAAATTTTCTGTTTTGTTTTTGTAAACAAAGTTATTTCTTAGGCTTTGGATGTTGTTAATAACTAGTTTTTCCTTTACAGACACATTTTTTAAAAATGCTTGTGCCATGATGGCTTTTGACCTGAAAAAATTGCTGGCATCAAAAATTTTCAAATTTAGTTTTATTACTGAAACAAATTCACATTACAGTATTGTTATGATTTAGGACAATATCCAAAACTATTTTGGGTATTTTATTACAGATAATGTACTAAGATACTTATTGACTAAATGTGTGCATTCACAAACTCTGGTAACTTTGGCTGATAGTGACGTAGAGATACCTGACTTTAGGATATCTTAATCACATGTGAGCACCTAAAGGGGAAAAAATCTTCTTTGAATTCCAGATAACTCTTTCCATATATAATTGGCTATAACTATGGAAATATTATCTAGCACCTTAAATGTGTAGGGTTGCAAGGTGAATCCATTTATTTTGTTCCTCCCAAAATCACCTTTCTTCATGTATCTTTCCACCTGGTAATGATATCACCAGCTTTTTTAGTTGTTTTGTTAGGAACTTTAGAAATAATCTTTAATTACCTTTCACCTTAACAATTATTATTTTAATAGTACTGAGGCTTAAATATTCTACCTCTAAAATAATCTTTTGCACTCCATTCTTAGTCATTATCTACTATCATTGTAATAATTCACTTTATGCCAAGTCTTATTGTATTATTCAATCTTTAGGCATATTTTCCCACAGAATGTTTCTGAAATGTGGTGTTAGTATGCATTTAATGTGGTTTTCTCTCCTTTCATCCAATAAAATTTAATTAAAATAGTAGTGTACTTCATGATGGATAAATCTTTGAAGTGAATAAATATAATCATGTAGACCCAAGGCATTTCTTGAATCCTTGGTCATTCCAGTACAGAGCATTGTTATTGCTGAGAGTATGATTGCTCCAAAATGAGCATCTCATTTTGTTACTCTCATTTAAAAGCCTACAATAATTTCACAGTACCCACAGAAAATAAAATCAATCTTTTTTTCTTTGTTTTTTCACAATCTCTTCACCAAACTGCCATCTCAGTCTTATTTACTCACTTTCTATTTCCCCTTATGTTAAATTTTAACACATTAATCTTTGCTCATTTTTCCACTATATAGTATGTTATTTGATATCTCTTTGCATTAGCAATAATTAGTCCTTTGTCCTAAATAATTTTTGCACATATAGCTAATGAAATTTATCAAAGAGCAAATGTCATATCAGTTCCATTTAAAAAATATTTATATCTCTTCCTGTTAAAATGGAGGAGTTATAGGCTCTAAAAATGGAACTATTATATGACCTGGATATAAAACCCTTCAGTATCTCTACAAAAGAATTAAAGTTCATACTTTAGAGATGCTTGCATCCTACATATATAGCAGTACAATTCAAATTATGGAGCAAGCCTATGTGTCCATCATTAGATAAATGGATAAAGAAAATGTGGTATATATACACAATATATAAAAAATGCAATTTTATTCAGTCATAAAGAAGAAAGAAACTGTCATTTGTAGGGAAATGGATGGAACTGGAAAGCACCATGTTAAGTAAAATAAGCCATACTCAGATAAGTGTTGTACATCTTCTTTCATATGTAGAAGCTAGAAAAAAAAAACAGGAAAAAAAAAGGGATCTCATGAAAATAGAAGAGAGATCATTAGTTTAGGGAAAGTGTGTCAGATGGAGGGAGGACAGAAAGGCAAGCAGAGGTGCTTGGAAATGAAATTGATCAAATTATGTTTTATTTATGTATGAATGACACAATGAAAACCACTATTATTCTGTATAATTAATATGCACCAGTAAAAACATTCCTAAGTAGGAAAAATGCCTTTTATTCAGGAATATTAAATATAATATTATCAATTCTACAATGCATGTATATTCAAGGAACTATAAAGGAAAGCTAATATAGATCAGAAATGTGAAACATACGATAAAAGAACAAAATGGATTAAATTGGAAAAGAAGTAGGGAGTTCTAGAGTTACATGAATAATGATATGGTAATAATTAGAAAGCACTGAAAGGAAACACTCTTTAAGAAGAAAGAAAACTCATCAATGAAATTTTCTTATCCAGGTAACTTTTTAATCAGTCTTAATTTTCATCTCAATAGTTCTCAAATATCTTCTAGTTTGTTAAAGTACTTTCCACTTCCTTGGTGCATATTGGTAGTTTATATTTGATAAGAAATATAAACTACCAATTTCTGGTTTAAAATTTTGCTGCTTTACAATTCACAATAGCTAAACAGTGGAACCAACCTAGATGCCCTTCAATAGATGAATGGATTAAAAAATGTGGTATATATACACAACAGAATATTACTCAGCAATAAAAGAATAAAATCATGGCATTTTCAGGTAAATGGATAGAATTAGAGAAGATAATGCTAAATGAAGTCAGCCAATCCCCCCAAACCAAATGCTGGATGTTTTATTTGCTATAAGGAGGCTGATTCATAGTGGGGTAGGGAGAGGGAGCATGGGAGGAATAGATGAACCTTAGATAGGGCAGTGGGGTGGGAGGGAAAGGGAGGAAGCAGGGGGTTAGAAATGATGGTGAAATGTGATGGACATTATTATCCAAGTACATGTATGAAGACACAAATTGGTGTGAGTATACTTTGTATACAACCAGAGATATGAAAACATTGTGCTCTATATGTATAAGAATTGTAATGCATTCTGTTGTCACATATAAATAAAAAAAAATTTGTTGTTTTACAGTTGAGTGTAACAAGTTATTACAGTTTTCATATTAATCATATACCTGTGATTATTTCTTTTTGTTGTTGCTTGTTTCTCTCCCTTCTCAATCAGACTTGCAGAGAATTTATTTATTCTATATATTTTTCAAGGAATTAGATATAGATTTATTTATTCTTTCTACACCTGACTTTTGTACATTGATATTCATTTTAAACTAATTAATTTGCTTTACTTTGTTTTTGCAATTATTTTCAAGCTTTGTGCTTTGTTAGTCTTTCTCTTTAATATTGGAAATCTTAAAATGTTTAAATTTTTCTTTATGTTGCTTTCATGATGTATCTTAAAATCTGGTTTGGCAAATTTAGTTTTATCCTAATAAGAAAATTGGGATTTTTTTGTCTTTAGATATAATTATTTTTCAGGAATATTGTTAATATTCTAATATCTTGGATATTCTTGGTCATCTTCAAGTTATTTATAAATTTATGATGAATAAAAGGTTTACTTTTATATTTATTAAGATCCTCTGGGTCAATTCTATAATTGATTTATTTTTGCAACTGTTATTAGCACTTGAGATAAACTATATATTCTCTGAAGGATAAGATGCAGTCAACATATCTAGTACATCATATTTATTGATTTTATTTTATTTTTCCTTTTTTAAATCTGGCTAGATCTAGATCTGTCTAACTTCCTAGTCTGTGTTTTGGCACTTAGAAGAGAGTAGAACACTTCAGTATAACCATGAAAACTAGGTGAATTTTAAATATAATGTGGATTGGCATAATAAATTCAAATTAATAGAAGCCCCAAACACAGAGATGCTTTTTCCCTGTCAACAATTGGTCTCCATAGGACTTTTTCTGTAAAAGCAATCATAGGAAATTGAAGGTTAGACTGAAAGCAATTTTTTTTTATTCCTACAGTGCTCAGAATCCAAAGTTTTGCTGGAGGAGGGTCCTAATCCTATCCTAAGAACATTTAGTATATGTGACAAGCCAAACTCTGTAAGGCTGCAGCCCATGTAATACAGTTCAATCCTAATTTGATCAAGGAGATCAGTCCTTCTTGGGGGACAGTCTGACAGTGGAAATGGTCAGCACATTTGGGGGCAAATATTGTCCACTCTCACCCCTAAAAATATTTTACACACAATGTTTGACATGAAATTTAAAAGTAAGAATAAATATGAGAAGCCGAAACACATGATCTACAATCAAATAATAAAATAATCAAGGGAAAATAACAAATAACTTAGATGTCCAAAATTGCAGACAGGGTCTTTAAAAAACCATTATATTTAGGGAAAAAGGACAAAATGAGACAGGAATTGGAGTATTCAAAAAGAGAAATGGAAACTAAGAAGGGTCCTGTTAGAAATTATGTAAACTGAAATTATGTATTATTTGAAATTAAGTATTTATCAGATGGACTTTGTAGCAGACTGCACAAAGAACAGTATGGGATTAGTGAATAGGACTTTTGTTAGAATATGTCAGTAGTCTAACAGATGTGTAATTGAAATTCCATAAAGAAAACACCAAGAAATGAGAACAAGAGATTATTGCTATTTTTTTCCAAAATTCATGAAATGTATCAAGCACACATTCAAGAACCTTGTGAATAAACATGAAGTCAACTACAGCTGGGCACATCAGAGCAAAACTGCTGAAAATCAAAGAAAATCAGACATCTTTAAAGGTAATCACTAAACAAGGCATATTATACACATGGGGAACATTTAAAAGATAACTATTTCTCATTGGAAATAATTGAAGTAATGTGATGATACTTTGATGTTTCAAAAAAGTGGGACAAAACCCTATAATCTATGTCAAATGCAGCTATGTTTCAAATAAACTACAGCTAACAGAATATTGAGCAGCAGGTTTGGACTATAAGAAATAGTAAAGGAAAAATCTTCAAGATAAAATTACATATATGAATTTTATATATATTATGTATATTATTCCATATATATTATGTATGTATGCATAATTACATATATTTGTAATTTCATACACTTAAAGTTATAACATTAGAATAAAACCCATTTTAAGCAACAAATATACTTTTAGGACTCTTACCTTGTTCACCAAGTAATATATTACTAATAGTCTACCTGAGAGGAATACACATACTTTGTAGGTTAATCACTAAAAAAAAGCTACAGTTAGCAGTCAATAGAGGAAATAAAAAGTAACACAGATGATTACAGTTTTAAAGGCAGGAAAGAAGAAACACAACATATAAGTGAAAACTAACAGCAAGAAGGTGGTTTTTGTTTTTAAAACTTAAAAACAAATAAAAAAAAATCAGTGATTTTTAAAATTAATCATCCATATAGACTATATAAGTCAATATGTAGGTAGATGGGCAGATTGACTGATTTATAGAGTTAAATGCATGCACACACACAAACATTGTATTTTCATCAATGAATATACAGTCATATATTAATTTTACCATTTTGGTTCCAATACAGTTATATCCATTTTTATGCATTGTGATCATCCACAAAGAATAGGTTTTACACTATTGGGAATATTAAACATACATTTCTCTCTCTAATAATCAGAAGCAATAATTTTTAAAGAAACATCACAAAATATTTTGGACAATGATAGATGTTAGAATTAATGCCAAACCTTCTAAAGTGACAACTTTAAAGTGTGATAGCATCCATAATCCCATCATTTCTGCTGTTTATAAAATTGTTCTTATTCAAGGCCTGGTAATAGACATTTCCAAGCCCCAAGGGTGCATTGTGAACTCTATAATTCAACAGTGGTAGGCTAAGTGTTCAACTGATTTGTCAAACAGGACTTGCCCAGTTATAATTGCTGTGATTGTGACATAAATCAGTATGACAAAAACCAATTTGCATTGGTTGGTTACATTTGAAAAGGACAGAGGAGTTATGATAGCAACAGTAACTCTGAATATTCCTGTAAAAATCTACATTACAGTTTCCTCTACTCAATAAAATGGGAATGACTGGCTTTTGCATTTCAATTATTGCACAAAAGCACTTCTAGGGTATTAGCAACCAGCTGGTAATGGCCTTTTTCATATCCTGGCATAATATTGTGCAATTTTAGAATAATAATCATGTTTTATGTCATGCTTTGTGTCACTTTTAGTCATTATTTTTTCCCCTCTTGCCCCCATCAATCTTGGTAATTTTTATGTAAAAACCTACTTAAAAGATCTTTCATGGCTTAGTTGTTTGAAACATCAAGTTACTATTATTTACATACTAGGGAACATAAAATAATTAGTAATTAAGTGGTTAATTTATTAATTCAATATAACCGCATATATGGAAAACACTGCCACACATTTTTTTTGTCTTTTTGCATCAATTTTGTTCTATGTAACATTTACCATAATTATATTACTTCAAATGCAAAACGTTTGAGATATCATCTGTTTTTATTCAAAGTGCGTATACTTTACACTCTTTATGGTATAAAAAAAACTTGGGGATCCTCTCAAAAGTGTATGTTTTTAAGTACAATAATGGCAAAATTCTATGCCAATTTGAAATAATATTAATTTAAAAATACATTGTATTTACTCTCATTTAATATCCGGCTTCAAATTTAAGGTTTATTTTACATTTCCAAGTAGAATCTGCCAATTTTCTTTCTACATTTAACTTAAAACATTTGAGTCATTGAGCTACTAAAAATAATAGCACACATGTTTAAAGTGTTTGCAGTTTGGGGCTGGGGTTGTGGCTCAGCGGTAGAGTTCTCACCTAGCATGTATGAGGCCCTGGATTTGATCCTCAGCACCACATTAATAAATAAATAAATAAATAAATGTATTGTGTCAACTACAACTAAAAAATACTTATTTTTTTAAAAAAAGTATGGTTTAGAAAGACACCATTATCCTGTCATTACATAGGTAAGAAAGATAAGTAGTGGGTAAATGAATGTTTTACTCATAGTTATGCAAATTCAAAGCAAAAGAGTAAAGGTTAAATGCTTGTCTCCTGATTTCTGTATTTTCCCAAACATGTTGGCTTTATAAAACAGTTTGTCAATTCTTCCAGCTTATTTTGATTGAGGAAGAAAAGGATCCAAAGGAAAATTTGGCTAAAAAAATTACTTTTCTAAGACTACTTATCTAAAGACAAAACAAAGCATTCTTTAGGAAATCTAGCCAAGTTAATGGTTTTATGCTCAGATGTATACATAAACATAAGAATCATGATAAATAAGATCAACCCTGACTCAAATGCTTTCTGCCTGGACATGAGAAATCATTTCTCCTAAGGCTATATAAACCTTCCTTAATCCAGAATATTACCTGTTATAGAAGTATTTATAGATGTGCTGACTCTCATTCACAGGTTGAGACTGGTGGGCATTCCATATAAGCATCATGTTGCAAGCATGATTCTTCCAGAACCACTCACTTGGTATGGCTTTATGGGCTGTAAGATAGTACAGATCTCAAATACACTGCATGCTAAATTTTATATTGTTTTGATTAAATTATTAGATCTGAACTTGTTTAAAGTCATTGTCTTTTGATTTCATATTTTCTTTTCAGAAATCAGCAATTAATTTCATTATAAACCTCATAAGTGTAATTTTTATTTAAGATATTTTCTTTATTTTGGGTTTTAGAAGTATGAACATGGTGTGAAGGGTTTGAATCTATGGATTGTTATTTCATTCAATTTGAAAAATGCTTATTTATTATTACTTCATATAGTACTTATCTTCCATTGTTTCTCTCCATCTTTCTTTTTCCTCCTCCTTTCTTTAAAAGTCTTCAATTACAAGTAAGTAAGATATTTTGGAATTTAACTAAATAAAACTCAAGTATCAATATTTTCTATCCTGAATAATTAAACTGTTTTCTGCATCTGATTACAAATTCACTTATACTGATTTCTGTTGTGCCTAATTCTATTTTTAAACCTCTGAAATTAGTTGGTATTTTTCACTTGTTAAAATGTTGGTTGTTTGTTTATAATGAAATAAAATTTTCTGCTGATACTGAGAAACTGATGTGACTCCATTTTTGAGAAACCAGCTTCTACCTCAAGGCCTGTCCAGAGGGAGGGGGTGTGACCCTTGTCCTTGAAAAAACCCACAGAGCCTTCCTAGGCACATATCCACCTGCTAAGTTGTTTAACAGGAGAGATCTGCGGCACCAGGTATCCCTGACTCAGTTACCCTAGGTGAGGACCTATAGCAACCCCCTAGCAACCACCAATCAGCGTGAGACAGGGAAAATATCTGAAATGCCAGGTGACCCTCCCAGTAGTTTCAGTGATTGGTAACATGATTAGGCCACCCTGCAGTTTAGCATATACACTCTTGTAACCCCTTGAGGCCTAAACCAATCAGTTCAAAAGTATCCACCACTTGTACTAACCAATCACCCTTACCCAACTTGAAACCGTCAATGAATGTGCTAATCAATGTTAAGAGTTGTTGTTTGATTTTCTCGCGGTATGAAATGATTTGCTGTGTGATGTTTTGACGCATAGAGTATTCCCCCAAAACCTATAAATCCTCACTGAACTAAGGGTCGGGGCTCACTCCTCAGGACCACTGCATTGGAAACAGTTGTGAGTCCAGGCTCCAGCTTGCAATAAAGACTCTTATGTGATTGCATTGGATTTGGCTCTTGGAGGTGTATTGGGGTCCCACGAATCTGGCATTATAATACTACGTTCTTTTTGTCTCTCTTAGTCATATTTTTCACTGTTTTCTTCTTAATACTTTTTCTGCTAACTCCAATATCTGGAATCTGTATCATTTATGTGTTTTTTGAAATTTATTCACTAATTATTGCTCAACTTGTTCTTGTCCTTGAAAAAAATTTTTCTTCTTGGTACTATGGTACCAAGAAATTCAGAGGTGCTTTACCACTGAGCTACATTGCCAGGCCCCTTTTAAATTTTTTTTATTTTGATACAGAGTCTTGCTAAGTTGTTCAGGGGGTCAAGAGTTGCCATTCTATTGCCTTGGCCTCCCAAGATTACAGATTTGCAACCATGCCCAATTGTCCTTGAAATTTCCATAGACATTGCAGGCAAAAGGTACTGAGGATCTAAATTATTTTATTTTAACCGTCTTTTCAAAAAAATTATGTACCTATGTTATAGTACATAGTCAAATTACTGGCAGATATAGTATATAGTCAAATTACTGCAGATGACTCTGATCTTCAAAAGGCTTAATTTTAGGATGGATTTGGTGGGATGAGTTCGAGTCAATGTTGCTCTTAGTCTGTTGGTGTAGTCTTCCCTCCTGAAGTGTGAGCTTACTCCTAAAGTATGGCAGTTCTGAGATTTCGCCTGGTAGACCTTGGTGTTCATAGAGGGCTCTCCTTGCTAGTTGGGCAGGTATGCCCCCATCTCTTAATCTCTGCCCCTGTCTCTGAATTCTCTGTGGAAATCCCTGTTCCCTCGCCATTTCCCAGGAGCCCAAAAGTTTCATAGTCTCCCTCTGCCTGCATAGCACAAAAGGTTTTCAAGGACGTGGGAGGAATTTCTACACAGAATATTGGTGTGTTTTATTTCCCCCTTCTGTGACTTTTACTGCTCTGATACCTGTCTCCAAAATCCAAGCTGTTTTAACTGTTCTGACCTTTGATTTTCATTTTCTCTTCCAAATAAGAATTCTACTTTTGGCTTAAGTTATAGTTTCCTGAAGAAATCCAAGGAGATGGTAGAGTTTACCTCACATGCCTCCATTTTATCTAGGACTGTAGTTCAGCACAGGCCACTCTCCAATGCCTGCAAGACATTGTGTCATATATTAATATCATGTTGTATATTTCTTTATAGTTGTACTGCAAGCTCATGACATAGAGCTAGCTACTCTCTTGCACCTAGAAACAGAAGTTCTTAACAACACTTCACAGGAATCATTTTTACCTGATTTGAAGATGTAATGCATACAGTTGTAGGTTTTTAACCTTCCTATTGTTATATCTATGGCAAAACTCAGATTTTATCCTTAAAGTCCTCTGTTTTTTATGCTATTAGCAAGGCTTCATTATGAGTGGACTAATATTCTATAATTGTTTTGGCATTTTTTCTACCTTGTATGCCTTTGCTCTTGAGATTTCTCATGTTTTGAATGTTTTTCCTCCACCTAAATATTACCTATCATTCTAGGGTTATCATCATTCATAATATTCCTGTGAAATAATCTGACAACTCTATTCACATTAATTGATCCTTTCTATGACTCACTACTATACTTTGCACAGTACCAATCTGCTGTATTGTTCTCTAATTTTACCATAATTAATTCTTTTCTTTCTTTTGGTAGACTGTATGCCCTATGAATTAAGGTTAAACACTGATGATATATGATATATGTAGAACATATAGTCCTCTTCATACAATGGGAGTGTAGACTTAATACCAGTAAAATAAAGACTGCTAATTATTGATTCATTCATGCATGGCAATATGGCTGTTGTAAGCATTCTATGTCATTAATATAGATGATGAAACATGCCTTTCTACAATGTCTGAATTTATTGAATAATACTACTAATAAATTAACAGTATATACCACTTTCATCAGAGGCAGTTCACCGAATATCTGTGGGTCACCTGATTGTTTTTTTCAATATTAGTTTTAAACATCTAAATAATCAAGTCACACACACTTTACAAAATGACATATAAATGGTTGCAGAAAGACTAAGAAAGGGTTAGAGTGGCTGTGGGATTATAAGATGCTGTGTCAAGACACAGGCAGAGAGAGTTTGAATCCAGACTCAAAAAGTCGCTGTAGGTTGTCAGATAAAATAAACCAGTTCTACATATTTCTCCAAGCAGAAGATCCAGACCATAGGAAAGGCAGTTTCAGTTTCAGAGTGCCAGCTCCAGGTGTCAGCTTGGAGAGGGCTGTGTGTGGTCATCATAGGCAAGAGAAACTGGACTTAGCTGAGGCTTGATAGGGACAGGAAATCAGAGATTCATCCTGGTGGCAATTTTCCTGGGCAAGCCTATAAGGAATGACCAGATGACAGCGTCAAGGAGCCCCAGTGTTGAGTCTTAGTGGGCTCCTTCTTTTATGGGTCTTAATGAGATGTTCCCATCTGGTGGAGTTCATAAGTTCCTGTGTCTGGTATTCCTGATATTATTTTGGATGTCCATAGGCCTAGATACTCCTTGATTTAGTTTGATAAGTTGGCACATACAAATTATTTATCCATTTGTGCTTTATGGGGGTGCTGGGCAGATGGTGCTTGTTTACTTGCACAAACAAGACACAGGCAGAGAGAGTTTGAATCCAGACATTCTACCTTGGCACTTGTACTCAAAATGGAATAGTTTATGGCAGATTACTGCTTTACAAAATGGAATAACTCAGGTTGAGGCATAGTCTTAAAACTATTGTTCTATATATAAAAGAGTAATTCAGAGCAGGGCACAGCCTGCTGTTCAAATGGCTTACATATTTACACTTTTGGCAAATTAGTCAAACAGTATGTTAGCCATGTATATTTTATTACTAAATATAGCTGTTTTGTATCTTACCAAGGAGTGGAAGGGATTACTGGTTTTGGCACATACTGAAAATGGCTTATAGCAATTTTATGAGGATGAAATGCATAGAAAAAAGGTCAATCCAGCATGACAATTATGATTTTTCTATGTGTAAGGCAGAGCCAAAGGTTGGTGTTTCAGGGTGTGAGTGCAAGGAAATCTAGCCTAATAGAGTTGTGTTTAGTATCCATTCATCTTAATCCTTAAGGGTTTGGTTCCAGGACCCTTCTCAGTTACCAAAATTAATAGATGCTCAATTTAAGCATAGTATTTGGATTTAACCTGTATGTAGCCTCCCACATAGGTTAAATAAATCTCCATATTACTTGTTGAAGGATATGGAAATGACAGTCTGAAATGACAACTCCCCCAAGACAATCTGTGACCTGGGAGAAGCAAGGGAGGGAGAAGCCAAACATTGATCCTTCCCCCAATAAATCCTTTCCCAGTGACAAAACAAACCCTGGAAAGAAGACAACCATCAATCTGAGAATAGCAGTCCCTGGGAAGAGGACAAGTATTGATCCTTTCCCAAGTAAATTCTTTTCCAATGACAGTTAAACTACACATTAATCCTGTCCCAGTGACAATACAATGACCCCTGGAGGACAAGGTAAGCACTGAACACTGAGCTCTGAACCCTCCATCCCTGCCCTGTAAAAACACTGCCCAATAAAAACAGTGTCCAGTAAAACAAGTTTTACATGTTTGCAAACTTTTGCATACTTCTTGTTAGACTCCTTGAGGGCTAAGTCACCTCCCAATGTAACCTATATAAACCCATACCCCTCTATAACTGGGGGTCATTTTCTACCCAGAAAGTGAGCCCTTCTGATGCCTGACTTTGCTGCTGAATAAAAGGCACTGTTGATCCATGAAGGCTGCTCCCATCCCAGTTATTTGTGCTTTCATTTTGGTGCTGAAACCATTTTGGTTATTTTTGCTTATACTTGTAGCACCTAATACAATGTAAATTCTATGGAAAAAAGATGCTATATTGTTTAGAGAATAGTGACAAGAAAGAATCTGTACATGGCCACTACAAACAGTTTTTAAAAACATTTTTGGACCACAATTGGTTAAATTTGAGGATGCAGAGGGCCAAATGTATATGTGCGTGCCATGACTTCACAGCATAGCAACAGGGACTCAGTACCGGAGGACATGGAAGAGGTAATAACCCCAGCTAGAGCACTGAAGGTGAAGATTATAAAGGGAAGATGGTAGTAACTCTGGTAAATCCCCAATGCAAGAGACAAGCAGCTTCATACCATCATTAAAAAAAAAGAAATGATTCTGCAGAATCCTAGGCATTATTAATTTGCCTTAAAGATAAGACTGATATGAATAGAACTGAGATACAATATGTTGGAAAAGAAACCTGAAGTATTGTTGTTAGGCACAATGATACACTCATTATTCATATTATTCTGTATGCTACAAATCCTTGGATCAGTGCGACAATTTTAGTTTTTAAGCAGTTTAAAGTTTATAAAGAAGTTAAGGGGAAAAAAGCCAAAAAGGACCTTTTCATTTTCACAGATATTGATTTTATATTATTTCGTCAAATTTTTTTTCTGTCTTATTATCTTTTTCCTCTCCATCTAGTGAAGTATTCCTATCACACATGTATTTGACTGCTTTTACATTCTGCGGGGTTTTTTTTCCCCCATCTTTAAGTTCACTTAGACTTACTTTTTTCAAGTCTATTCCAAGAATATTTTATTTCTGTATGTTTTAGTCTTATTAGAATTTTAACGTGGTCTTTGGGTTTTTATTTTTTTCTTGAGATGCTCATTTATTTGTTGACTTTTTATATATTGAAAAAATGTTTTCTTGCTTCATTGAGGAGAGTATAATGGATAATCTAGAATCTTTGTTAGTTCCAGCGCTCAGTTTATACTAGGGTTTATATTAGAGTCACCTTTTTCTCTTTTGAGAATGGGTTCCATTTTCTCGGTTCTTTATCTGTCAAGCAATATTGAATAGTATCCTGGCTGTTCTCACTTTTACATGGTGAAAATCTGAATTCTTTTCTTTCCAGTGAATATATTATTTTCTTTGTTCTATTGAAGCCAGAATTATACAGGCAGTCAGTATAGATAGGTAAGTATAGATATAGTATAGATAGTATATATAGTATAGTCAGTATATATCTATAGTCAGTATAGATAGGTATTGAATCAGGTGGGATCAAAGAGGCCAATTTTGAGTCAGTCTGGGAAGTTGGAGACTGTCCCCTGAGGGACTGAAATGTTAATTACTTCAGAGCCCTTCCTGCCCCTGCTCCAACCTGTTGCCAAGGTAACCTGTCCCAGGAATTGCCCCCGCCTACAGGGAGCTATAAGGTTGTTAATGTGTCCTTGGCTACTCCATCCATCCCTTCCCCCTTCAGCCCACCTGTTTCACACCTTTGGGCCATCCCTCTCAGCATTCCTGGGCCTAGTCAGGTACCAGGAAGGAGAAAGATAAGGGGAAGAGGGCAGGAGAACTAAGGAAGCCTAGGACATATAAAAAGGGCAGAACACCTCGCTTCTTGGGATACCATGATACCAGCTATAGCCCCCTTCTCCCTCCCAGAAGAAGTCTATATTATCCCTTTTTAAATAAACCTTGCTTTATATGCTTGCCTCGGTGTGTTTCTCTAATGTTCAAACTTCAACATGTATGGGGAAGCAGAACTTATCACTGATAACCTACGGTATCACTGTCAGGTAGGTTTCTTAAATTGGTTTTGAATTGCAATCACTGGTCTTATGTGTTAACTCCATTCTCAATTCAGATATTTTGTCTTTAGCAAGGATGCTCTGAGTCTGTTCCTTATGTGTGTGATAGTGATCAGAAGTTCAAGTGGACACTTTAGTGATAGTCTCTTTAGCTTTTTCTCCTGCAGGATTATCTAATGATCATTGCTGGTTTCCCTGCACCAGTTTGTTTTCTTTCATAGGACAGAAAGAATTTAGGTTGTATATGTGCCCCACAGATCTGCTAACAAGTGGACTGTTTCTCACCTAGGCTGCAAGACTGGGTCCAGATCCCTATCTTTTCTCTATCAAGAAATCATGAAGTCCTCACCAGAGTCACCCGACTGCTTCTGCTTACTCTCTAAGACCTTTAAGTAGTTGCTTTTGTATTATATTCAAGCTTCATTTTTTGATGGAGAGAAAAGGGGAAGTCAGCCTGTAGTGTTTTAGTTCTTTATACTCAGAAGTCTAAAGAAGTTCAGGAAGATGTTCATGAATACTTGGATTTTCCACTGGCAGGAACCATCTTTTAAGACTATGTATTTTTCACCTCTCCCATATCCCTCTCTGAAAGTATCAATAAATCTGATTTATACCAGATTTTATGATTTATTAACTCAATTTAAGCAGTTGACTTTAGAAAGGCAAAAAGGAGCAAAAAAAGTAATGTTAAAAAAGTGTAATGTTAAATTCATTACATTCTAAAGTGATGTGTGGTCGCTCAACATCTATCTATATTTTAACATGCTCTCTATCTCACTTTTCCTATTAAAAGAACTGTAAGATACATTTCAACAAGTCACTAACACCTTGGATGGAAATATGAGTAGAAGGTTTAAGAGAAACAATAAATTACATGGTTGAAGCATGCTATTCTCCAATTCACTCCCTTGACTGCGACCATCATTCATGATTAAAAGTGCAATCGAAGGTTTTGATTTTTTCTAGAATTAGGCTAGACTTTTTATTGAGATGTTTAATAACTACCTGATGTATGACGTTTCAGAGCAGAGTCCCCCTGTTGAGGGTAAAGCTTTGACTATGTAATGTATTGGGCCTTTGACAGTTGTAACATTTCAGCCCTGCTGTGTGAGAGAATACACAGAGCCCCCAATGAGTCCATGGACATCCAACGATGTGACAGCTGGAAATTCTACAATTCTTGTGGACCCTGAACTCAGTTGAAAAGAATGCACTATTGCACTGCTATAGAGGGAGAACCCAGCTCCCATTGTCCATTTCCATAGGTGTACGTATTATAAATTTTACTGGGCAATTTAAAAAATCTATGCTTTGAACTTTCATATTCACTTTAAAGACATTTTCAGTGGCTACTCCTTTCCACAGATCCAAGTTACTATTTGGAGTCATTCGTTCTGCTTGAAAGGCTTCCTTTATAATTTCTGTAATACATGTTTACTGCCAATGATAACTTTTTTTTTTTTTTTTTTTTTTTTAATACTAGGGATTGAACTCAGGGGCACTCGATTACATGTCCCCAATCCTATTTTGTATTTTATTATAGACAGGGTCTCAATGAGTTGCTTAGCACCTTGCTTTTGCTAAGGTTGGCTTTGTATTCGTGCCTCCTGCCTCAGCCTCCTGAGCCGCTGGGATTATAGGCATTCACCACTGCGCCTGGCCAATGATAATTTTTTTTTAATCTAAAAGTTATTTCAGAAAGACAGTTTAATAAAATGAAGATTTTGGGTTAATTTTTTTTTTTTGACACTTTAAAAAGTTGTTCATCTTCTTGATGATGAGAAACCTGTTTCCATCAGAATCTTTTCCTCTGTTGGAAATATATTATTCTATTTGACTCCTTCTAAGTTTTACTTTTTAATCTTTGAATTTTAGCAGCTTGGTCATAATGTGCTTATGTGTGGTTCTTTTCTTATAGTGCAGTGATTTTCTTGAACTTTTTGGATCTCTAAGTTTGTAACTTTCAACAAATTTTAGAATTGTTTTGTCATTATTTCTTCTAATATTTGTTCTGCTCTCCTTTATCTTACTTTCTGAGTCTCCCCTAATATAGAGTTTAATTTACTATTATGGTCTCTATTTCTATTATTTCTGTATTTTTTTTCATTTTTAAATAATATTTCATTTTAGATAATTTTTTGATCTGTCTTCAAATTCACTCTTTCTGCTGCCTTAAGAGTAAACTTAAGACTTCCCATTTTGTTCATCATGGTAGTTTTTAATTAGTTTCTGAGATTTGTTCAACTACTTTCTATAAACTTTCAACACATTGCATGCATTATTTTAATAACTGCAAAATTTTAGTTATCTTAGTATTGGTTTCTATTGGCTGCTTTATTCTTAGGTGTTGGTGAAATTTTTCGTTTGCTCATATGACTATAAATTTTGGTTGTATAAGAACATAAAGAAAAATATAGTACAGCCTCAGAGCAATGCCTTTTGTCCCAGTTCGGCTAAAATGGATAAACTTAAACTCCAAGTTTCTCCTTCTATATGATGGGAAGCAATTGAAAGTTATATTTTTTCTTTCAGTTTACACAAGCTAATATTATTATTATTTTTTGTTTGTTTTATTGTTGTTCACTTGTTTTGATAATACTGGGTATTGAACACAGAGCTTTGCATATGCTAGGGAAACACTCTACCACTGAGTTATATCCCTTGTCCTTTTATTTTGACAAAGGATCTCAACAAGTTGCCCAGGCTGGCCTTGAAATTTGATTCTCCTGCCTTGGCTTCCTGATAAGCTAGGATTACAGTGTGTGCCACTACACTCAGGCAGCTGGTGTCTTTTTGATGGGTCTTTTGTTGTCTCCTTATTTTGTGTATAAATTTAACAATTATTTGAGTAGTCTGAGGGCTCAACTCCCCCATAACTTCCTTCTTCCCAGAATTTCTCCCTATCTGCCAGCTCTTAGCTCTGTTATTTGAAACATAAAAGCTAAGAAGCTTTTGTTTCTCTGATCTTCTAATTATCTATAAATCAGAAATTTCTCTTCGGAAAAAGGCCACAAAGTCACAAACTTTCCCATTCCAAAACCTCTTTGAAGGGTAAACACTTATATAGTTTCTGGTTGTTTTTTGTTGCTCTCTAGTGCCTATAAATAGATTTTCTTTAGGATGGTTTGTCCATCCAACCCAGTGATTTTGCTATTGCCACGAAGTTGAAATCCCAATATTTTTAAATCTATAGAACTGCTCTTATTTGACATCAAGATCATAAAATGAAGTATATCTTTTTGTATCAGAAATTTTGCTAGGATGTTGCATTTTCCTGTCTTCAATCTTGCAGGTTGTCTAGTTTTCACAGGTATTTCATAGTCTACTGGTTTCAGTCTTTCCAACATGTCAAATGTTTAAACCACAAAATCATATTTGCTTCCAAAATAGACCATATTCTAGGTCACAGTATAATTCTTAGGAAATACAAAAAGATAGTTATAACCCCATACATTCTATTGAACCGCAATGAAATGAAACTAGAAATCAACAGCAAGAGAAATAATAGAAACAACATAACACATGGAAATTAAATGAAGAATGGATCAAAAAAGACATGAGAGAAGAAATCAAAGTCTTAGAAACAAATTAAATCAAAGATGGAACATATCAAAATCTCTGGGACAGTATGAAAACAGTACTGAGGAAAACTTGTTGCATTGAGTGCCTTCATTAAAAAAAAAAAAATAGAGAGATCCCAAATAAACTTGTGCTCTGCCTCAAAATTTTAGAAAAAGAAGAAGAAAAAAACCCCACCAAAGTCAGAAGGCAAGAAATAATAAAAATCAGAGACCAAATTAATAAAATTGAAAAAATAAACAATACACAGAATCTATGCAAAAAGAAGTTGGTTATTCAAAAAGATAAATAAGATTGACAAGCCCTTAGCCAAACTAACCAAATGAGAGGAGACAAGGGAGAGAAGACCCTAGATTAGAGATGAAAAAAGGAGGTATTACCAGAGACACTGAAATTCAGAGGATCATTAGAAACTTTTTTGAAAATTTAGACTTCAATAAAGTGCCAAATCTACCAGACACTGACATTTCTAAATACATACAACTTGCCCAAACTGAACCAGGAAGGTATGGAAAAACTAAACAGTCCAATATCAAGTATTGAAATTAAAACAGCAATTAAAAGCCTACCAAAAAAGAAAAGCCCAGGACCAGATAGATTCTCAGGAGAGTTCTACCAGACCTTTACAGAAGCACCAATTCCAGTCTTTATTATTATTATCAATTATTCCATGGAAGTTAAAGAAAAGGAACACTTCCAAACACATTTTATGAAGCTTGTATATCTCTGATACCAAAACCAGACAAAGACCCATCAGGAAAGAAAATTACATACAAATATCCCTGATGAACTTAAATATTAAAATTGTTAACAAAATATTAACAACATTCAAAAATAAACTAAGAAAGTAATTTACCATTATCAAGTGGGCTTTATCCCAGAGATGAAAGGCTGGTTCAACAAATATAAATCAATAAATATAATCCATCACTTAAATAGAATTAAGAACAAGAAACATATTATCATCTCAATACATGGAGAAAAGGCCTTTTGTTAAATGTAACACCATTCATGTTAAAAACACTGGAGAAACTAGGGATAAAAGGAAATTAATATTATAAAGGTCAGATACAACAAATCCAGAGCCAAAATCATACTGAACAGAGAAAAACTGAAAGCTTTTCTTTTAAAATCATGAACAAGACAAGGATGAACACTCTCACCACTTCTATTCAGTATAGTTCCCAAAACTCTATCCAGGGCTATCAGGCAAGAGAAGGAAATGAAAAGGATGCAAACTAGAAAAGAAGTCAAATATCACTTTTCTATTGCTATTGATATTATTTACCATATCTATTGCTCCTGCAATAGAGATTCAGCTGAGAAAGAAATCAGGAAAACCATGTTCTTTACAATTAAAAAAAAATACTCAGTAATTAATCTAACCAAGGAGGTGAAAGATCTCTACTATGAAAACTGTAGAACACTGGAGAAAGATATTGAAATGGACCTCAGAAAGAACTACCCTGTTCTTCAATAGGCACAATTAATATTGCCAAAATGCCCATGCTATCAAAAAGCAGTATAAAGATTCAATGCAATCCCTATTAAAATACCAATAACATTCTTCACATAGCTAGAAAAAAATCTTAAAATTCATTTGGAAGAATAAGAGACCCAGAATAGCCAAAACAATTCTGAAGAAGAAAAGTGATGCAGCAGGTATTACAATATCCAATCTCAAATTATACTATAGGGGTATAGTAGAAAAAGCAGTGTGGTATTGACATCAAAATAGATATGAAAACAAATGGAAGAGAATAGAAGACACAGAGATAAACCCAAATTTTTATAATCATCTGATACTTGACAAAGTGCCAAAAATATATGTTGGAGAAAAGATAACCTTTTCAATAAATAGTGCTGAGGAAACTGAATGTCCATATGTATAAGAATGAATTTAGATATGTATCTTTCACCCAACACAAAAGTCAAATCAGAATGGATCAAAGACTTAGAAATTAGATCAGAAAACTTGCAGCTGCTACAAGAAAACATAGGGTTGATACTCCATCATATAGGTGTAGGCACTGACTTCCTCAATAAGACCCCTCAGAAAATAAAACCAAAAATCAATAAGTGAAATGGCATAAAATTATAAAGCTTCTGCACAGCGAAGGAAATGATTAAGAAAGTGATGAGAGAACCCATGGAATGGGAGAAAATCTTTGCCATCTATTCTCTGACAGGGGATTAGTGTCCAGAATATATAAAGAACTCAAATAACTCAATGCTAAACAAACAAACAAACAAAAAGAGACCAGTCAATAAATTGGCAAAATAATTAAATAGGAACTTCCCAAAAGAAGAAACACAAATGACTAAAAAAATATATGAAAAAAATCCAGCATCTCTAGCAATCAGGGAAACACAAAACAAAACTGTATTAAGATTTCATCTCACTCCAGTCTGAATGGCAATTATCAAGAACACAAATAATAATAAATGTTGGTGAGAATGTGGAGAAAAAGGTACAATCATACATCGGTGGTGGGACTGCAAATTAGTGCGACCACCATGGAAAGCAGTATGGAGATTCCTCAAAAAACTAGAAATGGAACCATTATATATGACCCAGAAACTCCTCTCTTTAGCATTTATTCAAAACATGTAAAATTATATTATCATCATACAGTCACCTCAATGTTTATAGCAACGTAATTCACAAGGGCCAAATTATGGAATCAACCTAGAAGCCCATCAGAATATGAGTGGATTAAGAAAATGTACTATATATACACAATGGAGATTTATTCAATCATAAAGAAGAATGAAATAATGGCATTTACCAGTAAATGGATGGAAATGGAGAAAATCATGCTAAGTGAAATAGGACCAACTCAAAAAATCAGGTGTCAAATGCTTTCTCTTGTATGTGGAATTAAGAGCAAAGCAAAGGGAAAGAGGTTGGCAGAGGAGGGATGAGACACCATACAGATACAGGGAAGATTAGCGGAGTAGAAGAAGGAGAATGAGGAAGGAAGGGAAAGGGGAATGTAAATGGAATGAATTTAACAAAATCATGTTATACTCATATGTATAGGCACCAAAGGGAATTTCACTTTTATGGATATTTAGAAGAAAGTTTAGTCAAGAATGGAGAATAGGTGGAGGGAGGAGGGGAGGAAAAGAGAGGAGCAAATAGGGATTAAACTCCAAATCCTTGCATGTACGATTTTGTCAAAATGAACTCAAATGCTATGTGTAGTCATATGCTATAATAATAAGACAATAAATCACATTTGCTAATATAGAAGAAAATCATATTTATTAAATTTCTAACCTATGATAGGCAATATACTGTGTTTCATATTTTATTTCTTTTAACATATGTCTTGCATCACCAAAGTGCAGACTTGACTTGAAACGTGTGATTCTTTAATTTATTTCCAGCTTGGATGCAACAACAATCATGGTGACAACTGCTCTTAGAGCTGATATCTTATCTGCTAATTAACTCCTATTCCTGACAATACAATCACAGATGGCTAATAAATGTTTTTGCATGATTTAAGTTTTTCACTGACGCAAACAGAGCTCTACACTATGTTACATCCTAGTGGCATTATATGCTACTGTTTTATTTCCTTCAATTCTATAAACTAACCTTGAAGTAAATCTGGAGTTTGCTTCATTGACATCACTCCTTCCATCCTTAAATTTTAACAAATGCATGTCCTACTTGCTCTTTGAGAGAACTGCTTTCCCTCTATAGTGCTAAAATTAAAGTTTCAAAACACAGTGATGTCGTTCTTGTGTTTTACAGTGCCTATAGTACTATTAACTTTATACTTGATTAATGCTTTAGATTCTTGAAGAAGTTTTAGAAAAATTCCTTCAGTTCTGACATTAAAATTATTATCTAAGTACGAAGTAGCCTCCTCTGAGAAAATCAATCAATGTTATTAAACAGGATGGTTAACTTAGGAGTCATTTCCTTGAAACTCTCGGAATTTCAAGGGCAATTTTCGATCTTTCGGAGAACACATTTTACCCTTTTCATTTAGTGTCCAAATCTAGTCTAACTGATTGTTAATTGTAAACCTTTTTGTGTCCCCCCACAGGGGTCACCCCTTCTTTATGCAAAAACACCTCCTGGAAGTTAAAATGTACTAAGGTCACTGCTGAGTTTCTTATAAATGACAGTTAATTTGGAGTTCATGAGTATTTGCTATAGACTTACCTGTTATAAGCAGCTTCAAGGGATGATACATCAAACTCTGGATTAGATAGTTGGTGCAGGGAGCAAAGGTTCATGCATGGAGGTTTGATTTTCCCTGAATTCCTCCATAGTCATGGAGACACTATTGCTGAAATGTCAGCACAGATGCCACACTTGTACCACTGATGCCAGGCACTGGATGCTAACATTATCACTGGGTGCCTTTGATAGCTAATGGTCTGAAGCCAGACCAACATGATGGGTTCCTAGGCATCTGATTTTTCACAGCCGCCTATGAATCAGAGTCTTCTATGCTGTGTCTAGTAGAGATACCTGAGTCAGGTTTGTGATATAACTGTAGGGAAGCAGAGAATGTGTTTCTGATGCCTATCTTGAAAAGCACAGTCAAGTAAATTTGGAAATGCCCCTAAACAAAGAATGCCTTTTCAAAGGTACTGGGAAGTCAAAAGCCTGGCACATATCACTAGTCATTAGCATATGGGGAGGATGAGAGCCATCGATTTATCTACAGCTATTCAGGAAAAATGGATAGTGTGACTACGCACTTTGCTATTTAATTTTTATCCGTTTCTTTTGTTATTCCTAAATCAGCACTTGAAAATGATGGTGTTTGTGAGGGTAAAGCAGAACATATAGCAACATGTGGCATATGAAGTAGGAAATTAAGATATTATCAATTGCACAGGATGAGATCTTGGCAGGAAAGTTGAAGCAAATAGAACTAAAGCTATTGTAAATTTTTGAATGAAAAGACAAATGCTATTACTTTAACATTAGTTGAGATCAAATATATTATAAAGCACAATCTTTAAGTCTTTTTATTACTGCAGTACAAAAGTAAACTGGGAAAATTAAATTAAAGGCAATATTTTTTTATGTTAGCTAAAAGTCAACATTTGAGATAATATCTATTAGGTATCCTCAAAAAAGAGACTTAGGACTGCAAACTGATATGCTCCTAATTTTAATTAATATTTAAGCTCTTTTAGGAATGATTAAGAGAAAACATTTGTAATGTACAATTGATGTCTGGTATATTATGCAATGATATCCAGGGACATCCATTATTCATTCAACATGGTTTATGATGGGCCACTCTTTATATCTTGCTATGCTTTATTTGTGTTTGGCAAAAAAAAAATGGAAGGAATAAAATTCACTGCAGAAGAAATATTTAATATTCTCAGGGTATCATGTGTTTGTTCAGATGCATGAGATATTTCAGTAAGCAGTAAAGAAAAAAACCCCATCACCTTAAATCTCTGGCATGTGAATGACAAAGGAAAAACTTTCCTCCTCCTCCAAAGAGAAAACTCATAGAATTATGGAATTCAAAACCTTTAGAATGTCATTAAAACTGTTTTCTTGTCAGAAGCTAAGACTTCAGATTGCAAGAAAGGAATAATTTAGAATCATCTCAGTTATGTCTCAAATCACGCCTCCAACACACAGACAGGATTAAACATTCCAGTATGTGCTGTGACTCTCAACTCTTTGATAAGCTGTAGTACCTACTTCTAACATCATTCAAAGGCAGAAATGCAGTTAAGAACATAGACTCAACAGCATCAATGCCCAGGTTTGCATTCTGTCCTGCAAACTCATAACTATAGGACATTCCTGCCCTCAGTTCTTTCATAAGTCAAATAGAGACATTAATGTATTTACCTTGGAGAGCTGCTGGAGATTAAATTGGAACAGAGAATGATATATAGCAAATGCTTTCTAAAAAATTTAACCATTAGTATTACTCATGATTCATCATCAGTTTCCTTGTGCCAACTTTTGCCTTTTCTTGTATTTATATTTTTTGTTAAGCCCTTCAAATTTAGTGTACACAATAGGTACTCGAAAATTTTTCAAACAATAAAAAATTTGTATCTAGATACCTTATTATATATTGATCAAGTGAGAAATTACATTTCCCTCAGAGACAAGTTCACTATAACTTAAACTATAAAACTTTCAAGGAATATGGTTTAAATTGTTAATGCGATGAACACTAACTGGAGAAGGCCAAGTGTTAAAGGCACAGGTCACAGAACCAAGAAAACTGAGTAAGAAATTTAGTGTGGGAATTTTTGTGGACTTAAAACATTAAGTTTTTTTTTTCTTTATCTTTCTTCTCAGCCCTAAGTTCAGGGAAAAGGAATTTACAACAGAAAGCAAGCCCTTTACATTGATAACTTTTTTTGGTGAAATAAAATTAGTCAATTGCTTTGAAAGAATTTTGGAAGAAAATTGTCCCAAATCCTGTAAAGTACTGTGGTTGGAGGAGTGTGTGTGTGTGTGTGTGTTTATGTGTGTGTGTGTATTTTTTTTAAGGTAAAAGATTTGGAATCATTTCAGTAGGAGGTTTATAGAGTTACCTCAAATGTAACTTGTATGGCAAATTCGTACTTACAAACAACCTGGTGTCCCTGAATCTTTTTGTAACGACCACATCCATCAGATCAGGAAACACTGGGTCCATAAAATAATCTGATTTGGAGCACTCTCCAGGATACTCATCACCACTCTGTTCTAATATCTCTGTTTCCTAAGTGAATTCTATGTCCTTTCTATAGTCTATCCCCAAGGGCATTAAAGCTGGTCTTCCAAATCAGATTTTGACTTTCCTCAGAAATCTCTGAAGACTGCTTGTTTCATGAAAACAAAACAACAACAAAAAACCCCAAACTCTTAGTTATTTTAGTTATTAAAATGATACAAACGGCATCATATGCCCATCTCTACAGCCCTCCCCTCCCCTCACTCACACTGCTCCTCAGATATCCAAGGTAGCCTCCCCAGGGCCTCTGTGCTACTCTTGAGTACGCTTGAAGAGCTCTTGCCTATATATGTCCTGTTTAGTGAAATCCAGTCTGACATGCCTTTGCTCAAATAAGATCTTTTTTTGTGAGACTCCCATGATCATTCTAGACAATTCCCAACTTCAATTACTTTTTAATATTTCTCTATAGCACATAATCAGTCTCTGGTAGCAACCATTAAAAATTTCATGTCCAGAACTTTTTCTGGCTATCACCGTAACTTCATCAATGAGAACCTTGTGAAATCTTGAAGATTGTTTTTTAAATGATTCTTCAAGCTAGTATTTGCATTCAGAAGATATTATTAGATAACAGAATTTGAAAGAAGAAATAAAATACTAAAATAACATTAATAGCATGATATCATGCCTATTCCAAGAATGCTAACCTCCCTTCTTCAGCTCATACACTAAAAAATTGTTTAGAATTAAAAAAAAGTTTTGTAAATAATTCATATTGATAGTTCTATCAGAGTAGATTAGCAACTTAATTGAAAAAATAGAAGTCCAATTTAAAATGTTTTTCTCATGAAGAAATGCATCCTTGTATGTTTATAATGTATTTTTACTTAAAAGTCTCAATTAAAAACTTTAGACAATTGCATCTTAAGCTGAAGTTTAAGTGTCTTAAAGAGTCTTCCTTTTGAAAACATCTAAAAGTGCAACTAAGTAATATGGAATAATATGGAATCCACAATTTTAAAACCTTGGTCTTCTTTTTCCATGACAACTTGAAACATGGGAGACCAAATATAAAGCCTGGGTTCAACAAGATTGGGACCTAATACGAAATCTATAAATAATGTTGATAACTTCATAGAAGAATAAGAGTAAAGTATAAGTAGCTGACCTACAGAATGGGATTTCAAATAAATTCTATTTAGATTTTGACAATATTGAGGAGAAGGAGTGGTGTCACTCTTGCGTGTCAGACCCCATGTACATTTGTGACCTCAAATTGTCCATATTATTCATGTAGACCTGTAAGTCTCAGTTAACAGAATTCAACATAAAATAGCTTAGAATGGTAGCATTGCTTTGCTTCTATCCAAAAAATAAAATTAGTAAAATATATAAGTTTTGTTCAGCTGAGGAGATGTTGTAGTTATGGGAATATAACAAAAAGAAATACCAATGTCCCTTTGAAGGAACGCCTCCTCAAAAATCTTCAAAAATGACAATTGATAAAATTACAAAGACTTATATTAAAAAATCCCCATGAACTTGTTCTGAGCTATGATTTTTTATATGATATCAAAAGCATAGGCAACGAAAGCAAAGACAGACAAAACGGATTATATCAAACCAAGATGCTTCTACATAGCCACAGAAACAATAAACATGAGGGAAGAGGAGAAAATATTTGGAAACTGTACATCTGATAAAAGGTTAACACTCAAAATATGTAAGAAATTCAGTTCAATAGCAAGAAAACAATCTGATTCAAATATGGTCAAAGGACCTTAAGGACATAGAAATGGTCAATATGTATATGAAAAAAATTCAACATTGCTAATTATTCGGGAAATATAAATTAAAATCAAAATGAAATATCACCTGACACCTGCTAGATTAGTATTACCAAAAAGACAAACGATAAGTGTGACTTAGAATGTAGGAAAAAGAAAACTCTTGTACGCTATTGGGGGAATGTAAATTAGTACAACTAGTATGGAAAACTGTATGGATGTTCCTCAAAAATTTAAAATAGAATTGCCATATGATACAGCAATTCCACGACTGGGTATGCATCCAGAGGAAATAAATTCATATGTTGAAGAGATGCCTGCATT
Source organism: Marmota flaviventris (assembly GCF_047511675.1). Classification (NCBI taxonomy): domain Eukaryota; kingdom Metazoa; phylum Chordata; class Mammalia; order Rodentia; family Sciuridae; genus Marmota; species Marmota flaviventris. The sequence continues at coordinate 104,851,853 of NC_092503.1, forward strand.
CCCATGTTCATTTCAGTATTATTCACAATAGCCAAAATAAGAAATCAACCTCAGGGTTCATCAGTAGACGAATGCATAAAGAAAACATGATACATATATACAACAAAATGCTATTAACCTTTAAAAAACAGAAAATTTTGTCATTTGTCATAACATAAATGAATCTGAAGGACATGATGTTAAGTCAAATAAGCCAAGCACACAAAGACAAATACATATGTTCCTGGAACTTTAGGTAGAATCTAAAAAGTCAAACTTATAGAAGCAGAGAGAAAGATGGTTACTAGAGACTGGCTGGGAGTGGGGAGTAGGGAGCTGTTCATTGGATACAAATATGGTAACTATAGTTAATAACAATGTTTATGTTCTGGAAAATTGCTAAGGAAGTAGATTTTTAAGAATTTCACCATAAATAAATATTTGCACATGTTAAGTAGCTATGTTTAGCTGTTCTATAATATATGCATATTTCAAAACAGCATGTTGGACACCACCAATATACACAATATATATACAATAAAAATGTGTATATATATATATATATATATATATATATATATATATATATATATATACAGTGTTAACTAAGGCTAAATAATAAAGAAATACATTACCTTTAGCTACTTTTAATAACTGTACCCAATAAAGCCATGTAGTTATCTAATATACCTTTCTAGAGGTCCTGTTTTATTAAATGAGTAGAAGATCATATTCATAAAAATGATGGGAATTTAAGCTATGCGAATGGAAAGACACATACAATGCATATATTTAGAAATAACAAAGTAAAAATTTCAGGTGCACCCTAGGTCTAAGGCTGAATGTAATGGGGAATACTTGATTACTTCTAAATCTTGGTTCCTAGGCTTATCTGTTTTTCTCAGCCCCAACTAAAAATGTCCATCTGGATTTCTACAAATGTGTCAAGTAAATTCGTTCCCCAATTTAAAAAAATTTTCTTCCATACAAATGAATCCTTTTCACACAGTCCCTATTTCAGGGGCTTCAATCTCTAGAGACTAACTTATTGAGGCCCTTTACCCTCTGACTACCTGTTGGATTTAAGGAGTCAGGACTTCCAGGAGGTCCAAGGGGAGAAGCAAAAGGCTGGTGTTCCTAACTGTCACATCCTGCTCCTAATTCTGGTAGTGGCTGCTGCAGCTCTCACTCCTCCCTGCCTGGGACTCTAGGACCTGCTGGCCTCACAATTTCCTGCTCAGTCTCTTCACCCTGAACTCATCATTCCACACGGCTTTTATTAAATAATTTTGAGGTGAGTCCTTTTTAGCATTTCATCTGTTTTCTGCTGGGATCTCCTAAACCATCATCCATAAATTCCAAATTTAATTCTTCGATAAATGCAAAAGTAATCATGAATCTCTACCAAACCAAAGGTGGCAACCATAACATGTATTGAAAAGTGGGGTCTTTTCCCTTACCAGAAACAATTCAGAAATTATCATCCATCGTTGAATAAGCAAGTATTCAGTTTCATAATGTTACTTATATTTTCTGATAGAAGCTCTAGTTCATAGTTCCTTTTATGTGAAGTCTGTTTAACTATAAGATAAAATAGCAAAATTATCTTGATGTTTACAATATTCTCATTTCTTCTCTAACAGATGTGTATTTTTGAATAGCAATTGTGATCACTACAACTATTTTCCAATGGATTTTATTTGTTTTAGATAACTATCTAAACTTTTTGTTCTTTATGTTGTTCATTGTTCTTCCTCAGTAGGAAATCTCCATGAGAAATAATTTATTTCTGGACTAATGTCAGGCCTCTCATCATCTGTTGAGTAAAATCTGTGCCTCCCATAAATCACCTTGATTTAAACTTCCCCCATCTCTTTGTTTCTTCCTTATTTTTATCTAATCTTCCTCCCCACATTATCTTATTCTTTATGATTATTCATGGCGCACCTTTTTAGTCTGGCCATAAAGTTATGTGTTAAGGATGATTATGCTAAGCTGAGTTATCTTAACCATTCAGGTTGATATCCCTGACGTTCTTACTAGGTAGCACCTCAAAGCCTTGCCCACTAGTTCTGCCAATAGAAATATGACAAGTCAATGTTGTAAAATCCTCAGAACTCTAAACTGACTTGCTTTTATTTCTTTGGTAGGTGAGGATAATCAGCACGAGGCAGGTGGCCTTGATTTCAAACTGCCGATAGGAGAATATTGAAAGGCCAGAATTAGCTTGGCTCAATCCACTGACCTTTCATCTCAGAGAAAAACAGGAGGAACCTGGAGAAAGGCTGGATGTATTTATCTCTAAGGAGACAGAACTTTATATATATTGGGCAGTATCCATACTGTGAATGCACATAACAATTACTTTTAGATGCACAGACTTAAGAATGCAGCATCAAACCGGCGAGAATTCTGCCAATACTCACAATTCTTCTATCAGTATTCCAAGAAGAATAGATCATTTTAATTGCTTAGGAGTTTAAAATAATGTAATGTATGATAAAAAAAAATCCAGTTCTTTGGAGTTCAAGCCTTTGTCAAAGTGGTTAGTTCCTAAATTGGTAGAAAAAATGCAATACAGAGGATGCCATCATATGTACTAGACTATTTGTAACAAAAGGCTTCATTAGCAACCTTAGCCTTAATTAATGACTCTGTCTAAGTGATTTCTACTTTGAAGTGATTCCTCATTCCAAGTTTTCAACAGAATTTATAAACAATTGGTGAAATGGAAACTCAACTTGAAGAAGTCTCATATCTGTTGCATTTGACTAATGGTCTCATATTATTTCCATTTTTCAGCATATAATTTCTAATTTCTCACTTAAACTAATTTAACTGTCTTATGCTTTCCTCATATCCACTGCAACCTTGGGAAATAGAACCATAATGATCTTATTAATAGTAGTTTGAGACACTAATGACACTTCGGACATCCACTAGAGAAATCAATAGAAACAAGACCTTCTTCATTTCCTGCTCCAAAGCCTCACTGTGTCTAGTGGAGTCTCAAGTGACTCATTCAATCTTCTAAGTAGACTCTAAAATTATTCATTGTAGTGAAGGCTGATCTCTTCTCCCCACTTTCCTTTCCCCCTGAACTCTCATGCTCAGTGATAGTTCCAGCATGATGTGGGCTGACATTGGCATGGTTTTGGTTTGTGTAATGATTTATCCAAGGCACTCATGATCTCTTCAAGATTTTTATTCTGTCTGTATGCCATTTTTCTTCCCTTGTCACCTACTTTATTCTAGCGTATTTTTATGCTATAATGAGTTTTGTTACAAATAGACATAATGATGTCTTAGATTCTTAAATGTTAAAGGGACACGTTTTTTTACTTACTCTTCTAGTACCTAGGCAAAAGGGAACTTCAGGCAAATCTACAAGGGCTAACTTAAAAAGCAAACACATTGGCTTTTTCAGGAGTGCCAGTATCTACTTAATAGCAATGAGAGATCCTGAATAGAATGCTGCTTATTCCATAGCCAATGGTAATGAAAACTAAGATAAAGGTAAAGTGCTTGGAACTTAGCCTATAGTACATATTTAAAATTTATCATTATGGTTATTTATTAAAATAATTCTAGTAAATTTATAAATTTTGTTAAATTTTATTATAGCAAATGTATACAAATATGTTATTTATTATAGTAAATATATAAAATATGTGAAGTTTTTATCATACTCTTATGAAGTTTCTAGTAAAAATAATAGCATTGGATTTAAATGAAGATCTGAACTACTACATTTATAGTAATATATGAGCCACTTAACCTCTATCTCTCAAATCAAGCTTCACTTTCATAATCACTTAATAGCTGCCACCACAATAAAAGCCTAGATTCCTATGTATGGTTATAAGTCCCTTAACAACATGAGCCCTGACTTCCCCCATTCTCTTGCCACCATGACTTTCAAACAATGCATTATGCATTCTAAATGGTAAATCCCATGCTGTTTTCATATGTGTGATCCTTCACATGATGTTTCTCAGTTAAAATGTTTTTCATCTCTCCTTTTCAAAATAATGTCTCAGTCATGATGATCCAGCTAAAATATTTTGTGAAACTCTTTTAGAATCCTCCAATTACCTCCTCTAGTATGCTCACATGTAATTCTGTACACATTGGTTATTTAGTACCCATATTGCTCTGGGCTATTATTTACTGTTTATATCTCTATCACAGTTAAGGTTCTCAGTCAGGGGCAGAACTTTCATTTGCTGTTTTTGTGACCTCAGTAACCAGTGATACTTTAGAACAAAATCAGTCCCCAAATATTAATAGAAAACAAATGAATGAAATACATTATTCTAGGCTTCAGAACTCTCACTTGTAAAATTAGGAGGTTATAGCTTATGATCATTTAAGTAAGCTTTATGAGTCATAATTCATAAGTAAGTTTTGTTTAAAAGATATTTCAATATAATTAGAATTCATGCTTTTCTCAGTCTATATAGACTACTAATACAGTGCATCTCATTTAAAATACACAATATTATTGCTGTAGAACAGATTATTTTGAGAATAATTTTTATAAAGGTATTAGCTTAAATATTATTTGAAGACCTTCTATGTCAAAGTAGTATGAAGTAGTTTTTAGCAGATTAGCACCCCTGCCACATGCTACCAAAAAATTCAAGACACAACTTAAAGAAGTCATCAGTTTCAAGGCACCACGGAGCTATGGAAGCAATGAGTACCACAAAATATAAAATTACAGAAATAAGAGCTTTAAAGAAATTATCTTAGTATAGCCAGGCTTTTCTTGTGGCCATTTGTCAGTATAAAAATGGGTAGAGTCTAAGAATTTATAGTTTACTGGGAATAATCTGCCTGTAAGAGACATAAAACCCAACAAAGCTCGAGGGATCATTTGGAGCCAGAGGGACTTAACTGTAGGATTGAAAGCTTCTAACACATGACAGGCTTCTGAAGACACTGCAGAATCATTAAACTATATAGAAAAGGGGATTAAAGAACATAACTAAAAGCCCTCTGAAGAGCAGCTCTAACTAAGATGATGACTTTGTAGGGAAACGAGGCCCCAGAAAACACTAGATTATCTTTTGGATTCCTTGGAGCACTGAACAGTGGCAGGAAGGAATGGAACAGAATACAGCCTTACCGGAACTGCAATATCAGGCTTGAAAATGAGCCTTTGAATTAAGGGAGTCAGGATCCCTTCTTTCTATCACAGTTGTGGTGAACTCAGTATGGTAGAAACTTCTCTGTAGATTTGATATAGTATCTTATAGTAATTGTATAGCACTCACTCAATAAAAATTACCAGTAATTTATTTAGAAAAAAAAATAAGGTTAGATATCCACCATGTACAGGTGATTTGAGGATTGGTAGTAACAGACAAGAGATTTATCTATGACTGATAAGGCCAAGAAAATAGAGAAAAAGATGAAGAAAATAGACAAAAATGGTGAATTGAAAAGAGAATTGAAATATATAAGAAAGAATTGCAAATTCTAAGACTGTTAAAATATCTTGATTTAACACATCAATGGAAGAGATTAATAGCAAATTAGATATAGAGTAGATACAAGAAAGATTAGGACTATGGCAAATCAATAACTTAAAATATCAAAATGAAGAATAGAAGAAAAAAGTAGTAGATAAGATAATATAAAAGTCATGTGAAATACAGAGAAAAGACCCAGTATACCTATAATTTTAGTCTCAGAGAGAATGTGGAGAAAATGAAAAAAATATAAAGAGGCTAAGAGTATAAAATATAAAAAGGCTAAGAATTTTCAGATACATATGAAAGACACCAATTCAGAGATTCAAGAAATTTAGCAAAACATAAAAACTTTAAAACTAGGAGTAATGTGAGTTGGGAAAATTAAACATATTTAAGATTAAATCTCTGTCTTTCTTGATATTTAATACTCTGTTTGTGTTATGAGATAACAATCAGTGGAATATTTTCCTTTAATTTTCACCATATTATTTCTCTTTTCCATTTTTAAAACTTTATTTATTTATGGAACATAGTAATTATATAGAATGTGTTTCCTTGTGACATATTTTGCCTGAACAAAAGCATAATTTGTTCAATTTTAGAGATACTCACATCTTTTAACCTGACCAGATAGTTTAAATCTAAATTAAACATTTTAAGGATTTTATAAATAAGCAGTTAAATGACCCTCAACATGCTTTTGAATAGCTATTAACAACAACTCAAAAAAGCTGAACTTGTCAGTATATAATAAAAGTTAGCATTGTAGTGTAACTCTTTCAGGGTAATCCAAGCTTATTAAGATAGTTTTACACCCCAGCTATACAAGGCCCAATAGTAGAGATGGTTGCAGGGGAGAAGGGGTTGCTGACAAAATGCATTTCTCACTTTGAATCTCAGAATAACACTTGCAGCTCTGAACATCTCCTGTGGGGATAATAGCAGATATCAAAGGAGTATCAGAGTGCAAAAGAGTGAAATTACTGAATTGCTTTAACAAAGTTAACTAAGCAAGAACACATAGAAGTTAATGCTACTGAAAGAAGTTTTCTAATGATCAATTCCCTTGGACTAATATTTGCAACAAGAGCCACATGGAGCCATAGGAAGCCTGTCATCACCTGCAAGGCATTAGGAAATAGACAGGAAGAAATACTAAAATTATGCTTTTATGACTATTGTGGAGAGAAACTAGGAGGGAATGTTCCCCATTGCATACTAAGAAGAAACAGGCAGGTCAGGGTTGATGATGAGTGTTTGGGGAAATTGCAGCATGACTTTTACAGCCCTGCAAAAGCTAACTTGCAGAAAGAATGTAAACAACTGTGGTCATTTGTCTGGCCCTGTGATTCCGCAGACTTATGGAGACATTAGGAACAGATGTCAAATAGCAGAAACAGAATCTAAAATTACAGCTAATACAGGGGTAAAGGGCTTATATTCTAGTGCCATAAAGCAGACTACCATAATTCTCTCTGTTGCCGCTTCATTGTATGCGGTATGAATAGTAAGTAATGGATTTATCCTTAAAGGAGGTTTCCCAGTTTGCATCAAGTGCTTTAATGATAAAGTGAATCCCTTTTGGTGTGGAATATAGCATTGAAGTTCAGGTATTTTCACCCACGTTAGTGACCACTATTCATTATTTCATTACAGAATGTTAAAAACCTACACTGTGTCAGACATTGTACTAGGTATCAGCAATATGCTACAACATTACCCTTGCCCTCAAAAACCTTCCTATCTAGTAAGAATAGAAATGAGTATACAGCTTATACTTTGATCAGTGGCAGAATTTAGGAAAAAAGATAAGTTGGCCTTTTAAAAATCTTTACAAAAGGACTTGTATTGGGATTGGTGGATGGGTACTACCTTGCTGTGGGATGAGTATTAAATGGCAATATGGAAGTGAAAACTTAAAATGGAATTATTAGTCTCTCTCTTTCAGGAACACAGAAAATCTATTTTGTTTCCATAACTGTGTTCTCTCTTAATAATTGTCTTACTCATGTAAATTTGAAGGGTTTCAAAGAGCTTACACATAATGAACCAACTATAACAATAAGAATCATAATATAGATAAAGTGAAAGTGCTCCAGAAACAAAAGAGGGAGCCATTCGGCTACCCTGTCTTTTTGTTGATAATGTTAACAAATTCCCATATCTTTTATGAATATTGTGCCCAGCATTTCAATGGAAGGTGAGTGGACAGATTCCATTTCATTTTTTATTCACTGTAACAAACTCACTGGAGTTGATATAAGGTTTGCAGTACCTGATCCAACTTGGTCTGCCTAATGTGCTTGAATTTAGGTGACTCTAAAGGGACTTACAATTCTAACGTGTAAGAGTTTAGACATTGCCACTTCCATCCTTACAATAATTTTTAAAAACCTGAAAAAAATGTGAAATCAACAATTTTTCTTCCACCCATTTTAGAACTGAGCTAACAATGCAAACTTCAGAATCTGGAAAAATTGGAGAATATAGAGATTCACAGCCAAATACAGAGAATTTGAGCCAACATCAACTTAAGAGGAGCAGAAGCCAGTGAGTCCCACATTCATATGAACTCTTGGGTAATAAAGCTGAACTGTTGGAGGCCAGGTATAGACTAGCTTGAAAGTAAGCATTTCTAAGGGGTCCAGGCCTGAAGTAACTTCCATACTTCCCACACTTTTATAGGTTTTTATCTCCAGAAATCCTACCTTGTAAAGATGAGGGGGAAAAACCCTTCTGCATATTTTTAGTTTAGCAATGGGAGAAATAATCATTTTAAAGTATCCTAGAGCATTCTCCAGGAAAAATTCCAATTCTCAGAAGGAAAACTTACAAATCCTTATTTTACATGGATGGATTTCATTTATTCATCTCAGCACCCACTATCCTTCCTGACTCAACTAAGGGATTGAGAAGAAGCTAAAAACAATTTTTGAAAGTCATAGCCTAGGAACAAAAACCCAATACTGAGCTCATAACCCACTTGAATCAAAGGGTGAAATATGATATATCAAGAACTATGTAATGTTTTGAATAACCAACAATAAAAAATTAAAAAAAAATAAAAATAAAAGTAGATAACAAAAAAAAACAAAACAAAACAAAAAAAAAAACACCTTAGCTCTTTAGGAGCAAGCATGGAATTTATCAGACATTGCTAAGAAATCTAACAAAAAATGCAGCAAAATATTTAAAGCATTGAAATATAAAAACCACCCACCTAAAAATTCTGTATTCAGTAAAATTATCCTTCAAATGTGAAGCAGAGATCAAGACTTTCTCAACAAAAATTGAGGTATTCTTTGACAGTATACCTGCCCTGCAAGAACTATTAAAAGGAATGCCTCAGAGGAAAAAGAAAATAACACAGCTCAGAAAACAGATCGACATAAAGTCATGATGAGTATTTGACAAAGAATAAGTGAAAGAAAAATGCAAAAACAAATTTTTCTTAATTTAATTAGTCTGACACCATTGTGCTAATACTAATTAGCTGTATTTAATTCGCATCTATACAATTATACATTTTGCTCTCCAGCCCACATGAAACACCAGCCAAATCAAACCACATTCTGGACCATAAAATACACCTTAACAAACATACAAGTAGAAATTACAATGCCTAATCTCAGATCACAATGAATAAACTTGAAACTGACAATAGGAAGATAGTGAAAAGCCCTGAAAACTGGAAGGGTAAAAACAACAACAACAACAAACTTCTAAAGTGACATATGAGACAAATAAGAAATCTCAAGAGAAATTTAAAAGCATTTCAAAATAATCAAAAATCAAATTACAAGTTATAAAAATTTCTGGGGAACATTAAAAACAGCAGGAAATTGATAATGTTGAATGCATATATTAAAGAAGAAAGATCTGAAATCAATAACCTAAGCTTCTCACTTAGGAAACCAGAAAAAGGAAAGCAGAGTAAATCTTAAATAAACCGAAAAAAAGAAATAATTAAAATTAGAGCAGAACTCAATGAAATTGAGAAGAGGATACCAAAAGAGAAAATTAATGAAAAAAAAAGATGGTCTTTTGAAAAGATAAAATTGGTAAGAATCTAATCAAGGTAGCTAAAAGGGGGGGGGGAGAGAGAGGGAGAGAGAGAGAGACAGAGAGAGAGAGAGAGAGAGAGAGAGAGAGAGGGAGGGAGGGAGGGATCACAAATTACTAATATTGGAAATGAAAAAGAGGCCATTCCTAAATATTCTCTGAATGTTAGAAGGATAATAAAGTAATATCATGAATAGTTATGTAATCAGAAATTTGAAAACCTAGATGAAATGGAATAATTTCTTGAAAGACAAAATCTACCAAAAGACCTACTACAAAAATAAGTAGATGATCTGAATGGTACTGTATATATTAAAGAAATTGAATGAATACCAATAATCAATATATTTCTCCATTTTTCGCATGTCTAACCCCTCTCTGCTATGGATCAGCATCCACTTATCAGAATATTCTGCCTTTGGTTTTTAGGGATTGACTTACTTCATTTAGCATGATATTGTCCAACTCCATCCATTTACATGCAAATGCCATAATTTTATTCTCTTTTAATGCTGAGTAACTTAAATTGTTGAGGCTGGGGATATTGCTCGGTCTTTGAATGAAAGAGGTAGAAATGATACTTCATCACTTTCTATGGGGAAACACAATAGAGGCCAAGATCCTGGAAAGTAAGAAACTGCACAGACATCTACCTTTCTCACAGGTGCCACAGGATAATTTTATCTTTGAAATTATCAAATCTTGGTCAGAATGGCATATCCCATTCATGAGAACCTTATGTGATAATTCAATCAAGTATATGAAAAAAAATTCCTTCATGTTCTCAGAATAATAACGTAAATATGAGGTAAAGGAAAATGCAAAAGACATGGAAAGAAAATGATGAAATGAATAGATGAAACAAGGAGGAAAATATTAAAATTATTGTTAGCAAAATTAGTTATTACATTAATTATTCAATGACTATTTAATTTCAAAGCCAAATAAGATATACTTTAACTTGTGAGGAAAAATCCTCATAAAACTAGATTTAAAATATTTGGATTAAATTTTAATCATAGGATGAAAAACCTCTTTATGTGTATAAGCACATGTAAATCAAGACCTGACAGCTTACATTTTTCAGGGGTTCTTTTTGTCTTCCCTGCATATTTTTTCCTGGTTCCTCCTGAACTTAGTACTAGCTACCCTACGTTTTCTTACATCAGGATCCGGAAGCCTAACTTTCAGATACCTCAACAATAGATATACTGGGTTTTGAGAAATACAATTTTCACAAGAAGGACAAAAACATCTTTTAGATTTGTCAATAACAAGAACAACTACAAAAAGCAAAAATTCACTATAAGAACGTTCAAGACTTGGGGGGGGGGGGGGCTTGGGTTGTGGCTCAGCTGTAGAGCACTCACCTGGCACATGCTAGGCCCTGGGTTCCATCTTCAGCACCGCATAAAAATAAGTAAATAAAATAAAGGTATTTTGTGCAGAGCAGCACACCCCAGCAACTCACCCTCAACGTCGTTTTCTTTTAAAGGTCTTCTCCCACAAACGCGAAGAATGGAATCCTCAGGCCAGATGGAGCAAGTATTTGTTGAAGATGAGTGTAGAAGACTCGCAGTTCAACACACTGAGTGAGGATGGGTCTTCTTCGGTTACCGCCGTCTTCTTCTCTTTCGCCGTCTTCCTCTGTTACCGCCGTCATTCTTCTGTTCCGCCGTCTTTCTCTGTTACCGCCGTCTTCTTCTCTTTCGCCGTCTTCTTCTATTCCGCTGTCTTCAGTTATCTTCTGCGAAATGTGTCTGGCAAGAGGTCTTATATAGCCCTTGGGTCACTGTGATTGGCTCAAAGTTATGCTAATTAGGGTTTGAAAAATGTACCAATGCTATTGGTCCAGACTTTGTCCAATCAGGTTTGGAAATGATCTAATGCTATTGGTCAATTCTATATTCCCACCATTCATTCATGTCTGCCCCACTTCCATTTTCTCAATGGAGGTTGAGTAGTGGGAAATTGAGGTTGTGGACCCAGCTGCAGTGATGCATGGCATGGGCTTCTGCAGCAGGCCTCCCTGCTGTGCCAAGGCCTGGCTGCTGCAGATGATGGGTCTGACAGGTCAGGGAGCCTTGACTCCCTAGGCACTGGCTCCAGGCAGCGGCAGGGCCGCTGGAACTCTCACCCACCCAGGCCAACACCCCAACTCTCTTGCTTCTTGGCAGGGATTAGTAGACAGGCTGTGTGACTTTGTAGCCAGGGCCATCAGGGCTTAAATACACAAATAAGAAAGACTTTAATTGCAGGGGGAAATCCTGATAAAACTGGACTTAAAATATTTGGATTAAATTTTAATTATATGATTAGGTGTATAAGCACATGAAAATCAAGACCTGACATGTTTTGCAGAAAATGAGCAACAACACTGGGGACAAAGCCAGGCACAGTATTGGTACCCAATAAATTTGAGCTATTGGGTATGCATGTGTATCTGGAATGTTTTCCCACTAGAGGAGAATGTTACTGTCAGCTCTTGCTGTGTAACAAGACAACTTAAATTTTCAAGGCTGAAAATAACAAACTTTATCATTTCTTACATTATTGCTTCTCATAATTCAGTGGGTCCAGAATTCAGGTAAGGCACAGCTAGACAGTTCTGCCCCATGTGGCATTGGTGGGATTCAGGTAAGGCATAGCTAGACAGTTCTGTCCCATGTGGCATTGGTGGGGTTCGCTCACTGCCCTCAGCTGGTGGGACCTTCCAGGTCCCACTGGGCTAGAAAGTCCAGGAGGCTCCCTCACTTGCCTGACCCCATGGTGTGTTTCCATGTGGTTGCCCCTTCTTCATGGATGTCTCATCGTTCAGTCATGGTGTGAGTTTCTTCACAGCATGACCTCGGCTTCCAGAAAGATGGTGGGAAGGGCCAACCCTGTTCAGAATGAGGCCCCAAACTGGCAATTTGTCAATTCTGCTGCATTCTGTTGCCCAGGAAGCCACTTGATCCAAAGTACCAGAAGATGTAGCCCACCACTCCTTGGGTGGAGCAGTGAGTGTGTTAAAGAGGAAGTCATCAACTGTGAGTGTCTTTGAAAGCCACATCCCACAGAGAGGATCCAGAACTTTCCTGACTATCCAAATGCTCCAACCTATCATGCCTCTAGCTCTTGGAACAAGCCTTTCTCTCCCCCTGCCTCGCTTGGCCTGACTAACTTGTCCTCACTCTTCCTGGTCCTGATTCAACCACCCCTGCCTCTAGCAAGGCTTCTTTGTTCCCCTAGATTGACTTGGTGCTCAATAGCTACTTCTCAAACATCCTGTCCTCTCTTCCTGAAGTAAAGTTATCACTCCTGTCAGTAATTATAAGTCTGGTACCTGGCACCTTTCAAACATGGAAGACATGGAGTACAGGGTCATCTGTGAAGGACTTCATTCCCAGATCCTGATTCAGGGCCCAACACCATAGAAATAGACCACAGATGTCATCATCAAGAGTGTTGGCTCTTGTGTTCTAGCCTCACCTTGGTCCCTTCCTCCTGGTATGGGCTGGAGGTTGCAGATTCCCCAGGAAGCAACTTCTGGGATGGACAATGTTCAGGACATTTAGTGGGATGGGAGGGAGGAAAGGATTGGGGCTGGAGGCTGAGGATGTCACTCAATGGCCGAGTGCTTTCCATGTGCATGAGGCCCTGGCTTCTGTACCTAACGGCAGGACCCCCCAAAAAGCAAGTATCATAGTGAGAGAGACTGGGCTGTGATGAACCTGAACAAAGCCATCAGCCAACCCTGTGAGGACTCTGAAGATGGGTCATCATTCTGATTGTGGCCAGGGTCTGTGTTATTATTATCAGGCTTTACCAGTCTTTGGAGGCCTGCTGTTTTTGGAAGAAGATGTAGCCTTGAGCAGAGGGGACACTTCAGTGGAAGCCAGTGCCTGGAGAGGACTGGAGCTGAAAATATTTCTCTGACACCATGAGTGCAGGGGAATATGTCCTTTGTCCTGAACTGGATCTGCACAGCCTGCAAGAGTGACACTGGTCTAATATCTCTGGACTTCCTGTTGTATTTCGGTGATCAAGAGAAAACCAGTACACCTTCTTCCCCAACTCCCAAGAAGGTCTTAACAAATGAACCTGGAAGTGCCACCAAATTTCTTGGGCTGCTGTGCCAACATTTGCACAGACAGGCATCATCTGGCTTGGGAGGAGGCACTGCTGCTCCAGGAAGGGACACAACACCCTACAAACATGAGGGGAAAACACAGTTTTATCTTGATGAGAAGCCCCTCTGCATGGGTTCAGTACCCATTCTGGGTTCTCCAGGCTGACAGATCACAGTGGAAGAACTGAGCCTACTGCTTTCAGATCTACGGATCCTTGCTAAGTCTTCTGCTTCTAAGAAAATGATATAGCCAAGGTGCTTTGGTGGATATTTGTGTGACAGTGACAATGTTTCCTGATCACCAAGATGCCAGTGGCTATTGGCCATTCCCTGACATGTCTATCCAGGCAGCAAAGAGAATGAGAAGTTTAGATCATGGGGAAGAATCTGGGCAGGAGAGGCTTGTAAGAGGCTATCCATGCGTGATCTGTAATTATGGCAGCTTTCCCAGGCTGAGACCAGTCTGTTAGTTTTTAATGATCATGTGCTATGTACCAGGCTCTGGGCAAAGTCCTTCAAGTACTTTGCCTTGTTGAATCCTCAATACCTTCCTCCCATTTTGCTGAAAATAGAGCTGAAGCTCACATGACCTCACCAGTGGCAGTGACTTCAATGGGATTCAACTTTTGGAGATCTGGATCTAAAAGCCTAGGTTAGCTCTCAGTCACTAGATGCATCATGTAGCCTGGCTAACATCTGTACATTGAGTAAGTTCTAAAGTGAACTCGGCCCATCTTGTCTTTAACTGGCTGGCCATGTTAAATGACAATAGCATTGTGACACAGATAACAATGCTACAGATGTTTCCCCTTCTTCCTGCACACTCTTTCCTCTGTCTCTTACTCTCTCCCTCTCTTTCTTCTCTGCTCATTGATTGAAGGTCTATGTTATGTGAGACACTGCAGATATACAGAAACTGAAGCCACTTGTCCTCTCCTCTCTCTGTCTTCTGGGAGCTACAGTCCTAGGAAAACCAGACCCACAGGCAAATGTTTACAGAGCAGTGAGAACTGTGAGAATGCAGAGATTCAAAGAGAGGTCCTCGGGAACATGCAAAGGTTAAGCAAGGAGCCTCTTGAACTTTGACTTGACCTGGGTAGACAGAGAGCCCACTGGAAAAAACAAAGGAGTGGGGGAGACCTAAGCCAAAGGAAGGCCCAGTACCACAGCAGGTGTGCATCCATGTAGAAGCAAAGGAACTGGCAGGCTGGGGGGACCTGGGCTTGTGTGGAAGTCTCAGATGTGAGGGGAAGATGGCAGGGCTCCAGAGAAAGCTCCTCTGGTTATGACAGGTCTGGAATGCCATGCTCAGGTGACCAGACTTAGGACTGGGGATCCATGACAGATATTTAAGTGAGAAGAGATCAGATGGGTTTCATGGCTTGGAAAGATCAGTAAACAGGTGTGTGTAAGCTGAACAGAGGACAGAAACAAGCTGGGGAGAAACTGGAGGCAGGGAAAGAAGCCAGAGATGGCTCAGGCAGAGGGGGTCTTCTGTTCCCCATGGACCTGGCCTCTGAAAATCTGTGTGTGCCAATGGGTTCAGCAGGGCCTGCTTTGCCCTCTGCATGCACTTGCCTGTGTGAATAAGATGGGGCTAGGCAGCCCTGGAAGAAGCATCCTAGGGTGGGCTTTCAGGCTGCCCAGTCCATAGAGACATTTCAAAGTTCTTTGAACACTCTCAGAGACCACCATGTCTTCCAAGCTGACCTTTCCCGGGTTCTCTGTGTATTTAACTTTATTTCCATCAAAGACCTTCACTAGGGTCAACAAACAGATTGGGCCAAGATGGAGGCCACTCCGTTATCTTATTGAGCAGCTGCATAGCTGGTTTGTCCCCAGCAGAGAAGAAAGTGTCTGGCAATAGTTTCTCTCTTCCACCCTGAAATAAAAGACAATGTGGCTGGTGTTTTTCTGCTCTCAATTTTTCCAGCCACCCTCACAAGCCAAGCCTCAGTTTATATTAATACTATTACTCGGGATGACATTTTCTCCTACTGTCGTTCTGTCTTTTTTGTCTTCCTCCTTCATTCCCTAATTTGCCTAATGTGCATAATTCAAGCCTGTGTATCAAGTCATCCACAAAACTATCACATTACTAAGTTGCTTCCTCTCTATCAACCCCATCTCTATCTCTCACAGAAATTAGAGGGAGGTGACTGCAAACCTGCAAGGGCAGGAAATAGAATTATGAAATGTGTTAATTGAGACATCAAGTCGGCTTTTATTCCAGGCACTTCCATCCCTAAGCCACTTTGAAGCTTACCCTTGTGGCAATGGTTCTCGTTAGATGGTGCTGTTAATGGTGAGTGGTGTTTGCACATGGTATACATATGTCATGCGTAGGCCTTAAGACTGGTGGGTCCAGATGATTGGTGGGTCCAAGAGGGGGACAAAGACAGCCAAGAGGGTCTAGGTATTAAAGGGCAGAGATGGCAATGAGAATGGGCATTAGGGAGAAAGCATGCTGGGGAGCTGAGGTTCGGGCTACAGAGATTCCACCAAAATACATTGTTTTAAACTTTCCCCTTTGCATGAAGTTCAGGGTCTGCAAGTTCATTGGCAAAAGACATGGACCTGCTGCCTTCTAGGCTTCTCAAGAGTCTAAGCCAACACCTTGCAAAGTGGTTGAAATGAAAGTTTGTGCACATTTAAGTGGGTGGGGGTTTCCCATGGAGCAATGGAATTTACAGTCAGGCATAGGATAAAAGCCTTTCTCTCTGCCTCCTGGTAGGGCTTAACATTTTTCCATAAACCTACAGTCATGGCAAAATGACAACAAGAGTCAGCCAATATGGTGCCAACTTGATGCTCTGTGGAGAAAACTGAACTCTTCCCTCCATTTGTTGCTTAGCACTGGGATGTGGTTCTCTCTTCAGAATGACTTTGACAGTCACAAAAGGCACCTTACAGTCTCTGAATTCTGGAAGGCTGAAAGTAGGAGACAGCTACGCATCAGCAAGGTGACCAGGACAGGGGAAGAGCTGACAGTGTATCTTTTGGAAACCTTCCTCAGGATTGTGATTTGTTACTTATGTTCAACTTCACTTAATAGAAGGTCCAAGTGGGCAGGAACTATTTTTGCTTCATTCACTGTTGTGTCTCCAGAGCTCCTGGCCCCAGTGCTGGCTCTTGGTAGATCATCTAAAACTACTTGTTAAATGAATGCATCAATATACATGTGCCCGATTGATGCTCCCAGCAAGATCAGGTATTATTGTTCCAATTTTCCTAGGCACAATATTAAATATTTTAAATAATGCTGATCCTCTCTCTCTCTTTTCTCTTTTGCTGACAATGGTAGATGAGGGTGGTTACATTTATCATTTCATAAGCTACAAGGTATTGAAACAGGATCACAAGAAGAATAGAAGACTAAACAAGACCCAGGAAGTATATGCATTTGTGGCTAATTGTATTCATTGAAAGATATGGATTATTTCCCTTCAGGGAGAAGGTGGCTGTCTCTGTTGGAACAGGAATAATGTGGTTATTTGGTAAGAACACATTGAAAAGTATAAATATGTATACTTAATATATCTATCTATATCTATCTATCTATCTATCTATCTATCTATCTATCTATCTATCTAGCAAAAGGGTGGGCTGCACTGGTTAAACATTGTGCTTGACTGCCTGTCATTTACTATGAAATTAAAGTGTGTGTCCTCCCAAAATTTATATGTTGGAATCATAACACCTGATGCAATGATATTAGGAGGCAATGGCTTTGGAATGTAATTAGGTCATGACAGTTATAAGACCCCAGATAGCTTTCTTGCCCTCTTTTCTGAGATGAGAACATAGTGAGAAGGAGGTCATCTACATGCCAGGAGAGAACTCTCATCAGAACTTAACCATGCTGACACTTCGATTTGGGATTTCCCAGCTTCCGGAACCATGAGAAATAAGTTTTCTTGTTTAATCAACCCTATCCATGGTATTTTCTTACAGCATTTGTTGTTTCTTCCTAGCTACATTCTATCTTAGGTTTCCTATGAACAGAACCAGAGATGGGAAGTTATGTACTGAGGATATGTTCTCAAGCAGTGAGTGAAGAAAGCAAGATAGGAGATGTTATGTTTTCTGTATGAAGTGTCCCCCAAAATCTCTTGTTCATGCAGAAATGTTCAGAGATAAAATATTTGGATTATGAGAGCTATAACCTAATTAGTACATCCAAGTTTGAATGGAGTGACTGGGTAGTAGCTATATGCAGGTGGGCATGGCTGAAGGAGGTGGGTCCTTGGGGCATGTTCTGGAAGGGTTCTTCTTCCAGTGGGTCCCTTTCTCTCTCCATCTTTCTCTTCTCCTCTCTCTCACCATCTCTCCTCCACCCTCTGTTGACCTCCCCATGAGCTGAGCACCTTTCCTCTGGTGGGCCATTCCGCCATGATGTGCTGCCTCACCTTGAGCCCAGATCAATGGAGTCAGGCATCTATGGACTGAGTCCTCAGATACCACCAGCCTAAATAAACTTTTCCTCCTCTACAATTGTACTTGTTGAGTATTTTTAACACAGTGACACCAAATCTGACTCAAACAGAAAGAGAGAAACAGAAAAGGTGTGTTTTCAAGTGCAATGTCACCTCACCTGTTCTTTGGGGAGCTCTGGAGTATGATCTGCACCACAGGGCCATTTCCTTTTTGAGATAAAAGAGAGAGATCTTTGGACTAAATACCTAAGATGTGGCTGCATGTCATGCCAGGGAGTGGGAGATAAAGAAGGACATGTCTCCCAAATATCTCCAGGGGAGACAGTGTACATCACTATGAACAGTTCTCTGGGGAAGATGACAGGTGGGGACATGAACAATAGCTCCCCCAACAGACAGTTCAAAGGCTCTCCAGGGGTCTGGGTGGGAAAATATATTTGTTACATTTTGCTGGGTAATAGCTCATTCCCAAACTCTTAAACTTCTTAAAGCAATAGTACATATTTATTTTGTCTCACAATATTTGTGGGTAGATTTTCTGGGAGTGGCTCAGCAGAGGTTCTCACTCAGAGCTTTTCATGAGGCTGCAGCTTTGGTGCCACTGGGGCTGCAGTCTCATGTGGAAGCTTGTCTGGGGCTGGGGCATGTATTTCCACAGTGATGACTCTCACACGGCTGGTAGGTCCTTGCTGGAGGAGGCCCCAGTTTATTCTGCCATGGGCTTCTCCACATCTGGCTGGGACATCTTGTAAGAGTACAGCTACTTCTTCAAGAGTGGGTAACAAAAGAGATCAAAAAAGAAGAACAGTGCCTTCAGAAGCCACATACCCTTTACTGTGCCATCATCCATTGGTTGTGCAAATGAGCTCTGGCTCAGTGTTAGAGTGACCTATGTTACTAGCCTAAATACCTAGAGGTAAAAATCATGACTCATGGGTATCCTCAAGGAGTGTGGTTGACACACCCAAATTTGATTTCAAGTCCTTACCTTATGCATGGGTGACCAGGTAATTTCAGTTTTCTTCCTTTCTCTACAGGAATTAAGAAATATAAATAAGTAGGAAATAATCATATGTCCTCAGTCCAGCCAGTCAGATACCCTCTCACAAGATTCCACATCCTGATGAGTTAACGATGTGAAAAAAGAAGAGTTCCAAGCTATGGGCCACAGAAGACAGAAGCTGAGCAGAAACTCCTCCCACTGTAGGTAAGGCTCTAGCTTCACCACCTCCTATGGCTTCTACGATTCATTTTCACTTTCTAAACCTAGTTTGCAAAACCTCCTTCCAATTCTGGGACATATAGGCTGTGCATTGAATAAATTAAATTTTGCTTAAACCAGATGGATGTGGCTTATCTTTCTCAACAGTCAAACCCCCTAACAGAGAAGCTGTTTTTTTCATGTTTTCTGGAATGAATATGTGTTTCTTTTATACTTGGGTGGGGGCAGGATGTGGAGAAAAGACCTTTGAAAATACAAAAAGACTCAGACCAAATTAAAACTCTTCCTAAGCACATCTTTCTTCTTGCCTGAATAATATATTTCTCACCTCATTCAGATGTAGATACACAAGTCCACCACCTTAGGAAGAAGACAGAGGGTGTGAGTCCTGTGCAGTTTGGGCAGTGTGTCAAATTCCATCCAGTCAGTTAATGGTCACTGATACTGTGCTTCTTTGAACACTAATAGACATTGCCATACTAACGGCTAGAGATGGGACAAGATCCCTGAGACAGGAAAACAGTCTCTTGCCCAGTTGTCTACCTTTTAGGATTCATGTTGTTCATAAGTCCAAAGCCAGAAGATCAACTGAAGGAAGCTGTAAAGTCAGTGGCCCACTGAGATCTGGGTGTTAGAAAATTAAGTACAGTGGTTTCATATATAAGAAAATCCATCTCTATGCTCTGGGACAGAGGAGAAAGGAGAAAGAGCTGGAACAACCCAGCCTGCCTTTCTACAGGCAGCAATAATGGCTCCAGAGTCAGTGTGAGATGGGAAGATGAATTTGGTCCTCACTCAGTCAGAACTAATTCCAGAAAGGCCTGATGTGTGACCATCCACCACATCAAACTTTATTCTGGTGTCTAATATATTTGTTTTGCATGCAATGTGCATGTGAAACACATCCAGCCAATTTTTCTGGTTCTCAAATACAGAAAATGGGCAAATAAAACTGTATCTGCTGGGATTACTGAGAGAAGAGTTGCTGCTCTTTAAGAAGTCTCCTGAGGGAGACTCAGGGATGCCTCTCCTCTACGCAGATTATGCTGTCTCTCTACAGGTTCACCCATGTGCAAGCTGAAAATTCACCTGTATTTTTCTTATTTGTTGATTTTTTATAAACTTCTGTTG
Organism: Marmota flaviventris; assembly: GCF_047511675.1. NCBI lineage: Eukaryota > Metazoa > Chordata > Mammalia > Rodentia > Sciuridae > Marmota > Marmota flaviventris. Next base: position 104,872,274 of record NC_092503.1, read on the forward strand.
TGACTTCAGTTCTTCAGAGACTACATATCAAATGATGTGAGATTGAGTATTGGAGGTTCCCTGTTAACTGGAAGTAGTGATTCCTCTCTCTCTCTCTCTCTCTCTCTCTCTCTCTCCTCCCAATGCCCCCAAGGAGATGATTTTAATAAAGAAAGATATTTCTGCCTGCTGGGATGGTACACTGTGGAAGTTGAGCAGCTACAAGTAGGGGAGAGAGAGAGAGAGAGAGAGAGAGAGAGAGAGAGAGAGAGAGAGAGAGAGAGAGAGATTTCAATAGTGAGAGGAAGAAATAGAAAACTGAACACCATCAATTGAACACCATCATTCAAACATACAAAAATCTTCCAGATAGTTCAGCGATAAGCAGGAAATTGCTAATAAAGAAAGAAAGAACACCAACCATCATAGAGGAGAATATTGAAGTTAGAATGTTTTTTTTTAAAATTTTTTTTGATAGTTGGGCAGGTAAGCTAATTTACTTTAGAATTTACTTTAAAGATCAACACTACAGATGCTGCTGTTTATTATTGATAGTAATGTGGCTCCAGTAAGGGGAATATTAAGTCTCATAAAAGCCATTGCAGCAGTCCATTTAGGCCCTGTCTGAGCTGCACACACATGGGTTTCCCACTGTTGGTTCACATCTCTGGCAGGAGTTTTCTTTGGATTATACCAGGACATCTGCTCCTTGAAAATCTGTGAGAACCATTTCAGCTGCCGGTTTCAGTTCTATGGCTGATGGAACTGGGGGTGACCTTTCTCAGAATTCTTTTAGCATGGAGTGATTAACTAACTCATCTGGATCCTGAATATATTTGTGTGACATAGGTGGGAAGCCAAGTGTGATAGATGGGACATCCATCCCTCTGGAAATTAGTGAGAGATAAAAGAAATGATACGTTAAGGCACTTGGCTCAGTGCCAGGTGAATCCTGAAAAAATGTTAGCTATAGAGGGAAATGGTGAATGTAGCAGATGGTGCTGGATTTTGCACTCAAAATGTCAGGGTTAAAAGTCCCAAGTCTTGTGTTCTCATAGTTCCAATATATACCCACAAGATACTTGATTACACAGGGAAAAAATAATCACTTTGCAGTGGAGGAGCATGCAGGCACCACCTGAATGGTAGGGTCAAAGCTCCCTGAGCAATCACAGTGTTGACCATGCCTCCTGATACAATGCACTGAATGGGACGCATGACTGTAATGCCAGCAGCATGGGAGGCAGAGGCAGAAACATCACAAGTTCAAAGCCAGCCTCAGCAAATGAGGAAGGCCCTGAACAACCCAATGAGACTCTGTCGCTAAGTAAAATATAGAAAGGGCTGGGGATATGGGTCAATAGTTAAGTGCCTCTGGGTTCAATGCTCAATACCAAAAATTTAAAACAACAATGTGCATAGCAGAAATCCTGTGTGAGGAATCTACATTGATAAACATTCTACCAAATAACCAGCCTGTGCTCTTCAAAGCTGTCACAACACCCAACAAATGTGAGTCAGAGGACTCTTCCAGATGAGCAGACACTCAAAAGTCATGACAATCGAATACATGGTGCAATTTGCCATTCCTCTTCTCATTCCCTTTACTTTCTTCTTTCTTTTATTTTGCTTTTCTCTTCCTTGTAATTATTTTAGTGTAAAGTACAGTATTGGAACTAGGTGTCAAATGGTGAAATATGAAAGAAGTCAAGAGATGAGATCATGCTAATGTCTCTACCAATATTAATCTTCTCATTAAACAGTGATATTCATGTTGTGCAAGAGACTATTCTTATTTTAGGAAATAAAATGTAATTCAGAGGTGAAGGTGCATAGGCCTTAGCTGATTTTCAAAATGGCTTAGGGGAAAAAAGTCAGAAAACATAAAGCAAATGGGCAAAAACACAAACATTTGGGGAAGATGTATAGGATATACATGGTTTTGTTGAACTTTTGCACAAAGTATAAAAATTATAACAAAATGAAAAATAATGCTCAGCCCTATTGAGTCAGACCTGAGGATGACTTGGCTTCTGTGAACCTCAGTTTACCTATTTCAAAATGGGGACTTGGTAACAGCATATAGGACATTCTGTCTCTGGAGATGAACAAACCAGAAAAGCATTAACTCCTTCTGGAGTTAGGAGATGGGTTGCAGAGTTAAGAATATGGAGTGGTCTAAGGTACTAACTATCCATGTTTTCTAATAATAAAAACCATGATGTGACCTTGGACAATTCCCTCCAAGAAGATGTGTTAAATTGGATCTATCAGAGAATCCTTTTTGAAATCATTCCTCCCTTTCAAGGTTGTTGTGGGAATTAAGTGGGATCATCTCCAAAGGGGACTTAGTGCAATGCCTGGCACATAGTAGGGGTTTGAGTCACCATGGTAAGTCTCACGGCTCTGACTGCCCTTCTCATTCATTGATCAGTATCATGCATATTTGACCCATGATTCCTGGAGGGAAGGAAACTTACACTGTCCCTCAGCACTGTACAGACTTGCCTGCTGGTCAAGTGGAAGTTTTTTTCTAGAAAGTCACATGTGCTCAGTGAATGCTATTCTGGCCAGAGTGCCAACCCAAGGGTACCACCTACCAGCCTTATCAACTTTGAGCTTGGTGGCTATTTTTCTTTAATTGTACTTGTTTAGTTTGTTTCTCTCAGTCACTATCCTGCAAATAAAATATTACCCCCATTTCTGTCACCATAACTTAGTGATGCTTGTTTTTTTTTTTTTAATTTTCCCTATTCAGAATCATATTTGCATAGTCTTTTTTGTCTTTTGCTCAATCTTTGAATTCAGTTTTGGGCATAGCCTTAGTGAATTCACTTTCGTGCTTTGCTTAGTATTTCATTGTAGTGAATTTAACATGTTCCATTGTAGTTGTACATTTGGGATGTTTCTAGTCTTGCTATTACTCATAGCTCCACTATAGATACTCTTGTGCACATGTCTGCTCTGCACGCATGTATGTGTTTTTGTTGGGGATACACCTGGGAGTAGAATGTTCAAGGTCATTAGATACTATTAATCAGCTTTCCAAAATAGTTGTACCTACCACTGTTTACATCCACAATCAGCTTAAAAATTCCTGTTGCCAAATGTCATCTTCAGCACTCAGTGTACTTAATCTGGTTAGTTCTATGTGGTGAATGTTCAAAATGTAACTTGAACAGCCTTTCCTTGATAGGTCCTGGTCTTCAATTTCTCTACTTCTTCCTCTAGGAGGTGTGTCAGTTTCTTTAAATTCTCCCAGCCACATGTACTGGGATTGGGAGGTACCTTGGGAAATCACAGCCTCACTTGCTGAGATCATCTCACTGAGTCCCTATTCTCTCTTATCCTAGCCCTTGATTTACTGGTTGTAAATCGGGTTGAGCCTTAAACACCCACAATCTTGTACTTTGATCCAGCTTGGCTCTGTCTTCTCAGGAGGCAACAGGGCCAGGCTATTAAAAAAACTGCGATCTTAGGTGGCTTCCAAGGAACAGCTATATTAGAGATTACTTTAAACTACCCAATGGAAAGACAACTTCAAACTGAAAGAGCATGAAAGTGCTATGCATCACAACTCTGTAGGCCATGAGGGCAATTCGGCAAGACCCTGTCTTAAAATACAAAAGGCTGAGGTTGAGGCTCTAGTATAACCTTCTGGGTTTGATCCTCAGTACCACAAACAAAAGGAAAACAACAAATTGAAGGCTAGATTTTTGAAAATATTGCATTTGACATTTTCAAGATGGAAGAGAAAAAGAATATGAGAGTCAAGTAGAATTCATTCTTATGAAACTTTAAAAAAACGTCACAACCTACTGTGTGCCAGTAATTAAAAACCTGAAAAAGTTAACTTTTCTAAAAAAAAGAATGATGTTTAACTAATGTGATGAGTAGCAGGAAAATTATTAATGTTGATCAATTAGGACAATATAGTTGAAATTTTACATCCTTTCTAGTGAAAGGAAGAAAAATTCACTTAATATATAATTAAGTTTATAATCTTATAAGAAACTATATTTCCCAAACCTTCCTGTAGGTATCCTTATGTTAAAAACAAATGGTTTTTTTTCTTTCTCATTAAATCAGGAACAGACCAAGTGGGAGCCCCTCTTCCTAACTGCTTAGTGTCCTGCCGGAGGTCATGTGCAGTGTTGGGCACCTAGTAAGTCAGGTGGTTTCTGTGAACTCCCAAGATAGTTTGCCCAGAGTTAAAATGGTACAATAGTAACTATTAGTGGGGCTCTAAAAAGTTACAATAGTAATTATTAGTGGGGCTCTAAAGGAATAAATTGGGTCAAGTAAAGTATTTAGCAAGTGCCCTACATTTAAAGGTCATCCTGCAAATGGTGACTGTCCTAATCCTGGTATCCTTCTGTCAATACTTTCAAACTATCCTGGTTAAATTCACACTAACTTCCTAGAAATTGAGTCATTGTCACAAAGGATTTTGCACACTTAAACATTGGTTGCACATTGCCAAATAGCCAATCCTATAGCCTTTTTCTTTCACCCCCTCATAGTTATGGGATGAAATGTAATTCTACACCGTCTGCTTTCTTAGACTCCAATAGTCACTTAATAGACACTAGTTTGTCAGTGTTCCACCTTCAGATGGTTTTCAGTTCTCTTATCATTACTTGGTCTTAAAGATATTGATGTCTGCTTACTTTCCAGGTGGTTTGTATACTGTCCAATGGTGGGAAAAACAGGTGTGATGAAATAAAAAAAAATATACTTATGTGTTCAATGCCTGACTCGAGTCCAGTGTGTGGTAGTACATCCCATGGACAGAACCTGGTCATTACTGACTGTGGCCACAAAGGTTGCCTAGCAGAAGATTTGCAAGATAGAAGAAGCTTTCTGAAGGTGGAGACAGGTATGTAGGAATTTCATTAACTTCTCTTCTATTTGTGCATAGTGAAGTTTGAAAGTCTACTTTTTAATCTAATAATTAAGTTTTGTTCATATTTCTGTTCTGAATTTACTTTTTTTCTGAAAAAATTTGGAAAAACAACGTTCATTAGTATTGATTGTTTCTATGATATTGTAAATCAGTGGAAGTCAATAGCAGGATTTGTGGCAAGCATGGGTGAGGGATTAGCCAAGTAAGTAAGCCTTGGCAGACATTTAGTTTTCAGCTGCCTGTGTACTAAACAGAAGTGGTGGACCTGACTCATATTTGTTGGGGGTTCATTCAAGTAATTCTTAGCCATGAACTGTCCCAAATTTCTGGCAAAGTTATGCTCTCTACTTCAAAAATATTTTGCATGAATGATTGGGTCCATGTTTGTTTTTGTTATTGCTGTGATTTTTTTGTTTTCTGAAAGAGTGCAAAAGTAGCAGCTGACAACTCCTGCTTTTGTGTAGTTCTTTATGTGAGACAGTTGTTACCACAGGGCTCTCAGGACATCAAGAAATAGAAATGAAGATGTCAGGCAAGCCACAATCTCTTCTAGAGGCTTGTGGTCCTCTTCCAGGCTCTTCTGGGTGTGGCAGAAGCCATTTCCTTAAGGAAGTAGCACAGAGGTCCCATGCTTTGCTGTCTGTCAGCTACAGACCAATCTCAGCTCTTAGATGTTGTCCATGTTCCTTTCCACACACCTCTCCCATCTTCCAACCAGCCAGGGCACATCAAGTACTTGTTTTTCTAGAGGTCTGTAGGTATAGAATTTTGGCTTCTTTAGGCCTTTCTATGCAATCTACCCATAAATGAAGATGTGCCTCTATTTTCACACCTTTCCTTTTATACTGGAACTACTTTTCCTCATCCTTAGAGTTGAAACCACACCACACATTAAAATGAGTTTGTAGTCCTTAAGTATTTGATAAATGGCCCTCATAGATGCCCCTCCCCATTGATATTTGTGGCCCAATTGAGGATAATTCCAGAGTGTTCTTCAGGGAAAACCTATCTTCTGTTTCCACAGAAGGCATAATTTTCCCTATTCACTATTTGAAAACAGTAAAATTATTTGGTACAGCTTTTTTTCTTTGAAATTAGAAAACAATGTTGCAATAATGGGACAACAGTGTCACCATGCACTGAATGGACATTCTGAAGTGTTTTCTAGGTTCAGCAGTGAATACATAGAACCAAATGCTGAATAAGGTATCTCATGAAGGTTAACTTTTGATAAAGAGGCAGACAAATAAGTATAGCACATAATGTCAATGGTCAGGTGTGCTAACTCTGAAGTAAACATTCAGGGGATAAAAACTTGAGACATTTTATAATTTTTTCTTGGACATGTTGAAGTTGTCATAATAGCTGTCACTCTTGCAAAGCAAGATGATTCCTCATATGATTATCATGGATGAGCCCTTGCCTAAGGTACTGACCCCAAAGGAAGAATCTCTAGGAACAGCGTTTTCAGTTGGTTCCATTCCCCAAGAGGCGAAACTGCAGTAGTCATGCATGTTGACAACATCAGTAATTTGTAGTAATTTTAACAGTTCTTATTTGTGTGTATTCAAAAAACTTTGTAAGATGCTTAAGATATCAGAAGAGACTGATAACTGGATCAAAGTAGATATGTGAAAGGATTGATCCTTATTTGGATTCTTTGGCTACTGCTGTGTGTGTTTGTGTATAAATACACATGTACACATGTACATATTTTCTTGTCATGGATTAATTCAGAATCCAAATGATTCTGAAATTTTAAGATTCCACCTAATTTATTTTTTTTTCTACAAATAGGTGGTACTCTGAATGTATCTTCCAGGAACTGGGAGAGGAGATTGTGGATAGACTGAAGAGCTGTTTGCAAGGTCAGCCTTGGGGTTGGTGTACCAACTCTACATCCGTAGTCCTCCACAAGTGGAGACAATGCCCACAGAGACAATTTGTTTGTGACTGATAATACTTTTTTGTTGACATACTGGGATGGTGGTATGCTGGCATGTAGTCCAGTGGGTAGAGAACAGAAATGATCCAAAATACCCCCCACACAACACAATGATACAATCACACACACCACCAAGGGTCGTCTGTCTCAAATTTCAATGGTATTGTCATTGAGAACCGCTAGACTAAAATAAATAAATAAATGAAAGAGACCTCTGGATTAGTCTGAATTTGGAGTCTGTGAGTGAAACTGTCCTGAAAGCTACAGTAAGGTGAACCCTGATATTGTAAAAAATAGCAGAGGGCAGTTTGTTCCAAGTTGAAGTTTGCTTACATGTTTCAGGTTCCCTTCAAGTGCCTTGAGTTCCTGGTTTAGAAGTCTACCACATGCACCACAATCTATTGTGGTCTATTAGGATAGAGTGGGAGGTGGTCGGGTTCAAGCTATGCTTGACCGTGACTGCACACACAGGTGAATACATAAATTTAGATGATGTAAGCTGTACTGTGAAAAGTCTGTTCTCGGGGAGAAGAAAAAGCCCTAAGTGACATGTGAAGAGAAAGAAGGAGTTTGTAGGCTTCTGTGGCTGGGTGGGTATATAACAGCCTCAACCCTTTGACTTTGTGGTTTACACTGAGTCATGGTACAGATTGGAGTGTCATGACAATATCTTTTCCCTTTTCTTTTCATGGAGTGCTGTGTGGAGCTCTTTTAAGCCTTAGAGATTCACAGATGTCCATGAACACACTGTCAGTGTTTTGCAGATATCACTCCTTTGATCCCAGAGTTTTTAAATCTCTGGGCTGGGGTTCCCTCCCAGCTGTCTCCTCAGCCACATCTGTTTGTAGGGCTTGCTGCCCAGGAGAAACAGCAGGACTCTTCCTGAGGTTGTGAGGAAAGGTCCCTTCTCATAGGATATGGGTGGCTCTGAAGAGAGTCCTCCTCTTACTCCCCTACTTTGGTACATGCAATCAAGACTATAAACTGTGCTGTATGGATGGGTGTCCAATGTCTTCAAGCTTTTAAACAGGTGCTAAATGTGTGATGTTCTAGCACTCTGAATCCTTCTGAGATGAGATTGAGTAAACATTTTATCCTAATTTTTAAAATATCAAGCTAACTTTCATTATGGTGAAGAAATGAATAAATTTCAGGGTTTTTTTTGTTGTTGTTGAAAATAATAATCGACTTGGAAATCCATCTCCAGGAACTGTTATTCACATGGTGTTAACCAGGGAGCAGTGGTGAGACAGTTTTATTTTGACATCTGCATGTATAACGTTCTCAGTTCACCTTGGCAAAATCACTTAATCCCAGTAACTTCACCTTAGAAACATTTTCTGAACCTTGATGACTAATTCGGTCTATCTGTTTTTCACACTTGGCCAGGGACTCTTCATTAGGATTTAGAAATTGTGATTGGTTAACTTTCTTAATCAAGTATTTGTGTCTGTAATAAATAAAGGTTAATTTTATTGTGGCCCTAAAATGCCTTTAAGTATGAATATGAAAGTAGCAAGTTACGTGTTTGATAGCTTGGAGCCATCACAAAATGAATATGAAATATGCCCTATCAAAATGCTTATTTATGTAATAGCCTGAAGAGGTTTTCTGTTTTTAAAAACATTTTGCTGCTTTTAAAGGGAACAATATATAAAAAACCAGTTTCTCTTATGATACTTATCCTGTAAGAACCTGGACAAATAATGCATTATGACAACAGGATGAGACATCCAAAATTCTTAGAAAATGAAATGGTTGCAAAAACTCCATATTATAATATGCTTAGAGCTGGGGATGTGGCTCAAGTGGTAGTGCACTCGCCTAGCATGCATGAGGTACTGGGTTTGATTCTCAGTACCCTGTAAAAATAAAATATTGTGTCCATCTAAAAAACTAAAAATAAATATTTAAAATAAATAAATAAAATATGCTTACAGTGGAAGATTATTTTTTGTAGTTGAAGATTTGCAGCATGCCTATATTTTATTTTCATATTTATAAGTGGTGCTAAGGATCAAACCCAGTGCCTCACACATGCTAAGCAAGTGATCTGCCACTGAGCTACAGCCCTAGACCTGGGGAAGACTATTAAAGGAATAAAGTCATTAAAAAAGAAAATAATAAATGCTGAATTAAAACATCAATTTAAATTTGGATAATTAATAATGATAAACTTTACAAAAATGAAGAAAAATTGGAGGAAGTACCAAAGACCAGTTTACACAGAAAGAAAATGGTTAAATAGAAAATACATTAAAATATCTGTAATGCAATGGTGAGCCATAAAGATATAGAACATAAAAAAAAAAAGAATTCAGGAAATTGTAAGTCAAAATAAGACTTGTTGTATATCAAATAAAAGTTTCTGTATGAAAAATGTGGGAAGGAATAATAATCAAAGACAGTCTCTGAGGTTTGGATGAATACTCATATTTGAAAATGAAATGAAAATACTCATGTTTGAAAAGAGTCTCATTCTTGTGGTTGTGAGTGTGTTTAAAAAAACAAACAAGGTAGATCTCTGATAGTATAATAACATTTACACAGGAAAGGGCTATAAAGTTAAACATTTTAAGGTTCCCAGTTATTGGGGAAAAAAAAGATTCTGGTTAAGTTTACACTTAGATGTTTCATTTACATAATTGAGTTGTGTGAAATCACAATGGGAAATAAAATATGATATATATCAATAAAAGGGAAGAAATGAAGTAGCATTAAGGAAGGGAAGAAACATGGATCAATATAGTCAAATGCAGGAAAGAACTATTTTAAAAAGCACAAGTAGAATAACCAACGCATTACATAAGACTCTAATGTAAAAATAAAATTCAGTATTTACAACAAATGAAAATAGATTAATATTACTAGTGATGTCATTTACTGAGTTTGAGTGTATTCCACCAATTCTTAGAGAGAAACAACAAGCCTCATCTTTGAATTTTTGCATCTAATTGCCTATTGCCACGCAAATATGCCAATTCTATTTCTTTCCCTAAGCATCAGTACCTACATTTCAAGTCTCAATCTCAGGAGACTTATTTTCTGCCTGCACTTAATTGTCCTTTATGGATTTGCTTTATCAAATCATTGTTAGTTAGACAGGCTTATAAATCTGTCTATAAATCAGATTTCTGTAAATCAGCAAATGAAAATTTTCATCTGATACTAGGATTACCATATTTCTTCTCTGAAATAAGCCGACACCCCCATGTTCTGTAATTCCGGTTATGACTTTTCATTGTGAATCAGTCTTCAAAATCTGGTACTTTTACTTCTGCTCATTATTGATGTTTTCTATGACACCATCTGCTTGGACCTGGATACAGGACAGAGTTTAACTTACAAACTGTACCACAAGAACTACAACTTGCCAGTGAGTATTTTGTTACTGATTTGCCTTCAGATCTCTAAAACGTGTTGTTCAAAATTGAGCAACTTTCAACCTTTGAATTGATATCTATGACAGTATAAACTTAGAGAATGTAAATGTAAGTTTGAGATGTAAAGTATATATATATATATATATATATATATATATATATATATATATATATATATATATATAGATAGATAGATAGATAGATATAGATAGATATATATATATATTTTTTTTCTCTGCTAAAGGACATCATCTGAGTTCCTGCTCTTGCCACAATACCCATAAACTGGCTTACCTTGTGGGCCAGAATAGTCACCAAGAACCAAATAAATCACAGTCCAACTCTATTACCTTTGAGCTGCAAAGGAAGAAAGACCTGATGTGATGTTGAAAACCACAGTTTGTACTTTGTTTGTTTGTTTGATTTAATTTTTTACTTTTGGATATCTGAAATAGATTCTTAGCAAAGTTGTAATCATTTTTTATTGCACATGGGAGAATGTTGACTAGCAACAGAGATACAAAATCAAAGAAAAAAATATATACATACCCAAAGGAAATTCAGAAATATGACTCTGATATTTGGGATTGCTAATTATACCACATATTCCACAGGAGGCAATTGAGTGAGAAGTTGGATGTATGTTGACAGATATATAGTTCTGTGTTGAGAAGATGGGGTCCAAATCAACAGTGCTTTCTACTCAAAATATTACCACTGACTTGACCCAACACATTTGCAGCCTGCAAAGAACTGCAAAGAACAAAGTATTGTCTTGCAAATTCCTTTTCAAATGTTGAAAAGCTTATGTAACTAAATGTGCCCAATGGGTTCATTCCAAGTAGTTCCACTGATAATTGAAAAGAATAAGATGTTTATCATCAATGGATTGTATCTTGAACAAATGTATATTTGGAGAGGTAATAAACAGAACCTGGCAGATTGGAAACATGGAAATCTTTTGCCACTTTTTCTGCAAAGGATTAAATTATTTCATGTCTCTTAGCCTTTTTATTAGGTTGATGTTCCAAGTGTGATACCATGTTAACTGCACCATCATCAGCAGAAGTTTTGAGTTCATGGTTTATGTGAAGCTACATGCTTTTTCTGGAACCACACAGGTTGCTCTTTCCACTTCAGAGGATTCTTTGAATAGACTCAGGAAACAACATATAAGAACTTTGTTTTCTTTTACTCCTCTAAAGAGAGTGGTATTTGGGCAGGGAGCAGACATTAGTTTCAAATATAACTATACTAGGAAATAATTTGCTTTGATTATATGGTAATTGATTTAGGTTTGCAATTTGTGCCTATCTCATGAAAAATGACAAAGCATTTAAGAAAATTTTTGTAACACAGTTAAAATCCTACTGAGAAACAAGGCCAACAGTGATGAATATAATAGAGGAGAAAGGCCCATAATTATACAAGAGCTCAGGAAATTAGAATTAGAAATTGGTTTATGTTAAGTGTCTAGAAATTTAAACGATTAATTTGGAAGGAAACAGTGGAACATTTTTATAAAAAACTTTCTGAATGTTACCCATAAATGAAATAGATAACAAATATCATTCTTAATGCTATCAAACTTAAAAAGTCATTGAATTGAGTATCTTAAAATATATTCTACTGATTAAATTGATGTTTTTCTAAGATAAAAAATGGAAATATTACTGAAACTAGGGCACTCTCTTATTCCAATATCCTATTAGTCTTCTGTAAAGGAAGTTGGGTATGGCTATTATACAATGATAGGACTGGAGTGGGGAGGTAACTCTCCCTAGACCCTCTTGCTGAGCTGCTCATGGAACTCCCTGTAATGATGAATATCCTTCCTCAGATAGTTACATACTATAAATTCCCAGCAGTGAACTCAGAGCATCCTTCCTCAGCTAGCGACTCCCACTGTGAACAGAAATCTTTCCACTGCTGAATTTCAGTATTTTCAACACTGAAGACAAGCAGTGATGGATCTTCAATTCAAGGAAAATAGTTATGACTAGCAAATATCTAATTGCCATTGCTTTGTTTTTTATTGATTTGATCATACTGGAAATATTTTAATTTTCACAAAGCAGAATGCAAAAAGATAACTTAAAAGCTGGTGTTTCAGGTTTGATGATGACTTTTTGTCTATCTCAGGAAGAACTTTGAAAGAAGTAAAAATCTTCCATTGTGATGAATTAGTAAGACATATTTTCATGTCATGTAGAGCTAAGCTAGGACCACAAGTCAGGTTCCCCTATCCCCCAAGCTGGTACCAGAAGATCTTCCATCCTGGGGAGAGCTGGGTGGCAGTTCGGGCTTCAAGACTCAGACTGGGATCACTTCATCACTTCTCCATGTGCCTCCCCAGGGCTCCATGTCATATTTAAGCAGTACATGCTCCCTACTTGTAACTGAGGGCCACCGAAAATGAGAGCAGCCTTCACTCTAAGCCATTAAGAAATGATGAGGCACAGTTAATAGGCCATAATTTAATATTTCTGTATTCTTTTCTCAAGGGTTCCCTCCTAATTTATTACCTAGGAAAAAACATGAAATTGCACATAAGAGTGTGTATTTCATAGAAACAAAAGAATGAGCTCTTTTTTCCCTGTACCTCCCTGTAATTTAAGGCAGTGTGTCTTCCTAGCTAGAAATGAGGTTGCTACTCACAGATCAGAGATGCTGCCTTCACTGGCTTGTACCATTGGGTTGTGGACATGTGTACAGGGCTGGCTGCAGAATTTGTGTGTCCTGGTGCAAAATAAACATGTGGGACCTCTTGTTAAAAATCTAAGGACTTTCAAATCTTCAGCAGATGATCATTAACCAAAGGTGGGGAATTTCTGAGTAGATTGCTGGGTGGCTGCAGAGATGGCATGTCTGCAGAGCCAGATCTTCACAGGCAGGATGCTCTGAGGATCAGAAGGTCAAGGCCTCCAAGCAGACTCTTGCCTTTGCCTGGCCTCTGCAGACAATGGAGATTGTGAGAAGATGAGGAGAAAGTTTGGGGTGGCTTATTTTGGAGAAGGGGGGGGGGGTGGCCAAGGACAGATTCCTCCCTAGTGGTTCTCCTGGTCCTGATGTGCCTGGAGTTGGATACTAGAGGGCCCAAAGATCAGAAAATAGATAATGACAGGAGGATATTGGAAGGAAGAAAGGATCTAATATGCAAGAGCATGCTGGGATTGAAGAAGGGGTAGACACAAGGCAGGAGTTCTGGGCAGGGAATTATCCCCATTGTGTTTTCATTGAATCAACTATATATGTATTTGTGTGTGTGTTTATTTGATACATACACACACACACACACACACACACACACATGCACGCACACACACATTACTTTCTTATTTTTAATGAAGTACAATGCATCAAATTCAAATAAATTAATTTAGAAAAATCATTTTTTTCCTCTAACCTACTCCTCCCATTTCTCTACCTTGGTAATTTTTAATCACTGTCCTCCTCATTGATCAAGGCAGAAACAGGGAGTCATCTCTGACACCTATCTAATATCCTATCACTTCTACTATCAGTGTCTCTCTTTAGCCAAAACAGGTACTTTTCATGGATGTCACCATTATTCCTGGCCATGACTGACAACACACTTTTCAGTTCTTACGTTTTGCACCATGCAGACAGAAGTTTGAGTCTTACTTTTGCACATATTAGCTGGGGTGACTTCACTGAACCTCAGTTTCCTCTTCAATAAAGTGAGAATAATACTACTTATCTTTAAGTGTTATTGCAGAACTTGAAATGAGAGTAGGGCTTTACCATCATCCTTGCTTTTGTATCCTCAGGCCATAGTTTAAATGTAACAATTATTTTAACTCTTAATAAAAAAGCATTTAATATTACCACTTGATTTTGTGTCAAAAATATAGTTGTAAGCTATTAGTATATTAGGACTTCATTTTCCATGTCTCCCTTTATTTTTCCAGATCATTTCTGCCAGCATTGGAAATGTTGGCCTTGTCCAACTCATTGTGTTAAATCCCTAAACAAATTTTCAGGTATGAGAATGACCTGGCTGTATGCCAGACTGGAGTCTGACATCATTGGCCTGTACAAGGTACTGAATGAGCTGATCCTGGCCAGAGGTGACCTGGAGATGCAGATTGAGAACCTGACTGAAGAGCTGGCCTATCTGAAGAAGAACCACAAGGAGGTCAGAAGTTGTTTCTTTCCTCCAAGACCCCAAAATTACAGTTTCAAGTTTACAAATCTGGAGTTAAAATATGTCCTGTTAAAGTGGTCCCTTGTTTTAGATGTGCCTGTGTGAACATTGCTGCTGGTGCTGTTGATAATGGTTCCTAATAAGGTTTAACAAATGAAAGGAACTTTCTGATTTTATCATTTTCATTATTAGGTAATGAGAATTCTAATTATCTTGATTTAGTGATTTTGAAAAAAAATATATGTATGGTATTTCAAAAGTTAGAAAATAAACAAGTCTATCAATAATACAAAATGCTATCTATGCCACACATGGAACTCTGATTGGACATGGTGTATATTAGGGGCTGGTGTACAGAATGGACACTGGCAGTAAATTCCTAAAGGACTCCACTCAATTTTCAATGACTCTGCAAACCCTGCAGGCCTAGGCACTGTTTTCAGCCCTCAGTTTGACAACTGTAGTTGAAATCCTTCCAGCAACATGCTTACCAGGCCTCCCCTTCCTGTACAGATAGTGGACTCTCTAGAAAAAGGGCCAACTAACCCTTCTGGCCCATAGGTGCAGCATGTAGGGTCATAGTCACTAAAAGGACCAGTGAAAATATCTTAAGTTTTTTTTTAATCGTGTTCAAATATATTGCCTTTTTATGTTCTAATTAGTTACATATGAGAGTAGAGTGGATTTTGGCACTTCATGTATCATGGAGTATAACTTCTCATTCTTCTGACTGTATATGACATAAAATTACAGTGGTTGTGTTTTCATATTTACACATGAGGTAATAATGTGTGATTTATTCTCCTAACCCACCTACTTCTATACCCCCTCCTCCTTTCATTCCCCTGTATCTAATTTAAAGTGTCTCTATGCTTCCCTAGACACCTTCCCTTACTGTGAATTTGAATTTACATATCAGAGAAAACGTTTGGCCTTTGGTTCTTTGGGATTGGCTTATTTCACTTAGAGTAGTATTCTCCAGCTGTATCCATTTACCAGCAAATTTCATCATTTAATTCTTTATGGCTCAGTAATATTCCATCACACATACATACCACATTTTCTTTATCCATTCATCTATTAAAAGGCACCTAGTTTGGTTCCATGGTTTAGATATTGCGAATTGAACGGCTGTAAACTTTGATGTTGCTGTGTTACTTTGGATATAAACCGAGAAGTGAGATAACTGGGTCAAAAGGTGTTTTCATTCCATTTTTTTTCTGAAGAATATTCATACTGCTTTCCATATGGTTGCACCAATTTCCAGCCCCACATGCCCTGTATGAGTGTACCTTTTCCCCCACATCCTCAACAAAATTTATTGTTGCTGATATCCTTGATAGTTGCCAGTCTGACTGGAGTGAGATGAAATCTTAGAGGAATTTTGATTTGCATTTCTCTAATCTCTAGAAATGTTGAACATTTTTTCATATATTTGTTGATTATATTTATTCTTCTCTGACATGTCTGTTCCTTTCCTTTGCCCATATATTGACTGGATTATTTTGTTTTTAGGTGTAAAGATTTTTGAGTTCTTTATATATCCAGTAGATTATGCATATGATAAATATTTTCTCACATTCTGTAGACTCTCGCTTCATCCTAATGATTGTTTCCTTTGCTATTAAGAAACATTTTACTTTAATTCCATCCCATTTATTTATTATTGATTTTACTTCTCATGCTTTAGGAATCTTGTTAAGGAAGTCAGCTCCTAAGCCAAAGTGGTGAAGAATTGAGCCTACTTTTTCTTCTATTAGGCACAGGTTCTCTCTTCTAGTGTGTAAATTCTTGGTTCACTTTGAGTAGAGTTTCTCACAGGGTGAGAAATATGTTTAATTTCATTTTGCTACATATACATTTCCATTTTCCCAGCACCATTTGTTGAAGATGCTATCTTTTCTCCAATATATGTTTTTGGCAACTTAGTCTAGTATGAGATAACTGAATTTATGTGGGTTTGTCTTTGTGCCATCTATTCTGTACCATTAATCTATACGTCTGTATTGGTGCCAATACCATGTTGTTTTTGTTACTTGTACTATAATTTAAGGTTTATTGATTTCCTATAAACATCATTTTTTTAAAACCAGGGATTAAACTCAGGGGCACTCAACCACTGAGCCACATCTTCTGCCCTATTTTGTAGTTTTATTCAGAGACAGGATCTCACTGAGTTGTTTAGTGTCTTATTATTTCTGAGGCTGGCTTTAAACTCACCATCCTCCTGCCTCAGCTTCTATAGCCACTGGGATTATAGATTTTGCCATTGTGCCCAGCTAAATATCACTTCTTTAGGGATCCCTTTTCTGCTGTGCTCAGTGATGGCTCTCACAGGCCCCCAGACTGCTCTGCAGCATTCATCACATGAATCTGTCTTCTCATACCTGTCCTCTCCAAAAGGACAAGTATTCTGACCTTGTATACCTAATGAGGGGCCTGACAAGGAGATGGAGTTCCCATCATTATATAACTGATATGTTCATACATAGTCAGCTTTAAGTAAGTGAGTAAATTCACACTAAAATACCACTCCGGAGAGTCCTTTAATCATGGATGCTGGTGTGCTTGCTTCACCAGAGCCAATCCTTTATAAGAAACAGAACTTGGTCAGAAAATGCCACTCCAGGCAGGCCTGACAGAGTCAGGAAGCCAGGTTCCCAGGTCAACACAACAGAACACAGGGGGTATGGAGCAAATGTATGGCAGTGCAGAGGGCAGGAGGAAACCCCAGGGGAAGGAATGAAAGTGGTATTAGAAGGTTCCTTGGCTCAGGGCCACCTGAATTGTTTGTCCTCTGGACATGGCAGCTCCCCACCCTGTCTTCCCCACTAAGACCATCTGAGCAAGACATGAGGGGGCCAGTGCCCTGAGAAGACCAACACAGGCCTAAAGGTGGGGTGGCTCATTTTTGTGTGATCTTTGTGAAATAAAACACATATGAAAAGTACATGAAATGTATCTGTGAAGACTGATGAATTATAACATGAGTAGGCTGACACCCACCTCCCCAGTCAGAATCTACAGCATCCCCAGCACCATAGAATCACACACATATTATTCCTGACCTACTTGCTACATCCCTAAGGTGGCCTTGGCCCTGGATTTTGTCATTACCATGTCCTCACACCCCAAAGAGTAATTGTATGTCTCCTGGTTTTGAAGGTCTTAAGGATAGGAACATAGAGCACATTTTGTTCTTTCCACTCAGTATTTTGTGAGTCATCTTCTGGTTGTATGTAGCCTATTTACTCACTGTTCCTGCATTAAATTTTGTGCCTGAGAGTCTCATAAGCTATGCATCCTGATTCTGTTGATGGACAGTTGTGCTATGTCTGGCTTGTGTGCACTCTGTGTCTTAATGTGAGGCTATCCTTCTGGATGACTTGTAACATTGGGGGGAGTTTGGAGGGGAAGGGAAGGGAGGAGACACAGGAAGCATCTATTTTCATGGGGACAGGGCAGGTGTGAGAGGCCTGGCTACAGAAGTGAGAGTGGGCCTATGGGAACCATGAAGAAAAGGCACTGCAAATCTCCTTTGATGTTTACTCCTGTCTGAGACTGGACTGGTATATTTCTCCTAAAAAGATTTGGTTGTTATGGGCACCCCACAATCCTCTGGACTGGGATACCTGACCCCTGCAATCCTCTGGGTTATAAACTAGTACTATATGCATAGAGAAGCCAGGCAAGACAATCTATTGCAAAACACTGCCCATGAGGGACAGAGGAAACACCACCAACTGGCCAACAACTGTGTCTCTTTTCCCATATCTCAAGAGGTTTCTGTTTGGGAGATTCAGGGATTCACTGTCACACATCCAGGTGCTGGCCTGCTTAGAGATAATGTAGCCAGAACCCTGGAGTGAAGATGCTTACACAGCTGGCCCCTTCCCACACCACATCTGTGCTGGGAACCAGGCTGCTCAGTGGAACCCAACTCTTGGAGACTTCTGAGAGCTCAGGGCAGAGCTCCCCACCTTTTCAAGAAAAACTATCTAGGCATCACCTCAAATCTCCTATTTCCTACTGGGGACTGTCCTGGACAAAGATGGCCAGGAGTCTCTCCTGTCATAGGAGACTGGGGGGGGGGTGGCTAAAGCTCCAAACCCCAGTTCTTCTGTTCTGAAGAAATAAGACTTTGAGTCAGTCACTGAAAACCAGAAAAAACAATTTTATTAGTAGTAAAACTAAATAAAGACTCAAACAAAGAGCACTCCCAGCAAAGAACAACAGGAAACAGTGCTATCTCTGAATTTTTTGGTGTTCTGTGGTTGCCTTTAGAACTGGGTCTACCTTCAGCACTCTTTGCCAATATGGTGTTCACCTCCTTCGTGTTGGGTGGTGGAGTTTTGACCTTAGTTGGTCCTCTCCAGAACTATCATGGTGGCCTTCTTGTTCAGAGGACTTCATCTACAAGTCAGTTTTCTGTTAATATGAATATTCAGGTTAATGACAAGGCAGAATTCACCTTACAGCCCCTGCACTACTGAGAAAATTTTTCTTCTGAAATATATTGGGACACCTATGGCCATAATTTCTAACTTTACAATGACCCCAATTGACCCTGTCAAGAGTTATAATAGCCCCTGTTAATCTTTCTTTCTGGATATATATCTTGATTGGCCCTCTTTTACCTGTTTATTCTTTAAGGTTTCCACACCTGTTGTTTTTCTGTAAGTTATCTGTTTACCCATTTGCCTTAAAAGTAATGTAAAGAAAACCATAAAAGTAACTTTAAAGGAAACCCATGACCTTGCCATGTTATTGGTTTGCATTTCACTGGTCACTACTAACTGCTACCTAATACCCACTGCCAAGGTTCAAGACCATAAATCATATCTGGGACAAGGGTGACTAACACCTACTTTCTGCTGATAAGGGTAGGTATCTCCCATACTTGCTGTCAGTGAAATGCTCTTGATTATGAGTTAAGCTCTATCCAGGGGGCCTCAATATCTGAAAAAGAGGAAATCATTTAGAGGCAAATGCCCTATGAGAAAAACAACAAGATACAACTATCACCATAAAATTGATATACCAAGAGACAGAGAAATATTAGATACATTGAGCTGTTCCAAAAACCAGAAATTTCCTCCCTACAGAAAGTGCTAGAAAACCCCTAACTAAAAACTTGTCTCCATGGCAAGAGTGGTGAGGACAGAGCATCTTTTAGGGAATGCAAATCTGGTTTTTATGGTAGGGGTTACCAGAGACTGAAGTCAGGGGAAACTCACCAAGAAGCAACATCCCCAACCATTTTTATATTTTATTCAAAGACAGGGTCTTCCTGAATTGCTTGGGGCCTTGCTACTTTGCTGAGGCTGGCTTTGTACTTACAATCTTCCTGCCTGAGCCTCCCCAGCCACTGGGGTTCAGGCATGTGTTTCACTTTACAGTGGCTTCTCCTGCCACATGCAGGGCAAGAAGTCTTTGGAAGCCTGCCCTTAATTGGGCAGATTTTCTTCTAGTGCCCTCACTTTCTGTAATGATGACAGACACCTACAGAGGCTCAAGGATTCTGTGGGGAAGAAAAGAGGGTGGCCATGAAGAGCTGCAGTCAATAATTGTATTGGTCTCTTGTCCCTCTTTTCTCCTTTCTTAGGTCACTTCATGTTTCCTCCTGGTTTGATCATAAACGACCTACATGGCTAACTTTAAGGGAAGTCCCAGAGGATCCAACATGGCGGCCGGCGAGGAAGCAGCACTTTCAGTATCTCCACATTAACGAGATCAGAAAGACCCATTAATACACCTAGATTCTACCTACTGAGGAACTTCTAGCAAAATTCCGCTGAAAGGAGACCTGCCAGGAATTAGTAAGTTTATTAGAGGTGACAGTTTGTCCCAGACGAGTGAATCTTGACCATGCGGTGCAGAGGTCCAGTCCCGTGGCCTCCGCCTTCCCGGCTCTGCAAGCGGCCCCGGCGGCCCGGGGCGGCGAGAAGGGTCCCCGCCCGACCAGGCAGAGGGCCCCCGCCCTCCCTGCTCTGCTGGCGGCCCCGCTCCCTCTGTGAATGGCCCCCCCACCCACCCGGCTCTGCAAATGCCCCCGCCCACCCTGCAAATTGGCTACGCTGGGCAGAGGTCCATTCCCGTGGCCGCTGCCTGCCCGGCTCTGCAAGCGGCACAGAGAAGGGTCCCCGCCTGGCCCGGCAGATGGCCCCTGCCCTCCCGGCTCTGCTGGCGGCCCCTCCTGCGTGGCAAATGGCACCTGCCCTCCTGGCTCTGCTAATGGCCCCGCCCGCACGGCGAAGGGCCCCCCGCCCGCCCGGCTCTGCGAACTCCCCCGCCCACCCAGCAAATGGCCACCCCTGCCCGCTCGGCTTGGTGAACGGACCCTTCCGCCCTGCTCAGGAGGCGACGTGAAGGGAATCTAACCAAGCCTTTATGAAATAGCGAACTGGGAACTAAAACCAGAGATTGAGTCAGACCAGAGACAAGCCAGTTCCACCCCTCCCTTTGGACACTCCAGCAAGGAGCCAGGGGCCCACCATAGCAGAGAGGGGAAGTCACCAAAGTTCAGCCAACGAGATTCCTTCCCAGTGGAATCTACTTTAGCAGGTGTGTGACTCCCACCCACATCAGATACAAACAACTGGGAAACTTCAAAAATCTCTCCGTGGGCCTGACCATAAGGGCCAAGGGACTCCCGACCCCCAACTCCCCCTAATGCCAGTGACGTGGGCATGACTGTAGGGGCGGAGGGAAGCAGAGAAGACTCCCCACCCCCAACTCCCCCAGCCGCCAACTGAGAGGGCGTGACGGTAGGGGCAGAGGGAAAAAAGAGGACACTCCAGACCCCCAACTCCTCCTACCGCCAGCGGAGTGGTCGTGATTGTAGGAGCTGAGGGAAGCAGAGGGGATCCCCGACCCCCAACTCCCATTACCACCAGAGGCAACATCAAAGGTCTTAGCCGTCAGCTTCCAAGGGTGTGCCCACCAAAGGGGTCCAGAAAAATTAAATTATTGACTCCCAGACCACAGCTCCACAGCACTGGGGCTTAGATGAATGACAGAGAGAGTGCTCAGTCGTTCGGGAAATAGGGCACGCGGTGGGGCTGAAAGTGTAACCAGATCCTTGAGGAACCACCTCTGGTGAGCAGGACCTGGCTGGCTGGCAGGAGGAAGGGGAGGAGGGACCGTAGAAGTGAAATGGCTCTGGACCAACAGGATTGAGAGACTCCCAGGAGCGCCTTACAGGGATTACTGTCCACACATTGAGGGCAAAACTCAGCCCGGAGGGCACAGCTTTGCCTACAGGAAGAGAAGAAAATGGATCTCTAAGACCTAATTTTATTTCTTATTTTATTTTATTTTTTCTCTCCCTTTTCCCCTCTTTCTTTCCCCTTCCAAGTTTTATTGTTCTTTCCATTCTCCTCTATGCTATCTATCTCCCTCTCCTTTCTTTTCAAGAACACCTTACTTTCCCTTCCCCCCAACTTTCATCCCAAGCATTACGTCCTCCATTTCGTGTAACTGTCTAAATGCAAATAGGTGAATGTTTTGAGGCCGTCTATAGTGCTCCTAAATACCTAGCGACTACCAACACCCTGATCCAATCGACGGTTAGTATCCCCCTTCAGTAGAGCAATCTTCTAAAGTAGCCAAGACATACTAACCCTTATACCTTCATAGCACCTAACCTAAAGTCCTAAGAACAAACAACAAATCACTATATGCATACAAAATCCGGAAACCTTTTATAAATTGAATGAACCAGCTCTAAAGTACAATAAAGCCCAACATCTCTAGGCATAATCTCCCACCACAAAGGAGAGACAACAGAGATATACAAAGCCAAAACAAATGTATAGGAGAAAGCAGTTACAAAGCAGTCAAACAGAGCTGGAAAGTATCGTGAACAACATGAAAAAACAAGGGAAAAAAGGATTACAGATAATGCAGGACAACTTAAATCTACAGGAGGACCTAGAAGCATCAGAAACATGGACAGGGAAAGAAATCAGGGCATACCTAACTCAGATGGAACGGAATATTAGAGAAGACATGAGACAGCAAGTCCAAGCATTGAAAGTATATTTTGAAAACGAACTAAACAAACAAATTCAAACTGCAAAGAATGAATTTTACCAGGAGATAGAGATCTTAAAAAAAAACCAAACAGTAATTTTAGAAATGCAAGAAACCATAAACCAGATTAAAAACGCTAACGAGAATATTACAAATAGACTAGATCAAGTAGAAGTCAGAACATCAGATAATGAAGGCAAAGTTTATCAACTTGAAAAGAATATAGTCAACACAGAAAAGATGCTTAAATCTCATGAATAATCTATCCAAGAGATATGGGACCTCATCAAAAAACCAAATTTGAGAGTCATTGGGATAGAAGAAGGCACAGAGATTCAAACCAAAGGAATGGACAACTTATTAAATGAAATAATCCTAGAAAACTTCCCAGAGATGAAAGATGGAATGGATTGCCAAATCCTGGAAGCCTACAGGACCCCAAACATCCAAAACCGTAATAGACCAACTCCAAGACATATAATTATGAAGATAGCCAACATACAGAACAAGGAGAAAATATTAAAAGCTACGAGAGAAAGGAGGCAGATTACATTCAGGGGTAAACCAATTAGGTTAACGGCTGATTTTTCATCACAGACTTTGAAAGAGAGAAGATCCTGGAACAATGTATTTCAAACACTGAAAAATAATGGATTCCAACCAAGAATACTGTATCCAGCAAAATTAAGCTTCAGATTTGACAAAGAAATTAAAATCTTTCACGATAAACAAAAGCTAAAAGAATTCGCAGCCAGAAAACCAGCACTGCAAAGCATTTTGGGCAAAATTCTACAAGAAGAGGAATGGAAAAATCGTGCCCAAAACTAACAGTGGGAGGTATCTCAGTAAAGGGGGAGGAAAATAACCAAAAAGTAAAAACTAGCCAAACTAAAATAAATAAATAAATAAATAAATAAACATGACTGGAAGTACAAATCATATTTCAATTGCAACCTTAAATGTCAATGGACTAAACTCACCAATCAAGAGACACAAGCTAGTAACCTGGATCGAAAAAAACAAATCCAACAATATGCTGCCTTCAGGAGACTCATATGATAGGAAAAGACATACACAGGCTGAAGGTGAAAGGTTGGGAAAAATCATACCACTCACATGGCCCTCGGAAGCAAGCAGAAGTGGCCATACTCATATCGAATAAAATCAACTTCAAACCTAAGTTAATCAAAAGGGATAAAGAAGGACACTATATCCTGTTAAAAGGAACCATCCACCAACAAGACATAACAATTATCAATTTGTATGCACCAAACAATGGTGCAGCAACGTTCATAAAACAAACTCTCCTCAAGTTCAAGAGTCAAATAGACCACAACACAATAATAATGGGTGACTTCAACACACCGCTCTCGCCATTAGACAGATCCTCCAGACAAAAGCTGAATAAAGAAACTATAGAACTCAATGACACAATCAATAACCTAGACTTAACCGACATATATAGAATATATCAACCATCATCAAGTGGATACACGTTCTTCTCAGCAGCACATGGATCTTACTCAAAGATAGATCATATATTATGCCATAGGGCAACTCTTAGTAAATATAAAGGTGTGGAGATAATACCATGCACCATATCTGATCATAATGGAATGAAACTGGAAATCAATGATAAAAGAAGGAAGGAAAAATCCTGCATCACATGGAAAATAAACAATATGTTACTGAATGATCAATGGGTTACAGAAGACATAAAGGAGGAAATCAAAAAATTCTTAGAGATAAACAACAATTCAGACACAACATACCGGAATCTATGGGACACAATGAAAACAGTTTTAAGAGGGAAATTCATTTCCTGGAGTTCATTCCTCAAAAAAAGAAAAAAAAAAAAAAAAAAAAAAAAAAAAAAAAACAAATAAATGAACTCACACTACATCTCAAAACCCTAGAAAAGGAAGAGCAAAACAACACCAAATATAGCAGAAGACAAGAAATAATTAAAATCAGAGCGGAAATCAACGAAATTGAAACAACAACAAAAAAATAAACCATTGAAAAAATTGATAAAACTAAAAGTTGGTTCTTTGAAAAAATAAATAAGATCGACAGACCATTAGCCATGCTAACGAAGAGAAGAAGAGAGAAAACTCAAATTACTAACATACGGGATGAAAAAGGCAATATCACAACAGACACTATGGAAATACAGAAGATAATTAGAAAGTATTTTGAAAACCTATATTCTAATAAAATAGAAGACAGTGAAGATATTGATAAATTTCTTAAGTCATATAATCTGCCCAGATTGAGTCAGGAAGACACACACAATTTAAACAGACCAATAACAAAGGAAGAAATAGAAGAAGCCATCAAAAGACTACCAACTAAGAAAAGCCCTGAACCGGATGGGTATACAGCAGAGTTTTACAAAACCTTCAAAGAAGAATTAATACCAATACTTTTCAAGCTATTTCAAGAAATAGAAAAAGAAGGAGCTCTTCCAAATTCATTCTATGAGGCCAACATCACCCTGATCCCGAAATCAGACAAAGACACTTCAAAGAAAGAAAACTACAGACCAATATCTCTAATGAACATAGATGCAAAAATTCTCAATAAAATCCTGGCGAATTGAATACAAAAGCATATCAAAAAAATTGTGCATCATGATCAAGTAGGATTCATCCCTGGGATGCAAGGTTGGTTCAATATACAGAAATCAATAAATGTTATTCACCACATCAATAGACTTAAAGATAAGAACCATATGATCATCTTGATAGACGCAGAAAAAGCATTCAACAAAGTACAGCATCCCTTTATGTTCAAAACACTAGAAAAACTAGGGAAAACAGGAACTTACCTCAACATTGCAAAAGCTATATATGCTAAGCCTCAGGCTAACATCATTCTAAATGGAGAAAAACTGAAGGCATTCCCGCTAAAATCTGGAACAAGACAGGGATGCCCTCTCTCACCACTTCTATTTAATTTAGTCTTTGAAATACTAGCCAGAGCAATTAGACAGACAAAGGAAATTAAAGGCATAAAAATAGGAAAAGAAGAACTTAAAATATCACTATTTGCAGACAACATGATCCTATACCTAGAAGACCCAAAAGGGTCCACAAAGAAACTACTAGAACTAATAAATGAATTCAACAATGTGGAAGGATATAAAATCAACACACATAAATCAAAGGCATTCCTGTATATCAGCAACAAAACTTCTGAAATGGAAATGAGGAAAACCACCCCATTCACAATATCCTCAAAGAAAAATAAAATACTTGGGAATCAACCTAACAAAAGAGGTGAAAGATTTATACAATGAAAACTACAGAACCCTAAAGAGAGAGATAGAAGATCTTAGAAGATGGAAAAATGTACCCTGTTCATGGATAGGCAGAACCAACATCATCAAAATGGCGATATTACCCAAAGTTCTCTACATGTTCAACGCAATGCCAATCAAAATCCCAACGGCATTTGTTGTAGAAATAGATACAGCAATCATGAAATTCATATGGAAAAACAAAAGACCCAGAATAGCAAAAGCAATTCTAACCAGGAAGTGTGAATCTGGAGGTATAGCGATACCAGATTTCAAACTGTACTACAGAGCAATAGTAACAAAAACAGCATGGTACTGGTACCAAAACAGGCAGGTGGACCAATGGTACAGAATAGAGGACACAGAGACCAATCCACAAAATTACAACTTTCTTATATTTGATAAAGGCACTAAAAGCATGCAATGGAGAAAGGATAGCATCTTCAACAAATGGTGCTAGGAAAACTGGAAATCCATATGCAACAAAATGAAGCTGAACCCCTTTCTCTCGCCATGCACAAAAGTTAATTCAAAATGGATCAAAGAGCTTGATATCAAATCAGAGACTCTGCGCCTGATAGAAGAAAAAGTTGGCTCCGATCTACATATTGTGGGGTCGGGCTCCAAATTCCTTAATAGGACGCCCATAGCCCAAGAGTTAGACTTACTTAAACTAAAAAGTTTTTGCTCAGCAAGAGAAACAATAAGAGAGGTAAATAGGGAACCTACATCCTTGGAACAAATTTTTACTCCTCACACTTCAGATAGAGCCCTAATATCCAGAATATACAAAGAACTCAAAAAATTAAACAATAAGATAACAAATAACCCTATCAACAAATGGGCCAAGGACCTGAACAGACACTTCTCAGAGGAGGACATACAATCAATCCATAAGTATATGAAAAAATGCTCACCATCTCTAGCAGTCAGAGAAATGCCAATCAAAACCACCCTAAGATACCATCTCACTCCAGTAAGATTGGCAGCCATTATGAAGTCAAACAACAATAAGTGCTGGCGAGGATGTGGGGAAAAGGGTACACTTGTACATTGCTGGTGGGACTGCAAATTGGTGCAGCCAATATGGAAAGCAGTATGGAGATTCCTGGGAAAGCTGGGAATGGAACCATCATTTGACCCAGCTATCGCCCTTCTCGGTCTATTCCCTGAGGACCTTAAAAGAGCATACTATAGGGATACTGCCATATCAATGATCATAGCAGCACAATTCACAATAGCTAGACTCTGGAATCAACCTAGATGCCCTTCAATAGATGAATGGATAAAAAATGTGGCATTTATATACAATGGAGTATTACGCAGCACTAAAAAATGACAAAATCATAGATTTTGCAGGGAAATGGATGGCATTAGAGCAGATTATGCTAAGTGAAGCTAGCCAATCCTTAAAAAACAAATGCCAAATGTCTTCTTTGATATAAAGAGAGCAACTAAGAACAGAACAGGGAAGAAGAGCATGAGGAAAAGATTAACATTAAACAGAGATGAGTGGGGGGAGAGAAGGGAAACTGTATGGAAATGGAAGGAGACCCTCATTGTTACACAAAATTACATATAAGAGTTTGTGAGGGGAAAGGGGAAAAAAAAATCAAGGGAGAGAATTAAACAACAGCAGATGGGGTAGAGAGGGAAGATGAGAGGGAAGGGGAGGAGGGATAGTAGGGGGTAGGAAAGGTAGCAGAATACCGCAGCCATTAATATGGTATTATGTAAAAATGTGGATGTGTATCCGATGTGATTCTGCAACTTGTATTTGGGGCAAAAATGGGAGTTCTTAACCCACTTGAATCAAATGTATGAAAGATGATATGTCATGAGCTTTGTAA
This sequence comes from Marmota flaviventris, assembly GCF_047511675.1. Classification (NCBI taxonomy): domain Eukaryota; kingdom Metazoa; phylum Chordata; class Mammalia; order Rodentia; family Sciuridae; genus Marmota; species Marmota flaviventris. The sequence continues at coordinate 104,899,840 of NC_092503.1, forward strand.
TGTTTTGAACAACCAATAAAAAAAGGAAGTCCCAGGGCCTGCTACCAATTTTGTAATTTCTAAAATCTGGGAAAAATTGAAGAATAAATATATCTTTTAAAATAAGTTGCCTTTCAAGAGATGCAGGATCTAAGAATGTATATTTTACTAAGCCTTCCTTCAATATTTCTACAAAAGTTCTGGGATTTCACGCCAACCCCTGATGAAGTGATGCCAATGTCAGAATAGGTTTCATCCTATTATTTTTAAGTGCTGCCTTGAGACAAATGATCAGGCGATCTCTGTATCACCTTCAAAGTGATTCATCATAAGTCCAAAGAGGATGCTCAGTTTGAACAGCAGAAGGGCCCACAAGGTATAAAGTGTTAGGAAAATATAAATCATCCTCCAAACCTTAGCAAACTGAGGTCTCTGTTAGAGTTTGACTCAAAATTATTGTTATATCTCTCCAGATTACCTCAAGGCCTGACTTTGAATCCCTCTCTATATTTATCAGGGTCATCAGCAAATCTTCCTAAATCCTGTTGGGCCTGTTTTAGATCTTGTATAGAAAAAGGTACCTGCATTCTTACCAGTCAATATTCTCCATTTTCCTCTTGTAATGTGTATAAACTGGTAGTAGGCTAAATAGGGACAGACTCATGATGAGGGAAATAGGGTTGCGGGAATGGGAGCAGGTAATGGTGGGTACAGAGGAGAGTGGGAGAATTTGATATTGACAGATGAGTGTTAGGTACATTGTTGAGAGGAAGGAAGGTGTGGTTTGGGGGTCCCTAGGCTAGTAATGTTTTGACTCATTGAACTAGAAAGGCCTCATCAGAGTAGGATGGGCATGATATTGAAAAGTGGGGGAGGGGACCAAGAGTTTTTGTGTCACTCTATTGGAAACATAGATAGTCCAAAAATAACAACAGGATTACTGACATAGAAAAGAGCAAGAATCATTGTATTCCTTGGCTTTCCTTTGGAATAATAAATGTGAGGGGACATTGGGTTCATGCAAAGGCACTATAGAATAAGGACCATAACTACCACCTTGGTGAAGAAAAGATACCAACTGAGAATATATTTCTTAGCTATGAGGGATCTTCAACTAGTGCCCCATGAGAAGATTTGTAAGTAGATAAAGGTGGTTAACTCATTGCCCTCCAGATTCTGGAAGTAACCTATAAAAATGGTGGTGTGATGCCCATTACTGAAGAGAGACAGGGGGACATCATAAGGCAACAGCCATAACAGTGGAGCCTCATTGCCTCTCTGATGGCCTTGCTCAAAAGAGTGCCACAAAAAGCAAGAGAAAGTGTACATCATATGTCAGCAGGAAAAAAAATGTCACTGTTATTAAGAGGAAAAAAAAGATGAACAGTGACAACATAAATGACATTAGATAAAGCATGGGTGTGACATATGGAAGAGGTTTCAGCAGAGGAAAGTGTAGACAGAGAAACTAAAGCAAACTGTAAGATATCAGAGGCTAAGTTAGACATAATCTCAACCAAAGCTGGGAGAGGAATAAGGTGAAGTTTAAATTCCTTCCTGTAGATGGCTGTCAATCGGATTCAAGGCACTTGATTAGATGTCACTGGAGAGTGGGGAGTTGAAACTCCAAACCTCAGGTCTTGTGTTCCAAAGAAAGAAAATTTGAAGTCAGAAACCAAAGATAATGCAAGATAACTTTTTTCTTAAAGTAAAAATAAAGTAAGGCTCAAACAAAGAGCATTCTCCAAACAGTGGTTCACTCCCAGCAGAGAACAATGAAGGAAAGAGTGCTGTCTCCAAATTCATTGGTATTTTATGGTTGCCCTGAGAACTGGGTCCACATTCACCACTTTTTGACAATCAGGTGTTCAACTCCTTCATGTCAAGGGGTAGAGTTTTTACTTAGTTGTTCTTCTCCAGAACTGTCATATTGGCCATCATATTAAGTGGGGGTCTTAATTTACAAGTAAATACTATGTTACTGTGAGTATTGGGGTCAATGACCAGAAAGAACTTAACTTTTTTCTCCTGTAATGCTAAGAAAATGTCTCTTCTGAAATTTATTGAGACACTTATGACCATAAATTCTAGCTTCACAATGACCCCAAATGACCCTGACAAGAGTTAGTAATAGCCCCATTAATCTTTCTTGGTGTAATTCTTAATTGACTCTCTTTGTTCTGATTATTTGTGTACCTGTTGTTTTTCTGCATTATCTGCCTACCCACTTGCCTTAAAAGTAATTTAAAGAACGCCTTAAGAGCAACATAAAGAAAACCCATGACATTGGCTGTTATTTGTTTGCATTTCAGTGCTCACTACTAACTGCGATCTAACATCTCTCACCCACTGAGAGAACTGACAATGGCCTTCTTTGGTTTGGCAGGTAGAGGTCAGAGGAGGGTCCCTTTGCCTTGGAGCTGGAAGGCCGCATGGCAGATGAACAAAATCCTCCTGTCTTCCACAAAGACCATGAAGGAAAGCAGGTAGAGGGTGGGGGTCAGTCACAGAGCTACCTTTGTCAGGATGTCCCTCCTCACACTGTACAGCAACCAGGCTTCCTAAAACTTGGTGAAGTTCTTCACTGATCTTCAACAGCCCCGTGGGCAGATTGGACACAAGTCCTCACAGAGAAGAAATTCAAGCAGAGCACAGCTGTCCAAGTGGCCCAAACATAAGCACTAAGCGGGTTGGAATTCAGGTCCCACCACCCTCGTTCAGGGCTCCTATCTATTGGGTGGCAAAGAGCCAGGCACACATGGGCACTGGCCTGGGCAGGCACCAAGAGATGTGGTTTCACCAGACTGAGGTTCTGATGGAGTTGGTGTCTGGTGCAAAACTTTAATTCAACTGTTAGCTCTAAAAAAAGGAAAGCATATGTTCTAATCAATAAAATTTTCTCTGTTTTTTTTTAAATTTTTTATTGTTGGTTGTTCAAAACATTACATATTTCTTGATATATCATATTTCACACTTTGATTCAAGTGGGTTATGAACTCCCATTTTTACCCCATATACAGATTGCAGAATCACATCAGTTACACATCCATTGATTTACATATTGCCATACTAGTGTCTGTTGTGTTCTGCTGCCTTTCCTAACCTCTACTATCCCCCCTCCCCTCCCCTCCCCTCCCCTCTTCTCTCTCTACCCCCTCTACTGTCATTCATTTCTCCCCCTTGTATTATTTTCCCTTTCCCCTCACTTCCTCTTGTATGTACTTTTGTATAACCCTGAGGGTCTCCTTCCATTTCCATGCAATTTCCCTTCTCTCTCCCTTTCCCTCCCACCTCTCATCCCTGTTTAATGTTAATCTTCTTCTCCTGCTCTTCGTCCCTACTCTGTTCTTAGTTACTCTCCTTATATCAAAGAAGACATTTGGCATTTGTTTTTTAGGGATTGGCTAGCTTCACTTAGCATAATCTGCTCTAATGCCATCCATTTCCCTGCAAATTCTATGATTTTGTCATTTTTTAATGCAGAGTAATACTCCATTGTGTATAAATGCCACATTTTTTTTTATCCATTCGTCTATTGAAGGGCATCTAGGTTGGTTCCACAGTCTTGCTATTGTGAATTGTGCTGCTATGAACATTGATGTAGTAGTGTCCCTGTAGCATGCTCTTTTTAGGTCTTTAGGGAATAGACCGAGAAGGGGAATAGCTGGGTCAAATGTTGGCTCCATTCCCAGCTTTCCAAGTAATCTCCATACTGCTTTCCAAATTGGCCGCACCAATTTGCAGTCCCACCAGCAATGTACAAGTGTACCCTTTTCCCCACATCCTCGCCAGCACTTGTTGTTGTTTGACTTCATAATGGCTGCCAATCTTACTGGAGTGAGATGGTATCTTAGGGTGGTTTTGATTGGCATTTCTCTGACTGCTAGAGATGGTGAGCATTTTTTCATGTACTTGTTGATTGACTGTATGTCCTCCTCTGAGAAGTGTCTGTTCAGGTCCTTGGCCCATTTGTTGATTGGGTTGTTTGTTATCTTATTGTCTAATTTTTTGAGATCTTTGTATACTCTGGATATTAGGGCTCTATCTGAAGTGTGAGGAGTAAAGATTTGTTCCCAGGATGTAGGCTCCCTATTTACCTCTCTTACTGTTTTTTTTTTTTTTCTGAGAAAAAAACTTTTTAGTTTGAGTAAGTCCCATTTGTTGATTCTAGTTATTAACTTTTGTGCTATGGGTGTCCTATTGAGGAATTTGGAGCCCGACCCCACCGTATGTAGATCGTAGCCAACTTTTTCTTCTATCAGACGGCGTGTCTCTGATTTGATATCAAGCTCCTTGATCCATTTTGAATTAACTTTTGTGCATGGTGAGAGAAAGGGATTCAGTTTCATTCTGTTGCATATGTATTTCCAGTTTTCCCAGCACCATTTGTTGAAGATGCTATCCTTCCTCCATTGCATGCTTTTAGCCCCTTTATCAAATATAAGATAGTTGTAGTTTTGTGGATTGGTTTCTGTGTCCTCTATTCTGTACCATTGGTCCACCCGCCTGTTTTGGTACCAGTACCATGCTGTTTTTTTTTACTATTGCTCTGTAGTATAGTTTGAAGTCTGGTATCGCTATACCGCCTGATTCAAAATTTTCCCTGTTTGACAATATTATGGTACAAAACTCTGATGTTTTTTTCAGATTTAAAAATGTAATAATAAAATATAATATTATTACAGCATAATATTTAAAACAACACAAAATGCAAGCATGGCTTTAGATTTCTCACAAAACATATTTTCCCCCAGATTAAATTTTTTTTCACATATATCATTTATATATCTTTATGGGGTATATTATTGCAACTCAATAGACGTATACAAGTTTTACCATGCAACTTTGATATTACATCCAGGAAGTCCCTATAATAAAACCTGAATTTAGTTTCATTGTGATGAATTACTTTTCCTAGAATTCATACTGTGACAGAGTCTGAGAGACTGTCTCTTCAGGCCCTTCAAGAATTAGGACATTCTAGCATTTCAAGCAGGAAAGATGAGTCTGGACACCTGAGGAATTTGGAGGAAGCAGATTTATTTAAGCTGCAGCAATCCAGAGGGTCTAACACCAAACAAGCTCTGGACCCCGGATCTGGAAATTCTCTAAGATTTCAGTGGGTGGTTACACAGCACAATGTTTAATATAACTTAATTTTTTTCCACATTCATAGGTTGGATAGAGGTTTCACAATTTTTTACAGAGAAAACAGAAATTTTCGCACATCAACAAACTTGATAGGAGACTTTTTTTAGGTTGTAGATGAGCACAATACCTTTATTTTTATGTGGTGCTGAGAATTGAACACCAGGCCTCACATGTGCTAGGCAAGTGCTCTATCACTGAGCCACAACCCCAGCCCTGCAGGCCTAACTCTTACAAGAAAGAGAAACCTGGCCTTTACAATAAAAAGGAGCTCAAAGCACAATGAGTGCTCTGGATATTTTGCTGACTTCTTAAAATTATCTCTTCTTGATTAGGAGAGAGACTTGTGTGTTACAATTAAGGTGGGAGTCTTTTGGGAACTACAGCATTACCCCCTTTGATGCTCATTATTTAATCCTCTAAGTCAAAGGGCATTATTATCTTCTTGGCTTAAAGCTTTATATAATGTAATATCATAGTTGTTGTTTCTCTTTTTTTTTTAAAAATGCTTCTATTGTAGAACCACTAGTTTTAATGTAAAGAGGAAACAAACATGGAAGCAATAAACAAGTTCATAGCATAATCCATGCTATGTCAATTAAGCTTTTGAATCCACCAAGAAAAGGAAACCATCCTCCAAATAGTGAGCTTGGATCTCAACTGCAATGCCCTTTCAGGATTGAACTGGTACATGTGTTTTTTGTTTTTCTGATATTATTAACTATGTGTTTGATTGTTATCAGTCCTAGAGTCAAGACAAAACAAAGGACTCTGTATATGACAGAAGTAAGGGGTGGCAATGACAGTATAAGAGCTGTCTTAAAGAGTGAAACAGTCCATTTTCCTTTTGGTTAGTATATCTTTCACCTTGTACATCCAACCCAGAGTGGCTAAAGCAGGGCTGATGTTTCCCCAAGCTTTGGGCACATTCAGGTTAGTCAGCTTCCAGAGTGACTTGAGCAGGGTTGGTGTCCTTCAGATCTTTGAGTTTCTCTGGTGTTTCCTTCTTCCTGATGCTCAGCTTAAGGGGTACAAATTAAGGAGGGAAAGCTGCAAAAGAATGTACATAAGAATAAGAGATTTTATTTTCAGGAGGTTCCAAAGCAGGCTAAAAGGAACAAAGTATTATATAATGTATATCTCTGCATGTGTACATACATGTATTGACATATTTGGTGACACTCTAAAAAGAGTAAGGGATTGTAGAAGTGCTCTATGTGGGGGTGTGACAAGAGGTGGGGGATATCCCAGGAGGCTTGAACTATGTAAATTTAACTCAATGTAACTTTAAACAAATTTGAAAACAGCCTATAATTTCACAAGCCTGACCCAACATTGGCTTATGATCTTCCATATATTGTTATTTCATTTAAAAAAAGAAGTAAATTCAACCGCCTGCCTCACAGGTCAGTTGCCTTCCAAAGGTGTACCTCTAAGTGGGTTGACATTAATCTCTGAATATATTTCTGCATGGAAATCATGTCAAATGCCTTCCTGGTTCCCGAAGTTTAGGTACTGCTCAACAGCTTAATTTTACCCCTGGCTTATCCTCCTCATCAACTTTACTTTACCAGATGCAAACCCAAGGTTGTACCTAGTTCTGCACCCTGGTCAAAGTCACCCAGTTAAGAGGGATTTAAATCCAGCTCTACCCAATCTGAAGTCTTTACTTCTCCTCACACTACCCCTTAGCCAGACAAACTTGCTTACTTCTATTTTTCCTTTCTTGAAAATCTCTTGGAAGAAGCCAGTGTTAGGCTAAATTTGGTAGATCTAGGAGGGTATTTTCCCAATAGGCTATTTTTCCTACAAGTCCAGGTATGGCCAGTCTGGCTGTCCCCAGCCTGCTGCAATGTACTGGGGCCTCACACCACGGCCCAGAGACCCTGTGCCCAGATGACCCTATGTCCAGGACACAGAGTCTCCTCAGGGAAGAGTGGAGGAGTAGGGGAAGGAGACACCATGGAAAGTTCAAGAGAAAGGACCAGAAGGTTCTTCCAAGGCTAGATTTCCAGAGCAGCCAGAGTTCCCTCTCTATCTTGCCCTACAGGATCAGGTCTAGACCTGGCCAGCAGCTCCCAGGCTCTAACCCCACCCTCTCTCCAGTGAGCTGGACCCACCTAGCCCCACCCACTGCCTGCTGTGAGGACTGCAGCCTTTATTTAAAGTGCTCACTTGTTTATTTGGGTCCTGAGGACTGGTGGCTGGTCCTGGGGTGACAAAAGGCAGGCAGCATGCAGTGGAACTTGGTGAGGTGACTGTAATGGAGAATGATCAGTTTCCCAGCTCTTATACATCTTGAGCAGAGAAGCATCCTTGGGGTCAATTCACTGCAATGGCACCATCATGAAATGGTGGCATATGGTGGCAAGAGCAGCATCCAGCTGTTTTGGGCATAGGGCATCAGGCGTCAAAAGTCAGGAGTTGAGTATTGGCATGGGGTGGGGGTGACTGTGGTGGTGTCAGCATGCAGGTGTGATTTGGAATTCCTTGCTTCCTACTCATGGTGGCAGTGACAGGGGAAGAATCCAGAAACAGTGGTTGTAACAACAGATGCATCCAGCCATGAGTATTTTCATCTGCCATAGTGACAAGGGTCTGGCTGCAGTTGCAATGAAGTTGGCCCCAGTACTGAGTGTCACTGTCTAGTATCCATGTTAAAGTCTGGTGGCAGCAGGGTGGAGCTCCAGAGTCTGGCAGGGGCGGGAGCAAGATGCAGCTGCATCAGGGGTCCAGCCTCAGTATAGGGGTCGGGCACCAGGTGTGGGGTGGGCAGTGTTGGTGTCCATCTGGCGTTTGGAAGTTTGAGTGCTGCACAATGGTGGTGGCACCATAAGAGTTCAGAAGCAGGGGCAGCAACAACAGGCAGTGTCCAGCAGTGAGCATCTTCATCCTGCAGAAGTAACTGGGGTCCAGGTGCAGGGCAGTGAAGGTGGCATCCAGTGGCCATGTGGGGAGTCTGGTTGGCTGCAGTGAAGATCTCCAGGCTGGCATGGCAGCAAGGGCATGGGATAGAGGGTGTCAGAGTGAGAAGGTAACCAGTAGCTGGGATGACCTCTGTGATGGAGGCTCCAGGCCCTGGTCTAGCTCATGGTCGACTGGCCTGCTCAGGAAGAAGCACGTGGGAGGCAGTGGTACCCAGGCAGCTGCCCAGGACCTTATGCTGCCCACAGTTGCCATGTCTCACTCTGGCCATGAGCCACTGGATGTCTGCTCACCCCATCACCTGATATAGCCTCTCTACTGAGGAACTAGGCTGTCTGCTAGGTAGGGGCGGTCTTGGGAGAGAACCTCACCATACCCAGCCACATCCTGCATGGACTGTGGGTGCAGAAAGCAGAGGTCCTAGGACATCGTCACCCCCAAAGTGCATTTCCGTGGCTGGGGTTGGCAGAAGACCAAGACAGAGAACTCGTTGCCCTTAGACTCCCACTGCCACCTGTGCCCTCCACCCTTGTCATGCCCCAGGGATGCACTTGGAGGGTGAGGATTTTCTAGGCCCCCCCACCTCCCACCTCTGCACTCTGCTACCACAACCCAGGGGAGATGTAGCTGGGGAGGGTGGGTGTCTTCTACCAAGGTTGCCCCAGCTGGCAGCAGGCCTACTCATCCCTCAGAGGCTGCAACTCAGGGAGGGGCAGGGTGAACTCAAGGATTAGGTGAGCAGCCTGGTGGACTCAAGGCCAATGCCAGGCATTGGTGGAATGGGCAGCATAAGGTACTCAGCAGGTGTCTGGGTACCACCAGCTCCTGCGCCCTGCTTCATGAGCAGGCAGTCCCTACCAGGAGCAATACCAGTTGCCTGGAGGAGCCACTGCAGAGGCCATCACAGCCTCTAGTCGTCCTCTGACTCTGAGGCCTGCTGTCCCAAGCTTTCACCATCACCGCTAACAGAGCTCCACACTGCGGCCACTGGAGTCCCCACAGGGCCACCAGTGATGCCACAGCCACCATCACTGCACTGGGACCAGACTCCTGCCACTACCAGAGGATGAGAATGCTCCTCTCTGGATGCCTGGCTTGACGTTGCCACCTACAGACTCCTTGGTTGCCTTTGCCACCGCTGCCATAACTGAACTTCAGACACCAATACCTCCACAGATTCCAAACGCCAAGGCTTCACTGCCCAGGCTCCTGCCCATGGCTGTCCTCCAAGCCTGAGGCCAATTCTCCATCCTGCCACTGATACATCTGGGCTTCTCAAACTGCCTTAAGACACCTAGGCTCGCTGTTTGACATTCTCCCCACAGATGGATGCTGACACTGCTCCTGGTCACTGGGAACCTCCAATGGGAAACCCTGCTGTGGAACGCTGAGGTTGGCTTCTATATGCTTCAGTCCCAGAAACCAGACTTCTTTCACAGCCACTAGATGCCTTTGAAGGTGCCACCTATACCCCCAGGCTTGGGAAGGGTCCAGCACATGCCCTTCCATGCCTGCTGCCTGTTCATATCTGTCCGTGGAATAAACCATTGATTGGGTTAAAGCTCTCAGAACTGAATCATTTCACTGATAATCCTTGTATTGGCTCACCCATGAGCTTCTGGGGACACCTACTACCTAAAGCACAACACATCTTCATCGAATAGCTTAGCAAGACCTTCTAGATGACTTGCAAGAGCTTCTACATCAGCACTTGTTTCTTTGCCTTGCACTTTTATTTTATGGAGAGGGGCCTCTTGCCAAAAACATAATGGACCAAACTCTGGCACCTTCAAACTTCTTCTGCAGCTTTCTCACTTCTCTTGTCAGTATAACAATCTAAAGTGATGGCCTTATCTGGATTTGGCTTCATCTTCATAGAACGTGGGTTGTTTCTTCTTTTCTTCAGAATATAAAAAGTTTTTCCAGATCAGCAATAAGGCTGTTCTTGATTTCTAGTCATATACATATGCCCTGGAGCAGCACTTTAATTTCCTTCTTGAACATTTCCTTTGCATTCTCAGTGTGACAAAGTAGTGTAAGATGCACAGCTTTTTATTTGAAGTGCAAAACGTAAGACTCTTCTTTTTATTTAAACAATACAGACCATTACTGAGTCATTAACGGTTCTAACTTCAATATTGTGTCTTGAAGAATAAGAGGATGGTGATCCATGATCTGTGGAGCAATAAGAATGTACATATTAAGGTTTTTATCTTATATGAGTGGGATTTGTAGTGCCACATGACAGTTAAAATAGATCATAGTATGAGTTATAATGGCCTAAAATCTTCAACACTCATTAGGCAGTCCCTTCTGCTCCATAACAGGGGCATCTATCTCACCTCATCCTTCATGGCCTGTTTGCATCCTCTCTCACAGCACCTATGAGCTCTACATGGGCTCCATCAGCAGCTACGCAGTACTGGTGGTGGCACAGCCTGGTGAATGGATTAAGCACTTTTAGGTCAACATAAAAGAATGTCACTAAAAATACTTACAATGCCATAAGAATTAGCATCACAAAAAATAAAATAGATAATCTCAGAGGGGAGGGGAAGGATAGCTGTGCTGGCGGTTCTGGCACTGGGTAATGCTCAGAAGCTCACATGTGGGAGATGCCATTGAAAAGTTTAGAACTAGGGAAGTGAGGATACATTCTAGGAGATGTGGAGGGCTGTGGCCTAATAGTTTCTTGACCTCCTGCCTCTATTGTTTTGGACCCTGAATTTATATTGCTGCCAGGAATGGTGGCTCTCTTTCAAAGGATGGGGTGGCAGCTTGGAGCACCATATGTACTATATATATATATATATATATATATATATATATATATATATATATATATATATACATACCAAGTGGAAGATAATAATGTTCAATATCCACTGACTTTCTTATTGGCAGCTAAGCTTCCTCCTCTTCTTGAAGGTTCAGTGGCCACTGGTGGCTCCATATCTTCCTGTGTGGTCAATGCTGGTGTTGGACCAACCTCTGATTTTGAGGGCTATTTCTCCTCCTTCACAGGGAATGTGATAACATGCTCCCCCAAATGTAAGCAAGTAAATTGGGCCACAGCTGCTGGAGGCAATTATATCACTTGATATGGTGCTAGAGCTGCAGGAGAAAACACCCAACATGACTGAATTTCCTTGGGCCTTTCCCAATTCACACCAGAACCCTGCCTCTGAGAATAGTCCTGGCCCTCCTCCACAATTGGCCATCTTCCCAGACTAGGTTCCACCAGCTGAAGGATGTTAGCGTTGTGTGTCTTGGGAACATATGGCAGATCCCAGGGGCACCAGCTGAGATTCCTCTGCACACACCTTCAATCATCTGCCCCAGACCCCATCATCAGAGAGCTCAGACTTACAGGATCTGTGTTCTTCAGCTGGGGAAGGACATGGAAGTTCCCCTCTGATTCAGGCATAATGACAAACAGGAAGGTCCTGAAAAGCTTCAGGTTGTCCAAGTCTTGGGACCTCAAAAATCTTCTGGATAGAGGTACAGCTGCATTTTGATGATGGAGCAGAGAGTGCTGTGGAATGTGGAGTGAAACAGGGAGTCATGATGGACAGGGCCTCTCTTTTAACTGGAACCTCCCAAGGTCCCTGCGTCATGGGTTCCCAAAGAGTAGCCAGGCAGGTCCATGCACCCGATCAAAAGGGCAACCTGTGAGGCACATGTGTGGGTAAGGGGCTCCCCACACTTGCTCTCCGGTCTCTGTACAAAAAAGCATGGGCAACCTGGGTTTGGGTTGGCTGTGTTGGAAAGGGATCCACACAGGGCTTGGCTCTGAGGCCCCAACCACTACTCTGTTCCTTTGGTACCCAGAATCAAATGCACCACAATATGTTCTTTCTACAGGGTCAACCCCAGAGTTGAGTCCTCTGCTGGAAATCACACAGGGTGGAAATTGGGGTTTGCCCAGCCATCATTTATAACAGCTCCCCATGAAACAGGAGCCCTCCTGACTGGCCCAAAGAACACTCCCTTCTTTCCTTGAAGCTACTCCTCACAAACATCTGGCTGCAGGTTTCTAGACCTAGAGATGGTGAGGAGGCTGACACCTCTAACATCCTGTGCCCCTCATCTGCCAAGATGGCTGGTGGGCTTGACTAACTTCCTGACAATATTGGAACTCCAGGAGGACTAGAAGGTTTGTCTGCATTGATTCCTAAATAATAGGCCAAATGATGGCCAATGGTGGTGCTACACATACACTTGAGTGATGACTGAGTCAAACCACCTACTGCCTAGCTATTCAGGGCCAGGACCCTATTCGTTTCTCCCCAAGTGTCCCTGTTCTGGCTACATGCAGGTTGGAATGCTCCCAGATGCAATCCACAGACTCCTTCCTAAATGTGGAAATTGTTTTTCCTGAAGCCTCAGAGTAGTGAGGCCTGAGGCAGAGAACTTTCTCACAGGGAGGGGATATGCCCACAGGGTAAGGCCAGAGCTATAGGCTGCCTATAGTTACACAGAACCAGACCTGAGGCAGACACACTTTGGGCTCATCCTACTCAGTTTTCTAAACATCCAGGCAGGCTGCTTCTCTGAAAACACTACTTTCCCCAGAGCTGACTGAGTTCCCAGAATTCCCAGCACCAAGCAGGAGATGGCCATGTGCCAGGGCTTGGAAGCAATACACATCTTTTACACAGCAGCTCCAGCACCTTCTGAGGAATGTCCAAATTTTGGGAGGAATACAGTACCTTTCAAGAATTGAAGACAGTAGCTGCTGCATAGTAAGTTTGCATACATTTGTTTTAGTAGCACCACCTACCACTGTGTTTCTGGCCCATGCTCATGGATATGGTTTCTTCAACTCTTCATGGTAACTCAATGTGATGGGTATATCCCCCCTCTATAGATGAGGAAACTGAGTCATGGTCAGATGAAATGACTTGCCAGGGTGGGAATTCAAATCCAGGCTATCCCACACCAAGCCTGGAAGAGTGTACCGTTATTCACTCATTCAACAAACCCCTATGGGTGCCTCCTAGATGTGAGTGCTTCCTGTGTAAGCCCAAAGATTCATAGCACCCATGCAATGTAGGTGTCACTTTTACCATTCCCAGGTTTCCAATGAGGCTGCTGACCTAGGAAGGCAAGGCCCATCAGGCCTGTGAGGAGACTGCACTTTGCATCAGTGAAGCTCCACATGGATTCAGGTTGCTCTGTCCTGATGGCCAATGCACCTGCTTCCTCAGATCACAGACAGTAAACATCATGGTTATGGCCAAAGGTGGGTTCATGTCATTCTACAACTGTCCATTCCCACAGAATGTGCATCAGCAAGAGTAAAGATTAAGGTAAGCTCCAGACTCTAGGTGACAATGATGTGGATTTCTGAACTGGAACAAATGTGCCTCTCTGGTGGGTAGTGATGGTGACAGAGGCAGAGGCTGGGCAGGGATGGGAGCATTTGGGAAATCTCTGTTCTTCCCCTCAATTTTGAGCTTAAAAATGCTCTAAAAAGTTATCAAGTAAAAAACAAGAGGAGGAAGAAGTGTGCTTTGTCACTCTGCACTGGGAGAGGCTGAGGGCAGGCAACCAGAGCTTGGGGCAAACAGACCCAGCACCTCCTTCCCAACCTGCCTCTCTCCAAGCTCAGCACAGCAGGGTCTTCAAGGGGCTTCGGGGTCTTTATAGAGAAGCTGTCTGATGGTGACAGCTCAGAAGCCCTGCCTGACACCTCCTCAGAAGGCCTTGATGGGAGACTCAGATTTAGGGTGGCCCACCTCTCCCTCTCTGTCCCTGGGCTGTCCCTACTTATCTCCATTCCACTCCTGCTCCCTCAGAGGCTGCCAGCTGCCTGCTGCCTGATCACCTTTAAGCTGCCCTTCCCAGTTCTTGGCCCAGCAGCTCCTGTTTATCAATAAGCTCTCAGCGCTAATGACACTTCCTCTGAGAAGCCCATTCTGACTGCCACCTAGGAACACCCTGACCCTCTCTCTCCTCTGTTTCCTCAACCATTTCTGAATTCATCCTATTTCTTCATCAGTTTACTAGTCCTTGCTCGGTCTCTCCTTCTAGACTGTGGGCTCCCAGAGGGTAGGGGCCTTCCTTGTGCTCACTGTTGTCTCCCCAGGTCCCCCAGGATTGGAAACGAGGGCTTGGGAGCTGTGGAAAAGTCATAGGGTGAGGATATAATGAGAAGTGGGTCAGCTGCAACCTGAGGGAGGGCCCTCACCATACCCTGCCATCCTGGCCCCCTGATCTTGGCCTGCCAGCCTTCAGATCTGTGAGAAATCAGTTTCTGATGTATCAAAACCACACAGTTGATGGTCGTAGTTACAACTGCCTCCACTGATTCAGACCTGGGCAATCTGAGCCAGGCTTGGGTACTGTACTCTGGACACTTGGAGGTACCCAGGAAAGCTGAGGATGCTCTCTCCATGCAGCAAGTTGGTGTCTGTTTGTACAATATCAGGGCCTGCTCACCTGATCCAGTGGACACCTGGCAAATAGTAAGCCTGCAGGCAGCACTTAGGACCAAAGACAGGCACAGGGGCAAAATCAGCCACCTCTACTGCAAGAGGCTGTGTTCTAAATGCAGCTGCTCTCACCCCTTCAGTGGGGACATCTGTGGCTTGCCTGCTTGGCTTTCATCTCCCTGTCTCATCATTTACCCTTGAATATTTTTGGTGACTCTTTTTCTCTCACACAATGATTCAGCCCCTCCAGGCTTGACCACTGAGATCAATCCATCCCACCATGATGGGCAGAAAGAAGCAGTGACCCAGGCTGGCCCATGACTTTCACTATCATCATTAGGACACTGTCTTTTCCTCCAATGCCAAACTAGAAGATTGTGTCTCTAAAGCTGCTTGGCAACATGCCACCACCCCCAGAGTCAGGGTGGGCAAAGAAGGCTGCGCAGGGAGATGGAGAGAGGCAGTGTCCTGATGATGTCACTGCAACCTCTGGATAAAGCTGTGCCTAAATCTGTTGTGTTCAGCCCACAATTCCCAAACATGTGAACCAAAGCAATCCACTTGTCAGCCTTTCTTTCTCCTGTAAAGTTATGCTTGTTTACTTATTGTTCTAGCTAACATTGTTAGGGTTTATCCAATTTGAAAGGTGGACCACTTTGCTGCTTCATAGCTGTGTGGCCTTGGCTCAACTCCTTAAACCCTCAGAGCTTCAACTTCCTTGCTAATAAAGGAGTTGCTACTTTCACCTACACAAGAGGAAGTCAGCCTTGTAGATTATATGAGACAAGGCAAAGCACTTAGGATTGATGTTTGATGAACTGAAGATTCTATAATTCTAGTCTACTAATTAAGCATAATTGACTGAAGAATCACTACAGGGAATGCTTTCAAAGACCCAAGTATCACTGAGTGTCTGACTCCTAGGCCTCAGCTATCTGATTTTTCAATGTGGCCTCGGTATGGCAGCAACTGTTGCATTCCTAAGAACACCCACAATCTGAGCTCCTAAAACATCAGGCACAGAAAAAGCATAAAAATATGGATCTTCCATCTTCTCATATCACCAAAAGAAAAACACAGTGACCCATCTGAATTTAGAACTCTGAAACCCCTCACCCAAGGGCTCAGGACAACTCCATGGCAGGATCAGGAGGCTCCCCACAAAGAGCTTGTCCCTTTGGACATCAAGAAATACCCCTTGCATTCAACATATAGCACAGCTCTGGGGCCTGCAGCACCCCTACCAAGGGCTTATCCAGGTGATCAAGCTCATGCTCTGAGAGCATCTGCAAAGTCATCTGTGAGCACAGGGCAGAAACTGACCCCCTGCAGCTGAGTCCATCTTGCTCCCTCTGGAGTGAGCGAAGCAGTCCTTCCTGCATACAGATGGCACCACTAGAATAAGTCAGCAACACTGCTGCACAAGGGAAAAGAGACTGTCATTCCAGAGGTTCAGGTGCTACTAAATATGCAGGACCACAATTTGAACCCAGGATTGTCTGATTCCAAACTCTGGCCCTTTGCCAACTCCAACTCACACTCCCAGCATAGGTCACAACCACCTATGGGCTGTTGGTTGCAGCTGCAGAGCAATGTAAAGCATGGTTTGCAGCCAAATCCCTGGGTGAACCACTCACTATCTCTGTGACCTTAGGCATGATACCTGCCATGTCCTTGTCCCAGTTTTCTAATGCACCAGTGAAGGTGTGTTGTTCACTCCACAGAGCATGGGGGTGGTTAAATGAGATTGTCTATTGAACAGCTAGGTATCATATGGTAATTTTTTGTTTTGTTTGTTTGTTTTTATGCCTTTATTTACTCAGGATGTCTTTAACTGAATCTTGGGCTTCCTGGAGGGGAGCAAGCCTTATCAGCTGCTGTTTTATTATATCTTAAGTACAGCCTTGGCAAATTCCAGGAAGGGCCCAGTCACAGAGCGTGGTGCCAGCTGGTGGCTAGAACCTAGGGCTCACCAGAGGTGGTGGTCAGCTCTAGAACCTCCTGTGCTTAGAAAGCAGGAACAGGGGGATGTGAGCAGGGACTTTTTAGGAATCACATGGTTGTTAGGGACAGAGGCCTGGGAACAAGGACTCAGGCCATGTCCTGTTGCATCAGGTGCCTGAAGCCTTAGAAATTGCAGGCTCATGGGGGTGACAAAAGTGCCCTTTCCTACTTGTTAACCCATGACAAAATGCTCCCCCAAGCTACTACAGCACCTCATGAGGCTTCTGCAGGGAGACCCAACAGCATGGCACAGGAGACACAAGCAAACAAGAAAGCCAGGCCCCTCTTGCCACTCTCACTATTGATAACCAGGGAGATCAAGGCTACCAGACACCCAACACTACCCAAAGCTCCCAGGAGCTGTGCTGCCAGAGTCCTGAAACAGCCTCAAAACACATCATGTGGGTGGGACTGCATTATTCATGAGAAGTTCTGCCCCCATGAGCCTACACACAGGCTCAACTGAGTCAATCCTACAGGACTCAAGGGACCCAGAAATGTTCTTCTTGGAAGTTCTGTGCCCATTCAATGAACAAGGATTCTGCCACCCCTACTCTGAATGCTGAAAAGTGGAGGCTGAGCCTGGGGTTCCCAGCCCAGAGGCAAAATTCTGAAAAGAATAGGCCGAAGTTTCCTCTTTGGCCTGACACCCTAGTGACCTCTTCCTTCCTACTGGTCCCTGATACTTCCATGTTCCTCCTCTGGTCCAAACTCCCCCAGGGCTCCCATCTTACCCAGAGTAAGGGCCAAAGACCTCAGCAGCCACGAGACTCTGCAAGGTGGACCCTGTTCTTTCTCTGACCTCATCATCACTCTCCTTCACTCTGCTCTGGTTTCATTGGCCACCTTGCTACTCTGTCTTCCCAGCTCAAATCTTGCAGGTGTTGATAATTCTGCCAGGAACACCCTTCCAGAAGAAGTGTATGTCCTCCCTTCCTTCAATGCTCTGCTCAAACATTATACCCTCAGCGAGGCCAAGCTGACCACCACCTCTGGTGAGCCCTTTCCCTGTCTTTCTGACCTTTGTTTCTGCCATGGAACTTATTATTTATCTACCTGTCCTCAGACTGGATTGTACTCTCAATGAATGCATGTGAGTAAGTGCTCAATCTGCATCTGCACAGGGAGGGGAGCCTCAGTGGTGCTCAGTTCATCCACCATATGATGCCACCCCTAACACACACACACACACACACACATACTCACACAGACCAGGCTGGCCCCAAATGTTTACACCATACAAGATCTCAAGCTGACAGCTCACAAGATGCAAACATGGCTGCAAAGGGGTGCCAGGCTGAGCAATGGTGGGGGGTGACAAGAGAAGGGCAAATCTCACACACACATACACACACAAAAAAAAAATCATAGCCTTATTTATTTATATATACTCATGCATTACACAAAACAGACTCACAAAAACAGCTCACACCGATTCACATGCAATGTCTGAAATACACTTGGACATCTGCAGACAGAAGCACATACATTCTCATACTCACACACTGCAGCCCAAACTCCACACATATGCACACCACACACACAAACATACACACACACACAGCCATGTGTGCACTCATGCACACTCAGTCCAGACCTGCAGATGCCATCCTTAGCACCACCACTATAAATGTTCCCCACCTCTACAGGGACCTCAGAGGTGACTAGCTATAAATCCAGAGGCTGGACTAATCTCTACCATGGCCCAAGGGACAGTAAGTGGGCAGCAGGGCAGCAGAAGTCTGTCATTCTCCTGTGTAAGGTGGTTAAGATGATGGGACCCTGCCTGCCAAAGGAGCAGTCCACAGACCTGAGACCCCCAAGAAGTGGCCTCTGTCTCCTGGTGGTGGTGGCTCTGGGGACTGCGAATGTGTGGGTGCAGGAGGGAGTCTTTTTGTCCCCAAACTGAACCTCTCCTTTGCTGAATGCTGGGCCCTCTTTGGCAGGCCCACTCAACATGGACCTCCCCAAACAGGCCTACCTGTCTCCAGGAGCTTGTCTCTCCTTTAAGGCCCCCTCACTGAGACCCACACAACTGTTCCTGCACAACAGGTGGTCCCAACTAGACACCTCAAGGTATGCCCCCAACCTGGAGGGTCTTCACACTGCATCCACCCCTGCACACAGCTTAAAGACACCACAGGTACCCCATATCTCCAGCCCCAGAACCCTAAACTCATGGGTCACCCCTCCAGCCCTCCAGAGGTAGATGCTCATCTTGGGTGAGCCTGCCTACAATGTGGCAGCTCCTGTCACCAGGGAGAACCCCTCCAAGAACCATTGCCCCCCACCCAAGTTGGCTGTGCCTTCCCAGATGTGCGTCCTGCACCTACCTTCTTCCTCAAGGTCAGCAGCAGCTTCAATACTCTGCAGCAGCTTCTGCCTTATGCCAGGTCTTCATCTCTAGGGGACAAGCCGGTGGGCATGGGTGACCACATGGTAGGAGCATCCAAGGCTGTCCACACCCCAGCCCACCTGGACCTTCCTTACCTGAGGGAGCAGCAGCCATGGCTCTCACAGCATCCTCTGAACAGAAAGGGATGGGGGACCCTTGGGAATATGTGCCTGGTAAGGGCAGTGTGTTTGGTGTGCTACAACTCAGGTGGGCATGGGTAGAGCCAGGGACTGCCAAGTTCTGAACTCAGAGCCAGGTGCCTCCCAATACACTTGGACCATTCACTAGGAGGGCACCATCACCTAAGATCAGCTTGGAAAGTGTTGGAAAATTTTCCTGGAGACAAAAGCCTTCATCAGGATCTGAGGATCTCCTCACCTGATCCACGCTGCCCTCACATGGACTCATACCAGCATCACAGAGCAATGGTGCAGTAACTTAACCACAAGAGGCCTCTGCTTCCTGCAGTGTCACTTCAGCGCCCTCTACTGAGGAAGCCGACATCATGCACTGTGTAAATGGGAAATGGTGTAAAAGCCAGGCTATGGTAGAGGAGCAAACACTGAAGGAAGGAAGGAAATAAAATTGGAGCCAATATTAATGAACCTGACAACAAACATAACAACACTAAGGAGCAATGAAACACTTGTTTCTTTAAAAAGATAAACAAGATTGATAAGCCCCCATGCTAACATAACCAAGAGAAAAGGAGAGAAAAGCCAAGTTTATAAAATTAGAGATTAAAAAGGTGAAATCACCATAGATATGAGAGAAATCCAGCAGATCATTAGAGACTATTTTGAAAACTTGTACTCCAATACATTGGAAAACCTAGAAGAAATGAATACATTTCTAGATAAATAGGATCTACCAAAACTGAATCCAGAGCAAAAGAAAACCCAAACAGAACAATGACTTGTAATGCGATGGAAGGCTTTTCATTACTGTCTCTAACAAAGAAAAACTCAGGGCTGGATGGACTCCCAGCTGAGGTCTACCAAAAATCTTTGAATAAGTAGTGATGCCAAAACTCCTCAAATTACTCCATGAAATACAAAAGGATGGAACACATTCCAAATTTATAAAGCCAGCATCGCACACATACCCAAACCAGATAAGGACACATCAAGGAAAAAAAACCTACACATCAACATCCCCAAAGAACTTAGATGCACAAATATTGGATGTACGTTTTCTCTGATATGCAAAAAATAAAGAACAAAAAGGAAAATAAAAATGTGGGAAAGATGAGTAGAGAAAAGGGACCAAGGGGTAGGGGTAGGGGAGCTGATCCATATTGCATCAGTAAAAATATGGGGAAAATGATAAAGATTTCCAGGAAATCTTGATACTAACCCCAACAACTGAGACAACCCGTCATTAAGGGAATGGAACAGCTCTCAAAAACTGAGAGGTATCACATTTCACATAAAACCACTGTTTGCTTGTTTTGGGGGGTGGGGAGAGAGGGGACTTGTCAATTAGTCTACCCTTTAATATAGAAAAAATGCCACAAGATATTTGTTTGATGACATCGGAGGAAGCCCTGAAAGGAACACCAACACAAGTCTTCACAGGTGTCAGCCTTCTGAGGCAGGCAACATGGCTCTCAGTAAATTAAGTGTCCTGGTAGAAATGTGAAGTGATCCAAATCAAGCTAAATGAGAGCTGGAATCCTAGAGGTGATGACCCAACCAAGAGCTGCTCCTGGATACTACATTCCCCCACCCCCACTTTTGGTAGTAGTTATGACCGTTTAATTTTCCCTCATGAAACTTATAAAATAGGTGCAGAATAACCATCTTAGTGTATTCTACTGTGATTAAGTTTTTTGGTCACACAGAAAACACTCTACTACCATCCCAATTCCAGAAAGTGGGAAGATGTACTCAGGGGGCACTCTTCCTCTGTCAAAGCAGAATGACACCAATGCCTCAAGAATATTTTACACCCTTGAAGTAATTTTTCCCTAGGTTCAAAAAAAAGTGAGTTTTCTTTTCTTGTTCTTCCTGGCCCAGGTGTTCTGATGCCAGGCCTGCACTCTCTTTTAAGATGTTCGTGATGGTGATTGGCCCAAGACTCACAAACTGCACAAAGGATCAAAAAGAAGAGGCCACCTCAGAAAGGGCAAATTGTGGGCAGTGGGGCCCCTAGTGGATGTGACAGATGATGCAGACCCTTCAAGACTAAGGAAGTGGGTGACAGGTGGCAGCTCATACATCAAGTGTGAGTCTTCCCTTTACACTTATAGTTGGGGCACTAGATCAGGGGCCAGCATCCCTTCACCTCAAGAAATATTTTGAATAAGCCAGAAAAGGGGATGCTTTATTTTGCAAGAATGCATCTATAGGCCAAGGCATATGGTCTCCTTTGGAATGATGGTGCATTCCACATCTTTGGGGAGCCCAATCTACTCGGTGGAGAGTCCCACAAAAGTCATGTAGTGTACCAATACATGAGGTGGATCTCTCACCCATTCAGCTTCTCCTGCCAGTAGCCATCTGGCTCCATTACCTACTCCCTTTCCTTTGTCTGGAGTGGTGTCGAATCCTTCTCTTTCTAGAAGAGACATCAGCCTTGATTTTTAACATCTCAGGATTCTCCTGGTTAGAAGGGGGAAGGAGGCATTTTCGGTTGAGCATGGCAGCATTCCCCCCTGATCTGAGCCAGTTAGGAAACTGCTGCCAGGTACTTTGAATGGCTGCCCGAATTTTCCAAGTTAGTCAGTGTCCAGCAGAGGGAGCTCTCTGAAGTCCCAGCCATCTACCTGATGATGGAGATCAGAAACTGAGAGCCCAATCTGTAACCAGGTGGAAAGGAATCTGACCTGGATTGAGGGAGGGATAGAAAAGGTCAAGAGGAACAGTAATTGAACACATGAAAGCTTGGTATGTTCCATCTGGGGCTTGTCTCCTGAACAGACATGTGAGATTTGTAGAGGGGTTGTCAGTTAACCATGGATTGTGGATTCCCAGGATGAGCAGGACAATCATCTTCTGGTGGTGTCCTTCCTCTTCAGATGTGGTGAATGAGGGTTAGAAATGTGTGAGTGAGTGGTTAGGAGAAACTCATGAGGGCTTGTCCACTTATCCATGAGTTGCACTTCTGATCTCTGGCTTTTCTATGTCTTAAGTAGGATTGAGTCTCCTGCCTAGAATGTATGAGAAGGGTCCTGAGGAGAGGGTGTTGTCCTAGAAGAAGGAAATTCCTGCATGGAGGTCAGAATTAGTTTCAGCAGCTGTAAAGAATATTGAGTGCTGTCTTCATATTTCAAGGTGGAGAATGCATTCTTCTTAGTGAGGTCTGAAAGGGACTCCCCTGTATGATCTCATAAGGGTTCAACTGCAGCCCCATTCTGGGGACAGACAGGATGTGGAGCTGGGCAGTAGGTAATATCATTTCCCATATCAATCTAGTTTCCTGGCATAATTAGTCTTCAGTTATTTTGTGACACACACCATGGAATTGACTGCGTTCTTTGCCTTGTTCATCCATTGAAGGAATTTCACAGACACAAATAGTGAAAGGGTGAGGGCAAAGAGTCAGATTTTACAAAAACAATATAAAGAAAGCAGAACTCCTGCATGGGTGGGGTCCCAAGAGAGGGTTGCCAATGAGTGGCAATTGTCTCAGGTTTTATAAGGATCTAAGGGTTAAGAAAATAAGCCCCCAGCCCACTCTTGGTAAGGCATTCAGGGACAATGTGCTCTACATGTGCCGTTTCTTCCCCTCATGTTAAGGTCACTGTGTTGAAGTTTATCCCTTTTTAACAGATGTCTCACCCTTTGTTTGAAGCTCAGCCTTGCATCTGTGGTCTTTGTATTCTGTTCCACTGTCGTCTTTCTGTTAGGAGAAACCTGACCTTGGTGAGTGCAAGTCTCCTATCTGCCTACCCAGCTCTTTCCCTACCTCCATTTTAGGGTGTGAGTCATATTTTGTGTGTTTCATGTTGATTGAGTCTTCAGGCATCACACAGTCTCCAAAGAACTCCTCAAGATTTACTCAACTGGTGAATTACTTTGGAGACAAAGGTGAGAACATAATTACATTGAAAGGAGTCACCTATACTCTCCCTCGGGAAGCTGTCTCCCAATAGTCACCCTCAAGGTACTTCTGAGCCCCTTCCCATTCAATTTTCTACCAGTCTTGGACATGTAGGTGAAGTTCATTGCCAATATTCAAAACAATATGGCCCTCAAATTGGGCCCACTATTTTTGGCAGCTCTTTCATTTTCAGTGTCTTTTGGGCACAGAATTGGCATCTGAGTCACCTCTTTTTTCTGTCATAAGCATTCCAATTCCTCAGAGGAGTGGTCTGGATAATTGCATACACATGTCTGTTCCAAAATGAGATTTTAAGGGACAAAACCAATGTCCACCAGTGCTCAAGAAAACCTCTTCTGGTGGTAGGCACTTCCCTACCAACTGCAGGAGGAAGTAGAGAGGCATGACCCACAGACCCTTCTGTCTACATCACACCACAGGAACACCAGAGGCTCCCCACTCTCTTGACAAACAGAGAACTCCACTCCTTCACACTGTGGAACTCAATGCCCAGGGTCAGTCCTCACTGTTCACAGCTAGAGATGCAACAGGGAATAGAGGCAATGTAGTGCATCTGGAGTGAAACTCAACACCACACGCCAAACCATCTCTAGCCGACTGCACCAGGAGAAGGCAGATGATAAGAATGGATCCAAAACAAGTGTGAGACACAACTGGGCATGGCAGTGCCTGCCTTTAATCCCAGAAGATGGTAGGCTGAGTTAGGAGGATTGAAATTTCAAAGCCAGCCTCTGTAACACAGTGATGCCCTATTCAAATTAGTGATAGCTTCTCTCAAAATGAAAATGATAAATAGGGCTGAAGATGTGGCTGGCTCAGGGCTTAAGCTCCTCTGTGTTCCATCCTAGATTAAAAATAGATAGATAGATAGATAGATAGATAGATAGATAGATAGATAGATAGATAGCAGATACACATCCATCTCATCAGCAGGGCAAATTTAGCACAGATACAAGAAATTTCACAATACAAGGAAACCTGACACCTCCTACATTCTATAATTTTCTTGGCACTGATGCCAAATATTTGAACTTGCCAAACAAACTATGCAAAACATTAATCTTTTAAAAATATCAATGGAATCTGAGAGAATTCAGCTGAAAGATTGAAGGGGTTTAAGGCAGAACATGAACCCAGAGAGAGAATGTTTGAAAAAGAACCAGACTTAAACAATGAGTCACAATGGCCCCCAGAAGGAACTTTGATTTGAAACCCTCACTGAATTGGACAATTTTTGTTGCTGGACAGGAAAGTGGGCAAAAACATTCAGGCTTTTTGAGATATGATCCTGTCCTTCCCTCTACTCTCTGCTCTGTCCTCCTCTCTGTTCTACCTGTTCTCCTGCTCCAGTCTTCCTTGCTAGGAAAATCCCAAACTCCTTCCCATTGTTCTTCAACCTCTCTTTCCACATCCTCAGAACCACCCAAGCTGCTCTCAGCCCTACCTTACCTGTCTTCCCCCTCCCAATACACACCAATCTGCTCCTGCCACCCCTTTTACCCCTCCACCCCTCCTCCTGCCACCACAGCTCCTCCTCCCTTGCTCCATACAACTCCCTCTTCTCCTGCAGCCAAGGCTCCCCTGCCCACCTCTTCTACTGACATAACCGTTCCCCTGCCCCTCCATCCCTCTCACACCCCTCCTTCCTCCTCTCCGGAAGCCATGATTACCTCCACCCACTCACCCCTCTTTTCTCCTGTCAGTGCCCACACCCAGTCCCACCAGACCCTCTTACCAGATAACCCAAAGTTCCTTTGTCCCTTCAGGGAAGTGGCTCATGCTGAAGGGATTGTCCAAGTACATGTCCCATTCTCACTTCAAGATCTTTCCCAGATTGAAAAGCACCTTGGGTCCTTCTCTGCTGACATTTCTACTTATATTTAAAAATACCGATACCTCTCCCAGACTTATGATCTTATCTGGCATGACATCTCTGTTGTTCTGTCCTCCATCCTTACCCCCATGAGTGAGCCCGCATCTAGCAGGCTCAATCAACCTATGATATCAGAAAAAAGCTCAAAAAAGCTGAGGAGGGCCCTCAGAACCCTATCCAATATCTGGTGAAAATGGCCTTTAAAGTTTATAATGTCCAGGAGGAGTCAGCTGAACTAGCTATGTAGGCTCAATTATAGAAAAAGGTAACACTTCAAACCCAGGCCTTACCAGAGCCCTGAGGCCTACAGCTCAAGCAAGAGCACCATGGAGGTTCCATCATTCCTCTACACCAGGTACTTGCTTCAAATGTGGATGCAAAGGTCACTGAAATCACCAATGCCCAAAGCCACACCCTCCTTCCAGTCCATGCCCTATCTGTAAGCAGACAGAACATTTGAAGAGTGACTGCCCCATGGTTGGCCCTTCCTTGGTGCCTCTACATTGGAGTATGACCAGATAGGTGGTATCTTCTCTTAAACTATTGGGGTTCACAGAAGACTGAAGAAGCCCAGACTTGAGGACCCCCATTACACTCACGGAGCCCAGGATAACAGTTCAGGTAGTGGTTAAGTCCACAACCATCTTTGTGGACACAGGGGCTACCTATTCGGTCTTGCCTGCCCACTCTGGGCCTCTGTTTTCTTCCAAGGTCTCAGTTATGGAGATTGAAGGCAAACCCTCCTCCCCAAACTGAACTGCTCAGCTGACCTGTGCCCTGAAGGGACACCCATTCACAAACTCTTTTCTATAGAAGTCATTCCATCCTGTCCGATTCCTCTCCTAGGCAGAGATGTTCTCAAATTACTGGGAGCCACGGTCCAAAATACATTCAGGGAATACTACCACCCATGTCCTTCTGCCTCTAATCTTTACCCTCTCTAATAACCAGACAGTATCTACTGTGCCATCATCCCCTGATCTAGTCGATCTCCAGGACTGGGACGTCTTCAAGCCGGTCATAGCCTCCCACCACAAGCCAGTACATATTTAGCTGAAACTGCAAACTAAACTTCCTTTATGTCCCCATTTCCCATCTCCAAAACCTATAGGGAGCAATTTAAACCCATTATAGACTGCTTACTTGCCCAGGGACCCCGCTTTCCTACTGACTCCCCCTGCAACACTCCCATATTGCCAGGATGCAAACCCTCAGGAGCCTATCACTTAGTCCAGAATCTCCGCCTAATGAATGAGACAGTTATTCCCATCCACCTGGTGGTTCCCAACCCTGACACTCTTCTTTCTCATGTCCCCCCTTTGAGCACTCACTTTATTGTCCTGGATCTTAAATATGCCTTCTTTATAGTGTCCCTCCATCCTGACTCTTATTAGCTCTTTGCCTTCACATGGAAGACCCTACATCCTTTAGGTATCATCAGCTGACATGGACAGTCCTACCCCAAGGCTTCAGGGACAGTCCCTATCTCTTTGGGCAAGGCTTGGCATGGGATCTAACTGCTTGTGACTTAGGGGGCAGCACACTCTTACAATATGTGAATGACCTTCTATGCGGTTCATCATTCAAGGCTTGTGAACTCACACTGCTCAGCTCCTCAATTTCCTGGGGTCCCTGGACTATTGGGCCTCTCCAGCCAAAGCCCAGCTTACTACCTCTTCAGTTAACTATTTAGGTACACTTCTCACTTCAACCTCTAAAAGCCTGACATCAGCCAGAATTCAAGCTCTCCATGACCTACAACCACCCAAAACAGTGGACTACATCCTCTCCTTCCTGGGTCTGGCAGACTTTTTTAGGCATTTGCACTTCTTACCAACCCCTTATACAAGGCCACTAAGGAGACCCCTCATTGGACCCTCACCTCCCCTAAGCTAGTAGCCAATTCCTTTTACAAGCTCAGGAATGCTCTTACATATTCTTGCACTCTCTCTCTTCCTAACCCTAAACACCCTTTCCACCTCATTATGGATGAAAGACAGGGTATCACCACTGGCCTCCTCGCTCAGCCAACTGCACCCTCCTATCAGCCAATGGGATACCTCTTCAAGCAGCTTGACTCTATGGTTCATGATGACTACTGAGAAATGTTATAAAATTTTATGTTCTCCTGAGAAGTCAACTTAAATATATTTCTAAAAGACAACAAAGAGAGCCTAACTTATTTAAAGTTTAAAAATGTTTTGCCTCTTTCCCTTAACAGGGAATTAAAAGCGCTCTTACCTTGTCTGTTTCATGTTTCATATATAATGATAAATTATGTTCACTAATTAATATTAAAAAATTTAAAAATTATGTATAATTTTTATAAAATAATATTCAAGTAAAAAATTAAGACTAGTTTCAAAATCAAAACATCTTGCCTAAGATTGAACAAGTGGCCACCATACCTAAGTTAAAATTCTTTCATCTCATTCCAAGTTAAGACAATTATTCAAGTTTATTTAAAATTAAATTCAGAAGATAGGCTTTTGTTATAAAGATTACTATATTCCTAAAGTAAACAAAAACACTATATATAAATAAGTAAATGTTTCAAATTATAAAAATTATATTCCTTAATTTATAACTATTATAAAATTAAATCTTTTACTCTTATTAGTTTTATAATGTATTATCCTTACAAGTTTTAAAACTATTATCTCATAAAACCTTATGCAAGTACCAATTTTAATGTAACAACTGAAGGTAATTTATAATAATAAGGTGATTACTTATAAGACAAACAAGTTGTAGTACTGTATTTCAGTATCTATACTGGCCCCAGTTTATACTTTTATTGCTTAGCCCATTAGTAGAGACAAAGGGAAATCATAAGACTCATAAAAACAAACAAAACAACAAAAATCTAGGCCTCCTGTTGCTGTGGTGCCCTCTTTAGCTCAACAGCATGGACTTTAACAATCCTCCCTTGCATCACAGGTCACTCTTGCTAATTTTCCTGGCCAAATAAAAATATGTATTGTCACTTCTTGCTGTTTAAATACTTGTACAGTGCTGGGCCATTCTCTAAAGCTAATGGCTAATGATGCTCCAGCTAATATCAACTTTTTTCTACAATTTTAAAAATAAAAAGGGGGAAACAAAATCCCATATAACCCCACTAAATCTCACAATTATTTTGAAAAGTTTCAAAATTGTGATATTAAAAGTCTCACTCCTGATGAGTGACACATGGAGCACTAGAATAAACCAGATTTAGTAATAACATAGGGTAAAGGCTATGCCTCTATATTTCCAGAAAACCCAACCTGTCATTGAGGAGACAACTGAAGGACCTGGCCTTTCAGGCTGAACAGATAGTTCAACAACAAGGAGGTAATAATTCTCAACCACAATGGCTATGCTGGTTCTGTTGAGTTGCCAGGTGAGTGGAGTCTATGGAAAAATTTACTGGACCTGTTTCCCAGATCTACCTTTAGTACATCCAGCTATGTGGATGAAGAATCCATCCCACTATCTACTAATGATATTCATATAATGGGAGGTTTTAAAGATGAATGCATGTGCCTGGATTTAATTATATTGGCTACAGTGGGAATCCACCTATATTTTAGTTCCATGATAAACATTGTGGCTATTTTAAAAGTAACTTTTAAGGTAAAGACAGCATACTGGCCTCTGGGACTTAAGGTCAAATGGCAGACCAGAAGAGGAGAGGAAGTATAGGTTGAGACAGAGCAAGTAGCTGACCTTGCTCCCATGGGCTGTTGTCTTTGGGGGTATGGCCCTGCTTCACTGGGGTGGATGCCCTGGCCAAATTGAGTGCCCTCACAAGTCTTCAAGGGCTACAGCATGCCAGACTCACCATCCTATGGTGGAGGTGATAGGATGCCCAGTGGACCCATGGAGTGGAGGCAGAGCCAGCTGAGGCCCAGCTGAGGGCAGTGGAGGACTGTTGGGATCTAGGCAGTGTCAGTCCTTAAAGAAGTTAGCATCATCCTATCTGGGTAGGGGGGCTGAAGGTGTTAAAGCCCAAGTGTGTTCTTAGCACTTTCTCACGCTTCTTGTTTCTCCACGTGGGCTGATGACCATGGCTCCAAAAGCAGAGATCAGATCTGGGAGCCAGTCTGGGCTCCCAGGGCTCATAGATGGATTATGGGTGGACGTCAAAGTAGAGGTTGATTTTGAGGATGTGGTGCTGGTTCCCCCAGGAGAGCTTAAGCCTTTCTGTGTGGGCAGGCTTTGGGGGATGGCAGTAACTGTGGCCACACCAGAGGTTGCTTTCCCTGGTGTGTGCCTTGCTTTCTGTCCCTTGGTCCCCATGGTGGTGCTCTGGCTAGGGGCACTGGAGGTGTTGTGTTCTAACTGTGCCCCATGTTGCTGCCTGTTGCTTGGGGTACCTCCTCTTTTGGAGGAGACACACAAGGCCTCAAAAGCTATAATGAGTTCTGGGAGCATGTCATGGCTCCCAGATCCTCTCGATGTCATTGGGACCAAATGGTAACTAGAGGTATCCTTACTGGCTGTACTGCTTGTCCCGCAAGGTGAGCTTAGGTGTTTCTGGGTGTGCAGGCTTTGAGGGATGGCAGTCAGGGCAGGAACACGAGTGTTTCCTTGCCCCTTTGTTCCCTTTTCTGTGTGTTTCCCCAGTGCCACGGTGGTACTCTGGCTAGGGGCACTGGAGGTGTTCTGTGCCCCATGTTGCTGCCTGTTGCTTGGGGTACCTCCTCTTTGGGAGGAGATACACAAGGCCCCAAAAGCTGTTATGAGTTCAGGGAGCAAGTCTTGGCTCCCTGATCCTCTTGATGTCATTGGGACCAAAGAGAAACTAGAGATACCCTTTGTAGTGCTTGTCTCCTGAGGTGAGTTTTGGTGTTTCTGGGTGAGCAGGCTTTGAGGGATGGCACTCAGGGTAGAAATTCTACTGTTTTCTTGCCCCTTTTTACCCTCTTTTGTGTTTTTCCTGGGTGCCATGGTGGTACTCTTGCTAGGGGCACTGGAGGTTTTCCGTTCCAACCTTGCCCCATGTTGCTGCCTGTTGCTTGGGGTTTCTCCTCTTTGGGAGGAGCTACACCAGGCCCCAAAGGCTGACATCATTTCAGGGAGCAAGTCTGGGCTCTCTGATCTCCTTGATGTCACAGGGGCCATAGGGAGACTAGAGATACCCTTTTCAGTGGTAGTATTTGTCCCCTGAGGTAAGCTTAGGTGTTTCTGGGTGGGCAGGCTTTGAGGGATGGCACTCGGGGTAGGAACTCCACTCTTTCCTTGCTCTATTATACCCTCTTTTGTGTGCTTTCTGGGTGCCATGGTGGTGCTCTGGCTAGGGGCACTGGAGAGGTTCTGTTCCAAACTTGCCCCATGTTGCTGCCTGGTGCTTGGGGTTTCTCCTCTTTGGGAGGAGCTACACCAGGCCCCAAAGGCTGACATGAGTTCAGGAAGCAAGTCTGGGCTCTCTGATCTCCTTGATGTCACAGGGACTGAAGGCAAACTAGAGATACCCTTTTCAGTGGGAGTGCTTGTCCCCTGAGGTAAGCTTTGATGTTTCTGGGTGGGCAGGCTTTGAGGAATGGCACTCGGGGTAGGAACTCCACTCTTTCCTTGCTCTATTATACCCTCTTTTGTGTGCTTTCTGGGTGCCATGGTGGTGCTCTGGCTAGGGGCACTGGAGAGGTTCTGTTCCAAACTTGCCCCATGTTGCTGCCTGGTGCTTGGGGTTTCTCCTCTTTGGGAGGAGCTACACCAGGCCCCAAAGGCTGACATGAGTTCCGGAAGCAAGTCTGGGCTCTCTGATCTCCTTGATGTCCCAGGGACTGAAGGCAAACTAGAGATACCCTTTTCAGTGGGAGTGCTTGTCCCCTGAGGTAAGCTTTGATGTTTCTGGGTGGGCAGGCTTTGAGGAATGGCACTCGGGGTAGGAACTCCACTCTTTCCTTGCCCTTTTTTACCCTTTTTGGTGTGTTTTCTGGGTGCCATGGTGGTGCTCTGGCTAGGGGCACTGGAGGTGTTCTGTTCCAACATAGCTCCTTGTTGCTGCCTGTTGCTTGGGGTTTCTCCTCTTTGGGAGGAGCTACACCAGGCCCCAAAGGCTGACATGAGTTCAGGAAGCAAGTCTGGGCTCTCTGATCTCCTTGATGTCCCAGGGACTGAAGGCAAACTAGAGATACCCTTTTCAGTGGGAGTGCTTGTCCCCTGAGGTAAGCTTTGATGTTTCTGGATGGGCAGGCTTTGAGGAATGGCACTCGGGGTAGGAACTCCACTCTTTCCTTGCCCTTTTTTACCCTCTTTTGTGTGTTTTCTGGGTGCCATGGTGGTGCTCTGGCTAGGGGCAGTGTAGGTGTCATTTCCCAAACTTGCCCCACGGTGCTCTCTACTTTTGGGGGTTTCTCTACTTTCTGAGCTTGATCTTTTCTTGCGTGATGTCTGACCCAAGGACAAGTCTCTCCTCCCAGCTGCCTTTGAAGTCACTGAATGTGTCTTGGTGCTACCACGAGGACCCACAGTGGAGTTTCTCTGTTTGTCAGACCCAAGGGTTGAGTAGTTTAGGCTGCCCAAGGTTGTTGGGCCCACAGTCAAGGGTGGCATTGGAGCTGCCCCTGGACCTGGAGCTCCCACGTGTCCAAGCTGATGACAGCTGACTAAGCTAGGGGCTCCAGGCTTCATCCCACCAGGAACCCCAGAATTTGGTGGGACAGTGGCTCCAGGGGTGAGAGGCTGCTTACCCTACAGAATGTGTCCTCGCACCCTTCGAGCTGGAGAGCTGGAGCTTGCTACAGGTGAGGGCCTGTGAGTACAGTAGGGCTTTGGGCCCTGGTGAGAGCGCCGGAAGCTCCTACCCAAGGTGGAGGGAGGCCCCAGATGTGGGGGCTGTGAAGGCATAGTGGTGTTCAAGGGTGTGACCCCAAAGGGGGCCACTGGCTGTGCAGCCAAGCCTGCCAATGTACTGAGAGAGGGCCTGGGAGGAAGGGCCAAAGCAGCAATTGGCAGGCTGGGGGAGAGCGGTCCTGTAAGATTGGTAATGGGAGGATGGCTCTGGGAAGAGACAGCAGAGCTGACCCACACTGGGGTGTGGGCCACCATGGTTGTGCTGCTGGGGGGATGGGGAAAGGTCTGGCTGAGGCCCACTGATGGCAGAGGCCTGGCCCCTCCCAGTGGAGAGGGGACCCCCCCATGGGCTTGTGGGGCCATGGCACAGCTGTTCCCAATGGCCTGGGTCTCACCCATCAGAAGACGGTTGATGCGCTGCAGAGCTTTCTTCTTCTCCCTGTCTAGGTCCTCAGCAGTCACTGGATGGGCCACTAACAGAGGTGGTGGCAGCTTCAGAGGTTCCCCTCGGCGGCATTGCAGGAGAGGAAACTTGCGTTTCCGTGGCCTACTGGTGTCTCCCGTGGGTGAGGACTTCTTCTTGGGCAATGGGTGTCCCGCCCTGCCTTCTGCCACCTTCTCACCCTGGGCCTTCTTTGGGGGAATCCCTAGGGATGAAGAACATTCCAGGGGCGGCTCCCCCTTGGATGGGTCTGGAGCCCTCCTCTTCAGGGCTTGGAGACCTCTTGTGGAGCTGTAGGAGCTGCTGATGGGGTTTCTTTTGGGGCAGGAGCTCATGCAGATGGCCCGGGAGCTCTCAGCTCTGTCTTGGGAGCTCTGGGTGCAGAGGTTTCTCCACAGAGGCCCAGGCCTGGGCACAAAGGCAGGCACACCGCTATGGGCCCCCAGGGGCCTAAAAGCAGATGCTCTCCCAGTGACCTGAGGGCGCCCCCTCTGATGTTCTCTATCTACAGGGTGCTCTGCTTGCTCAGCCACCACTTGGCCACTGTCTCCAGGGGCTGTGATCACAGTCCTCCCTGGGCAGGGTTCTTGGGGTGCTGGAAGCTGGCAAGGAGCCACTTCCTGCCCCTGCACCCTACAAGGCGGCTGTCTGAGTCTGCGGCCTGGGATGCAGGAATTCATGAAAGCTGCAATTGACAGCAGCATCCTCCTCAGGAGACCTGGCATGCGGAGGGAGGAGGCAATATCCAAGTCTCCGAGAAAAGATCCAAGGGTCCGCAGGACCCTGGAAAAGCACCGAGCAGGCACTTTTCGCAACCGCTGAGGAGCAGTTGCAGGATGGCGGCAAGATGACCTGCAAGATGACCTGCGAGTGGTGCCACCAGCCCAGGAAGCCCTTAGTGGCCAACCAGTAGAGGGAAGTCAGCGAGGCCCATGACCGGGCTTCTTGTGGGACCCTTCTGGCAGGTCTCTGCCACTCAGCGCCGGCGGCAGGGGTGAGGGACAACACTTGCTGTGGGAAGTCTCCATGGCAGTCTTAGCGAAGGCGCTAGTGGGTAATTCTAGCGGCCATCGCAGAAGGCCTTCTTCGGCTGCTCACGCAGCTTCAGGCGAAATGGCTGTCAGACCTGTTGCCAGGGCGCGGCTGAGGAAGGAATGAGTGGAGAACAGGCGAGCGCGTGAGGAAAACCGTCAATACTGGGCAAGAGGCAGGCTTGCGCCAGCAACGGACGCGCGCGTGCAAATTCCGCGTGCGTGTACGAAGTCTGCATGCACGTGCAAAGTCTGCATGCACGTGCAAAGTCCGCGTGCTTGCACCAGATGCAGAAGAAATAGGCAAGGGAACTGCGTGCCTGGTGCGTGCGTGGGTCCTGGGGGACTGTTGAGTGCTGACACTGGGATGTGATTCAGATCCTGCTGGTCCACCTCCTGACCCAGTGAGGTTTCCGGATCATCTCGGAAGGGTTGTAGATGCTGGGTTTGAGGGGTGGCAGCTATGGCAAGGCCAGGGATCTCTCCCCTCAGACTGGTGCAGCGACCCTGCCCCTCCCCAGAGGCAGCCAGGATGGCAGCACAGATGGGCTGAACTCCGATGGACGTGGGGGCAGTCAGAGGGCTGAGCAGGCTCTTGCTGCAGGTTGAGGGTAGCTCTTGGGGCGTGGAGCACGTGCGGACTAGGGTGAGGCAAGGACACCTTGTCCTCCCTTGAAGGTGTGAGCTAGTGTTTGTATCTAGCGTTGCTATGGTGAGGGTGGGCGGGGCTTAGTTTGACAGCCAGGAGCTCTTGCAATGGCAAGAATCCCTCAGCCCATGGCCCCGCCCCTGAGCTGTCAGAGTTCTGTCTTCTGTCCTGCCTGGGCCTGGCCAGTCAGAAGGGGAATTGCTGGGGGGCAAGTTTCTTGGCTGAGCAGCATTTGCAGGTGGTGGCAGCTTTGGGATCATGGCCTGTGTGTCTTCCTGCACTTCCTCTGGGAACAGTGGACGGAACAGCTGATGAGAATGCATTTAAGGCATCCCCCAGAGTCTGGCTGAGGGGTTCAGCAGGGCAGGCTGGGAGGCAATGCTACCCTCTGTGCACAGTCCTTTCTCTTTTTGTGGAAACCAGAAAAACCCAGCTGTGTGCTCACAAAATCGAGTTTTATTCATATTTGGGTTGCTTTCTTTGAATTTTGGTTATCAAGATTCTCCAATTTTTAAATTTATTTTCTTTTAGTTGTCAACAGGCCTTTATTCATTTCTGTGCAGTGCTGAGAATTGAACCCAGTGCCTCCCACGTACTAGGCAAGCACTCTGCAATTGAGGCACAACCCCAGCTCTCCATTGTTTTGACTGTCTTCATTGCTTAGCTGTTCTGGGGACAATACTAAGCCTCCTACTGTTCCTACAGTGTAAGATATGTTACCTTTCACCAGTCCAATCTCAGCATTCACTCTTTGGAGGTTCCAGTTGTCATGGGTCTTGGCTTTTCCTGGATGGAAGGGCACCCTGCCAGAGTTAGCTGTGAGGTTTCAAGCTCAAGCTTCCCATAACCCACTAAGCAGCCCTGCATGCTCCTCCATGCTCAGCTATTATGAACTGTCCCACCTCCTCACTGGTGGAGTTCTGGGCTTGTTTCTGAACTGGGCAAAATATCAGTGAGTGTGGACCTGGAGGAGTGAGGTTGGAGGGAGCCTCACCTGGAACTGTTGTCCCAAATGGGTGCTCCTTGGGCCCCTTCCATTGTACATGGCCTTTTCTGGGTCCACTGGACCTGCAGTAATCAGTGAAGGCCGCTGGGTGAGGTTGTGGCAGTGCTCATCTCTCCTGGTGGGATAATTCCTGGCATTGCATCCTTCTGAACCCAGTTCAAGGTGCTGCCCAGTAGGCTGCATTGGGAATCAGGGTCCTGGAAGTAATGAATCACCAGATGGGCCAGTGCAGCACAGACTTGCAGTGGGTGACAAAGTTGGAGTTGGGTTGCCAAGAACATGGTCCTGGGGCTCAGTGTATAGGTCCTTCCTCATGCCACACAGCTGAATTGGCACTTATCTTGAACTTTCCTCTGGAGTGGCCAGAACCAGAAGCTCCTTCACTTCCCAAGTGTCATGAAATCATATGGCTTTTGAGAAAATGGCTTTAAGATGGGTTTACGTCCCCCACCATAGGCCTCCCCACAGGCTTACATGCTGGGAAATTCTCAGTTTCTTCTTTCAGTCACCATTTCCTGCTGCATAGGGAGCAAAAATGGACACCCTCCTAGATCATGCCTGCCTCTGGAGTCAGGGTAGTGACTATATTGATGGACAGGGTGACCAAATGTGGGCCACACCTGAGTGGTCCTGGAGTATGAGGTTGGCCGAACTCTTTATTTTCTACTAACAAAGGTAAACACAGTCTTTATTGCTTCTTTTATTTCTTATTAAATCAGCAATTCATGCTTAGGGTAGATCAGATAGAAAGTACAGATTGCTAGGATTCCTTGGAATGTGGCCTTGGGTTTGAGTCTATGGATAGTGTTGTGTACAAGTGTTGTTCAGTCATTTAAAAGGAATACACATTGTGGTGGTCGCAAACATACACCTGTAGGATGAACTTGCAAATATACTAAGCCACATGAAGGCCTCACTGTGGTTTGTCAAGATCATCCTGATTCACAAGGACCTGTCTTTCCTTCGCCTTAGAGGGAACAGAACCCAAGTCCTGGAAACTGCCTTTAAGACTCCAAATTTGTTTTGGAGAGGGTAAAAAAAAAAAAAAAAAAAAACAAACAATGTTAGAGAGGACTATGATGAGTTTTATTTAAAAATTGATTTCTAAAATGTGGAATCAGAATAAAGTAATACATGTATAATATAAGCATATATCATTGTTTCTAAATTATCATGTTAAATTTCATAAATATGTATTAGATCTCCTAAAAAGTTGATATCATCAGGAAAAAACTCAATATTTCCCAGGAAGAGGATAAAATGTTCTATTCCCACACTGAAATTTTTTCTTAAACTTGGTTTCAGCTTTTATTTTGATACCTGTGTTTGTATATTCATTTTTTTAAATCGAGGATTACTTGCATATATCATCTAATCCCCCGTTTTTAATTCAATGTAATCATACACACACACACACACACACACACATGCACATTGATCAGGAGTTATTACCATCCTTTTTCTTTATGAGGCAGCAGAAGCACAGAGAAGATACAGAATATGCCCAGGCCTCCACAGTGCATTCCCTACTGAATGTTTGTGTCTCCTCCAAATTTATGTTGAAGCCCTAATGCCAATGCGATGGCATGAGAAGTGGGGCCATTGGGAGCTAATCAGATTTTGATAGGCCAGGGGGGGGCATGTCTCCCAAGATGAGATTAGTGTTCTCAGAATTTGAAAAAGAGACCAGGGCTTACTTGCTCTCCACCAAGTGAGAATACAGTGAGAAGCAGCCAGCTATGAGCAAAAAGAGGGCTCTTTCCAAGAATTCAATCTATCAGTACCTTGACCATGAACTTCCCACCCTCCCAAATGGGGAGAAATAAATGTTTCTTAAGCTTCGAGTATTTAGTTGTAGCAGCTAGAACTGACTAGGACAGTCAGTGAAAGGACTTTGTGAATATTCAATGAAATAATGTATGCAAAGTGGTCTATGAATATAAGCTATTGCATTATCACCTTCATCATCATTACCATTTTTCCTAGCCAAATGGCATAGGAGCTATTTTTCACACCTAATTCAATTCCAAAAGAAGCCACTGATATTTCTCTAGCAGAAAGAGGTTATGACTGCTCCAGATGAGTTACTACCTAGATGTTCAGGTTGTTTGTGGCCATTTTGTGGATCTACATAAACCTTTGGCTGCTCTGTAAATGAGTTTTCTGGCCCATCATGAGATTTATACCCCTGTGCCATCAATACCATCCCCTTTTAGGGTGTCCAATTATGACCAGTCATTTACATCTTGAGCCATTCTGAAATCCATGTGGATTTTCTCTTCCTCAGAGGTCTATAAAAACATGAATGACAGGTGATGTCACTGAACAACAATGATGGGAGAGGACAGCTTGAAGAGCCTGGAGAAGAGCCAGGCAATCAGAGAAAAAAATAACACTAAGAGTGGAGGAGGCCAACCTCTGTCTAGAGGGCTCTGGGAAGAGCCAGCCTGATTTCCTTCTGGGACCTGCTCAGGATGGATTGTGGGTAAGATTTGGGTAAGATAAGGTCAGCCATGAACTGTGTAGAAGTAGAATGCATTGGGGGTGCTGATGGAACTAGATTTGTATTTCTGCTTTACAAAATATCTCTGAATAATTAGGTGGAATTCCCTGAGATTCCGTTTTCTCATCCAGCAAATGGGCCTAGTAAATGAACCTTCTCAACAATGATAAGGTGAAGATGTCATGAGGTTATATTTGCAAAGCAGTTACAAACTATGGAACCAAACTAGGTACTGTTCAAGAGATGAATTAATAAAGATAATGTAATACATATACATAATGGAATATTACTCATCCTTGAAGAATGAAATTATGGCATTTATCAGTAAATGAATGAAGCTAGAGAATATTTTGCTAAGTGAAATAAGCCAAAGAACAAAAGGCCAAATGTTTTTCTCTGATATGTGGAGGCTAATGCACAATAAGGAAGTGGAGCTAGGAAAAAATAGAGATACTTTGGATTAGACAAAGGGGAGTGAAAGGGGAGAGGGGTATGAAGGGAGGAAGAAGAGCAGAATGAATAGCAAATTATTACTCTATGTGCATATATTGTAAAGGTGACATTGCAATAAATTACTGAGTTGATTTTAAAGCAGGAGATGGAAACTTTATTCACCAGCTGGTAGTCCAGATCCACCATCCAAGGGATAGGTAGGCTGCAAGTCTATACCCTTCAACCCCCACCTGGGGTATGAGTACACTTTTTGTAGTCCAAAACCACATTAAAGAATAAGTGGCTGTTTGTATAATTCAAAACCATAAACAAATGTCATGAGATCTAAAATCATAAGCAGAATGAAAAACACATTTTTAGTGACAACACAAAGTAATTTTAAATTCTTTTATTTATCAATTTAGGAAAACACATTTAATGTTTAAGTATGTTACCCTATAAAATTTAGGAGTCAAGAGTACTTGATGTTATATTTAGCAGTTAACATTTTAATTTTGTAAGCCAATTAGATGTCTCTAACAAACTTATTTAAAATTAATTCTATATATGTTAAATAAAATTTACTTATTTTTAAAATCAAAGATATCAGAGAAGTGCACTGAACAGTATCAGTTTTTTTTTTCAATTGAGGAAAAATCCTAGAAACAATGGATAGTAGACATTTTATAGACATTCACATTTTTTCAACAACTGTTTGATGACCTAGAAACGAAACTGCATTGGTAACTTTAAAGACAATATTACTACTTCTTGTTGTTGTTTGTTCACCCAGCATGGACAAAAATGTCATGTACATGGTAAAGAATGGTTACTAATATCTAGATAATCAATCTTTGACAGAACACACTGTCCAAGAAAAATGGGAACCAAAAAGAAAACACTTTTACATTGTATAAGAATTGACATTTTGTGTTGCCAAACATGCTATGCTAAGCAACTGTTGATGGGTAGAGGTGGAGATTTCCCTGGGAGAAGCATTTCTTACATGATGTGGAGTCTCAGGGCAAAATGGAGTCTGATTGGTTATTATCCATATAGCCTGGCCCATTACAATATAATTACATGACCAGAATAACTCTATATCATGTGCAACCAGAAGAATGAGAATTTGTACTTCATTTATGTATGATGTGTCAAGATGAATTCCACTTTCACATATAACTAATTAAAACAAATGAAAGTAAATGTTCTTGGGCACACTAAATCAAACAACAACAACAACAACAAAATAACTACTAAAGATATTTTCACAGGATATTTAAGTGACCATGGACTCTATATGCTGTGTCTAAGGGCCAGAAGGATTGGTTAACCCTCCTTCTAGAGAATCCACTATCCTGTCTGTACAGGAAGGGGAAGCTTGGTATGCAAGTTGCTAGAGAGATTTCATCTACAGCTGTTAAGTCAAGGGCTGCAAGAAGTGTCTAATCCTGCAGAATTGGTAGAATCACTGAAAATTATGTAAAAACTTACTGCCAGTGTCTATTCTCTACACCAGTCACTGGTATACACTGTGGTCCATCAGAGTGCCATGTGTGGCGTGGATAGCATTTTATGTTATTGGTAGACTTCTTTATTTTCTAACTTTTGAAATAAAATATATATATATATATATATATATATATATATATATATATATATATATATATATATTCAAAATCACTAAATCAAGAGAGTTAAAATTGTTATTACCTAATTTATTACCTATAATGAAAATGACAAAATCAGAATGTGTCTCTGATTAATTAAACCTTAGTAAGAACCATTAAAAACAGCAGTAGCAGCAATATACATGCACGGGCACATCCAAAACAAATGGCCACTTACACAGGTCGTGTTTTATCTCCAAATTTGCAAACCTGATGTTTTAATTTTGAGGTCTGGGAGGAAAAAAATTAAATTTTGGCCTCCTCATGATTGATTCTACTTCAGATAGGCCAAGTCTTCCGTCAGGTTCTCAGTCAGCACCTCCAGTTCAGCTCTGGCTAGGGTCAGCTCATCTGGCACCTTTTGCAGGACATTGATGTCAGCCAGGTCATTCTTCTATCTGAAATGTAGTTTAGGAATGCAATACACTGATTTGGACAAGGCCACTGCCATATTCAGGGCTATCTGATGCACAAATCTATGTGACTATTTTCAAATAGCAGCACTGTAGTGTGTGATATGTGTTCTTGCTTTTGTAACTCCCTTCCTTCTCTCCATGCCTTCCTTTTTTCAGTATCATGATTAAATTTTCAGTTGGAAGGAAGGAAAGACAAAAATCATGAGATGATGCTTTTTCACCAGTCCCATGCTCTATGCTACAAAAAGGGACAGATCCCTGCTCTCTGTTCTCATCCTTCATGGAGAAATCCTCATATCACCCTTGCCCCTGCCCACACTCACCTCCTTTCTCCTCTTTCAGGAAGTTGATATCTGCTAGGGTCACTCTAAGATTCTTGCCACTCTCTGACAAGTCCTGGGTTTCTGTGTCCCAAGTCTCTGGTCCCAGGACTGTTTCTGCCCATAGTGCACAGGGCACTACGCTGCCTCTCTCACTGTCATAGCACAGGAAGGGCTGATCATCCAAGCAACCCTGAGCAAAGAACCTTGAGAGCACAGATCCACCTTGACATCTCACTATGAGGTTGTAATGAAGACTGTGGGCTCCTGGGGAAGAAACAACAATGAATGACACTTCTTCCTGGAAATGACTGCATCATCCATGTTCAACCCAAAGCTTCTGCTCTCCTGACCACCCTGCGGATTCAGAAAATGCACATAGACAACTGGACCTGGTGGTGCCCACCTGTAATCCCAGTGACTCAGGAGGCTGAGGCAGGAGGATCACAAATTCAAAGTCAGTCTCAGCAATTTAGTGAGTCTTGGTCTCAACATAAAAAATAAAAAGGGCTGGGGATGTGGCTCAGTGGTAAAGCACTCCTGGGTTTAATCCCCAGTACCAAAAAAGAAAAGAAAAAAAGAAAAAGAAAGAAAGAAAATGCACATGGACAAAAACCAAGAAGAAGAATTTCTTTTTTTTTTTTTTTCCTGCGGACACAACATCTTTGTTTGTATGTGGTGCTGAGGATCGAACCCGGGCCGCACGCATGCCAGGCGAGTGCGCTACTGCTTGAGCCACATCCCCAGCCCCAAGAATTTCTAATACAACAAAAATAGGACACTAGAGAGGAAGGAGAGAAAAGTGAGGGGTGAAGGGAGGGGAAATGGAGATGGGCAGGCATGTAGGCCAGGGCTCAAGGCCGGGACACAGGCTCCCTAAGAGTACATGTGGGAATCCAGGGCAGAGGCTGGCCTGCAGGGGAAAGGCAGGAGTAGGAGAGCCAGAGGTGCAGAGCAGAGCTTGCCAGAGGCCAGCGAGGGCCCAGGCAGAACCCAGCATGGAAGGAAGGACTCATGGCCAGAGGGCTGCGGAGCACAGGCAGTTGCACGGGAGATGAGAGGAGATTCTGCCTCTGTGCAGGCCCCTCATGGACAAGGTAGAGCTGGAGGGGCCAGAGGGGCTGGAGTTAGTAACCAGAAAGGAGTCTAGAGTAGGATTGTTACCCTACAGAGAAGTGAAAGGTAGACTGAGTCTAAAAGCAAGAGTGGCATAATGGGGAAGCAGGTAGGGAGGTAACTGGTCCCATTATCGTCCCCTGAGGAAGGCAGGCAGCAGTGTTCCCAAAGAACCCTGATATTTTTTTCAACAAAAGGGGGCTGGGAAAACTAAATTGTCACAGGCAAACAAAGGAAGTTGGACCTTCTACTAAACCCATACAAAAATATTAACTCAGGGCTGGGATGTAGCTCAGTGGTAGACTGCTTGCCTAGCATGCACAAAGACAAAGTCCTGGGTTCCATCTCCAGCACTGAAAAAGGAAAAAAGAAAGGCCAAAAGCCAAGCATGGTGGCACACATCTGTGATTCTAGTTATTTGGGAAGCTGAGGTAAGAGGATCACAAGTTTGAGGGCAGCCTCAGCAATTAATTTAGTTAGACCCTGTCTCAAAATATAAAATAAAAAAAGGGCTGGGGATATAGCTCAATGGTAAAGAGACCTGGTTTCTATCCCCAGTACCACCACCACCACCATCAGCGCACACACACACACACACACACACACACACACACACACATAAAGAAAAAATTTAATGCAACGTGACTCTAAAACCTAAACTTAAAAACTAAAACTAAAAATTCTTAGAAGAAAACATTGGGAATAATCTCCATGACTTAGAGTTTGACCATGCTTTCATAGATAGAAAAATGCACAGACTACAAACAAAAAAAAATTTGATAAATTGGACTCACCAAAATTAAATATGGCTGTACACAAAGAGGACTCATGCCCAGGTGCAGTGGCACACACCTGTAATCCCAGTGGCTCTCGAGACTGAGACAGGAGGATAGCAACTTCAAAGCCAGACTTAGCAAAAGTGAGGCCTAAGCAACTCAGTGAGATCCTGTCTCTAAATAAAATACAAAATAGGGCTGGGGATGTGGCTCAGTGATTGACCAGTCCTGAGTTCAATCCCCGGTACCCCCCCAAAAAAACAAGACCCACGAAAAAATGTTCTATTGGGCATGGCTGTAATCCCAGCTACTTGGGAGGCTGAGGCAGGAGGATTGCAGGTTGGACATAAGCCTCAGCAATTTAGTGAGACCCTGTCTCAAAATAAAATTTAAAAAAGCATTGAGGATATAACTCACATGTAGTGTCCCTGGGTTCAACCTCCAGCACCATACACACACAAAAAGCACAGCCCATGGAAATGGTAACCCCTAAAATGGGAAAAATTGTTAGCAAATCACGTGTCTAATGAGAAAGTAATGTTCAGAATATACAAAGATCTGGGGGTGTAGCTTGGTGGTAGAGTGTGTGCTTATCAAGCACAAGACCCCAGGTTCAATTCCCAACACAAACAAACAAACAACAAAAACAACAAAATCCCAGGAGGAAGCTGCTGCTGAGAGATGCATTACTAGAAGAATACCAGGACTAACTAAGTGGTGAAAACAAGGATTGGGATACGTGGTGTCGAGAACAAGAGCCCTTGAGGTCAAGCAACGAAAAGAGGAGAAAAAGGGTCAAGGAGCGGTGGATCAGGAAACTTTTTCTGGGCTGGGTGGGGAGGGGAGATGGGAGGACAAGAGAGATAAGTGGACAGAGCAAGGATAGGCATGGGGTACAGGTGACTCTGAGAGAAGTTGGGTGGTGGTGACAACAAGAGGGTGCCCTGGATGAAGGCAGATGAGGGTGGATGTTGTGATTGTAAGGGTCCCACAAGAGGGGGCTTGTGACAGATACAAGTTGGTGAGGGTCCATAACAGGTAGGCAGGGGTTGGGAACAGAGAAAGTTCCCACAGTGGAGAGATGCAGAGGGACAGACACCATCCAGCACCTGCAGGCTGCAGTGTGGAGGGCTCTCGAGGGTGACATTTAGGCCATTGAGAGCGAGGGCCAAGAGCAGATGCCAGCACTGGAGGGGGAAGGAGGGTGCCATGCTGACAACAGCAGGGAGGTCACGGTGCCCTGCATTGTGCCAGTGGCTGTCAGCATTAGGGCCCCTGCAATGGGGACGAAGAGAAGACTGACTGGAGCTCAAGCTCCATCAGAAACTTAGGGCCATCTGGCTGGGAGTGCAGCTCAATGGTAGAGCGCTTTCCTAGCATGTATGAGGCCCTGGGTTCCATCCAGCACCACAAAAGGAAAAGAAGGGGGGGAAGGGAAGGAAAGAATTATCACAATTTCAAAATTATTCCACACAGAAAAAAATTTAAAAGTCCTAAAATTCATATGAAACCACAAAAGACCCCAAATAACCAAAGTAATCTTCACCAAAAAGAACAAAGCTGGCTGGGTGCGGTGGCACATGCCTGTAATCCCAGAGGCTGAGGAAGCTGTGGCAGGAGGATCCTGAGTTCAAAGCCAGCCTCAGCAATTTAGCAAGGCCCTAAGCAACTTAGCGAGACCCTGTCTCAAAAAGGACAGAGAATGTGGCTCAGTGGTTGAGTGCCCCTGGGTT
Source organism: Marmota flaviventris (assembly GCF_047511675.1). Classification (NCBI taxonomy): domain Eukaryota; kingdom Metazoa; phylum Chordata; class Mammalia; order Rodentia; family Sciuridae; genus Marmota; species Marmota flaviventris. Next base: position 104,943,543 of record NC_092503.1, read on the forward strand.
CAATCCCCAATACCAATAAAGAAAAAGAACAAAACTAGAGGTGTCACATACCAGATTTCAAAATAGATTACAAATCAGCCAGGCATGGTGGCTCATGCCCATAATCACAGTGGCTCAGGAGCCTGAAGCAGGAGAATCACAAGTTCAAAGCCAGTCTCAGCAACTTCTCCAGGCCCTAAGTGGGCCCTTAGTGAGGCCGTATCTCAAAATAAAAATAAAATTAGAAGGGTTAGGGATGTTGCTCAGTAGCTAAGCACCTCTGGGTTCAATCCCAGTACCAAAAAAAAAAAAAAAAAAAAAAAAGACATACAAGTGACCAACAGATATATGAATAAATGCAAATGCAAACTAAAACAAGATACCACTGCACACCTATTAGATTGGTTATTGTCAAAACATGAAAAATAATAAGTGTCAGCAAGAATGGGGAGAAAAGAGATCACTATTGGTGGTGTAATTTAGTAAGTCATTTTGGAAAACAGTACAGGAGGTTCTTCAAAAAGCTAAAAACAGCTGGGCAGAGTGGCACACACCGGTAATCTCATAGATTTGAGAGGCTAAGGCAGGAGAATTGCAATTTCAAGGCCAGCCTGGGCAACTTAGGGAGACCTTGTCTCAAAATAAAAAATAAATAAATAAATAAAAATTTTAAAAGGAGAGGAAGGTAGGAATGTCATTCAGTAGTAGAGTACCCCTGGTTTTAATCCTCAGTACCCACACTCCACACACACATACACACACAAATCTAAAAACATAATTACTATATGATCCAGCAGTCCCACTACTCCTACTACTCCATGTATACCCAAAGGAATTAAGATCAGCATTCATTGCAGCATTATTCACAATATTCAAAACATAGAAACAATCTAAGTGTCCATCAATAGATGAAAAGATTTTAAAACTTTGGCATTAACCAAGCATGGTGGTAGGTACCTCTAACCCCAGCTATGTAGGAGGCTGAGATGGGAAGATCACAAGAGCCCAGAATTTCAAGACCAGTCCAGGCAAAATAGTAGAACCTAGTCTCAAAAGCAAACCAAAAAACAAAACAAAGCTATGACATACACATACAATGGAATACTATTCAGCCTATAAAAACAGGTAATTGTCCCTTGGGACAACATGGATGAACCTAGAGGAATTAAGTAAAATAAACCAGGCAAGGAAAGAAAAATGCTTTAACCTAAATGTAAAAGATAAAAAAAAAAAAAGTTGAAACTCAGAAGAAGAAAGTACAATAGTGGTTAACAGAGGCTGGATGTGGAGTGTGAGAGTAAATAGAAAAGGAAAGACATTGATCAATGGGCACAAAGTTTGTTAGATAGGAGGAGTAAGTTCTGATGTTCTTTCCATAGTACAGCACTTTCCATAGCACACACCATTTAAAAATGTGTTCTACTGAGCTATATCTCTAGCTATTTTTATTATTTTATTTTATTTTTAAGACAGGGTACTACTTAGTTGCCTAGGCTGACCTCTAACTTGCTAACCTCTTTCCTCTGCCTCCTAAGTAGCTGGGATTAGGGGCCTGAGGCACAGTGCCCTGCTGGGAGAAAGGTTTTAAACTGGGAAGCTCACAGAAGCAAGAGGAAAATGTCCTTTACAATTCTGGTTTAAAGGTTGACCATGTGCTGCCTAGGGTGTACAAGGACCTAGGTCCAATTCCTAGCACCATCCATATGCACAAATGCTGTGGGGACTTCTCCCTCTCCTCATTGCTTCCTTACCATAGGCTAAGGAGGGAGAGCTGGAACCCAGGAATGTCTGGTCAGAGAACAAGCTCATATTAGGGTAAAGGGGGTGCAAGAGGGGAGAAGACCCCCCTTCCCCCATGCAGCAGGAGCCCAGGGGACAATGAGGGTGGAACTGAGAGAAATCACAGGAAGAATCTCTTGGCAAGGAAAGTCTTCAGCCTGCAATCTCCTGAGCGCTGGGTGAAGCCACAGTCCCCACAGCGGCTGTGGGCATGTCCCTACCAGCTCCTGGCAGGAAGAAAGGAAGACCTCCAACTCCAGGTACTGAGGACTCCAGTGACTTCGGGGAGAACACAGGACTTCGGAAGCCTGTAAACTGTTCCCCAACACGGGTGGGAAGCGATCCCCTTGAATATTGCTCAAGGGAGCAACCTGGGAGACAGCCCCGGGAGCTCGGCAGCGTCGAGAGTAAAAAAAAAAAAAAAAAAAAAAAAAAAGTCCGAAAACCAACCACAGGGCAAAGAAGCGGCAAGGCAAGGTGCAGCAGGGATCTAGGTCTCGGGACAAGGCTAGGGTGGGGGTGGGGGGTGGGGGACCTTGAAAAGCGGAGTTGAGATTCCCTGGAAAACTGGCTGCGTCCAGTCTCGCACCACACCCCTCCACCACCCAGGGTCCCTGCACCTGAGCGCGTCAGTCCCGGGACGCTCAGCTCTCGCTGGAACCAGCCCGCAGCCCTGGAATCTCACAGCTCTGAAGGTCCACAAGGAGCCTACTCACCAACTGAGGCACTCTCGGGAGCACAGAGGACAAGGAAGGCCAGGAGCTGAGCCCCATACTGGGCGAGTCTGCCACCCCTTCAGCAGACCCGACAGATGGCGAAAAACTGAAAGTGCTCTGAAAAACCGCATGAGCAGAGCCAGTGGTTGAGTGGAGGAACACTGACCTCACTCTGTCACTGTTGCTTAAGTAGCAGCTGCTGGGCAGGGAGGAGTGTGTCTGAAGGGTGGGGCTTTCCCTCCCAAGTATATTTTCTTTTTAAAGCATTTTTTTAAGAGAGAGATAATTTTTTAATATTTATTTTTTAATTTTTCGGTGGACACAACATCTTTGTTTTATTTTTATGTGGGGATGAGGACCGAACCCAGCGCCCCGCGCATGGCAGGCAAACGCGCTACCCCTTGAGCCACATCCCCAGCCCCGTGTCTTTTCTTGACAGGATTCCTGTACATCCTTAGACGTTCTTGAGCAACAATGGAGGTGTAGCTCAGTGGGTAGAATGATTACCTGGTATGCACAAGGTCCTGAGTTCAATCCCCATGACACCAAAAGAAGAAAAAAAAAAAAAAAAAAAAAAAAAAAACAAAGTGCTAAGGAAGAGTGATGAGGGTAGGCATCTCACAGCTTCATGCATAGTTGTTGTTTAGATGCCTGCCTAATCTTTTTTCCCTTTTTTTTTTTTTTTTCACAAATAAGTATCTTAAGTCTACTCATGGAGCCTTTAGGCAGTATCTGGACCTTGATCCTGGAGGACTCTGATCCTGGAGGCAAATTCTGAGATACAAAGTTCTGAAAGGAAACAGAATCAGAACAAGTTATTTTAAATGGCCCATGTGCTTTGGAGAACATGAATGTAATTGGCCAAGGCTTGAAGCATCTCTTTCCGCACCACTGCACAAGGTCATCAGTGTCCACACATGAAGCTGAGAAAATCTGGGCAGATGGAGGACCTGAAAGGGATCTGGAAAGTCAGACCACATGTGCTGAGATTGATGGTGTTCCTGCCCATCCTACAGCTCTGAATCTGTTGTGCAGCAGATCCAAGTGCCACCAAAGATGAAGAGGGCAAGGAGTTTGCATAGTATTGGGGGGCAATTCAGAAGCCTCAAAAACTAACCTCCTTAAATTATCAAATTAACAGGAAATCTGGGCAGGAGATGTCAGCGACTATACATTCAGGCCCACCCAGGTCTTCATCCATAACTGATGCTTCTACCAACTCCACGGTGATGGAAATAGCTTGTGAGGCTGCTGCATGTCTACCAGAAGAAGAGGCAACTGCAGAAAGAATCAAGAGATTTGAAGTAAACAACCTCACCAGACTTTTAGTTTGGTGGCCTCCACCACAGATGGCAGCCTCCACACAGACTCTGTGAATGAAACCAGACCAGCACAAGAAGGCTGCCATTGCTGACCTTGCAGCAGAAAATTCTGAAGCTCACAGAACAAGTCAAGATTACACAAACAAGCCGGGTGCAGCAGTGCACACCTGTACTCCCAGCAGCTCAGGAGGCTGAGGCAGGAGGATTGTGAGTTGAAAGCCAGCCTCTGCAGAAAGTAAGGTGCTAAGCAACTCAATGAGACCTTGTCTGTAAATAAAATACAAATTAGTGCTGGGGATGTGGCTCAGTGATTGAGGCCCCTGAGTTCAATCCCTAGTACCCAAATAAATAAATAAATGAAAGATTACACAAACAACCCAAGGGACAACAATGTTAATGAGTATTTAAAGCTTGCCAACACTGCAGACAAGAAACAGGCCACTGATATCAAACAGATATCAAACAGAAGAAGCATCAGAAATCTGCTCAAACCATCCTTCAGCTACAAAAGAAGCTTAGTATTACTACCAAAAGCTCTCAAAGGTAGAGCAGAAGGCATCCTCTGGCAGCCCAAAGGATGTCTTCAGGAATGTGCACTGAGATCTGATGAATATAGGAGGAAAGGTGCCTGGCTTCAGTGAAGGTGTGGTGGATAGTGACAAAGGTGGCCTTTCCAGCTCCTCCCAGGTTAATCATTCATCAGTAGAAGCTGTGATCTCAACACCAGAGATCCACATTCCTATTTCAGAACAAAATTGGCAGTGCAGACAACTCCCCTAACCTGAAGGACCTTTTTAAGGGAATGATGGAAGGGGTTGTCTTTGGGAATGATTTAGAGTAAGAACAAGTGGATAATGAAGAAGAATTTGAATTTTAAATTATTTTGAATTTTCAGTAGAGCCCAAAATATGGTAGTGAGGAAGATTATTCTAATGCCACTTCAGGCTCAATGTGAGTCAACTGGTGCTGTAGCTGTAGGGTATCCAGCTCCAAAACTAACCTCCTTGACATGCAGGATTTAATGCACTACTCAGGATTTGATGCACTACTACATGAGATGGAAGAGATTCAGGAAACCCAGGCTAGACTACCATCCCCCAGTGAACCACAAGCCACACCAAAATCAAAACCTGTGTTCATTTTATCTTTATCTCCCCTACAAATCCCTTTTTAAAGTTAAACTAGCTGGGTGTAGAGGTATATGCAGGTAATCCTGGCTCCTCAAGAGAGAGAGAGAGGTAGGAGGATCACTACTAAATTGAGGCCAGCCTGGACAAATTAGCAATACCTTGTCTCAAAAAATAAAAAGGGCTCAGTGCAGTGGCACACACTTGTAATCTCAGCAACTCTGAAGGCTGAGGCAGAAGGATCACAAGTTCAAAGCCAGTCTCAGAAACTTAGCCAGGACCTAAGCAACTTACAAGACCTTATCTTAAAATAAAAAGTAAAAAGGACTGGGGATGTAGCTCAGTGGCTAAGCACCCCTGGGTTCAATCCTCAGTACCAAAAACCAAACAAGGGCTGGGGATAATTGCTCAGTTGGTAGAGTGCTTGCTTTGCATGCAAAAGGCCCTGGGTTCAATCCCCAGCACCCCAAAAAACAAACAAAATAAAAAATAAAAAGGGCTCAGGATGTATCCTAGTGGTAGTACACTTAGTGGTAGTAGGTACAGTACGTACAGTAGGTTCAATTCCCAGGAAACAAAGGAAGGAAGAAAGAAAGAGCTATACTCATAATTACTAACCATTCTGTAAGACGTCTAGCCTATATTTTTTTCTCTGGGTGGAAATGTTATAAATCACAAAGTTCTGGGTTGGGGTTATGGCTCAGTGATAGAGCACTCGCCTAGCACATGTGCGGACCTGGGTTTGATACTCAGCACCACATATAAATAAATAAAAGAAACATATTGTGTCCACCTACAACTAAAAAATAAATATTAAAAAAAATAAATCACAAACTTCTGACAATATCTTTGGCTCACAGTCTGTGTCTTTGTGTGTGTGTGTGTGTGTGTGCGCGCGCACGCGTGAATGCGCACGCCTATAGGTATACATGTATGTCTTGAAATTGAGCCTGGGGGTGGTGTTCTACCACCTGGCTATATTCCTAGTTTTTGTTTGTTTGTTTTGATTTTTGCAGTACTGGATACTGGGGATTAGGGATTGAATCCAGAGGTACTCTACCACAGTATCACAATAAACCCTTTTATTTTTTGAGAGTCTCACTAAATATCCCAGATTGGCCTCCAACTTGCCATTCTCATGCCTTAGCTTCCCAAGTTGGAATTACAGGCATGTACCACCACACCATGCTTACATTCATTTAATTAATTTATTTACTTATTTATTTATTATACTAAGAATTGAACCCAGGGGCACTTCACTATTGAGTTTTGTCCCCAGACATTTTTTTGTAAATATTTATTTTTTAGTTGTAGGTAGACACACAATATCTTTATTTAATTTTTATGTGGTGCTAAGGATTGAAGCCAGTGCCTCACATGTGCTAGGTGAGTGCTCTACCACTGAGCCACAACCCCAGCCCGTCCTCAGACTTTCAATTTTTTTTTTTTAATTTTGAGGCACTGTCTCACCAAGTTGTCAAGACTGGCCTTAAATTTGCCATGTCTCTGCCTCTCAAGTAGTTAGGACTACAGGGTGGGCCACCATGCCTGGCTATTATTAATGATTTTGATTAAGATAATTTATTTTGCACAGGAGGCATTGGAGTCCAGGCCCATTCTTGGAGAGTTTATTTTCATTAATGGAGGTCAGAAGAATGACCTTTGCTGCAGAGTGGGAGAGAAAACCCAACTCCCCTGACACCTGGTCCCAAACCCTTTCCTCTGTGATATCTACCCTCCTTCTGGACTTCCCAGGTGAGCCAGCTGCAGCACACTCTCATTCTGCTTATCCCCCCCCCCCTGCCCCCCCCCCAAAAAAAAAGACTTTTACTGCTTTAATAATTACATACAAGGGCTGGGTTGTGGCTCTGTGGTAGAGCACTTGCCTTGCATTCATGAGTCACTGGGTTCAATTCTCAGCACCAATATAAATAAATGAATAAGATAAAGGTCCAACAACTACTAAAAAAAAAAAAAAAAAAAAAAAAATACCAGGTTGGTTCCAGGGCATTGAGATGACTGCCAGAGAGAAAAATCTTCAGAGGAGGCCCTGCAGGTTTGGGGCCCCTGATGTGGGCCACAGTCCAAGAACTGGGACTCTATTAAGCTTAAAACAAATGTAAGGAAGTGAAGCAAAGGTCTATGTTTCCCATGATGACAATTCCAGACGGTTTGTTTTTGTTGTTTCTCTTTTCTTCTTCTTACTGGGGATGGAACCTAGGGGGGCTCTACCACTGAGTTACATCCCCAGCCTTTTTAATTTTGAGACAATTTTACTAAGTTGCCCAGGCTGGCCTTGAACTTGTGATCCTTCTGCGTATTCCAAAATTGCTGAAATTACAGGTGTCTGCCACCAGGCCTAGTTTCCTAAGGCTTTAAAAAATATATATTTGTGGTATATTACATGCATATGCCAGGCATATGCATGTAATCCTAGTGATTTGGGAGGTGGAGGCAGGAGAATTGTGAGTTCAAAGTCAGCCTCAGTAACTTAGGGAGACCCTGTCTCAAAATAAATCATAAAAGGGGCTAGGGGTGTGGCTTAATGGTTAAGCACCCCTAGGTTCAATCCCTGATACCAAAAATTTAAAAATATTTTTAAAAATATATTTAGCTGAAATGATGCATGCCAGTAATTTCAACTACTCCAGAGGCTGAGGCAGGAAGATAGCAAGTTTGAAGCCAGCCTAGGCAGCTCAGCTAGACCTTGTGTCAAAATAAAAACTAAAAAGGACTAAAGATGTAGCTCATTGGTAGAATATATTGGGTTTTAAGTCTCAGCCCAGCTGTATCACTGAAGGGTCCCCAGGTCCCCCCTCCAGTTCCCTTATGATAGCACCTGCTTTATCAGTGCTCTGTGCTCCCCAGTTGCTGAACTCCTGGTCACCTTCTCCAGAAATTGACAATGGACCAGATGGTTATTCCTGATTTTTCCACCAAACCAAATTCAAGCTCATCAACAGTGCCAACATTAGGCTGACAATCATGACATGGAAAATCAATCAGGTAGCCATTGCAGAGATCCTAGAGCACAAAGAATCAGACAGTTCAGCATCACTATTACCCACTTTTAAACATGCACTGGCTGGGAGCTGTTTTGTTTGCCTCAGGGCTGTGACCTTCTCCAGAATCTGCAGAAGATTTCCCTGGGGACTTCAGTGCAGAGCCAACTGAAGTGGTCCACAAACATTTCTCTTTCTCCAGCCTCAATATCCATAGCCCCTACAAGCTTCTGAGTGATAATGGACAGTACACTACCTAGAAGATTCACACCCTGGATTTTATGGTATTCCAAAAAAGAGCTGACAGTAGGGTTGGCTGTCAATTTACTTAATTAATAACAGATTGGACCCAATGGGCTTCCATCCTTCAATTACCCTTCAGATCACCTCTGTCTAGTGTGTGACTTCAGCTTTAATGATGAACCTGATGGACTTTTATAAAAGCTTGTCTGGACTTTTTAATCACAAGAGACTTAACCAGGGATGTTTCAGAAAACTGAAATAGGATGAGAAGTTGCTTGAGAAAAGATTGCCAGATCTCTCATGTTATTTTTCGGTGTTTCCAGCATGCCCTTGGAAAAGAATCCCATTAGTTCACAAACCTTTTCAATTAAAACCTGTGTTGAAAAGATGTTTGCACTCATTTCAGCCTGTGTTGTTTCCTTTCCCTTAGCATTACATTTTTTTGGTGGTGATGCTGGGGATTGAACCCAGGGCCTTGTGCATGCAAGGCAAGTACTCTACCAACTAAGCTACAATCCCAGCCCTAGTGTTACATTTTCAATCAGCATTTAAGGACATTCAATTAGGCTTCTTGGCCAGCCACAGTGGTGCAGGCCTGTAATCCCAGCGACTTGAAAGACTGAGGCAGGAGGATGGAAAGTTCAAAGCCAGTCTCAGCAATTTAGTGAGGCCCTAAGCAACTCAGTGAGACCATGTCTCTAAATAAAATACAAAAATGGGCTCGGGATTGTGGCTCAGTGGTTAAGTGCCCCTGAGTTCAGTCCCTGATACCAAAATAGATAAATATGGCTTGTTTTGAAGTGTTTTTTGTTTGTTTGTTTGTTTGTTTTGGTGTGTGTTTTTTGTTTGTTTTGCTTTGAAGACACTTTAAAAACTCAGACATCATGGCATGGGACTGGGGTTGTGGCTCAGTGTCAGAGAGCTTGCCTAGCATGTGTGAGGCACTGAGTTCCATCCTTAGCACCCACTGCATAAAAGTAAATAAAATATAATAATAATAATAATAATAATAATAATAATAATAATAATAACAACAACAAACCTCAAGACATGCTTAAGTCCTCCATAGTTAAACATTAAGTATTTAGGAACAATTTTTCTAGACAGGATTTCAGATCATTTGTTTGTGGATTTTTAAAATGTCAACAAGATATGCACTGCAATATTTTTTATATATTTTCATTACCTAAGCAACTGAAGAAGACTATTTCAATAAAACGTATAAAAAGGCTGGGGATGTAGCTTCATGGTTAAATGACTAAATGCCCCTGGGTTAAATCCCTGGTACAAAAAAAAAAAAAAAAAAAAGGAAATAAATTGTAGCATTGTGAACACTTTAGAACCATGTTGAAATATGTTATAAAGTAACAGTAATTTTCTTAAAGCTTTCAAATGTTTCACTTGGTGGCCTAATAAAATGTATACAAAGAAACTACTTAGCATGGAAGAAATTTTGTTACTTAAATGTAAATATCAAGACTCTGATACATTCTTCATAAATATCCCTTGCTGTACTTCCATGTTCCCTATTATTCTGTTTCTTAAAGAAATTTCAATTGTTTTCTGTTATTTAATCATTGCTACGTATTTGCACTTTTTCCATTGGAATGATATTGGCATACATTTGAAGCTTAGTCAGTGCCATCATTATTTGTATTGGAATGTGGCAGTGGCTAAGAAAGCCAGTGGAACCTTCCTTTTGGAAATGGGAAACTTTTTTCCGGTGATACTGGGGATTGAGCCCAGTGTCATTTTACCACTGAACTACATCCCCAGCTCTTTTTGGTTTGTTGTTGTTGTTTGAAATGGAGTCTCACAAAGTTACCCAAGCAGGCCTCAAACTTGTGATCATCCTGCCTCAGCCTCCCAAATTGCAGAGATTACAAATCCCACCCCACAGAGATGGAAAATTTTGTGGGAAGTCTATAAATGGGTGATCATTATAATTTCCTAGAACAGCGAGATGACTTGATCCAAAATATTTAGAAAGGAGAATGAAAAAAATTAGAAAAATAATCTGGACCTCTCAGCCATCAAAAATAAAAATGGTAAAGATGACAGGGAAAAGGCTGGGGTTGTGGCTCAGAGGCAGAGTGCTTGCCGAGCATGCAAGAGGCACTAGGGTTCAATCCTCAGCACCACATAAAAATAAAATAAAGGTATTGTTTCCACCTATAACTGAAATATATATATATATATATATATGACAGGGGAAGCCTCCCTCAAACAAAATAGCCCATTGGTAATAAACGGATAAGTATTTTCTTTCTTCCTTTCTTTTTTTAAAATATCTTCCATTTATTTATTTATTTATTTATTTATTTATTTATTTATTTATTTATTATGTGGTGCTGAGGATCAAACCCAGTGCCTCACACATGAGAGGCAAGAGCTCTACCACTGAGCCACAACCCCAGCCCCTAAACTGGTAAGTATTTTCATACATGAGTTGCAAATATTTAAGATTAATAAATGGCATTTTAAGCCTAAAAGAAAAAAGAGGATATCCCTGAGGCTCAATCCCCAGTACTTCCCAACACACACACACACACACACACACACACACACACACACTGCATCTTCTGTTTCAGCAAGTGTGAATAGGACCTGAAAATTACATTTCTAAGTTCTGATGGTTATGTGTGTATGTGTGTTGCTACCAGATGGAACCCAGCACTCCACGAAAGCTAGGTAAACACTTAGCCACTGAGCTCATCCCCAGCCCTAGGTGATGCATTTCTAATAACTCCTGGGACCACACATTGAGAGCCACTGCCCTAAACCCATCAGACTTGGTTTTGGATGTCAGAAGAGGACTGGAAGCCTGTGTGGTGGTGCATACCTGTAATCCTGACCACTAGGGAATCTGAAGCAGGGAGACCTCCAGTTGAGGCCAAACTGGGCAACTTCGCGAGACCCTATCTCAAAACTTAAAAAAAATGAAAGGGCTGAAGCTGTACCTTGTAGTAGAGTGCTTGACCAGTGTAGGGAGACCGAACTATCAGTTTCCAGAGCCAAAACAAGAGCTAGAAGAAGGCTATGAGGCAAAGAAATAAGACAAGCTATATTGCACCTGGCGCATCCTAAATAATGCTGCAAGGATACAGTGTTGACTTCCTGGGGGTCCAGGAATGGCAGAATACCCTCGGAGGGTGATCCAGAAACAGAGCTTTTCACACAGCCATTTGAGCTCCTGCAGCTCCACAGACTGGATGCTTTATCCTCAGGTCCTCCCACCTTTTGTGACATTGACTTTCAGGTCTTGCTATACTACTGCCTCTCTACTGTTTGGGGGTGCTGCAGTATTTCCAGAGGAGCTCTGAGAGTTTCTGTTTGTTTGTTTGTTTTGTGGTATGCTCTACCAATGAGCTACATCCCCAGCACTTTTTATTTTTTACTTTGAGACAAGGTCTTACTAAGTTGCTCAGGTTGTCCTTGATCTTGTCATTCTTCTGCTTCAGCCTCCTGAATCATTGGAGATACAAGTATGTGCCACCACAACTAGTTTGAGAGTCCTTTTGACACAAAGATGGAGTGCCAGTCTGATGAGTATGAGCAAACTTATGGGAATAACATCATGGGCTCATGGCAGCTGGCTTCAATCACTTGTTCTAGCTGCATGTGGTAGTGCATACCTGTAAGCCCAGCTACTCAGGAGGCTGAGGCAGGAGGATAGCAAGTTCAAGGCCAGTCTCAGAAACTTAGCAAGGCCCTAAGCAACTTAGTGAGATCCTGTCTCAAAATAGAAAGGGCTGAGGATATAGCTCAGTGGTAAAGCACCTCTGAGTCAATCCCCAGAACCAGGCAGGTAACAACCAGGCATCCTAAAGGAGCACAGCTAGGGCTTTTTTCTGCATTTCACAGGCACTAGAGGGCGCCCTGAGCTTATTGAAGTCACAAGCTCTGTGGGAAGGCACCCAAAGTGCCTTGCAGACCACACTTTTAAGGTTTGCTCAAAATTTCCTTCTGTAAACAAACTGCATTCATTTAATAAATTTTTAAAAATTATTCTATCTTATATGAGCAAAATATTTGTAAAGAAATCAAATTCAATTAAAAAGAAAAGCTGAATAAAAATATTAGTAAACATCCTTGTTTAAGGAATGCTCATTCTTAAATAATTTTCTTTTATCATAATGAAGTTAAAAGAATTCTTTATATCCAAGTTTTGTTTTGTTTTTGGTGCTGAGAATTGATCCCAGTGCTCAACAACTGACTACACCCCCAGTTTTAAATATTTTAATTTGGGGTTTTTGGTTTTGTCTTCCTTGGAATTATCTTTTATTTTGTTTTCACTTTGTTCAAAATACAACAGATTCAAAAAGAAAGTCTCTCTCACCCTTGTCCCATCTCTGACAAGCAGCCACTGATACCAATTTATTCTTGTGTCTTCCAAAGGCATTTTATGTATATGTAAACAAATATAAATATTTTTCCTTTACACAAAAAATTATAGCAAACTGCATATGCTTTCTTATTCTTGTACCTTACTTTTTTTCCCCTAACAGGGTAACATGGAAACCATCCCAGGAGGGAATATTAAGAACTGCGTGTTCTTTTTTTTTTTATATATATATACTGGGGATTGAACCCAGGGACTTGCACATGAGAGGCAAGCACTCTACCAACTGAGCTATATCTCCAGCCCCTACACAATGTTTTTAACCCCATTTGAATTACTTCTTTTTCTTTCTCTATTTCTCCCGCATCCTGCTGTTTCAATGCTGGGGATGAACCCAAAGCCTCACACTTGCTAGACAAACACTCTACCACGAAGATATACTCCCAGCCATGACTTCTTTTTTCTTTTATAAATAATGCTACAACATATAATTTTACATAGTCATTTTGAAGGTGTGCAAGTATATTTTTAACACATTCCTAGAAGTGGGATGGCTGTCTCAACTATAATATATGAAAGTACCAGCTGCGAGTGGTGGCAAGTGCCTATAATCCCAGTGGCTCAGGAGGCTGAGCAGGAGGATCATGAGTTCAAAGTCAGCCTCAGCAACTTAGCAAGGATCTAGTCAACTCAGTGAGACCCTGTTTCCAAATAAAATACATAAAAAGGCTGGGGATGTGGCTCAGTGGTCGAGCGCCCCTGGATTCAATCCCCAATACAAAAAAAAAGATAAAAAGACAGTGTCTGTATTGGTTTAAGTTTTTAAAGTATAAAATTATGTAGAGATACCCTTTGGGAGTCATCTGTATGTAGATATTTAAAAACCTGAAAGTGAAGCCAAGCATGAAAGTGCACACCTGTAACCCCAACTACTCTACAGGGTGTGGCAGGAGGATGTCAAGTTTAAGAACAGCCTAGGCAATTCATGGAGACCCTGTCTCAAAATATGCTGAAGATGTGTTTATTCTTAGCACACCCCTGGGCTCAATCCCTACTACTGGGGGGGAAAAAAGAAACTTAGGGGGACTGGTAGTGGTGTAGCTCAGTGGCAGAGGACATTTTTAGCATAGTTGAAGGCCTAGGTTTAATCCCCAGAACCAAAACAAAGAAATAAATGACAACCACAAAACAAAAAAACAAACAAACAAAAAAAAACAAAAAACAAAACAAACAAACAAAAAAAAAACAATGAGAGTGAAAAGACAACTCATGCAATGGGAGAAAGTATTTACAAATCATACTTCAGACAAAGGTTACTGTCCAATATATACAAGGAATTCTAACTTTCCAATCACAAAACAAGTAACCATATTTAAAAGTTACCAAGGAGGAGAGATTCAAGATGGTGCATTAGAGGATGTCTGCATTTCCAGCTGCTCTGTGGATCAGGATTCAAGCAGTAGGAGTACTGCTTCTCAGTGAGGTGGGTGAAAGAGGAAATTCACTCAGATTCAATATCATACAGGCTCTTAGAGACTCAGAAAAATTTGTGCAACACAATGTACAAATACAACACAATGTACAAATACCAAGCTGCTTGTGCCAGTGGCACTAGTTCACCAGAGCAGGGAGGAAAAACACAGAGAAAAACATCTGGCCATTGGAAATCAGAAAAGCAGTATGTATTTAGTTGACCCAGAAGTTGCACAGTGAATAGGTGTTTGAAAAGAGTTCTCTGTTTCTCAACTGGCAAGCAGACAGTTGAGGTGGAAGCACTTTAAGGAGGCCATGCTACAGCTTGCTGCTGCCAGAGCCCAGGAGATCCTAACAGATATCTCTATACTGTCCAGATGAGTACCCACAGTGTGGCCTGGGTTGTACCTAGAACAACGAGTGAAACTGGCATAGAGAATACTGTACCCAGTAGAATTCAAGTCAGAAATACAGAGAGATGTGCAACTCACTGTCCCATTGAGTCTGGTGGATCATGTGACCAGCTGAAGAGGGTTGGAACCTGAACAGGTGGGCATGAGCACACTTGGGGACTAACCCTGGAAAGGCCATATTTGTGGGCAGCTGAGTGTGTATAGGGTTGGCTCTCCTGCCCCACAAGTAGAGGTCTTGGGAGGCTCCAGAGATCCAGACTCCCAGGAGAGATCCACATCTGCCTGGACATAGAGTATGTTGATCTAATCTCTCCAGAGCAGATACCATCCAACCAAGTTCCCGAACAGACCCAAGCCACAGCCACCAGATCTCCTCAATTGGAACTCTGTAGCAGGCTAAACTCTGGGAGTGCATCAATCTGGTCTGTGAGAGAAAACTCCAGTCAACAGTCCTTCCCATTCCATCACCCCTTACACTGGTAAGAAGCTGAGAGCTATTTCAACCAGCTTCAGTTTTAGACCACTCCTGCTGGCAACTATGTGAGCAATAGAAAAAGAGGAAGGGGTTAACCCAGTGCTTGGTCTCTGTCTCTTCATGTAGCCCCAGAAGAAATGGAAAGAATGACACTTGGGCATTGGTCACAAAGGCAGTGACCTTCCATACTCCTCAACTGTTTTGACTATCTCAATGGAGAAAATTCTTTCAGTTTTCATTAAGAACTACCTTTTTTGGGGTGATCTTGCTGTTCTGATTATTTTGTGAATGTATTTCCCCATACATATTTGTTTCCTTTATTCTCAGTTTTAGCATTTTTAACACTACTTATTTTCCCTTGTCTTTTGAGGGTTAGGGTTTTTATTTTTTATTTTAGTTTTGATTTACTTTCATTTGTTTATGTCTCTTGTTTCTCTTTTTCTCCCCTCTTCTCTAATAGCCAAATTCTCTTGTTCTCTTTCTCTGTCCTTTTACTATTTTCTAATTTATTTTTCTCATCCTTCTTTATAACCATCACTTGCTACATCTCTTCTATATTCCCTCTGTTCACATCTTGAGAATTCTAAACTTTTCTTTACTATCCTATTATATTTTCTTCTCTCATACTGAACAGTATTTTCACCATCTCTTACAATACCTTATTTGTACAACTCCTGCTCACACCATTCACCTTGTTGCTTTAATTAGTACTGTGGATAGCATGGTCGACACTTGTTGTTGATTTAATGCCAGACCTATTTATATTTCTGCTGTTGGCAATTGCAGTATTCCCGTTTTTTTGGTAATTAGAGTTGTAGATGTCATAGGAGGCACCAGGTATTGATTTTAATGTTTGTTTAAGTTGATGAGATACTTGTTTTCCCTTTTTCTGTGAGGGATGTGGAATCTACAGGGGCACTATAGTTCACAGGGTAGACGCTCTGCTGCTGAAATAAACACAGCAAAGAGACAGCACACCTTGGTACACACACAAATGAATCACACTAACTTTAGCAATATTTAGAACAAAGAATAGAAGAGGAAAAAATCCAGTTAAACACCAGATGCCATGTGGGAATAACTAGGGGGGGATGCTATGGGGCATCCACTCCTACAGCAAAAAGAGAGAGAATGAACACAAAGGCTGTGGGTACCACATTGCTGAGGGTTCCCAACCTAGAGCACTCTAGGACACTGTGGCAAGAGAGGTTGTGGCCTAAAAAGGCCCACACATAAGAGTGAAAGAGAAATCTATCCCAACACATGCATAAAACCCAACTAAGGAATAAAATAAACAAGAAAACCAAGCTAACACAACACCTGCTAAGTTCATAATTCACCAGAAAATAGCAGTAAAGATATTCAGGTGGATGAAGTATCCAACAAAGAATTCAAATGAATGATTATAAAAATGATGAATCAATTTCAAGACAACAAAGGAAAACCACTGAATGAATTAAGGAAGTCAGTGAAGGGTATGAAAGAGAAGTTCAATCAGGAGCTAGAGATATTAAAAAAGAACCAAACAGAAATCTTGGAAATGAGACAAATTAAGTCAATAAAATCTTCTGTTGAAAGTCTAAGAGAGTAGACCCCACTGAAGACAGAATCTCAGAGCTCGAAGACAAGGTGGGAGGCCTCAAACATTCAGACAATATTACAGAGAATAGTAAGGTGACCAGAATATACAAGAACTCTGGGATGGGGCTGGAGTTGTAGCTCAGTGGAGCAGTGCTGGCCTAGCATGGGTGAGGCACTGGGTTCGATTCTCAGCACCACATATAAATAAATAAAGGTCCAGGGGCCAGAGTTGTGGCTCAGCGGTAGAGAGTTTGCCTAGCAATTTTGAGGCCCTGGGTTCAATCGTGGTCGATTTAGTTGTCGGTGGAGATAGATAGATAGATAGATAGATAGATAGATAGAGCGAGCGAGACAGAGACAGAGAGAGACACAGAACACACACTCTGGGACAACATTGAGAGACAAAATTTAAGAATCTTTGGAATTGAAGAGGGTTATGAGAGGCAGGCTAATGGTGTGGATAACCTCTTCAGGAAATAACAGAAAAAAATTTAAAACATGAGAATGAGAAGGACATCCAATACAGGAGGCAAAGAAAACTCAAAAAGGAACATCAAAAAGGAACCTCAACAAAACACATTATAATTAAAATGCCTAACATACAGAGCAAGGATAAAATGGTAAAAGCCTCTGGGAAAAATGCCCCATTAAATGTAACATTTAAGGGCCGGTCTATCAGAATTATACCTGATTTCTCAGCACAAACTCTAAAGCCCAGGCCAGGAGGCTTTGAATGATGTGCTCCAAATCCTGAAAGAAAATACCTGTCAGCCAAAATGGTAAAGCTCTCCTTCAGAATTTAAGTGGAAATAAAATCTTTCCAAGATAAGCAGAGACAAAAAGAATTCATGAGTACTCAGCTGGTGGTATAGATGCTTATTGACCTTTCCCACAAACAGACCATATATGAGGCCACAAAGCAACCCATACCAAATTAAAAAAAAAAAAAAAAAAAAACTTGATATAATTTCTTGCATCTTATTTTATCATAATGGAATGAAATTAGCAATCAACACCACAAAAAGACCTTCAGAACCTATAAAAACATGTGGAGATTGAACATTACACTTTTGAATGATGATGAGTAATAGAAGAGAGAAATTTAAAAATTCTTAGAGTCAAACAAGAATAGTGATACAATATACCAGAACTTTGGCAACACTGTGAACTCATTCTACGAGACAAGTTTATAACTATAAGTGCCTATATTAGAAAATCAGAAAGATAACAGATAAACAATCAAAGGATGCATCTCAAGACCCTTGAAAAACAAAAACAAATCAATTCCATAACCAGTGGAAGGGAATAAATAATTAAGAACAGAGGTGAAATTGATGAAATAGAGAATACAAAAACAATAAAAAGGATCAATGACATGAAAAGTTGTTCTTTGAAAAGATAAACAAGATTGATAAGCCCTTAGCCAAAAAACTAAAAGAAAAGATAGAAGACCTAAATTAATCAAACTTGAAATGAAAAAGGAGAAATGACTACAAATATCACAGAAATCCACAGGATTATTAGGGAGCAGTTTTGAAAACTTATACTCCAATACATTGGAAAACCCAGAAGAAATTGATACATTTCTAGACACATATAACCTGCCAAAATCAAATCAAGAAGACATAGAAAACTTACATGGATCAATAACTAGCAAGGAGATAGAAGCAGTAATTAAAAACAAACAAAACAAAACACCTTGGGGCTGGAGTTGTAGCTCAGTGGTAGAACACTTGTCTCAAGTGTGAGGCACTGGGTTCCATCCTCAGCACCACATAAAAATAAATAAATAAAGATATAAAAATAAATTAGTAAGTAAATTTATTTTTTTAGTAAATAAATTTATTGTGTCCATCTATAACTAAAAAAATATTTTTTAAAAAAACCCACCTGTTATGGTTTAGATATGAGGTATCCCCAAAAGCTCATATGTGAAACAATGCAATGATTTTCAGAGGTGAAGTGATTAGAGGGGTATGAGCTAAGTAGTGGATTAATCCAGAGGTAACTGTAGGCAGTGACTATCTGATTTAGGGCACGGGGGATGAACCTTAGGTACCTAATTGTATAAATGAATCTCTCTCTCTCTCTCTCTCTCTCTCTCTCTCTCTCTCTCTGTCTCTATCTCTCTATCTCTATCTCTCCCCCCTCACTCCCTCCCTCCCTCCCTCTCTGGCGCACTCTCACTACCTAGCTCTCTTGCTCTCATTCTCTGGCTCTCACTCTCACTCTCACCCTCATTCCACTTCCTGGTCTCTGTGTCCTGAGCTGTTTTCCTCTTTTGTGGGAAGCCACCTGTGAATTACTTGAGGGTCTTCACTAGGAATGGAAGCCAAGGAAATTTAGGTTTAACTTTGGGAAATATTTGTGGCTCCTCCCACTCAACAGATTGCCCAAGGCACAGAATCTTATCTCTGCTCTACTAGGGAGAGCTCTCACAGTAGCTCTGGAGATGGGCATTACCTGTTGGGAACTGAATAGACCTTGTACCTTTTTCAGCAAGAAACATTCCATGGAAAACCTTTGATATTCCCTGATATATAAATAAAGAAAGCATGGGCTCCATTTTACTTTTTTTTTTTTTTTTTTTTTTTTTTTAGTGTGGAATCAGCTAGCCCATCCTGACCCCCCTCCTCCCGCTTAAAAAAAATTATATATATATATATATATATATATATATATATATATATATATATATATATATATATTGTGTTCTGTGGTGTTTCCCCTTGCTCTATTTTTCTTAGCCTTTATTCTACATCTAGGCCATTCCACCTAGAGGAACCTCATTTCCACCCCCACCCTCAACCCCACGCAGGTCTTGGGCGGGGTTCCTCCATGCCCTTCCACCATGATGTTCTGCCATATCTAGGTTCCATAACAATGGAGTGGGCCATCTATGGACTGAAATCTCTAAAATCATGAGTAACAAATAAACTTTTCCTCCTCTAAAATTGTTCTTGTTAGAACTTTTTGCCACAGTAACAAAAAGGCCAACTAAAACATTATCCAACAGAAAAAAAAAAACCCAGGAACACAATGATTCTAAGCTGAATTCTACCAGAATTTTAAAGGTTTACTCATGCCAACTCTCCTCAAATAATTCCAAAAATGGAATGGGAATAAACACTTCAAATCCATAGTATGAAGCCAGTGTCATCATCGACCAAAGCCAGTATCACTACAGATCAATATCTCTGATGAACTTAGATGAAAAATTCTTAATAAAATATTAGCGAAAGGGAGGGGGCAGGGGATTAGCATGGATGGTGGAATGTGATGGACATCATTACACAAAGTACATGTATGAAGACTTGAATTGGGAGTCAACATACTTTATATACAGAGATACAAAAATTGTGGTATATATGTGTATTAAGACTTGTAATGCGAAACAAAAAAAAAAAAACCCAAAACAATAGCCTTACATTAGATTAGGTAGAGGGAAGTGAAAGGAGGGGAAGGCAGGGTATGTGGGGATAAGAAAGATAGTAGAATGTAACAGACATTATTACTGTATGTATGTATGTATGTATGTATGTATGTATGTGATTCTACAATATGTATATTCAGAAAAATAAGAAATTATATCCTATCTATGCATGATACATCAAAGTACATAAGTGCATTCTACTGACATGTATAATTAATTTTTTAAAAAGACAAAAAAACAATAACAAAAAGTAAAATATTAGCAAATTATATTCAACAACATATTAAGATGATTGTACATCATGACTAAGAAAGATTTATCCAAGTTATGCAAAGATGGTTTAACATTCATAAATCAAGACATGCAATATACCACATAAATAGAATTAAGGAGAAAAATCACATACTCATCTCAAAAGATGCAGAGAAAGCCTTCAATGAAATGTGGCACCCATTTATGATAGAGGCACCAAGGAAACTAGGCATAGAAAGAACTTACCTCATCATAAAGGCTATGATCAACAAACACAAAGCCAACATCAGTGAATGGCAAAAAACTGAAAGCATTTCCTTGAAGATCTGGAAAAAGAAAAGGATGTCTACCCTCCTCACTCCTATTCAATATATTACAAGAAATTCTACACAGTTCAAACAGGCAAGACAGAAAATCAAAGGGATAAAAATAGGAAAAGAAGAAGTCAAATTTTCAATGATTGCAAATGAAACAATTCTATACTTAGAAGATCCAAAAATCTCCCCAGGAGACTACTAGAACCAATAACAACTTCAGCAAAGTAGCAGGTTACAAAATCAACATATAAAAATCAGTACTTTCCTATACACCAATAATGAATCTCCTGAGAAAGAAATTAGAAAAACAGTCCCATTCATAATAGCGTCAATAAAGAAAGTACCTAGGAATAAATCAAACCAAGGAGGTAAAAGACCTCTACTATGTAAACTATAGAACAGTGAAGAAAGAAATTGAAGAAGACACAATAATATGGAGAGATGTCCCATGTTCAAAGATAGGCAGAATGAATATTGCTAAATGAACATAAAACCAAAAGCAATATACAGATTTGATGCAATCCCCATCAAAATACCAATGACATTTTTTCATAGAATGAGAGAAGACAGTTTTACTGTGCAGTTGGAAGAATGAAAGACCCAGAAGAGCCAAAAAAAATTCTAAGCCCAAAAAGCAATGCTGGAGACATCATAACATCTGACTTCATGGTACTTTGGTACTTGGTATACACACACATACACACACCCACACACACACATACACACACCCACACAAATACAGTCATCTGATCCTTGATAAAGGTGCTAAAACATGCATTGGAGAAAAGAATGTCTTTTAAGCAATGGTGTTGGAAAATAGACTATGCATATGTGGAAGAATAAGGCGTGACTTTTATTTCTAACCCTGCACAAGTCAACTCAAAGTGGATCAAAGTCCTAGGAATTAGGTCAGAAACTACGCAAGTCCTAGAAGAAAAAGGAGGTTCAACACCTAATATACAGGTACAGGCAATGACTTTCTCAATAGGAACCTGAAAGCTCAGAAAATGATGCCTACTTTTCTGACAGAGGATTGATATCCAGAATATATAAAGAACTCAAAAAACTCAACACCATAAAAAATAATCCAAATAATAAATGGGCAAATCACCTAAACAAGACACTTCTCAAAAGAAACACAAATGGCCAACAAATACATGAAAATATTATTAGCAATTAGGGAAAAGTAAATCAAAACTACACTGAGATTTCATCCCACTCCAGGTTGAATGGCAGCCATCATGAATATAAACAATAATAAATGCTGGAGAAGATGTGGAGAAAGAACAACACTGTTGGTAGGATTGTAAATTAGTACAACTACTATGGAAATTAGAAGAGAGGTTCCTTAAGAGACTAGGAATGAACCACCACCCAGTTGTACCACTCCTCAGTATTAAGTCTAAAAAATTAAAATCATCATACAACAGTGATACACGCACATTCATGTTTATAGCAGCACAATTCACAATAGCCAAAGTATGGTACCAGCCTAGATTTCCATCAATGGTTGAAAAAAGAGAATATGGAATGTATAAAGGATGGAGTTTGACTTAGCCATAAGGGAGAATGAAAATTTCCATTTTCATGAAAATGGATGGAACTTGACAACATTATATTAAGTGAAATAAGCCAGAGTCAGAAAGTCAAGGGTCACATGTTTTCTCTCTTTGTGGAAGCTAGAGAGGAAAAAACAAAGAAAGGAGGGGAGGGTCTCATGAGAATCAAAGGAAGATCAGTAGAGTAGAGGAAAGGAAGCAGGGGAGGGAGGAGGAGATGGAAAGGGAAAATCCTGGGGAATGACATTAGACAATTACATTGTTATATTGTGTACACATTTGAATATATAACAACAAATTCCACCATTATGTACAACTATCGTGAACCAATAAAAAATATAGAAAATAAAAAATGAACAAGGAGCCAGACCCTATGGTGTAGGCCTGCTACCTGGAGGCTGAGGCAGGAGCATTCCTTTGAGCCAAGACATGGAAGAATCCTGTTTCAAGCTGGTCTCCTGCTATGCTCCACTGCTTTGGTTGAGGAATTTTATCCTGTGTACTGTTTGCAGAGCTTCCACTGAGGTTTCTTGCAAACCAGCCTGGAAAACAGCAGACCCACCTCCAAAACAAAACAAAACAAAAACAAAAGAATGACATTCTGTGGCAAATACAAAGAATACTAGTCAGTTTTAAGAACCACAATAAAAAGGTAATTAGGGCTGAGGATGAAGCTCCCCAGGGATAGAGGGATTGCCCAGCAGACACAAGACCCAGAGATCAATCCCTAGTATATTTACATTAAAAAGCCCTCATAAAAGAGGAAATTGTGTCATTTGTGACAATATAGATAAACCTAGAGGAGACAATGCTCTCACAAATGATCTCACTTATACGTGGAGATTGAGGCAGGCACGAGGGGTGCTGGTTAGCACAGGTTGAGAGTAGAGAGAAGAGGGGAGACACTGGTCAAGGGGTACAAAGTTTCAATTAGATAGGAGGAATTACATCTGTGCCAAACTATAGCACATCAAGATGACCACAGTGAATAATAATGTAGTGTATGTTGCAAAATAGCTAAAAGAGGATTTTAAATGATCCGGTCACAGGAAATGATAAATGTTTGACCTGAGAGATATGCTAATTACTCTGATTTCACCATTATAAAATGTATATTTGTATCAAAACATCACACTGTGTCCTATAAGTCTATACAACTATGTGTTAAGGAAAAGAAAATAAAACTAGAGGCCAGCTGGCAAGGCCCAGTCTCAGAGGTAGGTTGCAGCCATGGACTCTCCATGGGAGGAGCTGGCACTGGCCTTCTCCTGCACATCCATGTTCCCCTTTTTTGTCATCACCCACATCTGGTGTCTGTGATGGCACTGAAGCATCAGCTGGTAGGAGTGGAAGGGGCATGGAAGAATCCTGTTTCAAGCTGGTCTACTGCTATGCTCCCTGACTTGGTGGAGGAATTTTAACATGTGTACTGCTTGAAGAGCCTCCACTGAGGTTTCTTGCAAACCACATTAATATTTTACTGGCATCTTCAATCTGGTATATTACATATATTTTTGCCCATGGGACCTAAATTCCCAGGACTATTCATTCTTATCTGCTCAACTTCTGGCTGTAGGAATGAAGGAGTGATCAGAACTTGGAAAACAGAAGGTGGAGTCACACATGCTAATAGCTATTACCAAAATGGCTGGTCAGTCATGATAGCTATTGGATGGGCCCAAGGTGCAGCTGGTATCACTATCATGAATTTTGAACAGTTGGTAAAGGAGATTGGAAACCAGAGATGATGAATGGCGAAAGATGTCCTATCCTTCCAAGGTAACCTTGCTGGGGTCCCTTCACATTTCAGCACACCAAGCATCTGACCACATCAAAGCATAATCTTATGTTCCTTTATACCATCTTTCTTGTGGCCAAAAAAGATAACCATCATAGTTACACAGTTTTCTTCTATGACTCTTAGTCCTTTTGAATATATATTGAGTTGGCTGCTCTTTGGCAGCAACAGTTTTCATTGTATGAAAAGAAATGTGGAACAAACTCATCTTCTAATGGTTCAGATAATGTTAAAAGGAAATATACTAAGAACACTGAGTAAATTTACTTGAGTCTAGAAGGCAAAAAAAAATTATTTTCTACCTTTCAGATTGTGATAAATATTTCTATGCAGATGATGTGAAATTACGATTATATATAAGGAATGGAGGTGACAAAAATAAATAAATTCTATATTAGGGTGACTACCACTTTCTTGATTTTAATTCTTGAGTGTCATGAGTATATCATTTGAATTTTTTTTCTGATATAAAATTTCTCTTGTGGGTATTTAAATATTTTACATTGATAAAAGAAATTATCAAAATTTTAAAGATTGGGTATTTTCATACACTTAAAAATCTGAATCTATTTAAGTGTTAGTTCAGCAGAATTAAACTTTTATTTTACATTGCCATCATAATTCTTAGGTATGAAAAATTAATTGATTAAAAAATTAAAATTCCTATTTAATTTTGAGTACTGAAGACTGTAAACTTTTCCTAAAATACTTTATAAGTGAAAATAAATTGCTAGTTTATTACAATGTAATTTGTAAATAAATTGCTAGTTTATTACAATGTCAACATTGTAATTTTGCTCACATTAAATGGAAAGTACCTGAAATTTAACTTAATTTTATCTCTAATAGTATTTTTCAGTAAAAACACAATATTGTTAGTATAAGTTAGCATGAGTTTGAAATCTGTTTCATGCCCTTGTTTCATTTTTTTATTAGTTACACATGACAGTACAATGATCTTGACATATCATACATTTGAATCAAATGGGGTATAATTTCTCATTTTTCTGAGTGTACAGGTTGCAGAATCACATTGGTTATACAATCACATATAATGCAGCAATATTAGTGTCTATTTTATTCTGCTGCCCTTCCTATCCCCCTTCCCGTCCCCTCCCCTCCTATCACTTCTCTCTACCCAATCTAATGTGACACACTTCTTCGCCCCCCCCCCCCCACATCATCATACATGTATTTTGTATAACAATGAGGGTCTCCTTCCATCCTCCATGCAATTCCCCTTCTCCCTCTCTTTCCCTCCCACCTCTCTTCCCTATTTAGTGGTAATCTTCTTCTCATGCTCTTCCTCTCTATCCCATTTTGAGTCACCCCCGCCCTTATTTTAGAGAAGACATTCGGCGTTTGTTTTTTTTTTTTTTTTTGGTATTGGCTAACTTCACTTAGCATAATCTGCTCTAATGCCATCCATTTCCCTGCAAATGCCATGATCTTGTTATTTTTTAGTGCTGAGTAATATTCCCTTGTGTATAAATGCCACATTTTTTTTTATCCATTCATCTATTGAAGGGCATCTAAGTTGGTTCCATAGTCTGCCATAAACATTGATGTAGCTGTGTCCCTGTAGTATGCTCTTTTTAGGTCTTTTGGGTATAGTCCGAGAAGGGGAATAGCTGGGTCAAATGGTGGTTCCATTCCCAGCTTTCCGAGGAATCTCCATACTACTTTCCAAATTGGCTGCACCAATTTGCAGTTCCACCAGCAATGTATGAGTGTACCTTTTTCCCCCGCATCCTCGCCAACACTTGTTGTTGTTTGACTTCATAATGACTGCCATTCTTACTGCAGTGAGATGAAATCTAACCCTAACCCTCAAAAGAAAATCGGGGGTGTGATTGTTTTATAAATTACTAATTCCATGTTCGATAATTTTCAGTGTTCCAAAATTACAAAACATGCTTGGTTTTTTTGTTCCCCTTTTCTCTCTCTTTAAAACACACTTATTTCAACTGGAGAGAAAAACTTTCACGATTCACATGTTTTCTCTGACTTTGGTTGTTCTGAATACATTGCTAGCAGTTGTCTTAATGATTAAAAAAATATTATCTCCATTTAATTTTTTTCTTCCATGTCTCCTTTCTAGTGGCTACTTTCTTAGTTTCTTGTTTGAATATCCCATGTTAGATTACAAATGGTTATGTTTAGTTTTAATTTACATGCACATGTATTATTAATTTTAAGTGAAAACTGATTAGCTTTAAGTGAAAATGCTCAGCTCTGGTGAGAACTATCCATGTACAATTGATAGTAATCAGCTAAGAAACAGATCAACAGAAATCTCATTGATTGAAGAATGGTGGCATTAAATCTGGTTTCTTACTAGCAAAATAAAAAACAAACAAGAAAAAATATTAAATTGTGCTAGAGTTTCTTTAACTTATAACCAAAAGTACACTTCCAACATTCAAACTCTGTGACATGACTTCTTATGCCAAGACTATGAACCTACTCCCTGTATCAGGTAGAAATTTTAGATGGCTTAGAAGTACTCACATCATATTCAAGTTGAAAGTTCAGGTTCAGGTGGAGTTTAGCTGTCATTGGGTGTTGCTCAATAAGCATCACTCAATGGGGACAGACCAAACTGGAGCAGAGAGAGAGGGGCTATGCTTAATGGAAGAGCCAAGCCTTGATACTTTCCCAGCACAGTGCCCCCATTCAAGTACAGCCTTGCTGGCAATGTCACCAGTAATTAGATTAGATGAGCTCTTTGCAGATTTCAGCCACTTCTGCTCTCAGAAGCAACTTCTGCACTAAAATCTCTCAGGATCCAAACACCCTCACACATTTCAGCCATTCTAATCTGCTCCTTTTCCTGCCATTGACTCCAAGATCCAGTAGGTCTCCTTTCTTCTGGCCATAACTGCCCTAGCTCTCCCAGGGCAACTCAGGAGCCCCATCAGGCTGCCCCCCATGGGCCAATCGAACACCAACCAGTCTCCCTTAGGGCATCTGCATCTCTGGGCCCATTTGACCCTCATATCAGACAGGTCTATAAGCACACTCTACACCTTTCCAACCACTATAGACCACCCCCCCCCCACACACACACACTTGCCCTACTTCTATTAACTGCAACACCACCCTTGGTCACTTCTAACTGACGCTTTCCCCTGACCCTCTGGCTTCTCCAGGCAGCTCCTAAAACCCTTTTTACAGCTTAACAGTCACTACCTTGGTACCAACTTTCAACTACCTTTATCCTAGAATCCTGCAAAGACTTCTTCCTAAATACTGTGTCTATCTCCTGTTGTCACCATAATGCTCCAAGCCAACTCCAGCAGCTGCATCTGTTGATTTTAACATAGGATACCTCTACTCTCCCATCAAAGCCCACAGGTGCCACAACCTGCTGTTTAGCATCACCCTCTCCCCCATTTCTCTGGTCACATCTCTCCTAGGCTGAGCTCAAAGCAGGCTGCCCTGTCTCCTTACCCTGTCTCAACAGGATATTACTGCAAAGCAATCTCCCTGGGGACTGCTCCTGCCTCTGCCTTCCAACCATCAGACCTCCTCTCCACATCCTTTAAACAATCCAAAGAAGGTAGTAGTGGTGGTGGCACAACCTCATGATGTACTAAAACCACTGATTACACACTTTCAAAGTCTGACTTCTGATAAATGAATTACATCTCAATAGTAATAGTAATAACCATGCTTACCAGAAAGCTCCTTGTGCTGAAGTTTGCCTTGTCATTAAACACCCTTTCCCCCTCCACTCTCCCCTGGGACTCCTGGACTCACAAGAATACCAGGGGCTTTCTCTGAGTTGACCTTGGCCGCCAATGCTGAGTTCCTGAATACAAAGCAAAAGCACTGTTCAGCGTGGTTTGAAGTTTTGGGCGCCAAACTTTACCGAATTGCTGAAGATCACGTCACCCCGACTTGGACCTAAGAAAATCAAAACTATTGGTTGACATAAAAGCAGAGTGAAGGTGCTTGTGGGCGCCTGGGGGTGGGCGAGCTGCATCTGGGTTTCGGGGTCTCGGGCTGCTTGGCAGTTAGGGGAGTCTGTGGGCTGCGAGAATCAGACCCCGCGGCTGAGATATCCGCAGTCCTGAGCGGGATGTGGAGTCCCACACACTTCAACTAGCATCCGCCTGGATTGTGGTGGGTGGATCTGAAAAGCTGAGGAGCCCTCCCACCCCTTCCCAGGGCCACCTTTGGGTTCTAGGATCAGATCACTTCCTAGGGCTCAGTTTCCTGCCAGGAGCAGAATTCCCTCCTCAGGGAGGGACTGACTGAAAACCCCCAGATCCAAAGGAAAACAAAGACTAATTTCAAGGAAAATCCTCTCAATGTTTGGACCCTTCAGTGAGGATCCTAATCCGGACCCCACAGTGTGATCTCCAGGGAAGACTGAAGTGACTTTCACTGAACCTTCCCAGGAATAGCAAAGACAGCGCACAGCACCCTGGTGAGGAGCCCTGCCTTGTGTCTCTTTATTTTGGCTTGTCCCAGGTGGACGCAGTCCCGTGTCTTGGCAACGAGCCTTCAAAAAACAAGATGAAAAGGAACGGAGAGAGTGAAGAAAAGAGGGTCCTGGAGAGAAAGGTTGAAATGCTGAAGAAAGGAGAGGAGAGGAAGAAAGGTGGGGGAGGGGAGGAGAATTTAAAAAGCAAGGACAGCCTGTCTACTAATCCCTGCCAAGAAGCAAGAGAGTTGGGGTGTTGGCCTGGGTGGGTGAGAGTTCCAGCGGCCCTGCCGCTGCCTGGAGCCAGTGCCTAGGGAGTCAAGGCTCCCTGACCTGTCAGACCCATCATCTGCAGCAGCCAGGCCTTGGCACAGCAGGGAGGCCTGCTGCAGAAGCCCATGCCATGCATCACTGCAGCTGGGTCCACAACCTCAATTTCCCACTACTCAACCTCCATTGAGAAAATGGAAGTGGGGCAGACATGAATGAATGGTGGGAATATAGAATTGACCAATAGCATTAGATCATTTCCAAACCTGATTGGACAAAGTCTGGACCAATAGCATTGGTACATTTTTCAAACTCTAATTAGCATAACTTTGAGCCAATCACAGTGACCCAAGGGCTATATAAGACCTCTTGCCAGACACATTTCGCAGAAGATAACTGAAGACAGCGGAATAGAAGAAGACGGCGAAAGAGAAGAAGACGGCGGCAACAGAGGAAGACGGCGGAACAGAAGAAGACGGCGAAAGAGAAGGCGGCGGTAACAGAGGAAGACGGCGAAAGAGAAGAAGACGGCGGTAACCGAAGAAGACCCATCCTCACTCAGTGTGTTGAACTGCGAGTCTTCTACACTCATCTTCAACAAAAACTTGCTCCATCTGGCCTGAGGATTCCATTCTTCGCGTTTGTGGGAGAAGACCTTTAAAAGAAAAGGACGTTGAGGGTGAGTTGCTGGGGTGTGCTGCTCTGCACAAAATACCTTTATTTTATTTACTTATTTTTATGCGGTGCTGAAGATGGAACCCAGGGCCTAGCATGTGCCAGGTGAGCGCTCTACAGCTGAGCCACAACCCAAGCCCCCCCCCCCCCCCCCAAGTCTTGAACATTCTTATAGTGAATTTTTGCTTTTTGTAGTTGTTCTTGTTATTGACAAATCTAAAAGATGTTTTTGTCCTTCTTGTGAAAATTGTTTTTCTCAAAACCCAGTATATCTATCGTTGAGGTATCTGAAAGTTAGGCTTCCGGATCCTGATGTAAGAAAACGTAGGGTAGCTAGTACTAAGTTCAGGAGGAACCAGGAAAAAATATGCAGGGAAGACAAAAAGAACCCCTGAAAAATGTAAGCTGTCAGGTCTTGATTTACATGTGCTTATACACATAAAGAGGTTTTTCATCCTATGATTAAAATTTAATCCAAATATTTTAAATCTAGTTTTATGAGGATTTTTCCTCACAAGTTAAAGTATATCTTATTTGGCTTTGAAATTAAATAGTCATTGAATAATTAATGTAATAACTAATTTTGCTAACAATAATTTTAATATTTTCCTCCTTGTTTCATCTATTCATTTCATCATTTTCTTTCCATGTCTTTTGCATTTTCCTTTACCTCATATTTACGTTATTATTCTGAGAACATGAAGGAATTTTTTTTCATATACTTGATTGAATTATCACATAAGGTTCTCATGAATGGGATATGCCATTCTGACCAAGATTTGATAATTTCAAAGATAAAATTATCCTGTGGCACCTGTGAGAAAGGTAGATGTCTGTGCAGTTTCTTACTTTCCAGGATCTTGGCCTCTATTGTGTTTCCCCATAGAAAGTGATGAAGTATCATTTCTACCTCTTTCATTCAAAGACCGAGCAATATCCCCAGCCTCAACAATTTAAGTTACTCAGCATTAAAAGAGAATAAAATTATGGCATTTGCATGTAAATGGATGGAGTTGGACAATATCATGCTAAATGAAGTAAGTCAATCCCTAAAAACCAAAGGCAGAATATTCTGATAAGTGGATGCTGATCCATAGCAGAGAGGGGTTAGACATGGGAAAAATGGAGAAATATATTGATTATTGGTATTCATTCAATTTCTTTAATATATACAGTACCATTCAGATCATCTACTTATTTTTGTAGTAGGTCTTTTGGTAGATTTTGTCTTTCAAGAAATTATTCCATTTCATCTAGGTTTTCAAATTTCTGATTACATAACTATTCATGATATTACTTTATTATCCTTCTAACATTCAGAGAATATTTAGGAATGGCCTCTTTTTCATTTCCAATATTAGTAATTTGTGATCCATCCCTCTCTCTCTCTCTCTCTCTCTCTCTCTCTCTCTCTCCCTCTCTCTCCCCCCCCCCCCTTTTAGCTACCTTGATTAGATTCTTACCAATTTTATCTTTTCAAAAGACCATCTTTTTTTTTCATTAATTTTCTCTTTTGGTATCCTCTTCTCAATTTCATTGAGTTCTGCTCTAATTTTAATTACTTCTTTTTTTCGGTTTATTTAAGATTTACTCTGCTTTCCTTTTTCTGGTTTCCTAAGTGAGAAGCTTAGGTTATTGATTTCAGATCTTTCTTCTTTAATATATGCATTCAACATTATCAATTTCCTGCTGTTTTTAATGTTCCCCAGAAATTTTTATAACTTGTAATTTGATTTTTGATTATTTTGAAATGCTTTTAAATTTCTCTTGAGATTTCTTATTTGTCTCATATGTCACTTTAGAAGTTTGTTGTTGTTGTTGTTTTTACCCTTCCAGTTTTCAGGGCTTTTCACTATCTTCCTATTGTCAGTTTCAAGTTTATTCATTGTGATCTGAGATTAGGCATTGTAATTTCTACTTGTATGTTTGTTAAGGTGTATTTTATGGTCCAGAATGTGGTTTGATTTGGCTGGTGTTTCATGTGGGCTGGAGAGCAAAATGTATAATTGTATAGATGCGAATTAAATACAGCTAATTAGTATTAGCACAATGGTGTCAGACTAATTAAATTAAGAAAAAATTTGTTTTTGCATTTTTCTTTCACTTATTCTTTGTCAAATACTCATCATGACTTTATGTCGATCTGTTTTCTGAGCTGTGTTATTTTCTTTTTCCTCTGAGGCATTCCTTTTAATAGTTCTTGCAGGGCAGGCATACTGTCAAAGAATACCTCAATTTTTGTTGAGAAAGTCTTGATCTCTGCTTCACATTTGAAGGATAATTTTACTGAATACAGAATTTTTAGGTGGGTGGTTTTTATATTTCAATGCTTTAAATATTTTGCTGCATTTTTTGTTAGATTTCTTAGCAATGTCTGATAAATTCCATGCTTGCTCCTAAAGAGCTAAGGTGTTTTTTTTGTTTGTTTGTTTTGTTTTTGTTATCTACTTTTATTTTTATTTTTTTTTTAATTTTTTATTGTTGGTTATTCAAAACATTACATAGTTCTTGATATATCATATTTCACCCTTTGATTCAAGTGGGTTATGAGCTCCCATTTTTACCCCATATACAGATTGCAGAATCACATCACTTACACATCCATTGATTTACATATTGCCATACTAGTGTCTGTTGTGTTCTGCTGCCTTTCCTATCCTCTACTATCCCCCCTCCCCTCCCCTCCCCTCCCCTCCCCTCTTCTCTCTCTGCCCCCTCTACTGTCATTCATTGTCCCCCTTGTATTATTTTTCCCTTTCCCCTCACTTCCTCTTGTATGTACTTTTGTATAACCCTGAGGGTCTCCTTCCATTTCCATGCAATTTCCCTTCTCTCTCCCTTTCCCTCCCACCTCTCATCCCTGTTTAATGTTAATCTTCTTCTCATGCTCTTCAACCCTACTCTGTTCTTAGTTACTCTCCTTATATCAAAGAAGACATTTGGCATTTGTTTTTTAGGGATTGGCTAGCTTCACTTAGCATAATCTGCTCTAATGCCATCCATTTCCCTGCAAATTCTATGATTTTGTCATTTTTTAATGCAGAGTAATACTCCATTGTGTATAAATGCCACATTTTTTTTTATCCATTCGTCTATTGAAGGGCATCTAGGTTGGTTCCACAGTCTTGCTATTGTGAATTGTGCTGCTATGAACATCCATGTAGCAGTGTCCCTGTAGCATGCTCTTTTTAGGTCTTTAGGGAATAGACCGAGAAGGGGAATAGCTGGGTCAAATGGTGGCTCCATTCCCAGCTTTCCAAGAAATCTCCATACTGCTTTCCAAATTGGCCGCACCAATTTGCAGTCCCACCAGCAATGTACAAGTGTACCCTTTTCCCCACATCCTCGCCAGCACTTGTTGTTGTTTGACTTCATAATGGCTGCCAATCTTACTGGAGTGAGATGGTATCTTAGGGTGGCTTTGATTTGCATTTCTCTGACTGCTAGAGATGGTGAGCATTTTTTCATGTACTTGTTGATTGATTGTATGTCCTCCTCTAAGAAGTGTCTGTTCAGGTCCTTGGCCCATTTGTTGATTGGGTTGTTTGTTATTTTATTGTCTAATTTTTTGAGTTCTTTGTATACTCTGGATATTAGGGCTCTATCTGAAGTGTGAGGAGTAAAGATTTGTTCCCAGGATGTAGGCTCCCTATTTACTTCTCTTATTGTTTCTTTTGCTGAGAAAAAAACTTTTTAGTTTGAGTAAGTCCCATTTGTTGATTCTAGTTATTAACTTTTGTGCTATGGGTGAGGTGTTTTTTTTTAAATAGAACTTCTTTCAATTTATTTTTCTTTATATTTGGTTATCCACATTTTGAATATGGTATGCTTAAGGTATTGATATTTTTTACATTTATACTGATTGATGTTTTATGAGATTTCTATAAAGATCCGATGAACATGGTAAAGAAAATTAGGATTTATAAGTTAGGTATAGAGCTATCAAATAGATATGGTCCATGATGGAACATGGTAATTTGAAATGTTCCAATTACTACATATAAAATGCTGGAAATCATAGTAACTATGAGTGGTAATGGCTATATTAATTAATTTGACCATGGTGATTAATACATGATACATACATGATAAGTGCACATATATCTGTGTGTATACATACATATAATCGTTTTGCATACCTGAATATATATAGTTTTATGTGCTGATTAAACATTTTAAAGTAAAAAATAAAAATCAACAAATTTAATTAATTTTAATAATGTAATTTGACTCAAATATAAAAATGATTATTTCAGTACATAATCGGTGTTTTATGACTAATTGTATCCCTTCTTTTATTTTAATTCTTTGGTACCTGTTGTTTACTTTGCATGTATAGTCCATCTTAACTCATACTAGCCACATTTCAAACATTCAATGATCATATGTGGCCAGAAGTAACTATATTGAACAGTATATATCTATACATTTTTATGTGTTAATAGTTCATAGTACAGGGGCTGGGGATGTGGCTCAAGCGGTAGCGCGCTCGCCTGGCATGCGTGCGGCCCGGGTTCGATCCTTAGCACCACATACAAACAAAGATGTTGTGTCCGCCGAAACTAAAAAAATAAATATTAAAATTCTCTCTCTCTCTCTTTAAAAAAAATTAATTCTGCATTTCCACCTCTTGTCTTTTTTTTAAAGAGTTCATAATGCAAATATTATTTCAAAATGCCAATTAACTGGTACTTTCTTGCTATATTCCCATGATTAAGTCAGGTTTGTGGGTGTTTACCAGGAAAATTTCAGATATAAAGTGTCATTTTCATACATCATATGAGTGGTACATATAGCTTCTTTGATGTAAAAGTGTTGTTTTTTAAATCCCAATCCATTATTTAATATATTGAAGAAAGTCAGTATACACAGTGGGAAGTTTTTGTTTAACTGTAGATATGAAATTCTAATTTGGATTTTTTCTTGCAACACTTTAGATATTTCACTGTACTCTTCATTTGCTTGCATATAATTTTAGAGGAAAGAAGAAATAAGTTGAAATAATTCATCTGTTTTTTTTTTTTTTTTTTTAAGTTATGCTGAGGGTCAAACCCAGGGCCTCAGATATGCTAGGCATGTGTTCTATACCCCAGTGAGCTATAATTCTTAACTATACTCCAGTCCCTATAATTCTTAACGTTGTTCTCCATAGGTGCAGTATTTCTTCCATTAGACTTCTTTCAAGATTTTCTCTTTGTCTTTTGTTTTCTGTAGTTTGAGGTGGATATATGTAGGTGAAAAGTTTTTGATATTGTATCTGGCTGCTGGAGTTCATCTCTGCTTATATATAAGAAAGAGAGAGACAGAGAGGGAGAATTTTTGAGATCTGATTTAGTCAGCAGTTTTGCAGCTATGACCAAAAGATCTTACAAGAACAATTAGTGGATTTGGGGGCTCACTGTCTCAGAGCTCTCAGTCCAGGGACAGCTGGCTTCATTCCTCAGGTCTTGAGGTGAGGCAGGACATCATAGCAGAAGAGTGTGGCAGAGTGAAGTAGCTCACATGATGAAAGCAGAGAGGAATGTCGGTAGCCAGATACAAAATAATATCCTACAGACATGTCCCCAGGGACCTACCTCCTCCATCCATTCCCTACCTGCCTTCAGTTACCACCCAGTTAATCCCATCACTGGAATTAATCCATGGATTGGGTTAAGGCTCTCATATCCCAATCATTTCGTTCTTGCATTGTCTCACACATGAGCTTTTGGAGGACACCTCACATCCAAACCATAACAATTTCTGAATTCACATCTCCATGCTCTGTCTGTTTTTGCATTTCTGTTGTCTGCCTTTTATACTAGAGCCTTTGATGTATCTGAATCTGGTTCTGCTACTTGCTTCTTCTCTTCACACTGTTATGTATTTCTTGCTTTAATCCTTATTATACATTTTTTCATTGAATGATGAACACTTATTAATAGACTTAAAGTACATAAGGCAGATAGTGTGAAAATTGTTGCTAGTCTGTCTCAGGCTTGGAATTTCTTGAAGGTTTGTTCGCTGTCCATGCAAGGAGTTTAAGTTACTCCTTGGTTCTTACCTTTGTATCCTGTCTTGATTTTGACCTATTTTGAATATTCTTGTTCAGGGAGTCTGGATCTTTCAATCACTTAAGTTGTAGCCCACTATACTAGAGCTCCATTTTCTGATTCCTGAGTAAGTTCATCACTTTCCAAATGCAGCTGAACAAAGGGCATCAGAGACTTAACCCTGAAAAAATATTCTACTGGGGAACCCAGGTTTTGGGAATAAGAGGGAAAATACTAGGACAGGAATTGGTTCATTTGACAGTATTTGGCAGGTGGCGGGTCTCAGGCCAGGAACTGAGCTTCAATGATGTAGCAGGTTTTCTCTGTTGATCCTGAGCTCAGAGCCTGCTGTTCCTATTTGTTTTTAATCTATGCTTCTCCCTTTTCATCCCCTCTTATTTGGGTTATCAGCTTTCTTGCACAAATTTCTAGATCTCAAATCACTGACCTACCCCCCCCACCCTTTTTTTGTAGTACTAAGGTTTTAACCCAGGGCCACATGCACACTAGGCAAGTGTCCTACCATTGAGTAGCATTCCCATCCCCAGCCCTGATCTAAACTTCCTGAAAACTTACATTTCATCTGAATAAAAGTTACTTTGGTGTTGCAATCATTTGAAGCATTTCAAATAAGTTGATTGTTTTTATCTGCGTTGTCTGTCCTGGAAAATTAGAATTTGTCATTACACAGCATGACAGCGCGCTAGGGATGTATTCATAGTTGGACCAGTATGGCAATATAATTGGGCGAGGAGATAATGTGGCCAAGAGAGACTTCTGCTTTAAATGTCTTCTCACAGCTGTAGGTCATACTGCCCCAGACAAGTGGTAGGGTGCAGCGGGCATGGGAAGAACAGGAACAGGGGCTGGTGAGCACCAGGGTAGGTGGTGAGCCCTGTGGTAGGCAGCAAGTCAGAGTGAGGAGCATCGAACAGAACACACTTGTAGGACAGATAATTAACTTGACAGCTTTATAGGATTGCTGTCCATCTGTCTCAGTTTGTTTTTTTTTTTTTTTTGACCAATTACTTTCAATAATGATGGCAAGTCAGCTTCTACGACTGTGTTAGAGATTATAATGTCAAAAGGGCCTTTGTAATGTCTTCTGTGTCTTAGTAAACCTGTCCGCTGAGGTTACATTTTTTTCTAATTTCCATCAGGGAAACATGGAATGGTGCAGCTGGGCACAGACTCCAGGTTGTGGTGTGTGCTTTCAGATTGGCGAGATGTGCCATGCCCCGGCAGTACCATGGCTGCACAGTGCTAGTTGCCAAAGAACAGGCTCTCCTATTAATTTGGGTCCTGCTGATGTTTTAGTTGGATGTCATCCTGTAATCCTTTTGTGCTGTGCAGGAGACTGTTGGTAACTCTTACCTCCTTCCTTGGCAGGAAGTCTTGCTGATTGGTTAATGCCCATGTGGCCCAGTGATTAATCTCCCTGGAGCCTAACCATGGTGCCATTATTTTTTGTATTCAAAGAAGCTTCAGCAATCTTCCATTAGCTACTGACTTGAGTTTATGATCTCTCATCTAGCGCTTTTGAATAGAAATTGTTAAAAAAAAAATAATTGTTTTTCTTGGAATCCTACTTTAAGCCAGGCATTAACCAGGATACTGAGCATTTAAGTTTCGGCCTTTCAGGAACTCACTGTCCAATACTGACTCCCTTATTTGAATTCATCTCTGATAGAATCTTGCTTATGAGGGAAGGATTCTGACTTACAACACAGCTGACTGTGAATTTTCTAGGATGTGGTAGGACCATATTTGTGATGCTACCCAGAACTTAAAGAAAATTCTAATAGTGCTAGTTTATCATGCAGTTCTTTTGGTTTACAATAAGATTCCCTCACCCTGGACTCAATTGAAGACAGGAATACCAGTTTTGCAGAAGATACTGTACATGCATTAGTTCTTCAAGGTGAGTGTTTTCCCTACCTGGGAGCTGAGGACTGGGCAGGCCAAACAACACGTCCAAACTCACCGGGAACCTAAGAAGCAGAGCAAAGATGCAATCCCATCTGTGTCTTGGAGATGGTCAAGTAGCCAGGCAAACACAAACATATTGCTGCCCCAGAGCTAGTTCTTCAGAGAAGGAAAGTCATTCCAAAGGGCTGCAGCTTAGTGGCTTTCATCTGGCAATGACTCTGCCCTCCAGGGATATATGGTAATGTCTGGAGACATTAGTGGTTGAATATCTAGTGAAGGCTATTTGACTACCCACATGTACAATACAGGCTCCACATGAAAGCATTAATTTCCTGGCCCCAAATGTCAATAAAGCCTAGTTTGTAAAGCGGTATTCTCAAGCATCAGAAATGGGCCTGGCCCAGGCGATCTGGAAGGCTTTCTTGAAGGAGAACTGGATGAGGAGCAGGAGTCAGTCAAGTGGTGGAGATGGGTGGGCAGTGTTCACCAATTTCATCAGTTTTCTAAGCAAAGACACACAAACAAAGACACACAGGGTGTAAGGCAAGCTGAAAGAAGCCACTGTGGCAGATAACAGGGAGAGAGTGAATTGAAGTGTGCATGGTAGGGATAAAGATTGAGGACTACCTGGGGCCTTTTGGCCACAAAGTCTTCTCCCATGAGGTGAGATCTAAGGCAAGCTGATGAGCTTAGATACGGTAAAATCAATACCCACCTAGCTTTGGAGGTGACATTGTAGCATGTGTTGTAATAACAACAAAAGAGTGCTCCTTTTGGAGCCAGGTGCAACATAGTTTGGATCCATGTTCTGTTTTTTATGACCTGTATAGGTATGAACACTTTTCTCAACCTGCCCAGTCCCAAGTGGGACTCACCTTGTCCAACTATCTAGGAGGGGAAAAGAGAGAATATGTATGTGCCTAATTTGCAGAATTTACCATTCTGTCTTCAGTCTGGCTCAGGCTGAATGGAGAAAACTACATGAGAAACTAGAACTATTCTCATTTTTTTTAAGCTCTCTGTTCTCACACCAACACAGGTGCCCCATGTCTTAGAAAAGCTGTCACCAGCTTTGTTGTGAGTCTGAGTCCACCTCTTACAGGAAAGATTCTTGTCAAGTCTTGTGCTTGATTCAAAAATTTCAATTATAACTTAGGTCTCTGAATCTTCAGGGGAATCAAAGTGGGGTGATGCACTTAGGAAGTGTGTTTTTAGAAGCTCTTGGGGAGGAATAGAGCATAGGGGCTAAAATCAGGCCTGGGTTTCCATCCTAATTTTGCTTCTTATTAATTTCCATTTCTTTTCTAGCTAGTTTGCCAACTATAAAGATGGTAAAAATGAAGGATGTCTCATAAAATTAGTGTTAGAATAAAATGAGACCTATATATGAGCACATAATAAGACATCTAATCAATACAGACCATTCAACTGATGGTGTGGTTCAGAGGAAGAGACCAGGTTCCCCACAGCTATGAGTCCCATGGTCAGTCTAGTTCCTAAATACTTAGGAAAACTAAGGCTGAATAGAAAGCTTTAATTGGTTAAACAAGTGAGTGAATAAATGAATTCAGAAATAAGCAGGAAAATGGAAATTCAAGACTAACCACCACTTCTGGCATATAATCCAAATTCTATCTCTTCAATAATAGAGAAATGAGGCATATGATTGTAGAGACTGTATAGCTTAGTTGACTAAAATTAACAAGATCTGCTTTGGAAACTATTAGAAAACAACACAATTTTTAAAATGCCAATAATGATCTCTCCTCTCTTAGGAGATGAGACTCAATTCCTTAATGAAAACTTTCCTTTCCTGTAATCATGGGAAGAGAATGGCTTTCTGTCCATTCCTCTGTTTCCTCATGGGGCCGGGCACTTGATCATTCACAAGGTTCTCTGTCCTTGCCTAACATTCCCTCCATATACATATCCCTTGGTCATCTGTCCTGTCCTACATTTGCTGTTAGAAGTCCTTTTCAATATCAAGCTTGGATTCCTGTTGCTGATGTCATCAGTGTTATCTTTAATCCATTCTCAGTAGAGAAGCACCATACTCTTGTGCCAATTTCTCCACCTGTGGTATGCAGTGACATCCTCGAGGAAATGGACACTTTCATTTCCCGAGGTACCCCATCTTTGTGCTTCTCCATATGCTGATTATCACTGGGGTCCCTGTTTTCCTTTCATTGAGTAGAACTAGAGTACACAGCTGCTTGCTGATTTCTGCCTCTCTGTTGGTTCTGGCATGTCTCTTCTCCAAATGTAGGTCCCTTCTGAGTTGCCCACCTTGAAACACTCTCCATGTGCAGAGCACCTTCTGTTCCTGGCAAATATCCTTTCCCCAAAGCAAGTCCCTTTGTTTTCCTTCCAGGAGGAAGGATGCCCTTCGCAGGAACTTTCCTGCTAAGTCATAGGACTCTCAAAGAAGCAGGACCTAGCCCAGGCCTGCAGACGAAGCTTTTGTGAATTGTATTATTAATAGTCGTGTACATGAAATACTCACAGATTACTAAGCACTAGTCACAACTCAGGCCCTTTTCTTGTCATAGTTGTGGAAATTAAACATTTATTGATACAGGATTCGCCATGATGGTGTGAGGCAGGAGGAAGTTGTGCCGTTTTGCTTTTACAAGCTCCATGATGAACACTGGGAGGGGCTCATTGTATCAACTGTCACAGACTTTTCAGCCATAAGGACAATACAGTTGGCAGTGCTACTGATCTGCCATCTTTTAATGGCCCGATAATTAAAAATGATGGGCAGATAAAAATAGAGGAGCTGAACATAGCCACACAAAGCAGTATTTTCCTGATTGCCACACTCCTGGAGAGGTATATGCTGAAGGGTAGAAGCCAGTCAGATTTTAACTGGCCAGAAACCCACATTCTTTTGGCCATTTACAAGCCAATTACAAAATAAAGTCATTGTTTCTGTATCATAACAGGGACCAGATAATCACCCTCTTTTGCTTTGACTGAAATAGAGGTAAAAATGTTTGAAAATTATCAGCATCCTGTTATCTATTATGCTGACTTCAGGAGAAATTTGAATATGTATTTTAATTAACTTCTCTCAGGCTCTCCCCTTCTCTCTCTCTCTCTCTCTCTCTCTCTCTCTCTCTCACACACACACACACACACACACACACGCATGTGTTCTCACTTTCATTCAGGTTTGTTTTACACGTAACAATGTGTTATTGTTTTGGAATTGATTTGAGTGTCATATGTTGTCATTTGATAAAAAACAGTTTAGCTAAGCTGCTTGACATTACAACAGCTGGTAATGTCACTTTTGTTAATGTCTTTAACCACATTTTTAACAGAACAGCAGATGCTCATCACAAAACCCATTTTCTTTCTCTCTCTGGTTGTGTAAAATTAGCTCATCTAAAGGCTCTGGCTTGAGCTCAAGCCAGGAGAGTGGATCACTTGACCCCAGAAGACACATTTTGAGGATCTTGAATTCTCTGGCAATGCTGGCAACACAAAGACAGTTATAAAAACAAAAAATGCAAAACAGCTTTCTCCTGTAAGGAGAGTGCTCTGAAAACGTGGGGAATGTGGCTTCTGGGGAAGGCTTTAGTCTCAGCCTTGTGACTGAGCAATTTGAGCTCAAATGAGCAGTGGTCGCCAGTGGTGGAGCAGAACCTCCAGACATTGAGTGATGTCACCATCACTTTTCAATTCCTAGTTTTTACTGGGGAGAAAATTCTGCCTTTTCTCCCTCCTGTTCTCAACCAAAGAATTTCCCTCTTAGGCAAACAGCTCTATGCACATATGGAATGGGGTTCAATTTTCTGAAACATTTGACGGCCATGGCAGCATAGACTGTAAATATTTCTACCAAAATACTTTTCTGTGTCACAGATATCTTTTAGGCCTTAGCCCTATGTTCATGATTTTTTACTGTCTTGTTCATAAATGTCTGGAGGTAATATTGTGAAAAACACCATGCCTGGCTGCTCATTTGTTTGTTCATGTTTTAGAGAGTGTTACAGAACCACTATTGAGTAGGAGACAGTATATTCTCTTGGGTAGGAGGCTATTTCCTGGAGTCAGAGGTCCAGTTAAATGGTGTCTCTGCTGTTGATGAACTCTTTGACTTACATGAGACACTGGACTTTTCTTTAAAATGGGGCAGTCTAGCCAGGCACTGTGGTACACAACTATAATTCAACCAACTTGGGAGGCTGAGGTAGGAGGATTACAAGTTCAAAGCCAGCCTCAGCAAATTAATGAGGTAATGTCTCTAAATAAAAACTTTTTTTTAAAAGGGGTTGGGGATGTGGCTCTGTGGTTAAGAGCCTCTCAGTTCAATCTCTAGTACCCTTTCCTCCCAAATGGAGCAAATTTTAATATCTATCCCATAACTTTTTGGATGGATACAATAAATTAATTTGTGAATAATAAAATTTTTAAGAGCAATGTATGTCATGTATAAAGTAGTGTAATAATAACGTTAGCTGTTACTTTTTAATTATACTAAAAAGGTATGTTGCTGAGAAGGTGTGTGCTTTCTAACACTATGGTGGACTCTCCAACATCTTTTCTGTTCCTTCATAATTTAGTTTCAGTCACACAAAAATTGGTTTGTGAGAAAGTGAATGTTGGGGGGAGAATTGCTCATTGTTTGTAGAAGGCACAGAAAAGACATGGAGCATGTAAAGAGATAATTAGTGTAATTGCTGCAAAGATTCAAAAGTGATAGATGATTCAGAAAAAAAAAAGTTAAAGAAGGCTTCTTAGAATAATGATGGAAAAAAAAAAGATTGGCACACATGTTAACCTAAACCCAATATTGATGCTCTCTATCTAGACACTACTGGAAAATACTTGAAGTTGAACAAGTTGGGTTTGTTAGTTAGTGCAAGAGGAGTGAACACACACCATGAAGAAACATAGGATGTCTTGGTAAGAGGGTGTTTGAGAGTATTCTGACTCTGGTTGCGGGGTTTAGGGGAGACTCAAAGAAGTGATTGATGCTTCATAGGATGCTGTCACAAAGTGGGGCATTTCTGTACGTGGCTATCCCAGTAAATCTCTCAAGAGAGGAAAGCCTGGAGCCATGCTAAAGCCGTTGTTCGTACTGAAGTAGCAGCTGCCCTCATTGGGCAAGCAAGAAAGAGGTTAGGTGTTTTATGGGTGGCACTGTTCTCCTTTTATTCTTTGCTCACACACAATTGTGAAGTGGTCTTGTTTTGTCTCACTTTATCATGATCTCAAATTATCTGTCCTGAGTTGTTGGTGTCTGGCAAAATTGTCTGTGTCCGTTAGGAGGACAGAGTAGCCCAACTAGGAGTACCGGTCTGGCTTCTAACTCTGAGCTATGGCAATGAGTGGTAGACTAATTTTTAAATGCTAGGGTCCTTCTTATCTTCTTTCTTGCCTTCCTTGCATTCTCCCACTCATTTCTTCCTTTTTGCCTATCTCTCTTCCCTCCCTTCTTTCCATCTGTCTAACCAAATATCCATTTAAAAATGAGCTGCTCTGAACCAATTGGGTCGCAGAAATACTTGCTTATGCTGCTATAGAATAAAAACTAGCCTTTTTCTGGACCTGAACCAATTGCTATCAGAAGTCCTCTAATTACCATTCAGGCAGCCAGCCTGAGGGCAAAGCTGTCACAAGATCTATAGAGCAGAGAGCTCAAGAGATCTCGGCTGGGGCCACCCATGACATTGCCAGTCACTGAGCCTTCCTGATCCCTGCACTTCATGTTTTATGAGATAGTAACCTTTGGATTCCTATAGTTGAAAGCATTCTGACTGACGCTCAAACACACTTCTTCCTGTGAAATGCAGATGTGAATAAAGGTTAGCCGTAGTGAAACTTGTGTGTATTTCAAAACAAAATCATGGACATTCCATTATTTTGCAAAATAATTCTAGAAGAATTATTGAAATATATATGTGAAAAGATGATGGACAATGTATTGGTGGGGCAATATTTTGCTTAATAGGCATTATGTTCTAGCCAAACAGCTCAATTGAAGTTAGCCTCCTTCCTTCTCCCATTTCTTCAGAGATTTTTCATTTATGCTCACGGCTGCCTGTACCTTGTTACCCTGCAGCAGACTTCTCTTGCTGCTAATCATAAGAGCTATTATTATTGTTTGCTCAGAATATCATTGAATGTTTAGAATGGAAGGGACGTTAGAGGTCATCTAATCAAAACCCTCATTTTAAAGATGAACAGACGGAGACCCAGAGAATCTCAACTTCACAAAGGTCAAGCAGCTACTGGCAGAACAACTGGACTTTTCCATAAGGCAATGGATGAAAAACACTTTTGTCATGCCTACAGCTCCTTCTGAATCCTGCACCACTGGCAGACAGAACGGAAAAGCTCTCTTTCCTACCAAGTTTCCAGGCCATTTTATAATCCTCAACCCAGTACTCCAGCAGCTCATTCACTTGATCATGGTTGGCATATGCTCTGAAACCATTATTATATAATGTACTTCTCAAAATCAATATTTCTAATAAGGTATAGATACTTAAATACAGAGATACTTTTGATGATAATTGCCATGTCTAACATTTACATCTTACGTATCTAATACAGCTAAAACACATGATCTTCAAGTTATCAAGTGGTTACAGCCCAGTAAACCTACTGTAATTTGAAAACATTGCAAGTTGAAAATACATACACTATACTTAACCTACCAAACATCATGGTTTAACAACAAAGGACACTGCCAGAAGTTCTCTTGTTTGTGCTCGTGATCATGTGGCTTACTGGGAGCTGCAGTTTACTTCTGCCCAGCTATGAGAAAGAAGATCAGAACACTTATAACCAGGAAAAAAACTATCTAAATTCAAAATTAGGAATGTAGTCTCAACTGATTGTAAATGACTTTTGCAGCATTATAAACTCAAAAATCCGAAGTCCAAACATTTAAGCTGAGCTCCATCTGTATCTGAAAAAAGTATAGTTTGATAGCATATTAGTGCATGTTAACTAAGGCCACCTAGTATTTTGTTGCCTAAAGGACAAAGTCAAAATCAGCATATTACAATGACATTGTAGATGAATGGATTAGAATTTATTGAGAAAGAATGCTCAAAATGCTATGTTTTGTTTTAGAATTCTTAGAATTGTGTCCCTGATAAAAGGCTACAAGAATATGAATTTTTAAACAATTTCATTTTCAGACAGTTTTTTTAACTTTAAACTTCCAAATGATCCTTTTTATTTTTTTTTTTTAATTTTTTATTGTTGGTTGTTCAAAACATTACAAATTTCTTGATATATCCTATTTCACACTTTGATTCAAGTGGGTTATGAACTC
Source organism: Marmota flaviventris (assembly GCF_047511675.1). Taxonomy (NCBI): domain Eukaryota; kingdom Metazoa; phylum Chordata; class Mammalia; order Rodentia; family Sciuridae; genus Marmota; species Marmota flaviventris. The sequence goes on from NC_092503.1 coordinate 104,987,989, forward strand.
CCATTTTTACCCCATATACAGATTGCAGAATTACATCAGTTACACATCCATTGATTTACATATTGCCATACTGGTGTCTGTTGTGTTCTGCTGCCTTTCCTATCCTCTACTATCCCCCCTCCCCTCCCCTCCCCTCCCCTCCCCTCTTCTCTCTCTACCCCCTCTATCCTTTTTAAATATATCACTATTTTTTAAAGCCTGAAAACAGTTCCAATCTTGTGGTGGTTACTAAGCAACAATTAAAATTAAATCTCAATAGGTTTTTTTTTTTTTAAAAAAAAAACTACCATTTCCTTAAGAGGGAGAAGAGTATAGCTTTGATGCACTTCATATCTCTTGCCAGTGGACCACACAGGGGCTAAGGGAAAAGGAGAATAAGAGCAACTTACCTGTGTGGTGGATGGGAGGGAGGTTGGAGAGGAATGGGTGGCCCTGTTCAATTTGTTTATAATCTCTTCTTTCTGGTAAATGGTAGACTAAAGCTAAAGCAGGGAATCCAGATGACATTCTTTACTTTGCTAAATGGATTTCAGGAAAGACCCAGGAGACTCTGCTGTGTTCAGGGGCCCCACCTGGATCCATCAGTGTGCGGAACATTGGAGTATTTGGTGGTCCAGCCTTCTTCACAGCCCTCCCTCTGCCTGTGTGAGGGGACAGATGTAAATGACAACCCAGCCATAACAATGCCCACAGGAGAGAAGGGCAGTTCTGCAAAGGCCAAGCACAGTGTTACTGTCAGAATTGGGGAAGGCCACTGGGCAGGTAGTAGGAATAGATACTGTTCAGGCAGCTTGGTTTCAAGTTCTATTTCACTGCATGGAGTGGAGGGAGATGGGGCAGAGTGGGAAGTATTCCTACATTTGCCATGTTTGGTTCCACATCTGTTGCTGGATTCAGCCTGAGGGTGGAGTGATTCAGTGTTGAAGAGCAGGAAACTACATGGACAAGAGAATTTTAAAAAGCCTTGTCAGGGACTGAGGTTATAGCTTAGTGGTAGAGCATTTGTGAGGGGCCTAGGTTTGCTTCTCAGCACCACATAAAAACAAACAGATAAATAAATGGTCCATTGACAACCAAAAAAATTATTTTTTAAAAAAAGGCCTTGTTATTCAAAGAGTGTAATGGCATTTGTTGTTTTATGTTTTATACTCTCAACATGTTATAAAGGATAGTGGAGGCGCCGGCTCTGTGTCTTTTCATTATTCCGGAACAACCTGACTCTCTTCTGGGATTTTTTGCAACTATGAGAGAGATTTCAGTAGGATGTTTCTGCTTTTCTTTCTGCCATTGACTCGCTTAAATATAAATTGGCTTTTTTTGCAAGAAGCACGTGTTTCATATAGGCATAAGTAAACTGTCGTGGAGATTAGTTGAAGAAAATGATTAATTGTGCCTTTTAATCATAGTTCCATTATCATATGAAACAGTCATGTCATTGGACCCATCTCACTAATGAAGGTTGAGCACCAGTAAGAGTATATTTGCATTAATGAGGCATCTCAGGTTATTAATTGAAATATAATAACAGCTTGGGATATTGTAAGTTTGCATTAATTGGAAACAGAATTGTGGATTTATTGGCAATATACCTCTTGTCATCTACAGTAATGATTCCTTGATGAGATATAAAGAGGTCATTTTTGCACTGACTGGAGTTTCTGGCTCTTATACGTTGACTGTATTTTAAACTAGAGTAACTCTTCAGGATTGGTTTCTAAAGCTGAGCTTCTTGGTGTGCCTGGTACCTTCCCCAGTACACCCTTTTTGGTTTGGGGCCTGTTCATCAGCTACCTACTAAGGTAAAGAGTAGGGATTGAAGTAAATATGGGTCAGGAAAGGGAAACTCATTCATGGCAGTTCTGTTACCAACTCTGCTCTCCAGGGAGGCCCTGCCTGGCCACCCTAACCAAAGAAGGAGCCTTCATTTTGCTCTATCAGTTCCCAGTTTACTTCCTTTATAAAACTTGTAACTGATCATAACTGTGTTTATTTGTTGCTTTGTGTGTACCTCTCACTAGAATATCATCTCTGAAGAACAAGGAGTCTTGTTCTTCATTGTAGACCTGGCACCTAGCACTACATGGATGATGTGCAGTACATGGTGGTCCAGTGGATGACTGAATCCTGGCCTGGCCTGGAAAAAAATGGGGCGAGTAAGCTTCCATTAAAAACAATGATGGATTTCTGGGGAGAGCTTAACCCCTGGGACTAGGACTTTAATCAGTGTCTTTGATGTTTATATTCCAGAAATCTGGCCTTAGGTTATCATTAGACTTAATTCATTCATTGGTGTTTCTAAGACTTGGAAGAACAAGGAATAAAAGTAATCCCGGGGTATTGCGTCCCATGATAATTGAGTGGGAGCCATGTTTTCTAACATTTCTTAATTAAGAATTTTATAGAAAGCCAACATTTCATGGTAAATCTCAAAATAGAATTTCCATGTAATAATTGGTACTTTTGTTAAAGGTGATTAACCAGGATGCTTTTTTCAATAGCTATTCTATTATTGCATTTTTCCACATCATAAGGTTCTATTTTTATTTTTCGAGCTCATACAAACCTAGGTTAATGTTTTTCTGATCAGTTTTATTTTTTGACTGTGGAGTTTTTAAACATTGCAATGGAGATTTCACCCAGGTAAAGCTACAAGGCCTTTACTATTTTCTTATGTGTTGTACGTTTGTGTACACTCTTGTGTTTTGTGTTGTATGTCTGTATGTGCGTATGTCCATATTTCTTATATGAGGAGCGCTCATGAAAAAATGGATCCGAATTATTATTATTTTTTTTTATTCACGTGATTTAAATGGTTTAATTTAAATTAGGTAAACAGCTGTTAAGGATTGTTTTTAAAGTAGGTTAACAGATCTGTTTGTTTACTTTCACCTTTCTTTTTCATTATATTTAATAATTCTTTTCAGGATAATGTCTCTTTAGCATCATTGCCAGAATTCCTATCTCATCCCAGTGCCGGTGAAGACAAAGATACAACCAGACTACAGCTTCTATGATAGCTATCACAGTAAACTGTATAAACTGATGCATCAATGAATATAACTCAACAAGTAATGCTCAATCAAGGAGTTAACTTACTTTGGGAGGAAACGGATTTTGGGAGGAAATGGACATATTGATAGATTCCTCCGCTTTGAACTGCTTGCAGAACTTGCCTGGACTATGTAACTATCGTTTGGTGCAGCGAATTGTGGTAATGCTGGCATATCTTTGCTGATGGTGTCACTAGTGATGCAATTTTTATTTCCTTGCCAGCACACCCCATGTTAATTTTGGTAGTGCTGACATATCTTTGCTGATGGTGTCACCAGTGATGCAGTTTTTCCCAAGGAGCCGTCAATTGGCTTGGTGTCGTGGCATTTCTGTATCCTCCTCCCTTCTGCTAGTGATGGTCTAAAATTTGGGGGCCAATGGCTTATGCTGGACCGGTAGTCAGTGACGGGTATGATCCAATTGCAGTGGTATCAACCTAAGACAGGAGGCTGACGCCTAAAGGTCAGTTTTCTGATGACGGGTAAGAACCATATGTTGAATTGGACAACCTACCAGGCACGGTCCTTAAGCCACATTGCTTGTTGTTTAATTAATCAGAAGGGGGGAGATGCTGGGAGCCATTAGCCAAGTAGGTATGACAATTTCCTTGCCAGCGTACCCCATGTTGCTGACATGTTGCAGTGACATTGAATGTAGGTGACCTTGCTCAAGGACCAGGGCGGATCCGGGATTAGGGTGTTCCTGGTTTAAGATAATTGGGTTTAGGGCTTTCCAGGTTTAAGATTATTCCTCCTGGGAATAGGGCGTATCCTGCTGCCTGAGTTCCCCTTGAGTTCTCAGGGGATTCAGACAGTATATTTTGGAGATAGAAGCCCAGTGGATTTGGATTTGGGCAGAGAACGTGGATCTCCCCAGAACGTGTTTGTAGACGGCTGGTGTGAGTTCGGGAATAAAGAGTTGCTGTTTGAATCTACAAGCTGTGTGGTGGCTCGTGATTGTGTGCCCAGCCAGACTGCGGCATTTGTGCCCAGCCAGACTGCGGCACTCTTGGTTTGAGTCAATACTAAAATAAAACCTAATCTGTAAAAGTACATTATTTTTCAGTCAATGATAGATACCAAAATCTGATCAGATTTCTAATTCAAGGAGTTCTGAGGAAAGGAGTTTGGGGACCTAGAGAGAACTCCAGTTTTAAGAAGAACTTATTTCATGAGACAGAGAATTAGAGCCATAGAGTATCAGGAGGGGAGACCTGGAGAAGGGACATAACTGAGAGAGTCACAGGTTTTATTTCATAGTGGCAGGGCTGGCACAAGGATACAGCCACTGTGACTTGAGATGAGGAGTGAAGTGTAGGGGCAGTAAGTTATTTTATCAGGATAGACATGAATCAGACAAAATGAAGGCCTGAAATATGAACCATCTTCTACAAACTACTAATCCCTTGGTAGGTGTGGGGTGGGTTGACATGGAGCATGCAGTGGAAACCTGGCGGAGTTAGGGTATGGACATTCCTGTTGTTCTTCCTAGGCTTCATTCGTCTCACTTTCCAAATCTGTAAAGTGGACATAAATTTTATATTTCTGGGAACATCGTGGAACTTGATTTTTTCTTAAATGAACATAAAGCACTTAGAATCATTCTAGGTAGAGATGGAAGACTCAAACTTTTATTGTTTTTATAATTTTAACCACAATAATACATAGTCATGTGTACCACTTTATTAGCAATCAAATCACAGTTCACATATTATGCTTTATCACAAATAATAAGGACAGAATTATTACTGCTAATAATGTTGAACATCAGGCTTTTGCCTTCTTATACATCTGATTGCTAAGGCTAGCGAATCATTTTCAGTAGTTAAAATTTCCCACTTCTTACAGTTCATTGCAGTAAAAGTATGATCAATGTTAAAAATGTTTAATGAAACCACATAACAATTTTATAATTCTGTACCCTTTGAGGGTTCTCAGAGGTGTAGCAGAGAGTATGATACTTAAGAATCTCCTAGGATTTGGAGAGGAAGGTCTTCTAATCTTCATTTAATACTGTAAATCCCAAGGCAAATTAGGGAAACATCCATGTAAAAAGTGGTAAAATATAAAGCCTGTTTACTGTCATGTAAACAAATGGTAAAAATATTATGTCTGAGATACAATGAAAGACAGAATTAATAACCTGAGATATTTAAATAGCTGATAGTCTGCACCTCCCCCTTTTTGATCCTACAGAAGAGGATGAGTACCTCTTTGGAAATTCATTAGTTATCAAAGCATGGTTTCATGCTGAAGATGATATTAAGCATTCCAAAATAGGCTACTCAAATACTTCCTTGAAAATTCCATTTGGAATGTTTTCCATTTGATCCACAATCAGGCTTACATTTGCAAACCTACAGTAAATTTTTATGATCCAGTCCTCACTACTGTCATACTCTTAATCAGATAGGAAATTGCTTCCCTGGGTTTGGCCAAGACAGGGGGAATTGTGCATCATCAGCATAATATTATCTAGAATTATGTTATCCATGGTGGATAATAATATGTAGGTGCCCAGCACGGGACTAAAATTTTTAGTTTAGTGAAGTTTTGTTTATAATATTTGTAACCTGTGTTCACCTCATGTCAAAACCACTTCTGGCTTTTTGATTTTGGGCTAACTGGACATAGTAGCATGCACCTCTAGTCTTAGGTACTTGAGAGACTAAGGTAGGAGGATCTCTTGAACCCAGGAATTAGAGGCCAGCAAGACCCCATCTCAGAAAAACTAAATCAAAGGAAACAAACAAACAAGCAATGACCCCCCACCCCCCAGAGTAAAACCCAAACCAGATTTTGTGCTTACCAAATAGCTACTATGTGCAAGCAGTGTGCTATGTTCTATGGAGAAAGCTAAGATGATTAAGGGCCTATTTGTGCAGTCAGGAAGCCTGCTGCCTGATCAAGTGGATGGAGAGGCATATGAGATGGGAACTCGGAGTGCCCCATGATGGTGGTGCTCCATGCTCCATGTCCACTGAAGAGGAAGCAATGTGTTTTGATGGAAGATGTGCCATTTGAGGTAGACCCTGGAATTTTGGGCTGTTGGAAAGTGGGGAAAGTATCATAAGCCTCAGAAATGATGATTGAACTGGTATAATCAGGGAAGGCAGCTAATGTCTGTGAGACTGGAGGGGTAAGGATAGATTTCAGAGGATCCTAAGTACCATTTTGGGTGCCTTAGATTCAATTTGGAAAGCACTAGGGAGTCAGCAGAGGTTTTAGAACAGAAAGTAACAGGATCAAATGTGTTTCGTGAAGACAAATGTGGCAGCTCTGTGGATTTGATTAGTGCTGCAGTAAAGAAGACAATTGGAGCCATAGAACTGGGAAGGAGAAGAAAAGTTGGAGAGAGAGATATGGAGCATCCAGTACTCATTGAGCACTTAGATGCTGACAGTAAGGGACAGATGTGTGCCTAACGTTTATGACCAGATTTCTAGCCCATTTGAGTCTTGGTTTCCTTACCTGAGCTATTGACTATACAGAGACAAAACTAATAGAAACAGTTTCCAAGAAATGATAAGCATGTAACATTTGCATGCACACAAACCCCATACTTCTTTGATTGTGTGGTGCTATTAGTCATAGGCACTCCATTGATTTTACAACATTTTGAAAGATAGAAATGCTGCTTTATTAAACACATAGAGCAGTGCCCCATATCCACAGTTTCCACCATTTCAACTGCCCATGGTTGACTGTGGTCTGGAAAAATATTAAATAAAACTTTCTAGAAATAGTTCATGAGTTGTAAATAAGTTTTATTGCAGCACATTGCTATAACTGCCATTTTATTTTTTGTTACTGTTAATCTCCTTTTGCACGCCCAGTTTTTAAATTTAACTGGAACATAGGTATACATGCATAGGGGAAAAAGATGGGCAACTTGGATTGTATCCTCCACAATTAAGGTGGGGGGACTATTAGAAGTGCAAAAAAATATGTATCTTAAAATTAAGGAAATATGGCAATGACTTTGCAATTCTTGATAGTTAACTGACTTCTAGTTTATTGCAGAATCAAGTACAGCAAGTATATACTTTCTAATATGCAAGTTCAATTCTTCTTTTTGCTTATTAATTTACTGTGAGACCTTGGACAAGTCACTTCACCTCTAGTGAAATCAAAGGTCCTGAAGTGCACTGAAAGAAAGTACTGTGGGAAGCCCTTGACATTATTATACTCCTTTAAGTCTTTCACTTGTTAACATATACTGTCAATTAAATTACTCTAAAAGACCCAACCATTATTCATATTTGAAGTTTGTAAAGAAGATTAAAGAACAATTTCTTGACCTCTTTTGAGTCTTTTGAGTCATTAGTGTTTTTAGGGAATGGAGCCCAAAATCACATCTTTTAAAACAAGCTCCAGTTGATTCTGATGCATAACCAGTGTTGATCCTCTCTGGTGCCTTCTCCGGGACACTATGGGATCTGGATAGCGACCCTGGGGCTCATGGTCTTTTGTCTTCTTCAAGCAGTTCGAATTTTCTGCTGGGGAAGCAGGGGATTCTTTTCTCTACCTATCTCTACAGTCCATCTTCTTCTCAAACTCCATCATCTTTGCAACGGTTTCTTTTTTTTAATGGAATTGACTCATTTGAATTCTTTGAGTGTTTTTTGCTCCCTGAACCCCCAGCATTGGCAAATTGTCAGTTCTTCATCATTTGCTTTGCTACAAGTTTAATAAAATAAGAAAAAAAGGAACAGGCACAACTTAGCCATAATTCAAAATTTTCCCAATGAACTATAGCATGCTCCTGAATTCTTAAGAACATAAAAAATGTAATTATCTAGGGGATAAACAGTGTCTTTTTTTTCAGATAGGAAGTAATGGACTTGGGTCTTTCTGGATTTAATGTTGACATAGGATAGGAATGCTAATCACTGAAGCTCCAGTACAAATAAAAAAAATTAAAACCTTCTTTCCTATAAAATATTGTATTGTAAATTTCACATGGGAAAGGCAATTTGAACTTCCATACTCTTTCTAGAAGTTTATACTGTTTTCTAAACTCTTATACTATTTACTTAACTGGTTTCTCCCCAAATACAGACATTTTAAATGCCTTTGGCCCCCAAGGCTCCCAGGCCTATAAAAAAATAATCATTCCCCTCAGGACCTCAAACCCACTACTGGAAATCTTATCATCCATTTAGCCCCATGCATATTAAAATTTAGCAATTAATTATCTCTAGTTCTAACCCAGTAAGCCTGTAAAATTAACATCTGGGATTCAGTTAATTTTTTTTGCGGACTTTCTAATTTAAGGCTTGGGACATAGTGGATCTCCCTACAAGATATATTTAATGAAGATTATTTCCTGTATTTAGATCAACTTCTTTTTTAAACTCAGGGTACATTTTGTGCAATATTTTCATTACACTTTCTCTACATTTTTCCTACAGGAAAGATCGTTAGCAGTAAATAACTGTAAAAAGAAAAAGTAAATTTAATTGAATTCTTTTTTTTTAATTCCTGAACATTGTTAGCATATCAAAATTACTCACATCAGGGCTGGACGTTGTGGTGCATGCCTGTAATCCCAGCCGCTGGGGATGCTGAGACAGGAGGATCATGAGTTCAGAGTCAGCCTCAGCAGCAGCAAGGTGCTAAGCAACTCGGCGAGACCCTGCCTCTAAATAAAATACAAAAAATAGGACAGGGGATGTGGCTTAGTGGTCAAGTGCCCCTGAGTTCAATCCCTGGTACAAAAAACAAACAAACAAACAAAAAACCTCAAATATATCAGGAAAAGCTTTCTAGATGAGTTAACAGTCCCTTGTACATCCTCTCATTTTCAGTGATCTGTCATTTCTTCTTGGCTAATCTGCTCTACCTGTTTGTCTGAAATTTGAAATTGTTTTAAGATGGCTTCATTGGACCATTAAAGCATAGGCAAATGAAGTAAATGGACACCAGGAAAAGCAGATTCTTGGGTTTTAATTTGTAATAAGTTATAACAAACGAAAGAACTTTTCCTAGAGCTGTTGGTGATGGGCACTGAAGAGTGGATTGTGTTCCTGCTAAGGAAACAGTATCTCTAGAAGGTGGACAATAAAAGGAGCCACACAATTGGTAAAGAAACAAGAGAGGAGAGGCTCTATGGTTTTTATTGAAGGCTGGGGCTTCCTTCTAAATGCAGCCGCCTACTATGGGGGACATAAGGTGGGGATTTAGGCTTTTTTGTTCTCTGAGAAGTCTTTTGGGCTTTTAATTACAAGATAATGTTCATGTCTTTTGGTTCCTATTTCTACTTTTCTTACATTGCAACCTTTATACCAATATGTGGCTCTTTTTGCAAAAGCTGTCTAATGTCAGGACTTTATCTTTGTGTCTAAGGCTTCTTTTTCTTATCATGATATGGGGTCCATGACAAGTGTTAACAGGTTTAGTATATCTAAAAAGTGTTTATGATATCATTTATTTTTTTAAATTATAGTTCTGACTTATTTTTTTAAAATTTGGAAACTGCAGAAAAATTTAAAAAATCAACATTAATTCTGTATTACTCAGATAAAACCATAATTAACATTTTATTCAATTTGCTGCCAGTGATTTTTTTCTATTCATATCTAAATGCAAATATACATGCATTTGTGGGTCTTTTGTATATTCACAAAGTTTACATATCCATACATGTATATTTGCACATTTTATGTTCTGCTTATTTGCTCTGAACCCAGGGGTGTTTTACCACTGGGCTACATCCAGAGCCCTTTTCCCTTTCTGTTTTTTTAATTTTATTTATTTTGGTACGGGTGATTGAACCCAGGGGTGCTTACCCACTGAGCAACAACACCAGCCCTTTTGGTATTTTATTTACAGACGGGGTCTTGCCAGTTGCTTAAGGCCTCACTAAGTTGTTAAGGCTGGCTTTGAACTTGCAATTTTCCTACCTCATCGTCTGGAGCCACTGGGATTACAGGTTAGTGCCACTTCACCAGGCTTGTTTTCTGTTTTTGTTTTTTGTTTGTTTGTTTGTTTGTTTGTTTTTGATACAGAATCTTGTCAATTTGCTGAGGCTGGCCTTAAACTTGCAATCCTTCTGCCTCAGCCTCCCATGTTGCTGGGATTACTGGTGTACACAAGAGTGCCTGGATTTTTTTCACATTATTCAATACTAAATCCTGATTTCTTAATTTCTTTCAAATATTAGCACCTTCTGCATCAGAATTTGTCCTGTCCTTTAATATAGCTTTGTTGTTGGTGTACATAAAACTGGTGAATATTTCACAACTAGTCTTTTTCTGGGCTTCTGATAATTACATTGGCATAAATTTCTAGAAGGCTGAGAATAGCTATTTGAATACATATGCTGACTTGCATTTAGTTGGGGTGTGTATGTGAGCATTTTTCCGTATAACCTCTGCACATTTTTATTGAATTTTCTCCTATTTTTAATAAAAATGCCCTATTATTGTTTAAAGTTATAGTTAATTGAATGTAGTAAAGTTGAATATTTTCCATATTGTACTTACTCATCCATATTTCCTTTTTATGGACTATTCATGGTTTATTTCTAGTTTTCTAATGAATTTGCATCTTATTGATTTGTAATAACTCCTTATCTAAAGATGTTAGCTTTTAGACTATAAAACATTTTTCAAGTAGGTTTTCCCCATATTTCTTCTTCATTTTATTGATCATGGTTTTGGGGAACTGAATGTTTTAATTTTCCCTAGTGATATGTATAATTATTTTTCCTCGGTCATTTTGTTTTAAACATATAATCCCATCCAGATAGATTTTCTTTTCTTGATAAAATGGCTCAATTTTCATTGTCTGCCCATGTTTCTCTTAACAAATGCATAATTCATTTTAATATTTGATGGGAAGAAGAAATGTAGATAATTTTCCCTAAATAATCAATGTTTTCATTATTTGTTGTGTTGTTCTTCCTTTGTTTGCAAGATTTGATCTGCCAACCTCTGTCAGATGGTGATTTTTATAAACAAATACTCCTCAACTTACGATGAGGTTGCATCTTCCTTATAAACCTATCGGAAGTTGAAAATATTTTAAGCGGAAGGTTCATTGAGTGCTCCTATCCTGCTGATCACCCATGCTTAGCAACAAAGTGCCTTGTAGAGTATGGGCTGCTTCCCCTCCTGATGGTGGCTGATGAAGAGCTGTGGCTTATTGCCCCTGCCCAGCAACACAAGAGATCACACCACTTATCACTAGTCCAGAAAAAGAAACAAGTTCAAAATTCAAAGTATGCTTTCCTCTGAAAGCATATTGCTAACACTCCATTGTAAAGCGGAACCCTGTGAGGATCTCTTGCTAGCCTTTCTCTTCTGGCCTTCAACCTGGGATATCTTTGGGTTACTTTGCTTCCAAATGCTGCAGTCTCCATTCATCTTTTATTTCTAAAAAAGTTTTTACTTTTAAGTAAGTTTAGCCACGATGGCAAGGTTTAGTTTGTTCTCATTTAATTTAGGGGCAACATAAATGTGTGTGCGTGTTGATTCAGTTGCCTGTCTACAGGAAACAGTGGAAAGTTGTCAAACTCAGGGAAGAGAATGAAACAATTACAAACATGGTGCTGTGACTTCTTGGTGTCCAGATATGTTTTATAGGATGATCTTTTAAGTTAGAGATTTTAAGATTTTGGTCTCAGCCCTGCCCCGACCTAGCTGTGTAACTTTCACCTGTGTGTGTGTGTGTGTGTGTGTGTGTTTGCTTGTAGTGCTAGGGATCCCACCCAGGACCTCATGCATAGTAGGCAAGTGCTTTGCCACTGGGCTACATCTCCCCAACTCTGTTAGCATTTTAAAAATAGGGAGATTCACAGTGCTTGCCTTGTATGATTATGAAGATTAAATAAGTAATTTACATAAAATGCTGTGCTTAGCTCTTATACTGAATTTTTTCTTTTATAATTGTGGCAAAATATATATGATATAAAGTTAACTGTCTACCATTTTTAAGTATGCAGTTGTATAACGCTGAATAGGTTCAAATTGTTGGATAGCCACACTGCATAATTATTGCCATCTTCCAAAAGTGAAATTCTGTACCCATGAAATGAGAGCTACCCAATGACACACTTTTCCTCAGCTCTGGGTAACAACAATCTATTTTCTATGAATTTGACAACTCCAGGTTGTCCAAATGAGTGAAATCATATAATATTTATCTCTTTGTTACTGGCTTATTTCATTTAGTAAAATATATTCAGGTTTCATGTGGTAATACAAGAAAGAATTTCTTTCCTATATAAGATGGAATAATGGTCCATTCCTTGTATATACTGTTTCTATTCCTCCATAGATGACCACTTGGGCTGCATCTACCTTTGACCTGTTGTGAACAATGGTGCTATAAATGTGTATAGAAATATTTTTTTGAGGAATTGATTTCCCTACTTTTGGGTATATATCCAGAATTGGTGACTATGTGGTAATTCTATTTTTAATTATTTGAGAGAGACCACAATATGTTTTCCATTGTGGCTCTTTTAGCATTTTCTTAATCCTTATGTGCTATCAGAGCTCGTTAGGCCCAAGGAATCTGATTCACAAATGTCTAATAGTAGGGCACATTGAGTGGAACATTGTCTTCAAATACTGAATCCCAAAGACTGTGCCACTTTATGAATTAGTGGTATAGGGCCCTGCACACACATATTGAACTGCTCTTCCTTTGCATCCTGTTTTAACTGAACTGCTAAACTGGATAACTGGGAAAGGCATAGGATTCTGACCATGTTACAATGGTAATGTTTACGTAGCATGTGGAGAATTGCCTACTCACTTATGCATTCAAAAATTTATGAATTTCTGAGCATGTAGCTCACGCTGTTCTGAATATCAAGGATATAGATGGGAAAAACAACTTATATCCTGGCTGGGGAAAGGAGATAATACACAGACAAAAAAATGGGACGATAATTTCAGAGTGTGCTAAGTGCCATGAAGACTTAGCAAGAGGATGTGAGATGTAGGAAGTTAGACTGCTTAAGATCAAGCGGTCAGGAAAGGCCTTTTTGATAAAATATGTAAAGAAAAACCCAACAGGAGACACTGTGCTTGACTTTCTACTGATGTTCCATGTAAGCCAATCAGCACCGAGCATTCCCTGGTCACTAGGATAGGGCTATAAGTAGGGAAATGGCTTCAATGTCCCAATAAAATGAAAGGAAGGCCTTCTATAGGATAGTCAAGGAAGGGTTTTCTCTTTTCTTAGCTCTTGGATTGTATGAAAGGCCCGGGCAGCCTTGTTGGCTACTGGCTTCCCTCATGCTCCAATGGAGGGCCTCACTCCATGAGGCTTATATTGTTGTATACTCTCCATGAGTTTATTCAGCTTTCATTCTTTTCCCATTCAAGTGAGAGTTATGAGGAAACTAAAGGCAACATTGCACAACATTTTTAGCCACTTTCCTGGTGCACAAAGTTTTCTCCAATTAGATGTGTTCGAGTGATGATGTTCAGAAGTGGAAAGGGAGGTGGAGACTTTTTAGACCTCTTTTGACATTCTTTTTTTTTTATTTTATTGGTTATTTTTAGTTATATATGACAATAGAATCCATTTTGATGTAATTATACAAAGATGGAATATATCTTCTTCTAATTCAGTCCCCAGTACCTCTCCTTCCCTTTCCTTACCCCTGCTTCCTTTCCTCAATTGATCCACCATTTACCCATAGTTATTTTTTAAAGTTAATTTCTTGATGGTGTACACAAGGGTTAAGATTCACTGTAGTGTATCCGTATATGTTCATAGAAAAGTTTTGTCAGATTCATTCCACTGTCTTTCTTTTTCCTATCTCCCGCTTCATTTCCCTTTGGCTAATCCACTAAACTTGTATCCCTACCCCATATGTAGGTTAACTTCCACATAATAGAGAATAAAATGAACTTTTGGTTTTGGGGATTTGCTCATTTCACTTAGCATGATGGTCTCCAGATCCATTCATTCACCAGCAAATGACATAAAGTCATTCTTCTTTGTGGCTGAGTAATATTCTGTTGTGTATATACACCACATTTTCTTTATCCATTCATCTGTTGAAGGGAACCTAGGTTGGCTCCATAGCTTAGCTATTATGAATTGTGCTGCTATAAACACTGAGGTGACTGTGCCTCTGAAGAATGATGATTTAAATCCTTTGGGTATGTACTGAGGAGTGGGATTCACCATATAATGAGACTTAAAGATAAAAATCACATGATTTCAGTAGGTGAAGAAAAAGCATTTGATGAATACTTTCACCCATTCATGTTTAAAATGCTAGAAAAACTAGGGATAGGAGGAATATACCTACACATTGTAAAAGCTGTATACCATAATCTCAAGGCCAATATCATTCTGAATGGACAGAAATGGAAAGTATTCTATCTAAAACCAGGTACAAGACAGGGATGTAACACTTTCACCACTTCTATTCAACATAGTCCTTGAAACTCTAGCCAAAGCAATTAGGCAAAAGAAAGAAATGAAAGGGATATGAATAGAAAAAAGAAGAGCTCAAACTGTCTGTTTGCCGACCACATGGACATGATCTTATATTTAGAAGACCCAAGAAACTCCACCACAAAACTTCTAGAACTCACAAATGAATTCAGCAAAATAACAGGACACAGAATCAACATCCTTTTGCTGTTTCTGCCAGCAAGCCAGAGTGTGGAAATGTGAGGGTTCCCTGCAGTCACTTTCCTGTGTCCCTTTTCCAACTCTCTGGGCTTGAAATAATGGTTGGGGTGTCAGGATCAGTGGTGACAACACTTTGATCTGGATTTCCACACTCTGGGCCACAGCTACAGGTATGCATGCTGTAGTTTGCTTCATGCACAGAGGTAATTGTCATGTGGCAGAGTCTTGTTTTTATTATTATGGCTCCCAGTTGGTCTCAGAGGAATAGCCCCTTGTGACTTCCCTCTGGTCAGTGGGATATTGTTCTGGAAGTCACCCTTGAAAGCTCAGCCTGAAGACTCTTTCTCTTTCCCTTTCAGTGATTTTTTAGAAGCACCAACTTCCTCATATTAAATCCTTTTGTTTAAAATATCTAGAATGGATTCTGAGTTTTGTGATGGAGGCTGACATTGGTGCTTCTAGAAAACAAAGAATTAATCCCATACTTGATGAATGCCTTATTCATTTGTAGATTATTATGTGAGACAATTTCCTTTAATCCTTCAATCCTTTCCTGTTTTGGTGGAAAATTTCTTTTTCTGGCAAAGCAAAGCATTTTAAGAGATTCAGAGGTGAGCAATAAGAACAGGCAAAATGCCAAAGAATGCAGGGAATGGTGTTCAGTTACAGGACTGAGTGATGTTTAGTTTGTGGTGTATCTTGCATGTAGAGGTGAGGATGTCTGGGAGACACTGACTGTATAAGTTGAAATCTCTACAGAATGATTTGGTCTGTATGTACAAAGCTGAAGAAGGGCAAGAGCTAGTCTACAAGCTGGGTTGCAAATTATTGATTTCTACCATGGGTAGTTTGACAGCATTTTCTCCTCTTTGTAAATCTATGTTCTCATGTATGTATGTATGTATGTATGTATGTAGTTATGTATTTAATTTAGTTTTTGGTTCTGGGGATTGAACTCCAAAGCTTAACCACTGAGCCACATACCCAAGCCTTCTTATTTTTTACTTTTTTATTTTAAGACAGGACCTCACTGAGGCTGAGGCTGGCTTTGAACTTGTGATCCTCCTAACTCAGCCTCTTGAGCTGCTGGGATTACAGAAGTGTGCCACTGTATTTGGCTGTTCTATTCCTTAAAAAAGGCACTGAATTTTAAAGTATTAAAGGACAGCTTCTCATAGTGCTTCAAGTATGTTTTATTTGAGGAAAGCATAATATAAATGAAGATATTCTCAACTTTCCATTGAAACAAAGTGCAAATGAATCAGTTAACCCACGTTGCTAGAAGAAATAGATTGGGTAGCTCCTTTCCAGGGGACCAATCGGAATCTATCAAAAAACAGTGATTTTAGGTGGCCATTTGGTTTTATTCACCTGCACTTTCCATTAAAGAAAATAAGTTTGTTTTATCAGAGGGAAATTTTTAACTTTACTTTCTTTACTTCCAATTATTCTAGATAGGTCTTTAGCCATACTTGCAGGTATTTTTTTTTTTTCAGTGAATTGTTCAAACACTGATCTAAATTCTATACGCAGACTATTTTAAAGACTGTGGAAATCAATATGCCGTGACTTTCTCTGGTAGGAAAACAGTGTATCCTTTTTCTTTTCTTTTTTTTTTTTTTTTCCTCTTTGGCATATGGACGGCTCTTTAGTGTAATTGATAAGCAGCATTGTTACTGGATATGCATATATAGAAGAATCAAACTAGACCCCTATATTTCACTGTGCATAAAAATCAACTCAAGAGCTGTGGCTGTGGCCCAGTTTTCGTGCACTTGCCTGTCACATGTGAGGCACTGGGTTCAAGTCTCAGCATGGCATATGAATAAATAAAAATAAAGGTCTATCAACAATTAAAAAAATATTAAGGGGGAATCCAAGATGATGGGCCAGAGGGAGGCAGCATTCTGTGTCTCTGTGACCCAGGTCTCAACTAGTGGGAATACTGCTTCTCTGAGAGCTATAGAGGACATCTTTACAATTGCTTTCACTCAGAAATCACCAGCACTGTGCCCTGAGGCAGAGCTCTGGGCCTCAGCATGAGTGCCTTAGGAGGATCATCTATCAGCACTGATGCAGAACTCTCAGACACTATTCCACTCCCACACAGGACACTCAACTGCTACCTACCCACAGGAACTCCAGATGCCACTCTCCTGTGGACCCCCATCTACCAATGAGGGGCTCCCCTGATTGCCTCCATCTTGAGAATTGAGCTCACAGCTACAACCATAGTCCCCTATGTGGAAATCTGGGGCCATCTCACAGGCTCTGAAGGAAGCCAAAGCCACTATACTGAATTTCACAGAGCTCATCTCTGAACACATCACACAACACCATCACCTGGCTCACCCCACCCCACCAGACACCTGTATCCATCTTGGTTCACCTTCCTCACCATATTTGGTGGGGACAACTCCCAGGTCAGAACTCCAGCTGTTCAGGTACCTGGTTTCCAACACCCCTCTCTCCCCAGCAGTGGTAATCCAGTACAGTAACTGCCCAACACAAAACATCTCTCAGTTGGGTGGGTATGCAGTGCAACAAGGGCTGTGCCCACGGGTGCCCAGTGAGAGTTCCCTCAATTGGGAACTGCTAAGGGAAATGGGGCAAAAGTTTGGAGACTAACAGAGACCAGGAATTGGGAAGTCTTCAGGCAAGGTAGAGAGATTGGACTGGGTGCTCAACTCATATGAATGGACCCAAAAAGAGACCCTTAATGTGCAGTCTCCCTTCAGGAACTGGTGGGTGTCACTCCTTGCTTCCAGATGCCCTGCACCAGAACCAGTCCTCCTACCCTGGTTACCTTTACTGTCCTGAGGGCAGAGATACCAGCTAACAACAGACAACCACATCTATTGAATGATAAGGATAGCAGGAGAGCAACAGATCTCTAAAACTAGCAACAATCCTGGTTTCTTCCTTCAATAATTTTTTTCCCTTTTTTTCTTCTTTCCCTGCTATCCTCCCACCCTCACATCCCCAATATATGTAAAATCAAGAACCTTGCATGAATTAGGATTTTGAAAACTGGGACATCTGAATAATATCATTTAGAAGTGTTGTATATTCCCTTTTTCTTCTTCTTTTATTTTTCTTTTCCCCTCCAATTTTCCTATTTTCACAACCTTTAGTTTTCTAAATACATATGTGTGTTTGTTTTATGTACTCTACTGGCTTCCAATGTACTTGTCTGCCCAAAACTACTTCTTGTCTATTCTCTTGCTACTAACCCTCTTCATAAGATTTCTCTTTTACACTACCTAAGATATATTAACTCTATATCCTCACATCCTACCTCCTCAGCATATCATTTTATGCCTCACCACCAGTTCATTGTCCACCATCAGAAATTGTAAACCTTTTACAAACCTACTGATTATATTATAGATGATAATTGAATCTGACATTTCTGTACATTGTGACCAAACTGTAAATGTCTTAATAGCAACAAATTGTTCATAGATGATATATTGTTGATATTGGGATCTGTTAACATTGTCCTTCCCCACAAAGGAGAGGCTTTGGAACCCTACAGGAGCACTACAAACCTATAGGGTAAAAACAATAACAACCCAAACCCACAAAGCGAGAAGGGAAGACACATGAACAACATAAAAAGACAAGGAAAGAAAGTGCCCCAAACAAATCAAGACACCACTTTATTGGAATCCATGGCCAGCACAGCAGAGAAGGAGTTCATGATGTACATGATTAAACTGTTCTGTGAACTGAAGGAAGATATAAGAGAGCAAATACAGGGAGCAAAAGATCATTTTGATAAGGAGCTACCTAAAAAATACAGGAAGCAAAAGATCACCTCAACAGGGAGATAGAGGTTCTGAAAAACAGAAAGACCAAACAGAAGTCCTTGAAATTAAAGAAGCAAAAAACCAAATTAAAAGTTCAATTGAAAGCATCACCAACAGAGTAGATCACTTGAAAGATAGGACAATGAAGACAAAATATAAAATCTTGAAATGAATGTAGCCCACACAGTGAAAATGGTAAGAAACCATGAACAGAACATTCAATAAATATGAGATAGCATAGAGAGACCAAATTTAAGAGTTATTGAGATATAGGAAGGCATAGAGTTCCAAACCAAAGGAATGCACAATCCATTCAATGAAATAATATAAAAAAAAAACTTTCCAAACATAAAGATTGAATTGGAAATCCAAATTCAAGAAGCTTACAGGACAGTAAATGTACAAAAATCACAACAGATCCACACCACAGCACATAAAATGAAATGACCAACATACAGAATAAGGAGAGAATATTAAAAGCCACAAGAGAAAGGAATCAGATTACATATAGGGGGAAACCAGCAGATTTTTCAACCCAGATCCTGAAAGCTAGAAGATCATGGAAAAACATATGTCAAGTTCTGAAAAAAAAAATGGATGTCAACCAAGAATCTTGTACCCAGCAAAATTAAGCCTTAGATTTGATGATGAAATAAAAACTTTTCATGATAAATAAAAGTTACAATAATATGCAGCTAGAAAATTGACACTACAAAACATCCTTAGCAAAATATTGAACGAAGAGGAAACAAAAACAATAAAGAAAACCAGCAGAGGGAGGTAGTACCCTAAAGGAAAAACCAAAGAAGAAAACAAATCAAGTTAAAAAACAAACAAACAACAACAAAAACAAATATGGCTGGGAATTCAAATCATGTCTCAATAGTAACCCTGAATGTTAATGGCCTAAACTCAGCAATCAAAAGACATAGGTTGGCAGATTAGACTTAAAAAAATAACCAACAACATGCTACATCCAGGAGACTCATCTGATAGGAAAAGATATACACAGACTAAAAGCAAAAGGTTGGGGAAAATCATACCGCTCACATGGACTATGGAAGCAAGCAGGGGTTTCCATCCTCATATAAAATAAAGTAGACTTGAAGCCAAATTTAACAAAAGTGATGAAGATGGGCATTTCATACTGCCCAAGGGAACCATACACCAACAAGACATAACAATTATAAATATATGCCCCCCCCCCCAAAATGGAACAGCTGTATTTATCAAACAAATTCTTCTCAAGTTCAAGAGTCAAATTGACCACAATATGATAATCTTGGGTAATTTTAACATAGCTCTCTCACCATTGGATAGATCTTCCAAACAAAAGTAAAATAAAGAAACTATAGATCTCAATTAAACAACCAATAACTTTTACTTAACTGACATATATAGAATATTTCATCCTTCATCAAGTGAATACACTTTCTTCTCAGCAGCACATGTATCCTTCTCTAAATCAGACCATATAATATACCACAAAGCAACTATTAACAAATAAAAAAAAGTAGAGATACTACCCTCTATTTTATCAGATATTAATGGAAGGAAATTAGAAATCAATGACAAAATAAAAAATAAAGATTACTCCAAAACTTGGAGACTAAACAACATGCTATTGAATGAACAATGGGTTGCAAAAGACATCAAGGAGAAGATTAAAACATTATTAGAGGTAAATGAGAACATAGACACAACATATTGAAATCTTTGGGACACTATGAAAGCAGTACTAAGAGGAAAGTTCATTGCATGGAGTTCATTTCTTAAAAGAAGAAAAAGTCAACAAATAAATGACTTAACATTATATAACAAAGCCATAGCAAAAGAAGAACAAATCAACACTAAAAGCAGTAGGAAGCAGAAAATAATTAAAGCTAAAATCAATAAATTAAAACAAAAGAAACAATTGAAAAAATTGACAAAACAAAAAGTTGGTTCTTTGAAAAAATAAATAAAATTGATAGATCCTTAGTTATGCTAAGAGAAAACTCAAATTTCTGACATGCATGATGAAAAAGGTAATATCACAACAGACACTACATAAATACAAAGGATAATTAGAAATTATTTTGAAAACTTGAACTCCAATAAAATAGAAGATATTGAGGGTACTGACAAATTTCTTAAGTCATATGATTTGCCAAAATAGAATCAGGATGATATACACAATTTAGACAGACCAATATCAAGCAATGAAATAGAAGATGCCATCAGAAGCCTACCAACTAAGAAAAGCCCGGGACCAGATGGATACACTGCTGAGTTCTATACGACCTTTCAAGAATAACTAATACCTATACTTTTCAATTTATTTCAGGAAATAGAAAAAGAGGGAGCACTTCCAAACACATTCTATGAGGCCAATATCACCCTTACTCCAAAACTAGACAAAGACACATCAAAGAAAGAAAACTTCAGACCAATATCTCTCATGGACATAGAGGCAAAAATTCTCAATAAAATTCTGGCAAACTGAATACAAAAACATATCAAAAAGATTGTGCACCACGATCAAGTGGGATTCATCCAAGGGATTCAAGGTTGGTTCAACATACGGAAATCAATAAATGTAATACATCACACCAATAGACTCAAAGAATCATATGATCATCTAAATAGATGAAGAAAAAGCATTTGACAAAATACAGCACTCATTCATGTTTAAAACACTAGAAAATTTAGGATTAACAGAAACTTATCTCAACATCATACAGGCTATGTATGCTAAGCCACAGTCCAACATCATTCTAAATGAGGAAAAATTTAAGGCATTCCCTCTAAAAACTAGAACAAGACAGGGGTGTCCTCTTTAACCACTCCTTTTCAACATAGTTCTTGAAACACTGGCCAGAGAAATTACAGGTATACACATAGAAAAAGAAGAAGTTAAATTAGCATTATTTGCTGATGATATGATTCTATACCCAGAAGATGCAAAAAGTTCCACCAGAAAACTTTTAGAACTGGTAAATGAATTCAGCAAAGTAGCAGGATATAAAATCAACACACATAATCAAAGGCATTTCAATATATTAGTGACAATTCCTCTGAAAGGGAACTGATGAAAACTACCCCATTTACAATAGCCTATGAAAAAATAAATGAATAAATAAAATACTTGGGAATCAACTTAATGAAAGAGGTGAAAGATTTATGCAGTGAAAACTACAGAACCCTAAAGAAAGAAAGCAAAGAAGACCTTAGAAGATGGAAAGATCTTCCTTGCTCTTGGATAGGCAGAATTAATATTATCAAAATGACCATACTACCAAAAGCACTGTACAGATTTAATGCAATTATGATCAAAATTTCAATGGCATTCATCATAGAAATAAAAAAAGCAGTTATGAAATTCATCTGGAAAAATAAGAGACCCAGAATAGCTAAAGCAATACTTAGGAAGAGTGAAGCAGATGGCATCACTATACCAGACCTTTAACTATACTACAGAACAATAGTAATAAAAACAGCATGGTATTGGCACCAAAACAAACTAGTAGACCAATGGTACAGAATAGAGGACACAGAGACTAATTCACAAAATTACAATTATCTTTTATTAGACAAAGGTGCCAAACCATACATTGAAGAAGATAGCATCTTCAACAAATGGTGCTGGGAAAACTGGTAACCTATATTCAACAAAATGAAATTAAACCTCTATCTGTCACCATGCACAAAACTCAATTCAAAGTGGATCAAGGACCTAGGAATAAAACCAGAGAGCTTGTCTCTAATAGAAGAAAAAATAGGCCCTAATCTTCATCATGTTGAATTAGGCCCCAACTTCTTTTTAATAAGACTTCTGTAGCACAAGAATCAATAAATAAATCAATAATCAATAAATAAATCAATAATCAATAAATAAAATGGATTCAAACTAAAAAGTTTCTTCTCAACAAAAGAAACAATCTGTGAGGTGAATAGAAAGCCTATATCTTGGGAACAAATTTTTACTCCTCACATATCAAAGCACTAATCTCTAGGGTTTATAAAGAACTCAAAAAGGTAAGCACCAAAAAGAAGAAGAAGAAGAGGAAGAAGGAGGAGGAGGAGAAGGAGGAGGAGGAGGAGGAGTGCTAAGAGCCAAGTATATGATGCATGGCATTTTTGGTGGAAAGGTGACGCCAGCTAGCCATTGAGATGATATGATTATGTTAAGATTTGCATTCATATGGATATTGGACTCCTGCTGTTCACCTAGGCGGGCTACGGGACTCCTGGAGAGTTCCCATTGGTTGGGGAAGTACAGTAGGAGGGAGTTCCGGGGGAGGAGCTCTCTCTGCGGGTCCGGGAGGAGGCCGCGTGGGTGGAAAAAATGTTCCCGGGCGCGTACCGGACATTGGCGGCAGTTTCAAAAAATAAACTTTGTTCCTGCTTGAGTGGCTCGTGATTTTGTGCCCAGCCAGACTGCGGCAGAGGAGGAGGAGGAGAAGGAGAAACAAATAACCCAATAAACAAATGGACCATGGACCTGAACAGACACTTCCCAGGAGATGATATATAATCAATCAACAAATATATGAAAAGATGTTCATCATTTCTAGCAATTAGAGAAATGCAAATCAAAACTATTCTAAAATTTCATCTCACTCCTCTCAGAACAGCAGCTATTATGAAGACAAACAACAATAAGTGTTGGTGAGGATGTGTGGGAAAATGTACACTCATACATTGCTGGTGGGACTGTAAATTGGTGCAGTCAATATGGAAAGCAGTGTGGAGATTCCTTGGAAATTTGGGAATGAAACCACCATTTGACCCAGCTATCCCACTCCTCGGTCTAAACCCAAAGGACTCAAAATCAGCATCCTACAGGGACACAGCCACATCAATGTTTATAGCAGCACAATTCACAATAGCTAAACTGTGGAGCCTACCTAGATGCCCTTCAGTAAATGAATGGGTAAAAACAAATGTGGCATATATACACAAATGGAATATTACTCAGCAATAAAAGAGAATAAAATCATGGCATCTGCAGGTAAATGGATGAGGTTAGAGAAGATAATGCTAAGTAAAGTTAGCCAATGCCAAAAAAACAAATGTTGTATGTTTTCTCTGATATAAGGAGACTGATTCATAGTGGGGAGGGGAGGGGAGCATGGGAGGAATAGACGAACTCTAGATAGGGCAGAGGGATGGGAGGGGAAGGGAGGTGGCAGGGGGTTAGAAAGGATGGTGGAATGTTATGGACATCATTATCCAAAGTACATGTATGAAGACACAAATTGGTGTGAATATACTTTATATACAACCAGAGATACGAAAAATTGTGCTCTATATATGTAATATATATGTAATATAATATATGAGCTCTATATATGCTCATATATGTAATATAAATTGTAATGCATTCTACTGTCATATGGAGAATAAATCCATAAAAAGATAAAAAATCAACTCAAAGTGAATGAAGTCCTGGGAATTAGACCAGAAACTTTGCAATAGCTAGAAGAAAAATTTGACTCAACATTACAGTGTTTTGGCTCAGGCACTGACTTCCTTAACAAGACCCCTTAAGCTCAAGAAACAAAAATCAGAATCAAGAAGTGGGATGGCTCTTTGATTTTAAATGATCCTAATGCAGTTTACTTGAGACCCAGATAGTATTAGGAGCAGGAATGTCAGATCATCAGGCTGTTGCAATTAAAGTGCCACAACTGGGTGGCTTATAAGCAGCAGAAATCTCTTTCTCACTGTCTGGTGCCTGAATTCCAGCTCTAGGTGTTGACCAACTCCATGTCCAGTGACAGCAACTTCCTCATAGAAAACCCTCTTCTCAATATATCCTCACATGGCAGAAGGGACACAGCAGATTTCTGGGTTCTGCTTCATGAGGGCCCTAATCCCATTCATGAAATCTCTACCTCCATGACCTCATAACCTCCAAATGCCCCACTCTGATATGCTATCTCATTTGATATTAGAAGAACAGAAATGCTTGGTATATAGGAGCAATTCTTTCCATATAAAATTCTGAGTTGAAAAAATTATTCTATATCTGCACCGTCCTCTAATGCAACCTCTGGTTTCATATGACTAACAGGTACTTGGAATATAGCTAGTGTCTGGGTCAGTTGAAATTTTATGTTTGTTAGTTTAAGTATAAAAAAAAATTATTGTGCATGTAGTAGTTTTCATTTTCATTGTATGTATCTAGATTAATCACAGTTTTCAATCTCCTACCTAAAAAAGATGCTTAGTAAATCAGAGGCCCAAGTATATTAACATTATCTTCATTTGTAAACCATGGATTTTTCTGTGGCTAGAGACATATCTATAAAGTTGGCCATGCCTAAAAAAGTTGAATGTGTATTTTAGTAATTAGAGTGTAGAGATAAAATAGAATATTATTTATCATCTCATGATCATAAATTGGGAATTCCCATTACTAGAGCTGGAGGGGGGCACCCCTGAGCTATTTGAAAAGCCTCCACTTGGCCTTGAAGCCAAAGAGATTTATGTCTGGCACTGCAAGTCATTTTGTGGCTTCTCCCACTTAATGCATTATGCAAATCACAAGGAAACCTCAGTCTTTCCTTAGCTAAGGAGGCTGCTCTGGAGTTGGGCATACCCATTGGGTTTGGACATCCCACCTCCTACCTTATTTGGCAAAAGAACATTCCATGGAAAACCTTTGAAGAAGCTCCCTTGTATAAATAAAGCAAACATGGGCTTTTCTCTCTCTGTCCTTCCAGTGTGGAAACAGGACCCCTAAGGTCACAGAACTGTCTCACCCCCACTTTTTGAAAACTACTTTCTGTGTCATGTGATTTTTCACCATATTTCTCAGCCAGAACACTCCATGCAGAGGAAACCCAAATTTCATAGTCCACATGGGACACTAGTGATACAGAGCTAATCTTTTTATAGTATTTTTGTTTTCCTTAATTGGTGAATATTAGGAGTCACAGAAGTCTACAATCAGTCTAGGAGAAAATATATTTTAGGGCAATATATACAAAATATCCTGTAGTTCCTGTAGGCATATTTATTAAATTATGAAAAAATATTTAAGCCTTAGAAATCCAACTGGGAACTTGTTATGATTTGGATTTGATTTATGTGTGTCCCCCAAAGGTTCAGGTGATGCTGTTTAATTGCCATTGAGAGGGATAAGAGAGTGAAAACTTTACCTTTAGGAGGTAACTAGGATTAGAAAAGTTCATCAGCATGGAATTTTATGGGTATATAAAAAGGGGGAGGGGGGAAGGGGGGAGGGAGGGAGGGAGAAGGACATCAATACACACATGTTCTCCCATGTGAAGCTCTACATTTCCTTGGGATTCTGCCTGTCAAAATGACATCTCTAAATGTGGCCCCTTGGCCTTGGACCTCCAGACCAATGAGTCAGAATAAACCTTGTTTCTTTATAAGGTCATCTAACCTCAGGTATTTTCACATAGTAACAAAAAACAGACTAATACTGAGCTCTCTCATATTCTCTATATTCCATGACCCACTTCCACTCTCTTTGCATTTTTAAATTTATCTGTTATTTTTAGATATGCATGACACTAGAGTGTATTTTGATATATTGCACATACATGGAATATAACTTATTCTAATTAGGTTCCCATTCTTGCAGTTGTACATGATGTGGAGTTTCACTGGTCGTGTATTCATATGTAAATATAGAAAAATTATGTCTGATTCTCTCTTTGCATCTTAAACACATATTTCCACTTCTCTTTACCTTTGGACACCTCATGAAATTATAAAGGTAAATAAGAAGTCACTGCTGAGCTAAATGCTGTGAGGACAAGTCCATGGGATCACAAAAGCAAAGAACCAGGAGACCTCCCAAGTCTACCACTACTGTTCTCAGTAACAGCTAAAACATGTACAATGAGGGAATTTGTGAATAAAGAAGATAGTTTTACACAAACAAATTCAGAAATAGGACAAATAGAGCTCTTGGAAATTAAAAAAAATGATCATATGAATGAGTTATTTTGGATATTATGTGGAACATTAAAGCCATACTACATACATGCATTTGTCATAGTGCAAGTGACAAATGGGAATGAAAATTGAAATGAAACTGAAATTGGAAGCAAGACAGAAGAATTGCCTGAATACTAGGCTATCAATAAAGGATTCTAGCAACTTAATGTACAAAGTACAAATGAATGGAGAATAAGGAATGATTTTAAAATCTCACCAAATTATATCATTACAATGTGAGAATGTATGGATTCACAACAATGAATCCCGCTATTATGTATAATTATAAAGCACCAATAAAAATCTTTTAAATTCTCAAGAAAATTTCTCAGTATTTACAGACAAAAAAAAAAAAACCATTGCTTTTTGAATTGCCCCCAGATAATATTGAGGCAGTGCTATGCAAATTAGTAGGAAATTATTTTCAACAAATAATTCTATATTAAGTCAACATTGAAATAGGGGCTATATTATCCTTAAGACATACTCAGTTGCTTAGGATTTCAGTACTTTATATTCCCTACTCCTGTGTGATCCTGCTAAATGAAGTGGGGAACAAAAATATGAGAAAAAATGGGCATGCATGAATCTAGGTAAGAGGGCAGCAGCACCAGGTCAAGGGCTGAGTAAGATGAGGTGGGGGATTGAGGGAGTCAGCCCCGCTCCAGGTGTGCAGCCATCCAGTCCAGGTGTGACAGGTCTGAGGGCTCTTGGACAGGTGTCTTCACAAAGACATAGTTGGTGGAATCTGGATATGCTTGAATGTACTCATGAAGACTATCTTAATCTATTCAGAATTCCTAATAAAACACCACATATTGAATAAATTATGGAGAAAAATTCATTTTCTCATAATTCTTAAGGCTGGGAAGTCCCAGTTCAAGGCACTGGCATGACCAGGGCCCTCCTGCTGTTTTCTGCATGTGGTGGAAGGGCAAGAGAGGCAGGAGGTCAGCCCACTCCCAACATAACAGTATTAATCTGTTTAGGAGAGTGGAGCCCTCACAACCTACATTATTAGGTCCCATCTCCCAACACCACCACATTGGAGATAGAGTTTTCCAACATGTGTATTTTGGGGGATACATTCAAACCATACCAGAGACACTGGGGAGAGTTTGGGAAAGAGTCTGTAATGAGGATAATATCAACTAATCAAATGAAGGGGATAATGCTTACATTAAATGCAAATAGGTTAAAAATCAATTTAAGAAAATCTTTCATAGCTATCAGCCTAGTCTGAGTGGCATTTGTATGTTCATTATAACATGAACACTGAGCACTGAGCTTGCCAAATTGTGTGAATATACTTTGTATGCAACCAGAGATATAGAAAATTGTGCTTCGTATGTGTAATATGAATTTTAATGCATTCCACTATCATATATAACAAATTAGAACAAAAAATAATATTGGGAGGACAGGGGCCTCTGAAAGGGAACTACTCAATTAACGTAATGCATAAAACTTAAAAACAAAGAAGGAATCTTACAATTATGTTATTTAGGCACCCAGAAATTACATCAGATGAATAAAATAAAGCAGGTTGCCTCTGGGGATCAGGAAGTGGTGGTGCATGGAAGCCTGGGAACATTTTTCTTCCTACCAAGCCTTGCAAAACACTTGACCATAAAATTGCTGTTTGTGAATCCACCTGAGAAAATAAAAAACCAAATTTCAAATAAACATTATTAGAGAAGGTATATAAGGGTCTTTCTATAAAGTGTTTCAGATAAATGTGGCAATAATAGGAGGGAGAGATGTTGGATATTCCCAGTAGGATTTTGTCTGGATTAGTTTTGATTCATTTATATCTGTTTGTTTTAGTGGAATATATCCCAGTATGTATGGGAGCAGTAATGAATGAGCCAGTGGTGGAAATCAATGAGACAAGGGAGGGATGTCCCAGCTTGTGACAAAGTGCTGTGGTGGCCTTAGGCAGTAGCAGGACCCAATATCATAACTGTTTAGAAGGTGGAGGAGGCAGGTGGTCATGATGGGATGGTGATGCAGTTGTCACAAGAGTGAACAGACACAAAAGCTCATCCTGTAAGAGTGGGGTGGAGAAGGTGGTAGGGTATGACAAGGGTGGAGAAAGTGAGAAATCACCTCCTCAGGGGGTGAGAAAGTCAAATGACCTCAAAATGGCCTCTGTAGAAAGGAGGTATGGGTTTACTAAATCCTGTGTGCATCACCTAAAAGAGAGATATTGACCCAGTAAGCAGGCAGCAGCAGAAGGATGTACACTAGACTAGAAAGAAATGCAACATAACTATGGTGTGAGGATTATGGGCTGTTTTAAATTTGACAATTGTTTTGTCAGTATTTTATAATATCATAATGAATATATATTATAGTCATGCATCACCTAATGATGGGGGAAATTTCTGAAAAAATGTTTTGTCAGGCATTTCATCATTGTGCAAGAGTCATGGAGTGCACATACACAAAGCTCAGTGTTGCACCTGTGACACACCTAAGTCATGTGGTAGGTCTATCTACTTGTTTATCATCATAGCCAGTTCTTCCTAGAGTCACAATGCAGAAGGCAATATGACATTAAACCAAACACAAGAGCAAATGATGCAGCAGAACTGATGTAACAGACATAAGATGTTGCCACTTGGGTAGCAAGGCATGCTATTTTACAGTGAACTTCTCTTTTTAATAGGAGTACACTCTAGAACACTTAAAACACACAGCAAAAGAGTGGTTTATCATTACCCATTATTGTGTACTTCCCATAGGTGTGTGTGTTGTATTTATGTGAGATGAGTCTCTTGAAGGCAGCATATTGTTTGCTCTTTTTTTTTAATCCAGTCTGCCAGTCTATGTATTTTAATTGATGAGTTTAGGCCATTCACATTCAGGGTTATGATTGAAATATATTTTGCATTCCTGGTCATTTTTGTTTATTTTTGGTTTTTAACTTGACTTGGTTTCTGCTTTAATTGATTTTTCCTTTATTGTAATACCTCCCTTTGCTGATTTTCATTGTTGTTTTTCATTTCCTCCTCATGGAATATTTTGCCAGGATGTTTTGTAGTGCAGGCTTCCTAGATATAAATTCTTTTGACTTTTGTTTATCCTAGAAGGTTTTTATTTCATCATCAAATCTAAAGCTTAATTTTGCTGGATATAAGATGTTTAGTTGGCATCCATTTTCTTCAAAGCTTGGTATATGTTGTTCCAGGATCTTCTAGCTTTCAGGTTCTGGGCTGAGAAATCTGCAGTGATCTAATTGATTTTCCCCTACATGTAATCTGATTTCTTTCTCTTGTTGCTTTTAAAATTATCTCCTTATTCTGTATGCTAGGCATTTTCATTATAATGTGCCTTGGTGTGGATCTGTTGTGATTTTGTACATTTGGTGTCCTGTGAGCCTCTTGTATTTGATTTTCCAATTCATTTTTTATGCTTGGGAAGTTTTCTGATATTATTTCATCCGATAGATTGTTCATTTCTTTGGTTTGGAATTCTATGCCTTCCTGTATCCCAATAATTCTTAAATCTGGTATTTTTATGTTATCTCATAATTCTTGTATGTTCTGCTCATGGTTTCTCATCATCTTCACTGTGTGGTCAACTTTATTTTCAGGATTGTATATTTTGTCTTCATTGTCTGAGGTTCTGTCTTCCAAGTGAGCTAATCTGTTGGTGATGCTTTCTGTTGAGCTTTTAATTTTGTTTATTGTATCTTTCATTTCAAGGATTTCTCTTTTTTCCCCAGAATCTCTATCTCCCTATTGAAGTAAGCGATTTTGTTTCCTGTATTTGCTTATGTAGCTCTTTATCAAAATGATCTTTTGCTACCTGTATTTACTCTCTTATATCATCCTTTAATTCACAGAACATTTTAATTAATTATGTACATCCTGAACTCCTTCTCTGTTTTTTTTTTTTTCTGTGCTGGCCATGGATTCTGATAATGGAATATCTCGTTTTGTTTGGGGCACTTTCATCTCTTGTTTTTTCGTGTTGTTTGCATGTCTTCCCTTCTAGCATTGCAGGTCTGAGGTATTACAGTTTTTATGCTATTTTTACCCTATAGGCTTATCATATCCCTGCAGGGTTTCAGTACCTCTCCTTTGAAGGGGAGATCAATATTGACAGATCCCAATACAAACAATATACAATCTTAAACCAAATAGCTACTATTAAGATGTTTGCAGTTTTGTCACAATATAGAGAATTGGTGAGTTCAATTATTATCTACAATATAAATAGTAGGTTTGCAAAAGGGTCCACAATTTCTGATGGTAAACAAAGAGAGAACCAGGAGTGGGGTGTAGGATGAGATGTTAAGGAGTTAGGAAGTGAGGATGTAGAGTTATTAGATCTTAGGAAACTTGAAAGAGGAATCTAAAGAAGTTGGCTAGTAGCAGGAGAAAGTGATTCTGGGTAGACAAGTGAGTGGGAAGATCATATAGAGAGTACAAAAAACAAATGAATACAAAAATTAAGAAAAATTAAAAATATAAAAATAGAAGATAAAAAAAATGTACAACACAACTGTAATATACTATTTGAACATCTCAGAACTCACTAGCCTAATGCATAAAAAGTATTTGGTTTCACAAATGTTGGTGATGTGAAGGTGGAAGAAGAAGAAGAAGAAGAAGAAGAAGAAGAAGAAGAAGAAGAAGAAGAAGAAGAAGAAGAAGAAGAAGAAGAGAGAGAGAGAGAGAGAGAGAGAGAGAGAGAGAGAGAGAGAGAGAGAGAGAGAAGAGAAAAATATCTTGAAGTAAAATACAAGGATTTTTTGTTGGAGTTCAGTGTCTTTTCTGCTTCCTTTCTCATCCAATAGGTGGGGTCATCAGTTATTTGCTGGTATCTCCACTCTCAGGATGGTGAAGGTTATAAGGGTGAAGGATTGGTCTTGGGGGTAGAGCTCCTAAAGATTGGGTATAGCACTTGCTGGTCCCCGATGGGAGATTATAACCAAGGATCTCTTTTGGAGCCTGTTCATGTGATGTGGGCACCTGGTCTTATCTCCTTATATCACTGGTAGACCTCACAATTCATGGTCTCTAATTTAGTCTCTAAACTTAGTCACATCTTCCTTTTCTACTACCCAATGAGGAACCTCTGTCTCTGGAGGTCTTGTGGACTGCGCTCTAGGGGCTGTGCACTTGTCACTGACAGCTGTTTTGAATTGGGCAGTTCAAGACCAGACTTTGCAAGCTATGGATGGCTGTGTACCCACAAGCATGGTGCCAGTTTAGTGGCTGCAGGGGAGGGTGGGAGTTGGGGACTATAGGTACCTTGATATTGCTTCTAGGCCCCAGCTGGTGTCCCAAGCTGGGAGTTGCCCCACTAAAGATGGTGACAAAGGTGTCCCAAGATGGAAGCAGATGCTTTCAGAGATGGGGTGTCAGATTGTGTTGGATCAGGCTGAGTGGTGGCATTGGGTAGCATGTTTAGAGATGCAGCTCTGTGGCATGCAGTGTTGTGGCTGGCAGCTGTCTATAGACCCTGTCTGGTGTCCTCAGATGCAGGCTACTGCATGTATGGGCCATGGCAGTGGTTGCAGTGTTCCAAGATGGAAGTGACCAGGGGAGCCCCATGTTGGTAGATGGGGGTCCACACAGGAATGGTGGGAAGCTGCTGGGGTTTCTTTGTGGGAGCAATGGCTGGGATTCCTATGTGGGTGGTCAACCAGGGGTCCTGCCCGGGTGCTGATGCCAAGGGTCCTGCTTGTGCATGGCAGCCAGAGGTCCTGCATGGGCAAGCAGCCGGGGGTCCTGCACTGATGCTGAGGCTTGGGGACCTACGTGGGCACGGTGGTCAGGATTCTTGTGTAGGAGAAGCTGCTCACAGAGAAACAATATTTCTACTTTTTGAATCCCAGATCACAGAGCTATACAGAATGCAGTCTCCCTCTAACCTGCCATCTTGGATCCTCCCAGAAATTCTTGATGGTTATATTTCCTGCTTTTGTGTGTGTGTGCTGTTATCTGTAAGTACATATCTGAATATGTTACAAATGTGACTATATATTATAAGTTTTGTTTTGTGTAATTTTGAAAAGATTTTGTTTCTTTGTTTTCAAGCTCACTGATTTTTATTCTCCAGTGCAGGTTCTACCATTAATCCCACGTCACATCTCAGACACTTTCATCTTTGGAAATTTGATTGTGATCTTTTATGTATCCTCTCCTATATATTTGTCTATTTTTGAGATTCTAGGAATAAAATTCAGGGCCTTGTGCTTGCTATGCAATCAATGTAACCCTAGACCTTCTTATTTTATTTTGTTAAGTTTCTCAGGCTGCACTTGCACTTGCAATCCTCCTGCCTCAGTCTTCTGAACAGCTGGAATTACAAGCTTGTGCTACCATGACTGATTTATTTGTCTACCTTTTATGTCTTATAAACTTCTGAGCATAAGTAATTCGTTTATAATACTGTCAATGTTAAGTTGTCTGGATTGGTTTTTTTCTGTTGTGTGTGTTACATTTTCTTGTTTTAATTGCATATTGGGTAATTTATTGTTTGATATCAGTCATATTCACTGATAATGTTATAGACCCTTCTGCATACTCTCTCCAATGTCCAGCAAACTATTAGGCATTCCAGCTTTCTGTTTTTAGTCAGAACAGAAAGATTTTTTGGACTTGTGTATTCCTAGGTGCCATTGTTCCCTCTGCTGCTTTTGGGCTATATTTTCCCTATTATTGGATGGTGTTCTTATGTGTGTGTATTGATGAAGTAAGAATGTGAGATGTGCCCTCTAGACCTTCAGTGCTGTTGTTCTCAGCAGCCTTCTCTATGTGCCTTCATCTTGCATACTCTGCTGTTATGGCCTGTCCAAATACATATGTCTGTCTCCTCAATTCCCTGAGGCTTCTGAGCTGTGTAGGGCTCCTCCTCCCTGCACTGTGTCCTGGGAACTGCATCCACGAAGGAATATGGACAACTGTAGCCTCACCCCTTTCATTTATTTTCTCTCAGAAATTGCAATCTCTGTCATACTTGCCCAATGTCTGAATGTCTTTCTATCTTTTCATATTTTTTATGAATTTCTAGTGTTTCTTACTCCACTATGACTCAAAGGAGAGGTCAATGAACTGGATTTTAAAAGCAGCTCTTATGATGTTATGTTGAAGAGCTGTCCTGGGCGGTGTGTGGACTGTGTTGGGCATCGCAGCCCAGTGAATAGGATAATCTGGTATCTGAGAACTTCCAGTGGATATTTCCTCTGGTTGACTGCCCAGAGACATTGTGAATTTCTGTTCTGCTCTGCCATGTCCCACACAGCACCAAAGATAGGGTGACCTGCTCTAGTAGCAAAACTTCTGAGATGGGTATGTCCTGCCAACATGCCAATTGACCTGCTGATTGCAAGACACCACAAAGTTAGACTCTATCCTTGAAACCTTACTCCTGCCTTTTATGTATCCCCTTAAATAAACCATGGGAGCCATTTTCTAATTGTCTAGCTCCAACTCCTGTGTAGAATGGATATATTAGGGGCTCCATTTTTAAAGCTATCATTTCTGACTCTTTGTCATTTGTTCGTCACTATTTATTCTAGACTTTAATTCCTCAGGAGGCTTATCCCTCTGAGCAGGCAAAAATTCCCTGGCAAGATGCTGGACACCCTGCAATAATCTTACTTTCCAAAAATTAAATTTGGAGACTTTGAAAGACAGCTAGGTCATAGTTAGTTCAGGCAGTTTGAAGGTTGTCATATTTTTCTTTGTGCAAACACTGGTTGTGATATGTAATTTTCTGTTTCTTAATTCAAATAAGGACATCTTTTGAGCCTCCTTCTACTATCACTTGTTTCTACTGATTTTGGATCCTGTTATCATTTTCCACTTGTACTTACACAGTTCTGCACCTAGTTTCTCATTTCCTTTTGTAAAGAATTGTGTGAATTATTTGACACATTGGTTAAATATGAGTTCCTATAGAAATCATTATTACCTCCTTCAAATCTTGAGTCAATACCAATCCAGGGCATTTATAAAACAAAATCAAGATTAAAAGTTTTGGCCCAAAATGTTAAGGCCAATTAGGACAACAAACCTGTAGGAGTGCAGGGTGGTGATTACAAATTCTCAAAACAGTTGCATTTTCTTTTCTTTTTCTGACTTAAGGTAAACTTCCAAAGAATAATCTTGGTTGGGAAAAGAAAAATATTTTCTCTTCTTGCTCAGAGGATATAATTTTTTGTTTCCTAGATTTAACAGACTTCTAGAATGCCTCCTATTACACTTCCTATTCAAAGTACTTCTGAAGATCATTACTTGTGTCCTTGTTATGACTGAAGGCTCAGTGTTCCCAAAGTCCATGTGCTAGAGGCTTGGTCTCTGGGTGATGCTACAGGAAAACGGTGAAATTCTTGAGAGGGGGTGGCTAGTGGGAGGTCCTTAGGACATTGGGGTTCTGCCCTTGAAGGACATTGTTAGACATTTGTTCCCTTCTTGTTCTCCTTCACTGGTGAGGAGGTGAGTGGTTTTGGTCTGGCCAGCGGTTCCAACATGATGTGTCACCTCACTACAGAAGTAAAGTGGCAGGGCCAATCATGGACTTCACCTTCCAGAACTGTGATCCCTAGTAAAACTTTTCTTCTTATCGGTGAATTACCTCAGGTATTTGGTCACACTGACAGAAATCTAACACAGTACTATACCTTCAGTCTAAAAAAAAAAAAAAAAAATCAAAGATTTTTCCAGTTTGTGCAAATGCCTTGGGATGAGAGCAACTTTGTTTTTTGTGAATTTCTGTCAACATTTATATTTTGAGCTAAATAATTGTTATCTTACTTCTCCACTTTTAGATGCTTCTTCTGTTTTATGTCTTCTTTCTAGCTGATTTTAGGGAAAGGGGCAATATCACGCTACTAAAATTTTAATTACCAGGAACTGCTGATTCCTTCCTGCTGTAGATCTGACACCAGGGCATATGCTGGAACACTATTCTGTCTACAGCAATGCTACTCAAGTGTATACTAAGTGCACTAGCACCAGACTGTGAAATATTTATTACCAATCTACAAGACATATACAGAAAGTGAGAGTGAGCAATGGCACTTCTACAACACCTGTCCCAGACTGATACCATTCAAGCAAAAGATGCATATTTACATCAAGCCCTTGGGTCTGCTGAGAGCACTTTGGTTATCAGCTGTTGGCATATAACAATTTGAACACCTCAGTTCAATAATCTCCACTGAGTGCCCACAAAGTCCTGTTTTCACATATACTCCTGACAATCTTCCCTTCTTCAATTGGTATAACTCTTTATCTTTCTGATTACAGTGTTACAAATTTTTGGTGTTCTCTTACTTCCTCTTTCTCATACTCCAGTTAAGTTCATTAGGAAGTGTTGCAAATTCCATCTTTAAAATGTGTACAGCATCCAAACACTTCCACTATTTCCCCTGCTCATACACCAGTGGAAGTGACCAACATCTCCAACACAGGAGTGACTAGTTCCCCAGAGTTTCCCTGGTGCCTTGATAGTCCTCCCATCTCAGTTCTGTTTTCAGACACCCAGAAGTTAGCATGGTGCTTTGAAAAGATGCACTATGTCTGCTTTACTCAAACTGCCTCACTTAATGTAAGATTTTTTTCCATCAACCTCCAGATCTTGTGACTGACCATGTCTCTGAGCTCCTCTCAGTGACTCTGCTAAGGACATCTCAGATCCTCACTCTCCTCAGACCACACACACCCAGAATCCTTCCCTGGTGCATTTGCACTGCAGCTTCCTGTTGCCTAGAAAGTTCTTCCTCCAAACATCCTGACAAATTCCTTTACATCTTTCAAATCTATTCTCAAAGGTCCATGCTAATAAGCTCCATGCTGAGCACCCTAGTAAAACAGCCATCTTCCCTGTCCACACTCACCCACTCTCTCACATGCCCTGCGACACTTACCACCTAACATGTACACTGTTATCACTTATTCTGCTTCGAGTGTGTCTTCTGCTTTCTTATAGAACACAGGCTCCATAAAGTTTGCCTGTTCTCATTTCCCTGATGTATCCCAGGTGAAAACTGTGTGTCATCTATTCAGTACTCGACAAATGAGAGCAGAATGAAAGATCAGTGTCAATCCCTCCTTCTTCTAGAGACACTGATTTATTAAAGGAGTCTTAGACCAAATGCTGCTGTGGCATCAACAGCACAAGGACTTCTCACACTGAGGTCAGGGCCATTTGGGGCTTTGCTCACAAGTGCTACCCTCCCTCCCTCCACATCACCCTTTCACACTCCATAGCTGCTAAGGACATTTTGATCTTTAGAAAAGATGATCCTTCACTAAAAGGTCATATTTTCCAACTAAACAGAAACCCTTGTTAGACACTTGTTTTATTGATTCAGTAATCTGTAATGAATTAAGTTTTAGGAATAATATTGTTAAGGACAGTGAAACTGCTGAGTAGAGAATCTGGAACCCTAAGAGTAATTAATCTAAGATGAGAAATTATGAAATCCTTCCTGTATGCTATTCCCATTTTAAAATACTGGAGGGATGATGGAAAATACAGTCCAGGAAACTGTCCTGAGTCTTGTGGGTCAGTGAAAGGAAAAAGAACTTCTGCTGCTGTCAAAGATGAGAGACACCAGAGTGGAACAAGACCAGAACCCAAACTTACTAACAAGAACAGGGATAATTTTTTGTGAAAAGTGAGAAACAAAAAATGATGGGAACAGAAGGTCAGACTCAGGTCTCATCCTATGTTAACCCAGTGGCCTGATGCCCTCTTACCCATGGTCCTGGAGATAGGACCATCCCTGGTTGATGCTACCTGACATCAGAGGTCCTGTTGGGATGAGGTTCAACTGAATGGACAAGGACTAAGGAGCAGTAAAACTGATCCAGCTGAGAGTGACCATAAAGGCCCAGGATGGACTGAGCACAGACTAGGTGCCAGCTTGTCCACTTGCTGGAGCTCCTTTCATCCTTCTCCTGTCCCCACCTGCAGCAGACTCAGCCCAGCAAACACGTGGATTCTGGAAAGTTTCAGGTTTTATTTTCTCTCAGAAATTTTAGGAGTCCTCTTCTCATTTAATTAACCCATCAACATATTTTGTGGCACAAATTTGAAATATAATCAATATCCACATTCGATTTTCCAAAAGGGAAGAAAGACGCTACAATTCAGAGCAACATAAAGCTAAATCAGGAATGAAGACATCCCAGCCCCACATCAGCTATATAGGAAAGTTGATTGAGGAAGAGAACATGACAGTGTGGGGAGGGGGCCTGGTGATCAGGGATGTGCTCCTTTCTCCATTGCCTTACATTATGATTGTAGGAACACAGACACAAAGACACAATCAGATGCCAGCTGCACAAAGAGTAGCCAGGAACTCTTGAAACTTCAGTAGAGAGCAGGAAGGGAACTGAAGAAATCCTGCACTGCTCAGTCTCACAGATGGCAGCTGCCTCAAACTGTTAAAAAAAAAGTATTATGAACAGATTCAGATCACTCATTGTAATGGAGACACTCTGAACAACCCATTAAAGACCCAAAATGTCACAAATCCCTGTAACTCAAAAGTCTTCTCCTTCCCCAACCCCTCTCCATCTTCTGGCCCTCCAGGGTCTCACCTTTTTAAGCATTAAGAGACACATCAGAGCCCTGGACACTGTCATCACCTGAGGAGAACAAAAAAAGAACCTGGTCAGACCCCACAGGAAATGTGGCTAATGAAGGAATTATGGGATGGATGAGCTCTGCATTGCTTCCCACTACACTAACCCATGAGCCTCAGGGATCACTGTTCTTCATACTTACAGGCAGCTGGAACATAGGGCCCTTTTTTAACTCCTGTGGGAAGAAAACATACTGTGAAAGAGCAGGTTGAAAACAGGTGTTAGAGGTACCCCCTAGTCCTGGACACTGGGGAAGTCTCCAGAACTGTGACTGCACATGTAGGAAAGGATCAGGAGACAAGAAGAAAATATATGGGTAGGGATGGAGCTAATTACTCTTCTGAGTTCTGTCCTCAGCAGAGAAATTCCTCTCTGTCCTCTAAATGCTGGATATCAGGTCCCCATCACCACAAATATCAAGAGGATATATTTATCCTTCAGTTTCTATGTGCTTTACAAAAAATAAACAGGGTCCAATTTGGGTAATGACACTTGTAGATATTACTTCTCATTAACAAGGCAGGGCATTTCTATCAGATACTTGAAACCACCAGTGGGACAAAAATTCAGACCCTGCACTTTCCCTACCTGTGTTTTTCTTCTTCCACATGACAAAAGCAACCACAGCTCCAGTGACAACAACTCCAAGGAGGACCAGGCCAACAACAATTCCCACTATGGGGATGGTAGGCTGAGCGGGTGGCTCTGGGAGAGGTAGGGAAGTCAGTTGAGGAGCCCTGATCCCCAGCTCTCAGCCCTGATCCTGCTGAGGGTCTCCAGAAAGGCTGCTGCTTTCCTGACAACAGGCTCTGTGCCCTCATCCCCTCCTTACCCCATCTCAGGGTGAGAGGCTCAGGCAGCCCCTCATGGTGCACATGGCAAGTATATCTCTGCTCCTCTCCAGCAGGCACCACCACAGCTGCCCATTTCTGGAAGTTTCCATCCCCTGCAGGTCTGGTCTCCACCAGTTCCATGTCCTGGGTCTGGTCCTCTCCCTCCCGTTGCCAAGTTAGGGTGATCTCCTTAGGGTAGAAGTCCAGGGCCCAACACCTTAGAGTGCCCTCTCCTTCAGGGCTAGGGTGGTGAGTCACATGTGTCTTTGGAGGATCTGAGGGAAAGAACATGGAAATTCAGACATTTTGGCATTTCCTCATGGGCCACTGAAGCAGTGCTCACATGACCATCCTATAGTGGACAACATGATTGGGGTGGAGAGAGAGCACAAAACCAGACACAAGCCAAGACACAGGCTTCTCGCATAATCTATTCCTTGGAAAGTTCTAGAACCAGGCTGAGAAAACCCAGTGTAAGAGGGTTTAGATGTCTGAGAGGGAGTACAGATTTTGGTCTGGATAGAGGCTGAGACATGTGGAAAACCTGGAGTCAGATCTCCAAGGACACTAGGCTGGAATGGACCTGACAATGTGTCCTTGATGTCAAGGCTGCTGCCAGAAAACTGTGGTCAGGTATTTACTGTCTTTCCCACCAGCCAGGGAGAGAGAGAGAGAGAGAGAGAGAGAGAGAGAGAGAGAGAGAGAGAGGATCCCTCACTTGTCCAGAGACACAGCGGCCTCAGATTCTCTCTGGTGCAGCATCTGGGGGTCCAGGCACACTCACTCCCCTCTGGACAAGAAGTAAGAGGTGTCCTAGCTTGGGCACTGTTCTCCTCCCATCCTTGTGGGAAGCTGGAGGAGGGACCTACAGGAGATCAGGCAGGTGTCCTGAAGCCCCTCATACCTGTGCGCAGCAGCGTCTCCTTCCCTTTCTCCAGGTATCTGGCGAGCCACTCCACACAGGTACCCTCCAGGTAGGCCCTGCGGTGCTCCGCAGCACGGGATTCCTCCCACTTATGCATGGTGATCTGAGCCGCCAGGTCCGCCGCGGTCCAGGAGCGCAGGTCCTCGTTCAGGACGAGGTAATCCGCACCATCATAGGCGTACTCACTGAACCCTCGGACTAGGCGCCCCTCCGTCCCCACCTCGCAGCCATAGGTGCTCTGGTAGGTGTGAGAGCCTGTCCCCGCCCCGCGGTCAGCCGCGGCCCCGCCCCGCCCCGCCCCGCCCATCCCGCGGGTTTTTCCCTAAACCGAAAATGAAACCCGGACAAAGTCCCCGCGGGCGCCCTCTGGATCCAGGGTCTCGAGTCCCTAGGCCTTGGGGTGAAGCTCGGCCTGGGATCCCTGACGACCATCGTGAGGGACGTGAGGGGTCGCGACCTCCGACTGAAGCCCGGGTCACTCACCGCCCGCGCTCTGGTTGTAGTAGCCGCGTAGGTTGTTCAAGCCCACTCGGTAATACTGCGCGTTTCCCTTGGCAATCCGTGTCTCCCGTTCCCAATACTCCGGACCCTCCTGCTCTATCCATCGCACCTGCGGCTCCATCCTCGGTGTGGCGGCATCGCTGTCGAAGCGCACGAACTGCGTGTCATCCACGTAGCCCACGGAGATGAAGCGGGGCTCCCCTCGGCCGGGCGCGGACATGGCGGTGCGGAAATACATCAGGGAGTGGGAGCCTGGGGGCGGGAGCCGCTGAGACCCCGCGACCCCCTCCTCCTGGCGCCTGAGCCCCGGGTTGAAGACGCCAGGAGGAGAAGAGAGGCCTCAAGAGACCCTAAGGGTAAGAGGGGACGCGGGAGGAAAGGACATAGGGGCGGGAGTGGAGCGTCAGGAGGAGCCACACCAAGCCAGGGAGGGTCTGGTGCACGGGCGGGGCGGCGGGGATGCAGCTTCCTAGGGTCCTGTGTGTTCTGGGGACTTCCCCTCTTTCCTTTGACCCAGAGGCTCTTTCTTTCCTGATCCCGCACTCACCCACTGAGGTCTCCGTCAGGGCCAGGGCCCCTGAGAGCAGCAGGAGCAGTGTTCTGGGTGCCACCACCCGCATCCTGCAGCTCTGTGGAGATTCTGGAACTTGGCAGGTGAGTGGGGACTTTAAAACCCAAACCGCGGTGACGTTGATTGTCTTCTTTAGGAGCAAGACACTCTATGGGAGTGAGTCCTGGGGTGGCACGGGGAGTTTCCAGGAAGAATGGCTGTAAGGAAAATAAAAAGTGACCAAAGCAAAGTGCAAAGGCCAAAGCAAAAGCTGCTGGCCTGAGCTGCTAGCTTTATTTATATCCATAGGTTACTTAGGTCATTGATAGTACATACTGTGTTACTAGGCAGGTTACTGACTTAGCAACATTATTCAGCTTATTCGTCAGTTACATAATTAATTGCATTGTGCAATATTAGGAACTTTGTGTAGCTCTCAAGAAAGTCCATTGTATAAAGTTACTGTTATGTGAGCAGGGTTAGACTCTGTGAAACATCTTGGTTGTCTAACAAGGGAGTTCCTTAATTTCCAGGAGCTGTGTGCCTGAGATCAAGGTCTCCAGGCCTCCTAATGGAGGACATTGCTATAGCAGTCACACATTCTGTGTCTTTGCGCAGAAGTTTTCCCAGCAGCCAGGCATTTGGGGTCTTTGCATAGAAACTTCCTAGCCACCAAGCATGTCACAGTCATAAAGCTACCTCAGTCCCAAACACAGAACCCTTACAAACGACCTGACCCAGGTTGGGAGAAAAAGTGAAACTCCAGGGAGACCAGAAATTCCCAGTTGCTCTGTGTCCACACCCCAGGCACAGCTCTAGACTCTGAGATTCATGCCCAGGGCTGGGACTTTGGCCTGAACACTCCTCTGTAGTAATCATTCTTTGTCTCACTGTCCCTTGATTCCTGTCTCAGGGTGTAAATAAGCAGTTCTCAGACATTTTGGTTTCAGGATCTTTATATGCTCTTAGAAAGTAGCATGCACTCCCGAGGTAATCATGTTTATGTGGATTATGTCTATCAATATTTGCCCTATTAGAAATTAATTCCATCTTTAAGATATGTTATTCCTTCTAAATATTCATAACTAATTGCATGTTAATAGAAACAGTAGTTTTCGAGAGAAATAACTATTTTCCAAAATCAAAATATTTAACTGGAAGACTGGATCATTTTACTTTTTACAATTTTAAAAGTCCCTTTCATTTGTCGTTAGAGAATGCTAGATATTCTTATGTTCTGCATTTAACCTGTGACTTTGACTGAAATGAAAAAAAATTGCAACCTCACAGTGATATCTAGGAAGAATGATTTTAATAATGTTTTCAGTAATTGTGGCTATTTGTCTTTGATACTACACTAAATTGACACAAGTGTTAGTTTCTTAAAGGTTCTTTGCCATATAGACCCCAAAACATTAGCACTGAGTAGTTCATATTCTGTTGTATTAAAGTCTGTAAGTGTGTCTTGCGTGTTGAATGGATTTTGTGGTAATGCATGATATTATTTTAAAGTCATGCACTGTTTGCCCATGTTATGTAGACCTTCTAGTGTTAACATATTTAAGTGTCAATAATCAAGAGGTCAGTATGTTGATATTTCCACAGATTTCACCAGAAAGTGTTATAGGTACTTGAAATTCTGTCAGGTTGATAATGGTGGATGCAAGTTTTCCCAGAATCTGATATACTCTTGAAAGCATACATTTTATCATTGAAAATATTGCTGTCTGTGGATCCTTGTGAAGGGGCAGATTCAGTTCATTTTTTAGAATGTTGGCCACATACTGAATTCTAAAGAATAGTTTCTATGTCCTTCATTCTTTTAAGCAGGAATGGTATTCCAGAAAATGGAATGGTATAACTCACCACATGGCTTTTGTTGATACAAACACCATACTTTCAAATGTAGCAGATGTGCTTTATGTCTACTTTCAATTCTATTACATAAGTGTTTTTATAATGTGAATTCTGGGATGGCAATTTAATAAGGTTAATAATTTTTAACACTTCAACTAGGACATGTTTAAGTGAATTTGCATGTTTTCCCTTCTGCTGTTATAAGGTGCTCAAGAATACAATAACTACTATTGCTGTTTGGTATCATAGCTTTCACTTTGCCAAATTTTACTTTGGTATAAGTCATGTTTTAATGATATTATAAATATATATTCATCTTTATATATTTAATATATACAAATGATATTAAATATATGATATTATATATAATAGATATTATAATATATAATACATATATTATACACACACACACACACACACACACACACACACACACTGGGTATTAACTCAGGGACACCTGACCACTGAGCCACATTCCCAGCCCTATTGTGTATTTTATTTTGAGACAGGGTCTCACTGAGTTGCTTAGTGCCTAGCTTTTGCTAAGGCTGGCTTTGAACTCACAATCCTCCTGCCTCAGCCTCTGTGTTAGAATCTTATAGGTATGTGCCACTACACCTGGCTATAAAAACATTTTTGATCATATGGATGCTGTGAAATAGTTTGAACACCTCCAAGGGTTCCACAGATCACACTTTGAGAACTGCTGCTCTGAGTAAACTGTGGAGAGATCCCAACTGATCCCAACTTCTTTGCTTGATTCACTGTCACTGCTCTCAGTAATTGTTTAAAACATATTTAAAAAATGGTATTTGTGAACAAGTAATGGAATTTTGCACAATTATGTGCATAAAGAAAAAAAGAAGTTCTTAGAAACTAGTCACAGAAATAAATAATTCTATAGATGGTTTGGACAATTAAAAAAGTATCAGAAAAGAAGTAGTGTAATTGCAAAAGTAATGGTAATGAAGACAGAAAAACTATAAGAGCATAAGGATATCAATAAAAGATTTTCAGTAACTGAAAAATATGAATTCTAGAATAATTGAATGTAAGGAATGATTTTAAAATCTCAATGAATATTCTCAGTTTTTTCAGTTCCCCCCAAATTACATTTGAATTGCCACAAAATGAATGAAAACAGACTCATGTCAAGAAACACTGCAATGAAATTTCAGAAAATACGAAGAAGAGACCCTGAATATTTCAAGAGGCAGGTAAAGCAACTTTTTGAGCTAGAAAATGTTGAAACAATCTCATGTGCATTCTAAGTGAAAATATTTTCAACACAGAATTCTGTACTAAGTTGGACGAAGAGCTAGGGTGTCCTAGAGATATTTTAGATGTTTAAGGTTTCTATATCTTCTGTGCCATGTTCCCATAAGATATGAAAGTGAGAAATAGAAATGATGGCGAAAACCAAGCAAAGGTGATATGTGAAATGTAGTTAATAGGGAGCAATCACAAGAGAGGGAAGCCAAGTGTGTTCCCCAATGAGGTGAAGGAACACAAGGATATCAATAAAAGATCCAGGGAGTCAGCCTTGCTCCAGTTGTGAAGGCATCCAGGTCTGGCAGGACTGAGGGCTCTAGGACAGGAGTCTTTACAAAGACCAAGTTGGTGGATTCCTGGATATACTTGAATGTACTCAGGGAGACTGTGTTAGTCTATTTGGCTGCTCTAACAGAACACCACATATTGAGTAAATTAGGAAGAACAGAAATTTATTTTCTCACCATAATTAAAGTTGGAAGACCAAGTTCAAAGCACTGGCATCTGACCAGGGTCC
Organism: Marmota flaviventris; assembly: GCF_047511675.1. NCBI lineage: Eukaryota > Metazoa > Chordata > Mammalia > Rodentia > Sciuridae > Marmota > Marmota flaviventris. The sequence goes on from NC_092503.1 coordinate 105,032,487, forward strand.
TTTGCTGTTTCCTCATGTGGTAGAAGGTGTAAGGGCAAGACAGGCAGAAGGGGCTGATCTGTTTATGATGACTCACTCACCTCCCATTAGGCCCCATCTCCCCACACCACCACATTGAAGATCAAGTATCCAATATGTAAACTTTGGAACACTCATTCAAACCATAGCTGAGACCCTGGAAAAGAGTTTGAGAAAGTTTCAGTAATGAATACAACAGGAACTAAGCAAAAGAAAGAAGAACACTTTTATTAACTGCAGGGAAGTTAAAAATCAGTTCAAGGAAACAAAGTAATGAAAGCTACAAGCCTAGATGTAAATAACGCTTGCATAATCAGTATAACGTAAACAACATTGATCTAATCAAAATTATAAAATGACTTGAAAGGACAGGGGTATGTGAAGCTCTCCACTAAAAGTGCCACTTGAAAAAGTAAGAAGGAGCCCTGTTAGCATTCTATTTAGGGTCACAGATGTAGCAATAAAAGCATCAGGCAAGAGAAGTAAAGGTGGCTGCCTCTGGGGTTCAGGAAATGGGGCTGCATGGAAGATTGGGGTTATCTGTCTTTGTATCAAACCTTGTAGAAATATTTGTCTTTTAAATGCTGTCATGATTCTGCTAGAAAAACAAAAATTCAACTTTTAAAAAGGCAACATGAGAGAAAGGACCCACATATCACTCTCTAAGGTGTATCAGAGTAATGGGGCAGTAATGGGAGAGACACATAGGATCAGATGGTGGATATTTATGGAGGAATTTTGTTTTATTTACTGAATTTATTCATTTTTTTTAAACAGGATATAGCTGCAATATGGTTGATGCAGGAATGAGTGATCTAAAGAGAGTGAAAGGTGATGATGCAGGGGAGGGAGGGATCATCTGTGGGAAACCATCTTCATGTGACTGAGTTTCCTCCTGGACTGGGTGCTGAGGCATCCAGTCGCAGAAATGTGGTACGACTTTCCCCACCCTTCTTGGGTTCGAGAACGTGTCCGTGTAGAGGCATGTCTCACCACTATTCAAAGGACCCAATCACCTCATCTGACCTTGCAACAATGTGCCCCATGTTCCTCATTGGATGGGATTTTCCCCAGAATTTTTAGTTCCCCAATAAAAGCCCACTCCATAGCGTGCTCCTGCTCTCTCACTAGCCTCTTCAGTGAAACCTCACTTCCCCCCTGGGGAGCTTGAGGCTGAGAGCTCCGGGAGCCAGCCTGGAGCTGGTTTAAAGGTGAAATTGTGTGTCTGTCTCTTTATTTCAAACTCCCTGAGAATTTTCACGCATGATTGAACTGTTCACCATCTGTGCTGGCTACAGACTAAGTTACCCTTGTTTTCAAGTGCAGAGTTGGCTTGAGACTGCAACAGACCATCCATCATCACTGGTAGGGCAGTTTCAAAGGTGGAGGCTATAATGGGATTATGATGCAGTTTTTACCTGAGTTCTACTTTTTTTTCCAGGTGAAAAAAGAAAGAATTTTGTCTCTAGGAGTGAGGAATAGGTAAGAGTACTGGGATGTGAGAAGGGAGGAGAAAGTGAGAAATTGCTCTCTGGGGTGAGGGGGGGGACAGAGAGTCAACTGAACTGGAAAATGGCTTTAGGAGAGGGCAGTGCTGGGGCCACTGAAGCCTGTATTCATCATTTGAGGTAGAGAGAGGGAGAGAAAGAGAAATATGCAGCACTGAGGCTGTAGAAGGAGGAGGGTAACAGACTAGAAGGAAATGCAACAAATTTTTCTTGTCTAGGTGAATGGATTATTTTTAACTTGTTATTTATCCTTGTGAGCGCTTAAAAATGTTTCTATATCAAATATACATTAGAGTCATACATCACCTAATGACAAGAAATGTGTTCTGATTCTATGAAGCCAGTATCACTGTGATACCAAAGCAGATAGGACACATGAAGAAACAAAACTATATATCAATATGCCAGATGATCATAGATGTAAAAAATCCTTAATAAAATATTAGCAATCTACATTCAAAAACACATTAAGTGGACTGGGGTTGTGGCTCAGCAGTAGAGCGATCGCCTAGTATGTGGGAGGCCCTGGGTTTGATCCTCAACACCACATAAAATAAATAAATAAACAAAAGCACATTAAGAAGATTATACTCCAAGTGTGTTCCATCCAGAAATTCAAGGTTGGCTCAGTATATGAAAATCAGTAAATGCAATATGTTATACAAATAAAATTAAAGACAAACATAACCATCTCAGTAAACCTTCAACAAAATTTAGTGCCCATTCATGTTAAAAACACTGAAGAAAGTAGGAATAGAAGGAACTTGTGTCAACCTTATAAATGCTATAATGTCGGATGCAAAGCCATTGTCCTACTAGGTAGGGAAAAACCGAAAGTATTTTCTTTAAAAACAGAAATAAGGCAGAGACGTTCACTCTCACCTCTCTTATTCAATATGGTACTTGAAACTCTAGCCAGAGCAATTAAGTAAGAGATGGAAATTAAAAAGATAAAAATAGAAAAGGAGTCAATTATCCCTATGTGATCCCAAGGGGGGAAAAAAACTTTTAGAGCTGATAAATTCAGCAAAGTCGTAAGATACAAGATCAACAAACAAAAGTCAAGCTTTTCAAGACACCAATAATTATTCTGCTGAGAAAGAAATCAGAAAAACAATTCCATTGACTACAGCCTAAAAATAAATAAATAGATAGATAGATAGATAGATGATAGATAGATACATAGATAGATAGATACCCTCGAATACATCTAAACAAAGTGGTGAGAGACACGTTCAGTGAAAATTATAAAACAAGAAAGAAATTGAAGAAGTTGCTAGAAGATGGAAAGATCTTGGATTGGAAGAATTAATATTGTCAAAAAGGCCATATTACCAAAAGTGATGTACAGATTCTCTGCCAATCCCTGTCAAAATACCAATGACATTCTCAAAGGAAAAACAGTCCTAAATTTCACATGGAAGAAGAGAAGACCCAGAATAGGTAAAGTAATTCTGAGATATTAACCAGAGCAATGTTGAAGGCATCAAAATATCGAATATCAAATCATACTGCAGAACTATCATAACAAAAACAGCATGTTGTTAGCATAAAAACACACATGAAGACCAATGGAATAGAATGGAAGACTCAGAGACCAACCTGCAGAGATACAGTCATCTGATCCTTGACAAAGGTGCCAAAAACACAAGTTTGAGAAAACATAGCTTTTAAACAAATGGCACTGGGAAAACTGGATATTCATATGTAAAGGAATGAAATTGGACTCTGTCTCTCACCTTGCACAAAAATCAACTGGAAGTAGATCAAAGACCTAGGAATTAGACCAGAAGCATTGCTACTGCTAGAAGCAAACAGGGTCAACGCTCCAACATGTTGGCAAAGGTACACCCCCAAAGCTCAAAAAATAAAACCAGGCATCAATAAGTGGACATCAAATCAAAAAAGCTTCTGCACAGCAAAGGAAACTATTAAGAGAATGAAGAGAGCCTGCAGAATTGGAGAAAACCTTCAACAGATACTCTCTGACAGGGGATTAATATCCAGAATGTATAAAGAGCTTAAAACACTTGGCAGAAGAAAGGCAAGTAACCCAATCAATAAATGAACAAAAGAAATAAGCATACATTTCTCATAAGAAGAAATGCAAATGACATTTCATACACACACACACACACACACACACACACACGTATATTACATATATATCAGAGAAATACAAAGCTTCACTGAGATTTCGTCTCTCACTACTCTTAGAAGAGCAATCATCAAGAACACAAAAAATAAATGCTGGAGAGATGGGGGTGTATATGTACATTTAAAACATTGTTGGTGGGACTGCAAATTAATACAACCACTTTGGAAATCAGTATGGAGATTCCTCAAAAAACTAGGAATAGCACCACTATGTGACCCAGTTATCCCACTCCTTGATATTTATCCAGAAGAACTAAAATCAGCATACTCGATTGAGACATGCATACCAATATTTACAGCAGTACAACAGCCATATTATAGAACTGGCCTAGGTATGTGTCAACAGATGAATGGGTATAAAATGTGTTATACATACAAAATGGAGTTTTACTCAATCATAAAGAAGAATACAGTAATGTCATTTGTTGATAAATGGATAGAACTGGAAAAGATCATGCCAAATAAAATAAACCAGACTCAGAAATTCAAGGAATAAAAGTTGTCTTTGACATATAGAAGCTGGAGAGGAGGATAAAAACAGAATAAAGAGGAATCTTATGAAAACAGAAGGGAAAGCAATAGAGTAGAAAGGGGGGTTGAGAGGAAAGGAGGAGGGGAGGACACGGGGAAGTTTTGGGGAATTAAATCTACCAAATTATGCTCTGGCCATGTGCAGGTACACCACAATGAATTGCTTTGATATATATTTGTATACTGCACTAACTTAAATACTAAATAACAATAGAAGAGAGACCAATAAAGTAGAGCAAGAGCAGAGGATATAAATAGAGTTAGAAAGAGGGAGGAGGAGAGAGAAAGGGGAAATAGTGAGGAATGACACTAATTATGTTACATGCATCTAAGATTATGGCATAATGAATCTTACTACTATGTATAACTTTATTGGATCAATAAAAAAAGAGAAGTGTGGTGTTAGGTGATTTCATCATTGTGCAAGCATCCTAGAGTGTATTTTCACAAACCTAGATGGCATGGCCTAAGACACACCCAGTCTTAGTGCATCATTTGGACATAATCTGCCAATGGTGTCACAAGTGTAAGGGATGTTAAATGTATTTATTTTTGAAAATAGGATTAATGCCCAAACAAAAAAAATCAAAGGTAAGAGTATGATGCAAAGATTTATAGATGACAAATAAGTGCATGAAAAGACAAACAATGTGAGTAATCATCAGGGAAATGCTCACTGAAACAATATACCATTACACACTTATGAATGTGGGTACCATTTTAAAAACCTGGCAATATCACAAACTGATGAAGACACAGAGAACAGGAAATGTCATTCTTGCTGGTAGAGATGCAAAATGCTACAATCACAATGGGAGATATTTTCTAGTAGCTCTAAACAGATGTAACTCAACGTGGACCAAGGACCTAGGAATTAAACCAGAGACTCTGCATGTAATAGAAAAAAAGTAGGCCCTAATCGCCATCATGTGGGATTAGGCCCCAACTTCCTTAATAAGACTCCTGTAACACAAGAATTAAAACCAAGAATCAATAAATGGGATGGATTCAAACTAAAGTTTTTTCTCAGCAAAAGAAACAACCTGTGAGGTGAACAGAGAGCCTACATCCCGGGAGCAAATTTTTACCCCTCACACATCAGATAGGGCACTAACCTCTATGGTATATACCCCATTTGATTCAAATGCATGATATGTCAAGATCATTGAATTGTCATGTGCAACTAATAAAAAAGAAAAAAAAATTTAAAAAAAGAACTCAAAAAGCTAAGCACCCCCAAACAGCAACAACAACAACAAATAACTCAATCAATAAGTGGCCCAGGGACCTGAACAGACACTTCTCAGAAGAGGATATACAATCAATCAACAAATATATGAAAAAATGTTCATCATATCTAGCAATTAGAGAAATGCAAATCAAAACTACTCTAAGATATCATCTCACTCCAGTCAGAATGGCAGCTATTATGAAGACAAAAAACAATAATTGTTGGTGAGGATGTAGGGGAAAAGGTACACTCATACATTGCTGGTGGAACTGCAAATTGGTGCAGACAATATGGAAAGAAGTATGGAAATTCCTTGGAAAGCTGGGAATGGAGCCACCATTTGACCCAGCTATTCCCCTTCTCGGTCTATTCCCTAAAGACCTAAAAAGAGCATGCTACAGGGACACTGCTACATCGAAGTTCATAGCAGCACAATTCACAATAGCAAGACTGTGGAACCAACCTAGATGCCCTTCAATAGACGAATGGATAAAAAAAATGTGGCATTTATACACAATGGAGTATTACTCTGCATTTTTTTTTGTCTGTAAATACTGAGAAATTTCCTTGAGAATTTAAAAGATTTTTATTGGTGCTTTATAATTATACATAATAGCGGGATTCATTGTTGTGAATCCATACATTCTCACATTGTAATGATATAATTTGGTGAGATTTTAAAATCATTCCTTATTCTCCATTCATTTGTACTTTGTACATTAAGTTGCTAGAATCCTTTATTGATAGCCTAGTATTCAGGCAATTCTTCTGTCTTGCTTCCAATTTCAGTTTCATTTCAACTTTCATTCCCATTTGTCACTTGCACTATGACAAATGCATGTATGTAGTATGGCTTTAATGTTCCACATAATATCCAAAATAACTCATTCATATGATCATTTTTTTTTAATTTCCAAGAGCTCTATTTGTCCTATTTCTGAATTTGTTTGTGTAAAACTATCTTCTTTATTCACAAATTCCCTCATTGTACATGTTTTAGCTGTTACTGAGAACAGTAGTGGTAGACTTGGGAGGTCTCCTGGTTCTTTGCTTTTGTGATCCCATGGACTTGTCCTCACAGCATTTAGCTCAGCAGTGACTTCTTATTTACCTTTATAATTTCATGAGGTGTCCAAAGGTAAAGAGAAGTGGAAATATGTGTTTAAGATGCAAAGAGAGAATCAGACATAATTTTTCTATATTTACATATGAATACACGACCAGTGAAACTCCACATCATGTACAACTGCAAGAATGGGAACCTAATTAGAATAAGTTATATTCCATGTATGTGCAATATATCAAAATACACTCTAGTGTCATGCATATCTAAAAATAACAGATAAATTTAAAAATGCAAAGAGAGTGGAAGTGGGTCATGGAATATAGAGAATATGAGAGAGCTCAGTATTAGTCTGTTTTTTGTTACTATGTGAAAATACCTGAGGTTAGATGACCTTATAAAGAAACAAGGTTTATTCTGACTCATTGGTCTGGAGGTCCAAGGCCAAGGGGCCACATTTAGAGATGTCATTTTGACAGGCAGAATCCCAAGGAAATGTAGAGCTTCACATGGGAGAACATGTGTGTATTGATGTCCTTCTCCCTCCCTCCCTCCCCCCTTCCCCCCTCCCCCTTTTTATATACCCATAAAATTCCATGCTGATGAACTTTTCTAATCCTAGTTACCTCCTAAAGGTAAAGTTTTCACTCTCTTATCCCTCTCAATGGCAATTAAACAGCATCACCTGAACCTTTGGGGGACACACATAAATCAAATCCAAATCATAACAAGTTCCCAGTTGGATTTCTAAGGCTTAAATATTTTTTCATAATTTAATAAATATGCCTACAGGAACTACAGGATATTTTGTATATATTGCCCTAAAATATATTTTCTCCTAGACTGATTGTAGACTTCTGTGACTCCTAATATTCACCAATTAAGGAAAACAAAAATACTATAAAAAGATTAGCTCTGTATCACTAGTGTCCCATGTGGACTATGAAATTTGGGTTTCCTCTGCATGGAGTGTTCTGGCTGAGAAATATGGTGAAAAATCACATGACACAGAAAGTAGTTTTCAAAAAGTGGGGGTGAGACAGTTCTGTGACCTTAGGGGTCCTGTTTCCACACTGGAAGGACAGAGAGAGAAAAGCCCATGTTTGCTTTATTTATACAAGGGAGCTTCTTCAAAGGTTTTCCATGGAATGTTCTTTTGCCAAATAAGGTAGGAGGTGGGATGTCCAAACCCAATGGGTATGCCCAACTCCAGAGCAGCCTCCTTAGCTAAGGAAAGACTGAGGTTTCCTTGTGATTTGCATAATGCATTAAGTGGGAGAAGCCACAAAATGACTTGCAGTGCCAGACATAAATCTCTTTGGCTTCAAGGCCAAGTGGAGGCTTTTCAAATAGCTCAGGGGTGCCCCCCTCCAGCTCTAGTAATGGGAATTCCCAATTTATGATCATGAGATGATAAATAATATTCTATTTTATCTCTACACTCTAATTACTAAAATACACATTCAACTTTTTTAGGCATGGCCAACTTTATAGATATGTCTCTAGCCACAGAAAAATCCATGGTTTACAAATGAAGATAATGTTAATATACTTGGGCCTCTGATTTACTAAGCATCTTTTTTAGGTAGGAGATTGAAAACTGTGATTAATCTAGATACATACAATGAAAATGAAAACTACTACATGCACAATAATTTTTTTTTATACTTAAACTAACAAACATAAAATTTCAACTGACCCAGACACTAGCTATATTCCAAGTACCTGTTAGTCATATGAAACCAGAGGTTGCATTAGAGGACGGTGCAGATATAGAATAATTTTTTCAACTCAGAATTTTATATGGAAAGAATTGCTCCTATATACCAAGCATTTCTGTTCTTCTAATATCAAATGAGATAGCATATCAGAGTGGGGCATTTGGAGGTTATGAGGTCATGGAGGTAGAGATTTCATGAATGGGATTAGGGCCCTCATGAAGCAGAACCCAGAAATCTGCTGTGTCCCTTCTGCCATGTGAGGATATATTGAGAAGAGGGTTTTCTATGAGGAAGTTGCTGTCACTGGACATGGAGTTGGTCAACACCTAGAGCTGGAATTCAGGCACCAGACAGTGAGAAAGAGATTTCTGCTGCTTATAAGCCACCCAGTTGTGGCACTTTAATTGCAACAGCCTGATGATCTGACATTCCTGCTCCTAATACTATCTGGGTCTCAAGTAAACTGCATTAGGATCATTTAAAATCAAAGAGCCATCCCACTTCTTGATTCTGATTTTTGTTTCTTGAGCTTAAGGGGTCTTGTTAAGGAAGTCAGTGCCTGAGCCAAAACACTGTAATGTTGAGTCAAATTTTTCTTCTAGCTATTGCAAAGTTTCTGGTCTAATTCCCAGGACTTCATTCACTTTGAGTTGATTTTTTATCTTTTTATGGATTTATTCTCCATATGACAGTAGAATGCATTACAATTTATATTACATATATGAGCATATATAGAGCTCATATATTATATTACATATATATTACATATATAGAGCACAATTTTTCGTATCTCTGGTTGTATATAAAGTATATTCACACCAATTTGTGTCTTCATACATGTACTTTGGATAATGATGTCCATAACATTCCACCATCCTTTCTAACCCCCTGCCACCTCCCTTCCCCTCCCATCCCTCTGCCCTATCTAGAGTTCGTCTATTCCTCCCATGCTCCCCTCCCCTCCCCACTATGAATCAGTCTCCTTATATCAGAGAAAACATACAACATTTGTTTTTTTGGCATTGGCTAACTTTACTTAGCATTATCTTCTCTAACCTCATCCATTTACCTGCAGATGCCATGATTTTATTCTCTTTTATTGCTGAGTAATATTCCATTTGTGTATATATGCCACATTTGTTTTTACCCATTCATTTACTGAAGGGCATCTAGGTAGGCTCCACAGTTTAGCTATTGTGAATTGTGCTGCTATAAACATTGATGTGGCTGTGTCCCTGTAGGATGCTGATTTTGAGTCCTTTGGGTTTAGACCGAGGAGTGGGATAGCTGGGTCAAATGGTGGTTTCATTCCTAAATTTCCAAGGAATCTCCACACTGCTTTCCATATTGACTGCACCAATTTACAGTCCCACCAGCAATGTATGAGTGTACATTTTCCCACACATCCTCACCAACACTTATTGTTGTTTGTCTTCATAATAGCTGCTGTTCTGAGAGGAGTGAGATGAAATTTTAGAATAGTTTTGATTTGCATTTCTCTAATTGCTAGAAATGATGAACATCTTTTCATATATTTGTTGATTGATTATATATCATCTCCTGGGAAGTGTCTGTTCAGGTCCATGGTCCATTTGTTTATTGGGTTATTTGTTTCTCCTTCTCCTCCTCCTCCTCTGCCGCAGTCTGGCTGGGCACAAAATCACGAGCCACTCAAGCAGGAACAAAGTTTATTTTTTGAAACTGCCGCCAATGTCCGGTACGCGCCCGGGAACATTTTTTCCACCCACGCGGCCTCCTCCCGGACCCGCAGAGAGAGCTCCTCCCCCGGAACTCCCTCCTACTGTACTTCCCCAACCAATGGGAACTCTCCAGGAGTCCCGTAGCCCGCCTAGGTGAACAGCAGGAGTCCAATATCCATATGAATGCAAATCTTAACATAATCATATCATCTCAATGGCTAGCTGGCGTCACCTTTCCACCAAAAATGCCATGCATCATATACTTGGCTCTTAGCACTCCTCCTCCTCCTCCTCCTTCTCCTCCTCCTCCTTCTTCCTCTTCTTCTTCTTCTTTTTGGTGCTTACCTTTTTGAGTTCTTTATAAACCCTAGAGATTAGTGCTTTGATATGTGAGGAGTAAAAATTTGTTCCCAAGATATAGGCTTTCTATTCACCTCACAGATTGTTTCTTTTGTTGAGAAGAAACTTTTTAGTTTGAATCCATTTTATTTATTGATTATTGATTTATTTATTGATTATTGATTTATTTATTGATTCTTGTGCTACAGAAGTCTTATTAAAAAGAAGTTGGGGCCTAATTCAACATGATGAAGATTAGGGCCTATTTTTTCTTCTATTAGAGACAAGCTCTCTGGTTTTATTCCTAGGTCCTTGATCCACTTTGAATTGAGTTTTGTGCATGGTGACAGATAGAGGTTTAATTTCATTTTGTTGAATATAGGTTACCAGTTTTCCCAGCACCATTTGTTGAAGATGCTATCTTCTTCAATGTATGGTTTGGCACCTTTGTCTAATAAAAGATAATTGTAATTTTGTGAATTAGTCTCTGTGTCCTCTATTCTGTACCATTGGTCTACTAGTTTGTTTTGGTGCCAATACCATGCTGTTTTTATTACTATTGTTCTGTAGTATAGTTAAAGGTCTGGTATAGTGATGCCATCTGCTTCACTCTTCCTAAGTATTGCTTTAGCTATTCTGGGTCTCTTATTTTTCCAGATGAATTTTATAACTGCTTTTTTTATTTCTATGATGAATGCCATTGAAATTTTGATCATAATTGCATTAAATCTGTACAGTGCTTTTGGTAGTATGGTCATTTTGATAATATTAATTCTGCCTATCCAAGAGCAAGGAAGATCTTTCCATCTTCTAAGGTCTTCTTTGCTTTCTTTCTTTAGGGTTCTGTAGTTTTCACTGCATAAATCTTTCACCTCTTTCATTAAGTTGATTCCCAAGTATTTTATTTATTCATTTATTTTTTCATAGGCTATTGTAAATGGGGTAGTTTTCATCAGTTCCCTTTCAGAGGAATTGTCACTAATATATTGAAATGCCTTTGATTATGTGTGTTGATTTTATATCCTGCTACTTTGCTGAATTCATTTACCAGTTCTAAAAGTTTTCTGGTGGAACTTTTTGCATCTTCTGGGTATAGAATCATATCATCAGCAAATAATGCTAATTTAACTTCTTCTTTTTCTATGTGTATACCTGTAATTTCTCTGGCCAGTGTTTCAAGAACTATGTTGAAAAGGAGTGGTTAAAGAGGACACCCCTGTCTTGTTCTAGTTTTTAGAGGGAATGCCTTAAATTTTTCCTCATTTAGAATGATGTTGGACTGTGGCTTAGCATACATAGCCTGTATGATGTTGAGATAAGTTTCTGTTAATCCTAAATTTTCTAGTGTTTTAAACATGAATGAGTGCTGTATTTTGTCAAATGCTTTTTCTTCATCTATTTAGATGATCATATGATTCTTTGAGTCTATTGGTGTGATGTATTACATTTATTGATTTCCGTATGTTGAACCAACCTTGAATCCCTTGGATGAATCCCACTTGATCGTGGTGCACAATCTTTTTGATATGTTTTTGTATTCAGTTTGCCAGAATTTTATTGAGAATTTTTGCCTCTATGTCCATGAGAGATATTGGTCTGAAGTTTTCTTTCTTTGATGTGTCTTTGTCTAGTTTTGGAGTAAGGGTGATATTGGCCTCATAGAATGTGTTTGGAAGTGCTCCCTCTTTTTCTATTTCCTGAAATAAATTGAAAAGTATAGGTATTAGTTATTCTTGAAAGGTCGTATAGAACTCAGCAGTGTATCCATCTGGTCCCGGGCTTTTCTTAGTTGGTAGGCTTCTGATGGCATCTTCTATTTCATTGCTTGATATTGGTCTGTCTAAATTGTGTATATCATCCTGATTCTATTTTGGCAAATCATATGACTTAAGAAATTTGTCAGTACCCTCAATATCTTCTATTTTATTGGAGTTCAAGTTTTCAAAATAATTTCTAATTATCCTTTGTATTTATGTAGTGTCTGTTGTGATATTACCTTTTTCATCATGCATGTCAGAAATTTGAGTTTTCTCTTAGCATAACTAAGGATCTATCAATTTTATTTATTTTTTCAAAGAACCAACTTTTTGTTTTGTCAATTTTTTCAATTGTTTCTTTTGTTTTAATTTATTGATTTTAGCTTTAATTATTTTCTGCTTCCTACTGCTTTTAGTGTTGATTTGTTCTTCTTTTGCTATGGCTTTGTTATATAATGTTAAGTCATTTATTTGTTGACTTTTTCTTCTTTTAAGAAATGAACTCCATGCAATGAACTTTCCTCTTAGTACTGCTTTCATAGTGTCCCAAAGATTTCAATATGTTGTGTCTATGTTCTCATTTACCTCTAATAATGTTTTAATCTTCTCCTTGATGTCTTTTGCAACCCATTGTTCATTCAATAGCATGTTGTTTAGTCTCCAAGTTTTGGAGTAATCTTTATTTTTTATTTTGTCATTGATTTCTAATTTCCTTCCGTTAATATCTGATAAAATAGAGGGTAGTATCTCTACTTTTTTTTATTTGTTAATAGTTGCTTTGTGGTATATTATATGGTCTGATTTAGAGAAGGATACATGTGCTGCTGAGAAGAAAGTGTATTCACTTGATGAAGGATGAAATATTCTATATATGTCAGTTAAGTAAAAGTTATTGGTTGTTTAATTGAGATCTATAGTTTCTTTATTTTACTTTTGTTTGGAAGATCTATCCAATGGTGAGAGAGCTATGTTAAAATTACCCAAGATTATCATATTGTGGTCAATTTGACTCTTGAACTTGAGAAGAATTTGTTTGATAAATACAGCTGTTCCATTTTGGGGGGGGGGGGCATATATTTATAATTGTTATGTCTTGTTGGTGTATGGTTCCCTTGGGCAGTATGAAATGCCCATCTTCATCACTTTTGTTAAATTTGGCTTCAAGTCTACTTTATTTTATATGAGGATGGAAACCCCTGCTTGCTTCCATAGTCCATGTGAGCGGTATGATTTTCCCCAACCTTTTGCTTTTAGTCTGTGTATATCTTTTCCTATCAGATGAGTCTCCTGGATGTAGCATGTTGTTGGTTATTTTTTTAAGTCTAATCTGCCAACCTATGTCTTTTGATTGCTGAGTTTAGGCCATTAACATTCAGGGTTACTATTGAGACATGATTTGAATTCCCAGCCATATTTGTTTTTGTTGTTGTTTGTTTGTTTTTTAACTTGATTTGTTTTCTTCTTTGGTTTTTCCTTTAGGGTACTACCTCCCTCTGCTGGTTTTCTTTATTGTTTTTGTTTCCTCTTCGTTCAATATTTTGCTAAGGATGTTTTGTAGTGTCAATTTTCTAGCTGCATATTATTGTAACTTTTATTTATCATGAAAAGTTTTTATTTCATCATCAAATCTAAGGCTTAATTTTGCTGGGTACAAGATTCTTGGTTGACATCCATTTTTTTTTTCAGAACTTGACATATGTTTTTCCATGATCTTCTAGCTTTCAGGATCTGGGTTGAAAAATCTGCTGGTTTCCCCCTATATGTAATCTGATTCCTTTCTCTTGTGGCTTTTAATATTCTCTCCTTATTCTGTATGTTGGTCATTTCATTTTATGTGCTGTGGTGTGGATCTGTTGTGATTTTTGTACATTTACTGTCCTGTAAGCTTCTTGAATTTGGATTTCCAATTCAATCTTTATGTTTGGAAAGTTTTTTTTTATATTATTTCATTGAATGGATTGTGCATTCCTTTGGTTTGGAACTCTATGCCTTCCTATATCTCAATAACTCTTAAATTTGGTCTCTCTATGCTATCTCATATTTATTGAATGTTCTGTTCATGGTTTCTTACCATTTTCACTGTGTGGGCTACATTCATTTCAAGATTTTATATTTTGTCTTCATTGTCCTATCTTTCAAGTGATCTACTCTGTTGGTGATGCTTTCAATTGAACTTTTAATTTGGTTTTTTGCTTCTTTAATTTCAAGGACTTCTGTTTGGTCTTTCTGTTTTTCAGAACCTCTATCTCCCTGTTGAGGTGATCTTTTGCTTCCTGTATTTTTTAGGTAGCTCCTTATCAAAATGATCTTTTGCTCCCTGTATTTGCTCTCTTATATCTTCCTTCAGTTCACAGAACAGTTTAATCATGTACATCATGAACTCCTTCTCTGCTGTGCTGGCCATGGATTCCAATAAAGTGGTGTCTTGATTTGTTTGGGGCACTTTCTTTCCTTGTCTTTTTATGTTGTTCATGTGTCTTCCCTTCTCGCTTTGTGGGTTTGGGTTGTTATTGTTTTTACCCTATAGGTTTGTAGTGCTCCTGTAGGGTTCCAAAGCCTCTCCTTTGTGGGGAAGGACAATGTTAACAGATCCCAATATCAACAATATATCATCTATGAACAATTTGTTGCTATTAAGACATTTACAGTTTGGTCACAATGTACAGAAATGTCAGATTCAATTATCATCTATAATATAATCAGTAGGTTTGTAAAAGGTTTACAATTTCTGATGGTGGACAATGAACTGGTGGTGAGGCATAAAATGATATGCTGAGGAGGTAGGATGTGAGGATATAGAGTTAATATATCTTAGGTAGTGTAAAAGAGAAATCTTATGAAGAGGGTTAGTAGCAAGAGAATAGACAAGAAGTAGTTTTGGGCAGACAAGTACATTGGAAGCCAGTAGAGTACATAAAACAAACACACATATGTATTTAGAAAACTAAAGGTTGTGAAAATAGGAAAATTGGAGGGGAAAAGAAAAATAAAAGAAGAAGAAAAAGGGAATATACAACACTTCTAAATGATATTATTCAGATGTCCCAGTTTTCAAAATCCTAATTCATGCAAGGTTCTTGATTTTACATATATTGGGGATGTGAGGGTGGGAGGATAGCAGGGAAAGAAGAAAAAAAGGGAAAAAAATTATTGAAGGAAGAAACCAGGATTGTTGCTAGTTTTAGAGATCTGTTGCTCTCCTGCTATCCTTATCATTCAATAGATGTGGTTGTCTGTTGTTAGCTGGTATCTCTGCCCTCAGGACAGTAAAGGTAACCAGGGTAGGAGGACTGGTTCTGGTGCAGGGCATCTGGAAGCAAGGAGTGACACCCACCAGTTCCTGAAGGGAGACTGCACATTAAGGGTCTCTTTTTGGGTCCATTCATATGAGTTGAGCACCCAGTCCAATCTCTCTACCTTGCCTGAAGACTTCCCAATTCCTGGTCTCTGTTAGTCTCCAAACTTTTGCCCCATTTCCCTTAGCAGTTCCCAATTGAGGGAACTCTCACTGGGCACCCGTGGGCACAGCCCTTGTTGCACTGCATACCCACCCAACTGAGAGATGTTTTGTGTTGGGCAGTTACTGTACTGGATTACCACTGCTGGGGAGAGAGGGGTGTTGGAAACCAGGTACCTGAACAGCTGGAGTTCTGACCTGGGAGTTGTCCCCACCAAATATGGTGAGGAAGGTGAACCAAGATGGATACAGGTGTCTGGTGGGGTGGGGTGAGCCAGGTGATGGTGTTGTGTGATGTGTTCAGAGATGAGCTCTGTGAAATTCAGTATAGTGGCTTTGGCTTCCTTCAGAGCCTGTGAGATGGCCCCAGATTTCCACATAGGGGACTATGGTTGTAGCTGTGAGCTCAATTCTCAAGATGGAGGCAATCAGGGGAGCCCCTCATTGGTAGATGGGGGTCCACAGGAGAGTGGCATCTGGAGTTCCTGTGGGTAGGTAGCAGTTGAGTGTCCTGTGTGGGAGTGGAATAGTGTCTGAGAGTTCTGCATCAGTGCTGATAGATGATCCTCCTAAGGCACTCATGCTGAGGCCCAGAGCTCTGCCTCAGGGCACAGTGCTGGTGATTTCTGAGTGAAAGCAATTGTAAAGATGTCCTCTATAGCTCTCAGAGAAGCAGTATTCCCACTAGTTGAGACCTGGGTCACAGAGACACAGAATGCTGCCTCCCTCTGGCCCATCATCTTGGATTCCCCCTTAATATTTTTTTAATTGTTGATAGACCTTTATTTTTATTTATTCATATGCCATGCTGAGACTTGAACCCAGTGCCTCACATGTGACAGGCAAGTGCACGAAAACTGGGCCACAGCCACAGCTCTTGAGTTGATTTTTATGCACAGTGAAATATAGGGGTCTAGTTTGATTCTTCTATATATGCATATCCAGTAACAATGCTGCTTATCAATTACACTAAAGAGCCGTCCATATGCCAAAGAGGAAAAAAAAAAAAAAAAAAAAAAAAGAAAAGAAAAAGGATACACTGTTTTCCTACCAGAGAAAGTCACGGCATATTGATTTCCACAGTCTTTAAAATAGTCTGCGTATAGAATTTAGATCAGTGTTTGAACAATTCACTGAAAAAAAAAAAATACCTGCAAGTATGGCTAAAGACCTATCTAGAATAATTGGAAGTAAAGAAAGTAAAGTTAAAAATTTCCCTCTGATAAAACAAACTTATTTTCTTTAATGGAAAGTGCAGGTGAATAAAACCAAATGGCCACCTAAAATCACTGTTTTTTGATAGATTCCGATTGGTCCCCTGGAAAGGAGCTACCCAATCTATTTCTTCTAGCAACGTGGGTTAACTGATTCATTTGCACTTTGTTTCAATGGAAAGTTGAGAATATCTTCATTTATATTATGCTTTCCTCAAATAAAACATACTTGAAGCACTATGAGAAGCTGTCCTTTAATACTTTAAAATTCAGTGCCTTTTTTAAGGAATAGAACAGCCAAATACAGTGGCACACTTCTGTAATCCCAGCAGCTCAAGAGGCTGAGTTAGGAGGATCACAAGTTCAAAGCCAGCCTCAGCCTCAGTGAGGTCCTGTCTTAAAATAAAAAAGTAAAAAATAAGAAGGCTTGGGTATGTGGCTCAGTGGTTAAGCTTTGGAGTTCAATCCCCAGAACCAAAAACTAAATTAAATACATAACTACATACATACATACATACATACATGAGAACATAGATTTACAAAGAGGAGAAAATGCTGTCAAACTACCCATGGTAGAAATCAATAATTTGCAACCCAGCTTGTAGACTAGCTCTTGCCCTTCTTCAGCTTTGTACATACAGACCAAATCATTCTGTAGAGATTTCAACTTATACAGTCAGTGTCTCCCAGACATCCTCACCTCTACATGCAAGATACACCACAAACTAAACATCACTCAGTCCTGTAACTGAACACCATTCCCTGCATTCTTTGGCATTTTGCCTGTTCTTATTGCTCACCTCTGAATCTCTTAAAATGCTTTGCTTTGCCAGAAAAAGAAATTTTCCACCAAAACAGGAAAGGATTGAAGGATTAAAGGAAATTGTCTCACATAATAATCTACAAATGAATAAGGCATTCATCAAGTATGGGATTAATTCTTTGTTTTCTAGAAGCACCAATGTCAGCCTCCATCACAAAACTCAGAATCCATTCTAGATATTTTAAACAAAAGGATTTAATATGAGGAAGTTGGTGCTTCTAAAAAATCACTGAAAGGGAAAGAGAAAGAGTCTTCAGGCTGAGCTTTCAAGGGTGACTTCCAGAACAATATCCCACTGACCAGAGGGAAGTCACAAGGGGCTATTCCTCTGAGACCAACTGGGAGCCATAATAATAAAAACAAGACTCTGCCACATGACAATTACCTCTGTGCATGAAGCAAACTACAGCATGCATACCTGTAGCTGTGGCCCAGAGTGTGGAAATCCAGATCAAAGTGTTGCCACCACTGATCCTGACACCCCAACCATTATTTCAAGCCCAGAGAGTTGGAAAAGGGACACAGGAAAGTGACTGCAGGGAACCCTCACATTTCCACACTCTGGCTTGCTGGCAGAAACAGCAAAAGGATGTTGATTCTGTGTCCTGTTATTTTGCTGAATTCATTTGTGAGTTCTAGAAGTTTTGTGGTGGAGTTTCTTGGGTCTTCTAAATATAAGATCATGTCCATGTGGTCGGCAAACAGACAGTTTGAGCTCTTCTTTTTTCTATTCATATCCCTTTCATTTCTTTCTTTTGCCTAATTGCTTTGGCTAGAGTTTCAAGGACTATGTTGAATAGAAGTGGTGAAAGTGTTACATCCCTGTCTTGTACCTGGTTTTAGATAGAATACTTTCCATTTCTGTCCATTCAGAATGATATTGGCCTTGAGATTATGGTATACAGCTTTTACAATGTGTAGGTATATTCCTCCTATCCCTAGTTTTTCTAGCATTTTAAACATGAATGGGTGAAAGTATTCATCAAATGCTTTTTCTTCACCTACTGAAATCATGTGATTTTTATCTTTAAGTCTCATTATATGGTGAATCCCACTCCTCAGTACATACCCAAAGGATTTAAATCATCATTCTTCAGAGGCACAGTCACCTCAGTGTTTATAGCAGCACAATTCATAATAGCTAAGCTATGGAGCCAACCTAGGTTCCCTTCAACAGATGAATGGATAAAGAAAATGTGGTGTATATACACAACAGAATATTACTCAGCCACAAAGAAGAATGACTTTATGTCATTTGCTGGTGAATGAATGGATCTGGAGACCATCATGCTAAGTGAAATGAGCAAATCCCCAAAACCAAAAGTTCATTTTATTCTCTATTATGTGGAAGTTAACCTACATATGGGGTAGGGATACAAGTTTAGTGGATTAGCCAAAGGGAAATGAAGCGGGAGATAGGAAAAAGAAAGACAGTGGAATGAATCTGACAAAACTTTTCTATGAACATATACGGATACACTACAGTGAATCTTAACCCTTGTGTACACCATCAAGAAATTAACTTTAAAAAATAACTATGGGTAAATGGTGGATCAATTGAGGAAAGGAAGCAGGGGTAAGGAAAGGGAAGGAGAGGTACTGGGGACTGAATTAGAAGAAGATATATTCCATCTTTGTATAATTACATCAAAATGGATTCTATTGTCATATATAACTAAAAATAACCAATAAAATAAAAAAAAAAGAATGTCAAAAGAGGTCTAAAAAGTCTCCACCTCCCTTTCCACTTCTGAACATCATCACTCGAACACATCTAATTGGAGAAAACTTTGTGCACCAGGAAAGTG
The DNA here is from genome assembly GCF_047511675.1 of Marmota flaviventris. Classification (NCBI taxonomy): domain Eukaryota; kingdom Metazoa; phylum Chordata; class Mammalia; order Rodentia; family Sciuridae; genus Marmota; species Marmota flaviventris. Next base: position 105,051,814 of record NC_092503.1, read on the forward strand.
GCTAAAAATGTTGTGCAATGTTGCCTTTAGTTTCCTCATAACTCTCACTTGAATGGGAAAAGAATGAAAGCTGAATAAACTCATGGAGAGTATACAACAATATAAGCCTCATGGAGTGAGGCCCTCCATTGGAGCATGAGGGAAGCCAGTAGCCAACAAGGCTGCCCGGGCCTTTCATACAATCCAAGAGCTAAGAAAAGAGAAAACCCTTCCTTGACTATCCTATAGAAGGCCTTCCTTTCATTTTATTGGGACATTGAAGCCATTTCCCTACTTATAGCCCTATCCTAGTGACCAGGGAATGCTCGGTGCTGATTGGCTTACATGGAACATCAGTAGAAAGTCAAGCACAGTGTCTCCTGTTGGGTTTTTCTTTACATATTTTATCAAAAAGGCCTTTCCTGACCGCTTGATCTTAAGCAGTCTAACTTCCTACATCTCACATCCTCTTGCTAAGTCTTCATGGCACTTAGCACACTCTGAAATTATCGTCCCATTTTTTTGTCTGTGTATTATCTCCTTTCCCCAGCCAGGATATAAGTTGTTTTTCCCATCTATATCCTTGATATTCAGAACAGCGTGAGCTACATGCTCAGAAATTCATAAATTTTTGAATGCATAAGTGAGTAGGCAATTCTCCACATGCTACGTAAACATTACCATTGTAACATGGTCAGAATCCTATGCCTTTCCCAGTTATCCAGTTTAGCAGTTCAGTTAAAACAGGATGCAAAGGAAGAGCAGTTCAATATGTGTGTGCAGGGCCCTATACCACTAATTCATAAAGTGGCACAGTCTTTGGGATTCAGTATTTGAAGACAATGTTCCACTCAATGTGCCCTACTATTAGACATTTGTGAATCAGATTCCTTGGGCCTAACGAGCTCTGATAGCACATAAGGATTAAGAAAATGCTAAAAGAGCCACAATGGAAAACATATTGTGGTCTCTCTCAAATAATTAAAAATAGAATTACCACATAGTCACCAATTCTGGATATATACCCAAAAGTAGGGAAATCAATTCCTCAAAAAAATATTTCTATACACATTTATAGCACCATTGTTCACAACAGGTCAAAGGTAGATGCAGCCCAAGTGGTCATCTATGGAGGAATAGAAACAGTATATACAAGGAATGGACCATTATTCCATCTTATATAGGAAAGAAATTCTTTCTTGTATTACCACATGAAACCTGAATATATTTTACTAAATGAAATAAGCCAGTAACAAAGAGATAAATATTATATGATTTCACTCATTTGGACAACCTGGAGTTGTCAAATTCATAGAAAATAGATTGTTGTTACCCAGAGCTGAGGAAAAGTGTGTCATTGGGTAGCTCTCATTTCATGGGTACAGAATTTCACTTTTGGAAGATGGCAATAATTATGCAGTGTGGCTATCCAACAATTTGAACCTATTCAGCGTTATACAACTGCATACTTAAAAATGGTAGACAGTTAACTTTATATCATATATATTTTGCCACAATTATAAAAGAAAAAATTCAGTATAAGAGCTAAGCACAGCATTTTATGTAAATTACTTATTTAATCTTCATAATCATACAAGGCAAGCACTGTGAATCTCCCTATTTTTAAAATGCTAACAGAGTTGGGGAGATGTAGCCCAGTGGCAAAGCACTTGCCTACTATGCATGAGGTCCTGGGTGGGATCCCTAGCACTACAAGCAAACACACACACACACACACACACACACAGGTGAAAGTTACACAGCTAGGTCGGGGCAGGGCTGAGACCAAAATCTTAAAATCTCTAACTTAAAAGATCATCCTATAAAACATATCTGGACACCAAGAAGTCACAGCACCATGTTTGTAATTGTTTCATTCTCTTCCCTGAGTTTGACAACTTTCCACTGTTTCCTGTAGACAGGCAACTGAATCAACACGCACACACATTTATGTTGCCCCTAAATTAAATGAGAACAAACTAAACCTTGCCATCGTGGCTAAACTTACTTAAAAGTAAAAACTTTTTTAGAAATAAAAGATGAATGGAGACTGCAGCATTTGGAAGCAAAGTAACCCAAAGATATCCCAGGTTGAAGGCCAGAAGAGAAAGGCTAGCAAGAGATCCTCACAGGGTTCCGCTTTACAATGGAGTGTTAGCAATATGCTTTCAGAGGAAAGCATACTTTGAATTTTGAACTTGTTTCTTTTTCTGGACTAGTGATAAGTGGTGTGATCTCTTGTGTTGCTGGGCAGGGGCAATAAGCCACAGCTCTTCATCAGCCACCATCAGGAGGGGAAGCAGCCCATACTCTACAAGGCACTTTGTTGCTAAGCATGGGTGATCAGCAGGATAGGAGCACTCAATGAACCTTCCGCTTAAAATATTTTCAACTTCCGATAGGTTTATAAGGAAGATGCAACCTCATCGTAAGTTGAGGAGTATTTGTTTATAAAAATCACCATCTGACAGAGGTTGGCAGATCAAATCTTGCAAACAAAGGAAGAACAACACAACAAATAATGAAAACATTGATTATTTAGGGAAAATTATCTACATTTCTTCTTCCCATCAAATATTAAAATGAATTATGCATTTGTTAAGAGAAACATGGGCAGACAATGAAAATTGAGCCATTTTATCAAGAAAAGAAAATCTATCTGGATGGGATTATATGTTTAAAACAAAATGACCGAGGAAAAATAATTATACATATCACTAGGGAAAATTAAAACATTCAGTTCCCCAAAACCATGATCAATAAAATGAAGAAGAAATATGGGGAAAACCTACTTGAAAAATGTTTTATAGTCTAAAAGCTAACATCTTTAGATAAGGAGTTATTACAAATCAATAAGATGCAAATTCATTAGAAAACTAGAAATAAACCATGAATAGTCCATAAAAAAGAAATATGGATGAGTAAGTACAATATGGAAAATATTCAACTTTACTACATTCAATTAACTATAACTTTAAACAATAATAGGGCATTTTTATTAAAAATAGGAGAAAATTCAATAAAAATGTGCAGAGGTTATACGGAAAAATGCTCACATACACACCCCAACTAAATGCAAGTCAGCATATGTATTCAAATAGCTATTCTCAGCCTTCTAGAAATTTATGCCAATGTAATTATCAGAAGCCCAGAAAAAGACTAGTTGTGAAATATTCACCAGTTTTATGTACACCAACAACAAAGCTATATTAAAGGACAGGACAAATTCTGATGCAGAAGGTGCTAATATTTGAAAGAAATTAAGAAATCAGGATTTAGTATTGAATAATGTGAAAAAAATCCAGGCACTCTTGTGTACACCAGTAATCCCAGCAACATGGGAGGCTGAGGCAGAAGGATTGCAAGTTTAAGGCCAGCCTCAGCAAATTGACAAGATTCTGTATCAAAAACAAACAAACAAACAAACAAACAAAAAACAAAAACAGAAAACAAGCCTGGTGAAGTGGCACTAACCTGTAATCCCAGTGGCTCCAGACGATGAGGTAGGAAAATTGCAAGTTCAAAGCCAGCCTTAACAACTTAGTGAGGCCTTAAGCAACTGGCAAGACCCCGTCTGTAAATAAAATACCAAAAGGGCTGGTGTTGTTGCTCAGTGGGTAAGCACCCCTGGGTTCAATCACCCGTACCAAAATAAATAAAATTAAAAAAACAGAAAGGGAAAAGGGCTCTGGATGTAGCCCAGTGGTAAAACACCCCTGGGTTCAGAGCAAATAAGCAGAACATAAAATGTGCAAATATACATGTATGGATATGTAAACTTTGTGAATATACAAAAGACCCACAAATGCATGTATATTTGCATTTAGATATGAATAGAAAAAAATCACTGGCAGCAAATTGAATAAAATGTTAATTATGGTTTTATCTGAGTAATACAGAATTAATGTTGATTTTTTAAATTTTTCTGCAGTTTCCAAATTTTAAAAAAATAAGTCAGAACTATAATTTAAAAAAATAAATGATATCATAAACACTTTTTAGATATACTAAACCTGTTAACACTTGTCATGGACCCCATATCATGATAAGAAAAAGAAGCCTTAGACACAAAGATAAAGTCCTGACATTAGACAGCTTTTGCAAAAAGAGCCACATATTGGTATAAAGGTTGCAATGTAAGAAAAGTAGAAATAGGAACCAAAAGACATGAACATTATCTTGTAATTAAAAGCCCAAAAGACTTCTCAGAGAACAAAAAAGCCTAAATCCCCACCTTATGTCCCCCATAGTAGGCGGCTGCATTTAGAAGGAAGCCCCAGCCTTCAATAAAAACCATAGAGCCTCTCCTCTCTTGTTTCTTTACCAATTGTGTGGCTCCTTTTATTGTCCACCTTCTAGAGATACTGTTTCCTTAGCAGGAACACAATCCACTCTTCAGTGCCCATCACCAACAGCTCTAGGAAAAGTTCTTTCGTTTGTTATAACTTATTACAAATTAAAACCCAAGAATCTGCTTTTCCTGGTGTCCATTTACTTCATTTGCCTATGCTTTAATGGTCCAATGAAGCCATCTTAAAACAATTTCAAATTTCAGACAAACAGGTAGAGCAGATTAGCCAAGAAGAAATGACAGATCACTGAAAATGAGAGGATGTACAAGGGACTGTTAACTCATCTAGAAAGCTTTTCCTGATATATTTGAGGTTTTTTGTTTGTTTGTTTGTTTTTTGTACCAGGGATTGAACTCAGGGGCACTTGACCACTAAGCCACATCCCCTGTCCTATTTTTTGTATTTTATTTAGAGGCAGGGTCTCGCCGAGTTGCTTAGCACCTTGCTGCTGCTGAGGCTGACTCTGAACTCATGATCCTCCTGTCTCAGCATCCCCAGCGGCTGGGATTACAGGCATGCACCACAACGTCCAGCCCTGATGTGAGTAATTTTGATATGCTAACAATGTTCAGGAATTAAAAAAAAAGAATTCAATTAAATTTACTTTTTCTTTTTACAGTTATTTACTGCTAACGATCTTTCCTGTAGGAAAAATGTAGAGAAAGTGTAATGAAAATATTGCACAAAATGTACCCTGAGTTTAAAAAAGAAGTTGATCTAAATACAGGAAATAATCTTCATTAAATATATCTTGTAGGGAGATCCACTATGTCCCAAGCCTTAAATTAGAAAGTCCGCAAAAAAAATTAACTGAATCCCAGATGTTAATTTTACAGGCTTACTGGGTTAGAACTAGAGATAATTAATTGCTAAATTTTAATATGCATGGGGCTAAATGGATGATAAGATTTCCAGTAGTGGGTTTGAGGTCCTGAGGGGAATGATTATTTTTTTATAGGCCTGGGAGCCTTGGGGGCCAAAGGCATTTAAAATGTCTGTATTTGGGGAGAAACCAGTTAAGTAAATAGTATAAGAGTTTAGAAAACAGTATAAACTTCTAGAAAGAGTATGGAAGTTCAAATTGCCTTTCCCATGTGAAATTTACAATACAATATTTTATAGGAAAGAAGGTTTTAATTTTTTTTATTTGTACTGGAGCTTCAGTGATTAGCATTCCTATCCTATGTCAACATTAAATCCAGAAAGACCCAAGTCCATTACTTCCTATCTGAAAAAAAAGACACTGTTTATCCCCTAGATAATTACATTTTTTATGTTCTTAAGAATTCAGGAGCATGCTATAGTTCATTGGGAAAATTTTGAATTATGGCTAAGTTGTGCCTGTTCCTTTTTTTCTTATTTTATTAAACTTGTAGCAAAGCAAATGATGAAGAACTGACAATTTGCCAATGCTGGGGGTTCAGGGAGCAAAAAACACTCAAAGAATTCAAATGAGTCAATTCCATTAAAAAAAAGAAACCGTTGCAAAGATGATGGAGTTTGAGAAGAAGATGGACTGTAGAGATAGGTAGAGAAAAGAATCCCCTGCTTCCCCAGCAGAAAATTCGAACTGCTTGAAGAAGACAAAAGACCATGAGCCCCAGGGTCGCTATCCAGATCCCATAGTGTCCCGGAGAAGGCACCAGAGAGGATCAACACTGGTTATGCATCAGAATCAACTGGAGCTTGTTTTAAAAGATGTGATTTTGGGCTCCATTCCCTAAAAACACTAATGACTCAAAAGACTCAAAAGAGGTCAAGAAATTGTTCTTTAATCTTCTTTACAAACTTCAAATATGAATAATGGTTGGGTCTTTTAGAGTAATTTAATTGACAGTATATGTTAACAAGTGAAAGACTTAAAGGAGTATAATAATGTCAAGGGCTTCCCACAGTACTTTCTTTCAGTGCACTTCAGGACCTTTGATTTCACTAGAGGTGAAGTGACTTGTCCAAGGTCTCACAGTAAATTAATAAGCAAAAAGAAGAATTGAACTTGCATATTAGAAAGTATATACTTGCTGTACTTGATTCTGCAATAAACTAGAAGTCAGTTAACTATCAAGAATTGCAAAGTCATTGCCATATTTCCTTAATTTTAAGATACATATTTTTTTGCACTTCTAATAGTCCCCCCACCTTAATTGTGGAGGATACAATCCAAGTTGCCCATCTTTTTCCCCTATGCATGTATACCTATGTTCCAGTTAAATTTAAAAACTGGGCGTGCAAAAGGAGATTAACAGTAACAAAAAATAAAATGGCAGTTATAGCAATGTGCTGCAATAAAACTTATTTACAACTCATGAACTATTTCTAGAAAGTTTTATTTAATATTTTTCCAGACCACAGTCAACCATGGGCAGTTGAAATGGTGGAAACTGTGGATATGGGGCACTGCTCTATGTGTTTAATAAAGCAGCATTTCTATCTTTCAAAATGTTGTAAAATCAATGGAGTGCCTATGACTAATAGCACCACACAATCAAAGAAGTATGGGGTTTGTGTGCATGCAAATGTTACATGCTTATCATTTCTTGGAAACTGTTTCTATTAGTTTTGTCTCTGTATAGTCAATAGCTCAGGTAAGGAAACCAAGACTCAAATGGGCTAGAAATCTGGTCATAAACGTTAGGCACACATCTGTCCCTTACTGTCAGCATCTAAGTGCTCAATGAGTACTGGATGCTCCATATCTCTCTCTCCAACTTTTCTTCTCCTTCCCAGTTCTATGGCTCCAATTGTCTTCTTTACTGCAGCACTAATCAAATCCACAGAGCTGCCACATTTGTCTTCACGAAACACATTTGATCCTGTTACTTTCTGTTCTAAAACCTCTGCTGACTCCCTAGTGCTTTCCAAATTGAATCTAAGGCACCCAAAATGGTACTTAGGATCCTCTGAAATCTATCCTTACCCCTCCAGTCTCACAGACATTAGCTGCCTTCCCTGATTATACCAGTTCAATCATCATTTCTGAGGCTTATGATACTTTCCCCACTTTCCAACAGCCCAAAATTCCAGGGTCTACCTCAAATGGCACATCTTCCATCAAAACACATTGCTTCCTCTTCAGTGGACATGGAGCATGGAGCACCACCATCATGGGGCACTCCGAGTTCCCATCTCATATGCCTCTCCATCCACTTGATCAGGCAGCAGGCTTCCTGACTGCACAAATAGGCCCTTAATCATCTTAGCTTTCTCCATAGAACATAGCACACTGCTTGCACATAGTAGCTATTTGGTAAGCACAAAATCTGGTTTGGGTTTTACTCTGGGGGGTGGGGGGTCATTGCTTGTTTGTTTGTTTCCTTTGATTTAGTTTTTCTGAGATGGGGTCTTGCTGGCCTCTAATTCCTGGGTTCAAGAGATCCTCCTACCTTAGTCTCTCAAGTACCTAAGACTAGAGGTGCATGCTACTATGTCCAGTTAGCCCAAAATCAAAAAGCCAGAAGTGGTTTTGACATGAGGTGAACACAGGTTACAAATATTATAAACAAAACTTCACTAAACTAAAAATTTTAGTCCCGTGCTGGGCACCTACATATTATTATCCACCATGGATAACATAATTCTAGATAATATTATGCTGATGATGCACAATTCCCCCTGTCTTGGCCAAACCCAGGGAAGCAATTTCCTATCTGATTAAGAGTATGACAGTAGTGAGGACTGGATCATAAAAATTTACTGTAGGTTTGCAAATGTAAGCCTGATTGTGGATCAAATGGAAAACATTCCAAATGGAATTTTCAAGGAAGTATTTGAGTAGCCTATTTTGGAATGCTTAATATCATCTTCAGCATGAAACCATGCTTTGATAACTAATGAATTTCCAAAGAGGTACTCATCCTCTTCTGTAGGATCAAAAAGGGGGAGGTGCAGACTATCAGCTATTTAAATATCTCAGGTTATTAATTCTGTCTTTCATTGTATCTCAGACATAATATTTTTACCATTTGTTTACATGACAGTAAACAGGCTTTATATTTTACCACTTTTTACATGGATGTTTCCCTAATTTGCCTTGGGATTTACAGTATTAAATGAAGATTAGAAGACCTTCCTCTCCAAATCCTAGGAGATTCTTAAGTATCATACTCTCTGCTACACCTCTGAGAACCCTCAAAGGGTACAGAATTATAAAATTGTTATGTGGTTTCATTAAACATTTTTAACATTGATCATACTTTTACTGCAATGAACTGTAAGAAGTGGGAAATTTTAACTACTGAAAATGATTCGCTAGCCTTAGCAATCAGATGTATAAGAAGGCAAAAGCCTGATGTTCAACATTATTAGCAGTAATAATTCTGTCCTTATTATTTGTGATAAAGCATAATATGTGAACTGTGATTTGATTGCTAATAAAGTGGTACACATGACTATGTATTATTGTGGTTAAAATTATAAAAACAATAAAAGTTTGAGTCTTCCATCTCTACCTAGAATGATTCTAAGTGCTTTATGTTCATTTAAGAAAAAATCAAGTTCCACGATGTTCCCAGAAATATAAAATTTATGTCCACTTTACAGATTTGGAAAGTGAGACGAATGAAGCCTAGGAAGAACAACAGGAATGTCCATACCCTAACTCCGCCAGGTTTCCACTGCATGCTCCATGTCAACCCACCCCACACCTACCAAGGGATTAGTAGTTTGTAGAAGATGGTTCATATTTCAGGCCTTCATTTTGTCTGATTCATGTCTATCCTGATAAAATAACTTACTGCCCCTACACTTCACTCCTCATCTCAAGTCACAGTGGCTGTATCCTTGTGCCAGCCCTGCCACTATGAAATAAAACCTGTGACTCTCTCAGTTATGTCCCTTCTCCAGGTCTCCCCTCCTGATACTCTATGGCTCTAATTCTCTGTCTCATGAAATAAGTTCTTCTTAAAACTGGAGTTCTCTCTAGGTCCCCAAACTCCTTTCCTCAGAACTCCTTGAATTAGAAATCTGATCAGATTTTGGTATCTATCATTGACTGAAAAATAATGTACTTTTACAGATTAGGTTTTATTTTAGTATTGACTCAAACCAAGAGTGCCGCAGTCTGGCTGGGCACAAATGCCGCAGTCTGGCTGGGCACACAATCACGAGCCACCACACAGCTTGTAGATTCAAACAGCAACTCTTTATTCCCGAACTCACACCAGCCGTCTACAAACACGTTCTGGGGAGATCCACGTTCTCTGCCCAAATCCAAATCCACTGGGCTTCTATCTCCAAAATATACTGTCTGAATCCCCTGAGAACTCAAGGGGAACTCAGGCAGCAGGATACGCCCTATTCCCAGGAGGAATAATCTTAAACCTGGAAAGCCCTAAACCCAATTATCTTAAACCAGGAACACCCTAATCCCGGATCCGCCCTGGTCCTTGAGCAAGGTCACCTACATTCAATGTCACTGCAACATGTCAGCAACATGGGGTACGCTGGCAAGGAAATTGTCATACCTACTTGGCTAATGGCTCCCAGCATCTCCCCCCTTCTGATTAATTAAACAACAAGCAATGTGGCTTAAGGACCGTGCCTGGTAGGTTGTCCAATTCAACATATGGTTCTTACCCGTCATCAGAAAACTGACCTTTAGGCGTCAGCCTCCTGTCTTAGGTTGATACCACTGCAATTGGATCATACCCGTCACTGACTACCGGTCCAGCATAAGCCATTGGCCCCCAAATTTTAGACCATCACTAGCAGAAGGGAGGAGGATACAGAAATGCCACGACACCAAGCCAATTGACGGCTCCTTGGGAAAAACTGCATCACTGGTGACACCATCAGCAAAGATATGTCAGCACTACCAAAATTAACATGGGGTGTGCTGGCAAGGAAATAAAAATTGCATCACTAGTGACACCATCAGCAAAGATATGCCAGCATTACCACAATTCGCTGCACCAAACGATAGTTACATAGTCCAGGCAAGTTCTGCAAGCAGTTCAAAGCGGAGGAATCTATCAATATGTCCATTTCCTCCCAAAATCCGTTTCCTCCCAAAGTAAGTTAACTCCTTGATTGAGCATTACTTGTTGAGTTATATTCATTGATGCATCAGTTTATACAGTTTACTGTGATAGCTATCATAGAAGCTGTAGTCTGGTTGTATCTTTGTCTTCACCGGCACTGGGATGAGATAGGAATTCTGGCAATGATGCTAAAGAGACATTATCCTGAAAAGAATTATTAAATATAATGAAAAAGAAAGGTGAAAGTAAACAAACAGATCTGTTAACCTACTTTAAAAACAATCCTTAACAGCTGTTTACCTAATTTAAATTAAACCATTTAAATCACGTGAATAAAAAAAAATAATAATAATTCGGATCCATTTTTTCATGAGCGCTCCTCATATAAGAAATATGGACATACGCACATACAGACATACAACACAAAACACAAGAGTGTACACAAACGTACAACACATAAGAAAATAGTAAAGGCCTTGTAGCTTTACCTGGGTGAAATCTCCATTGCAATGTTTAAAAACTCCACAGTCAAAAAATAAAACTGATCAGAAAAACATTAACCTAGGTTTGTATGAGCTCGAAAAATAAAAATAGAACCTTATGATGTGGAAAAATGCAATAATAGAATAGCTATTGAAAAAAGCATCCTGGTTAATCACCTTTAACAAAAGTACCAATTATTACATGGAAATTCTATTTTGAGATTTACCATGAAATGTTGGCTTTCTATAAAATTCTTAATTAAGAAATGTTAGAAAACATGGCTCCCACTCAATTATCATGGGACGCAATACCCCGGGATTACTTTTATTCCTTGTTCTTCCAAGTCTTAGAAACACCAATGAATGAATTAAGTCTAATGATAACCTAAGGCCAGATTTCTGGAATATAAACATCAAAGACACTGATTAAAGTCCTAGTCCCAGGGGTTAAGCTCTCCCCAGAAATCCATCATTGTTTTTAATGGAAGCTTACTCGCCCCATTTTTTTCCAGGCCAGGCCAGGATTCAGTCATCCACTGGACCACCATGTACTGCACATCATCCATGTAGTGCTAGGTGCCAGGTCTACAATGAAGAACAAGACTCCTTGTTCTTCAGAGATGATATTCTAGTGAGAGGTACACACAAAGCAACAAATAAACACAGTTATGATCAGTTACAAGTTTTATAAAGGAAGTAAACTGGGAACTGATAGAGCAAAATGAAGGCTCCTTCTTTGGTTAGGGTGGCCAGGCAGGGCCTCCCTGGAGAGCAGAGTTGGTAACAGAACTGCCATGAATGAGTTTCCCTTTCCTGACCCATATTTACTTCAATCCCTACTCTTTACCTTAGTAGGTAGCTGATGAACAGGCCCCAAACCAAAAAGGGTGTACTGGGGAAGGTACCAGGCACACCAAGAAGCTCAGCTTTAGAAACCAATCCTGAAGAGTTACTCCAGTTTAAAATACAGTCAACGTATAAGAGCCAGAAACTCCAGTCAGTGCAAAAATGACCTCTTTATATCTCATCAAGGAATCATTACTGTAGATGACAAGAGGTATATTGCCAATAAATCCACAATTCTGTTTCCAATTAATGCAAACTTACAATATCCCAAGCTGTTATTATATTTCAATTAATAACCTGAGATGCCTCATTAATGCAAATATACTCTTACTGGTGCTCAACCTTCATTAGTGAGATGGGTCCGATGACATGACTGTTTCATATGATAATGGAACTATGATTAAAAGGCACAATTAATCATTTTCTTCAACTAATCTCCACGACAGTTTACTTATGCCTATATGAAACACGTGCTTCTTGCAAAAAAAGCCAATTTATATTTAAGCGAGTCAATGGCAGAAAGAAAAGCAGAAACATCCTACTGAAATCTCTCTCATAGTTGCAAAAAATCCCAGAAGAGAGTCAGGTTGTTCCGGAATAATGAAAAGACACAGAGCCGGCGCCTCCACTATCCTTTATAACATGTTGAGAGTATAAAACATAAAACAACAAATGCCATTACACTCTTTGAATAACAAGGCCTTTTTTTAAAAAATAATTTTTTTGGTTGTCAATGGACCATTTATTTATCTGTTTGTTTTTATGTGGTGCTGAGAAGCAAACCTAGGCCCCTCACAAATGCTCTACCACTAAGCTATAACCTCAGTCCCTGACAAGGCTTTTTAAAATTCTCTTGTCCATGTAGTTTCCTGCTCTTCAACACTGAATCACTCCACCCTCAGGCTGAATCCAGCAACAGATGTGGAACCAAACATGGCAAATGTAGGAATACTTCCCACTCTGCCCCATCTCCCTCCACTCCATGCAGTGAAATAGAACTTGAAACCAAGCTGCCTGAACAGTATCTATTCCTACTACCTGCCCAGTGGCCTTCCCCAATTCTGACAGTAACACTGTGCTTGGCCTTTGCAGAACTGCCCTTCTCTCCTGTGGGCATTGTTATGGCTGGGTTGTCATTTACATCTGTCCCCTCACACAGGCAGAGGGAGGGCTGTGAAGAAGGCTGGACCACCAAATACTCCAATGTTCCGCACACTGATGGATCCAGGTGGGGCCCCTGAACACAGCAGAGTCTCCTGGGTCTTTCCTGAAATCCATTTAGCAAAGTAAAGAATGTCATCTGGATTCCCTGCTTTAGCTTTAGTCTACCATTTACCAGAAAGAAGAGATTATAAACAAATTGAACAGGGCCACCCATTCCTCTCCAACCTCCCTCCCATCCACCACACAGGTAAGTTGCTCTTATTCTCCTTTTCCCTTAGCCCCTGTGTGGTCCACTGGCAAGAGATATGAAGTGCATCAAAGCTATACTCTTCTCCCTCTTAAGGAAATGGTAGTTTTTTTTTAAAAAAAAAAAAACCTATTGAGATTTAATTTTAATTGTTGCTTAGTAACCACCACAAGATTGGAACTGTTTTCAGGCTTTAAAAAATAGTGATATATTTAAAAAGGATAGAGGGGGTAGAGAGAGAAGAGGGGAGGGGAGGGGAGGGGAGGGGAGGGGAGGGGGGATAGTAGAGGATAGGAAAGGCAGCAGAACACAACAGACACCAGTATGGCAATATGTAAATCAATGGATGTGTAACTGATGTAATTCTGCAATCTGTATATGGGGTAAAAATGGGAGTTCATAACCCACTTGAATCAAAGTGTGAAATAGGATATATCAAGAAATTTGTAATGTTTTGAACAACCAACAATAAAAAATTAAAAAAAAAAATAAAAAGGATCATTTGGAAGTTTAAAGTTAAAAAAACTGTCTGAAAATGAAATTGTTTAAAAATTCATATTCTTGTAGCCTTTTATCAGGGACACAATTCTAAGAATTCTAAAACAAAACATAGCATTTTGAGCATTCTTTCTCAATAAATTCTAATCCATTCATCTACAATGTCATTGTAATATGCTGATTTTGACTTTGTCCTTTAGGCAACAAAATACTAGGTGGCCTTAGTTAACATGCACTAATATGCTATCAAACTATACTTTTTTCAGATACAGATGGAGCTCAGCTTAAATGTTTGGACTTCGGATTTTTGAGTTTATAATGCTGCAAAAGTCATTTACAATCAGTTGAGACTACATTCCTAATTTTGAATTTAGATTGTTTTTTTTCCTGGTTATAAGTGTTCTGATCTTCTTTCTCATAGCTGGGCAGAAGTAAACTGCAGCTCCCAGTAAGCCACATGATCACGAGCACAAACAAGAGAACTTCTGGCAGTGTCCTTTGTTGTTAAACCATGATGTTTGGTAGGTTAAGTATAGTGTATGTATTTTCAACTTGCAATGTTTTCAAATTACAGTAGGTTTACTGGGCTGTAACCACTTGATAACTTGAAGATCATGTGTTTTAGCTGTATTAGATACGTAAGATGTAAATGTTAGACATGGCAATTATCATCAAAAGTATCTCTGTATTTAAGTATCTATACCTTATTAGAAATATTGATTTTGAGAAGTACATTATATAATAATGGTTTCAGAGCATATGCCAACCATGATCAAGTGAATGAGCTGCTGGAGTACTGGGTTGAGGATTATAAAATGGCCTGGAAACTTGGTAGGAAAGAGAGCTTTTCCGTTCTGTCTGCCAGTGGTGCAGGATTCAGAAGGAGCTGTAGGCATGACAAAAGTGTTTTTCATCCATTGCCTTATGGAAAAGTCCAGTTGTTCTGCCAGTAGCTGCTTGACCTTTGTGAAGTTGAGATTCTCTGGGTCTCCGTCTGTTCATCTTTAAAATGAGGGTTTTGATTAGATGACCTCTAACGTCCCTTCCATTCTAAACATTCAATGATATTCTGAGCAAACAATAATAATAGCTCTTATGATTAGCAGCAAGAGAAGTCTGCTGCAGGGTAACAAGGTACAGGCAGCCGTGAGCATAAATGAAAAATCTCTGAAGAAATGGGAGAAGGAAGGAGGCTAACTTCAATTGAGCTGTTTGGCTAGAACATAATGCCTATTAAGCAAAATATTGCCCCACCAATACATTGTCCATCATCTTTTCACATATATATTTCAATAATTCTTCTAGAATTATTTTGCAAAATAATGGAATGTCCATGATTTTGTTTTGAAATACACACAAGTTTCACTACGGCTAACCTTTATTCACATCTGCATTTCACAGGAAGAAGTGTGTTTGAGCGTCAGTCAGAATGCTTTCAACTATAGGAATCCAAAGGTTACTATCTCATAAAACATGAAGTGCAGGGATCAGGAAGGCTCAGTGACTGGCAATGTCATGGGTGGCCCCAGCCGAGATCTCTTGAGCTCTCTGCTCTATAGATCTTGTGACAGCTTTGCCCTCAGGCTGGCTGCCTGAATGGTAATTAGAGGACTTCTGATAGCAATTGGTTCAGGTCCAGAAAAAGGCTAGTTTTTATTCTATAGCAGCATAAGCAAGTATTTCTGCGACCCAATTGGTTCAGAGCAGCTCATTTTTAAATGGATATTTGGTTAGACAGATGGAAAGAAGGGAGGGAAGAGAGATAGGCAAAAAGGAAGAAATGAGTGGGAGAATGCAAGGAAGGCAAGAAAGAAGATAAGAAGGACCCTAGCATTTAAAAATTAGTCTACCACTCATTGCCATAGCTCAGAGTTAGAAGCCAGACCGGTACTCCTAGTTGGGCTACTCTGTCCTCCTAACGGACACAGACAATTTTGCCAGACACCAACAACTCAGGACAGATAATTTGAGATCATGATAAAGTGAGACAAAACAAGACCACTTCACAATTGTGTGTGAGCAAAGAATAAAAGGAGAACAGTGCCACCCATAAAACACCTAACCTCTTTCTTGCTTGCCCAATGAGGGCAGCTGCTACTTCAGTACGAACAACGGCTTTAGCATGGCTCCAGGCTTTCCTCTCTTGAGAGATTTACTGGGATAGCCACGTACAGAAATGCCCCACTTTGTGACAGCATCCTATGAAGCATCAATCACTTCTTTGAGTCTCCCCTAAACCCCGCAACCAGAGTCAGAATACTCTCAAACACCCTCTTACCAAGACATCCTATGTTTCTTCATGGTGTGTGTTCACTCCTCTTGCACTAACTAACAAACCCAACTTGTTCAACTTCAAGTATTTTCCAGTAGTGTCTAGATAGAGAGCATCAATATTGGGTTTAGGTTAACATGTGTGCCAATCTTTTTTTTTTCCATCATTATTCTAAGAAGCCTTCTTTAACTTTTTTTTTTCTGAATCATCTATCACTTTTGAATCTTTGCAGCAATTACACTAATTATCTCTTTACATGCTCCATGTCTTTTCTGTGCCTTCTACAAACAATGAGCAATTCTCCCCCCAACATTCACTTTCTCACAAACCAATTTTTGTGTGACTGAAACTAAATTATGAAGGAACAGAAAAGATGTTGGAGAGTCCACCATAGTGTTAGAAAGCACACACCTTCTCAGCAACATACCTTTTTAGTATAATTAAAAAGTAACAGCTAACGTTATTATTACACTACTTTATACATGACATACATTGCTCTTAAAAATTTTATTATTCACAAATTAATTTATTGTATCCATCCAAAAAGTTATGGGATAGATATTAAAATTTGCTCCATTTGGGAGGAAAGGGTACTAGAGATTGAACTGAGAGGCTCTTAACCACAGAGCCACATCCCCAACCCCTTTTAAAAAAAAGTTTTTATTTAGAGACATTACCTCATTAATTTGCTGAGGCTGGCTTTGAACTTGTAATCCTCCTACCTCAGCCTCCCAAGTTGGTTGAATTATAGTTGTGTACCACAGTGCCTGGCTAGACTGCCCCATTTTAAAGAAAAGTCCAGTGTCTCATGTAAGTCAAAGAGTTCATCAACAGCAGAGACACCATTTAACTGGACCTCTGACTCCAGGAAATAGCCTCCTACCCAAGAGAATATACTGTCTCCTACTCAATAGTGGTTCTGTAACACTCTCTAAAACATGAACAAACAAATGAGCAGCCAGGCATGGTGTTTTTCACAATATTACCTCCAGACATTTATGAACAAGACAGTAAAAAATCATGAACATAGGGCTAAGGCCTAAAAGATATCTGTGACACAGAAAAGTATTTTGGTAGAAATATTTACAGTCTATGCTGCCATGGCCGTCAAATGTTTCAGAAAATTGAACCCCATTCCATATGTGCATAGAGCTGTTTGCCTAAGAGGGAAATTCTTTGGTTGAGAACAGGAGGGAGAAAAGGCAGAATTTTCTCCCCAGTAAAAACTAGGAATTGAAAAGTGATGGTGACATCACTCAATGTCTGGAGGTTCTGCTCCACCACTGGCGACCACTGCTCATTTGAGCTCAAATTGCTCAGTCACAAGGCTGAGACTAAAGCCTTCCCCAGAAGCCACATTCCCCACGTTTTCAGAGCACTCTCCTTACAGGAGAAAGCTGTTTTGCATTTTTTGTTTTTATAACTGTCTTTGTGTTGCCAGCATTGCCAGAGAATTCAAGATCCTCAAAATGTGTCTTCTGGGGTCAAGTGATCCACTCTCCTGGCTTGAGCTCAAGCCAGAGCCTTTAGATGAGCTAATTTTACACAACCAGAGAGAGAAAGAAAATGGGTTTTGTGATGAGCATCTGCTGTTCTGTTAAAAATGTGGTTAAAGACATTAACAAAAGTGACATTACCAGCTGTTGTAATGTCAAGCAGCTTAGCTAAACTGTTTTTTATCAAATGACAACATATGACACTCAAATCAATTCCAAAACAATAACACATTGTTACGTGTAAAACAAACCTGAATGAAAGTGAGAACACATGCGTGTGTGTGTGTGTGTGTGTGTGTGTGTGTGAGAGAGAGAGAGAGAGAGAGAGAGAGAGAGAGAGAGAGAGAGAGAGAGAAGGGGAGAGCCTGAGAGAGAAGTTAATTAAAATACATATTCAAATTTCTCCTGAAGTCAGCATAATAGATAACAGGATGCTGATAATTTTCAAACATTTTTACCTCTATTTCAGTCAAAGCAAAAGAGGGTGATTATCTGGTCCCTGTTATGATACAGAAACAATGACTTTATTTTGTAATTGGCTTGTAAATGGCCAAAAGAATGTGGGTTTCTGGCCAGTTAAAATCTGACTGGCTTCTACCCTTCAGCATATACCTCTCCAGGAGTGTGGCAATCAGGAAAATACTGCTTTGTGTGGCTATGTTCAGCTCCTCTATTTTTATCTGCCCATCATTTTTAATTATCGGGCCATTAAAAGATGGCAGATCAGTAGCACTGCCAACTGTATTGTCCTTATGGCTGAAAAGTCTGTGACAGTTGATACAATGAGCCCCTCCCAGTGTTCATCATGGAGCTTGTAAAAGCAAAACGGCACAACTTCCTCCTGCCTCACACCATCATGGCGAATCCTGTATCAATAAATGTTTAATTTCCACAACTATGACAAGAAAAGGGCCTGAGTTGTGACTAGTGCTTAGTAATCTGTGAGTATTTCATGTACACGACTATTAATAATACAATTCACAAAAGCTTCGTCTGCAGGCCTGGGCTAGGTCCTGCTTCTTTGAGAGTCCTATGACTTAGCAGGAAAGTTCCTGCGAAGGGCATCCTTCCTCCTGGAAGGAAAACAAAGGGACTTGCTTTGGGGAAAGGATATTTGCCAGGAACAGAAGGTGCTCTGCACATGGAGAGTGTTTCAAGGTGGGCAACTCAGAAGGGACCTACATTTGGAGAAGAGACATGCCAGAACCAACAGAGAGGCAGAAATCAGCAAGCAGCTGTGTACTCTAGTTCTACTCAATGAAAGGAAAACAGGGACCCCAGTGATAATCAGCATATGGAGAAGCACAAAGATGGGGTACCTCGGGAAATGAAAGTGTCCATTTCCTCGAGGATGTCACTGCATACCACAGGTGGAGAAATTGGCACAAGAGTATGGTGCTTCTCTACTGAGAATGGATTAAAGATAACACTGATGACATCAGCAACAGGAATCCAAGCTTGATATTGAAAAGGACTTCTAACAGCAAATGTAGGACAGGACAGATGACCAAGGGATATGTATATGGAGGGAATGTTAGGCAAGGACAGAGAACCTTGTGAATGATCAAGTGCCCGGCCCCATGAGGAAACAGAGGAATGGACAGAAAGCCATTCTCTTCCCATGATTACAGGAAAGGAAAGTTTTCATTAAGGAATTGAGTCTCATCTCCTAAGAGAGGAGAGATCATTATTGGCATTTTAAAAATTGTGTTGTTTTCTAATAGTTTCCAAAGCAGATCTTGTTAATTTTAGTCAACTAAGCTATACAGTCTCTACAATCATATGCCTCATTTCTCTATTATTGAAGAGATAGAATTTGGATTATATGCCAGAAGTGGTGGTTAGTCTTGAATTTCCATTTTCCTGCTTATTTCTGAATTCATTTATTCACTCACTTGTTTAACCAATTAAAGCTTTCTATTCAGCCTTAGTTTTCCTAAGTATTTAGGAACTAGACTGACCATGGGACTCATAGCTGTGGGGAACCTGGTCTCTTCCTCTGAACCACACCATCAGTTGAATGGTCTGTATTGATTAGATGTCTTATTATGTGCTCATATATAGGTCTCATTTTATTCTAACACTAATTTTATGAGACATCCTTCATTTTTACCATCTTTATAGTTGGCAAACTAGCTAGAAAAGAAATGGAAATTAATAAGAAGCAAAATTAGGATGGAAACCCAGGCCTGATTTTAGCCCCTATGCTCTATTCCTCCCCAAGAGCTTCTAAAAACACACTTCCTAAGTGCATCACCCCACTTTGATTCCCCTGAAGATTCAGAGACCTAAGTTATAATTGAAATTTTTGAATCAAGCACAAGACTTGACAAGAATCTTTCCTGTAAGAGGTGGACTCAGACTCACAACAAAGCTGGTGACAGCTTTTCTAAGACATGGGGCACCTGTGTTGGTGTGAGAACAGAGAGCTTAAAAAAAATGAGAATAGTTCTAGTTTCTCATGTAGTTTTCTCCATTCAGCCTGAGCCAGACTGAAGACAGAATGGTAAATTCTGCAAATTAGGCACATACATATTCTCTCTTTTCCCCTCCTAGATAGTTGGACAAGGTGAGTCCCACTTGGGACTGGGCAGGTTGAGAAAAGTGTTCATACCTATACAGGTCATAAAAAACAGAACATGGATCCAAACTATGTTGCACCTGGCTCCAAAAGGAGCACTCTTTTGTTGTTATTACAACACATGCTACAATGTCACCTCCAAAGCTAGGTGGGTATTGATTTTACCGTATCTAAGCTCATCAGCTTGCCTTAGATCTCACCTCATGGGAGAAGACTTTGTGGCCAAAAGGCCCCAGGTAGTCCTCAATCTTTATCCCTACCATGCACACTTCAATTCACTCTCTCCCTGTTATCTGCCACAGTGGCTTCTTTCAGCTTGCCTTACACCCTGTGTGTCTTTGTTTGTGTGTCTTTGCTTAGAAAACTGATGAAATTGGTGAACACTGCCCACCCATCTCCACCACTTGACTGACTCCTGCTCCTCATCCAGTTCTCCTTCAAGAAAGCCTTCCAGATCGCCTGGGCCAGGCCCATTTCTGATGCTTGAGAATACCGCTTTACAAACTAGGCTTTATTGACATTTGGGGCCAGGAAATTAATGCTTTCATGTGGAGCCTGTATTGTACATGTGGGTAGTCAAATAGCCTTCACTAGATATTCAACCACTAATGTCTCCAGACATTACCATATATCCCTGGAGGGCAGAGTCATTGCCAGATGAAAGCCACTAAGCTGCAGCCCTTTGGAATGACTTTCCTTCTCTGAAGAACTAGCTCTGGGGCAGCAATATGTTTGTGTTTGCCTGGCTACTTGACCATCTCCAAGACACAGATGGGATTGCATCTTTGCTCTGCTTCTTAGGTTCCCGGTGAGTTTGGACGTGTTGTTTGGCCTGCCCAGTCCTCAGCTCCCAGGTAGGGAAAACACTCACCTTGAAGAACTAATGCATGTACAGTATCTTCTGCAAAACTGGTATTCCTGTCTTCAATTGAGTCCAGGGTGAGGGAATCTTATTGTAAACCAAAAGAACTGCATGATAAACTAGCACTATTAGAATTTTCTTTAAGTTCTGGGTAGCATCACAAATATGGTCCTACCACATCCTAGAAAATTCACAGTCAGCTGTGTTGTAAGTCAGAATCCTTCCCTCATAAGCAAGATTCTATCAGAGATGAATTCAAATAAGGGAGTCAGTATTGGACAGTGAGTTCCTGAAAGGCCGAAACTTAAATGCTCAGTATCCTGGTTAATGCCTGGCTTAAAGTAGGATTCCAAGAAAAACAATTATTTTTTTTTTAACAATTTCTATTCAAAAGCGCTAGATGAGAGATCATAAATTCAAGTCAGTAGCTAATGGAAGATTGCTGAAGCTTCTTTGAATACAAAAAATAATGGCACCATGGTTAGGCTCCAGGGAGATTAATCACTGGGCCACATGGGCATTAACCAATCAGCAAGACTTCCTGCCAAGGAAGGAGGTAAGAGTTACCAACAGTCTCCTGCACAGCACAAAAGGATTACAGGATGACATCCAACTAAAACATCAGCAGGACCCAAATTAATAGGAGAGCCTGTTCTTTGGCAACTAGCACTGTGCAGCCATGGTACTGCCGGGGCATGGCACATCTCGCCAATCTGAAAGCACACACCACAACCTGGAGTCTGTGCCCAGCTGCACCATTCCATGTTTCCCTGATGGAAATTAGAAAAAAATGTAACCTCAGCGGACAGGTTTACTAAGACACAGAAGACATTACAAAGGCCCTTTTGACATTATAATCTCTAACACAGTCGTAGAAGCTGACTTGCCATCATTATTGAAAGTAATTGGTCAAAAAAAAAAAAAAAAACAAACTGAGACAGATGGAGAGCAATCCTATAAAGCTGTCAAGTTAATTATCTGTCCTACAAGTGTGTTCTGTTCGATGCTCCTCACTCTGACTTGCTGCCTACCACAGGGCTCACCACCTACCCTGGTGCTCACCAGCCCCTGTTCCTGTTCTTCCCATGCCCGCTGCACCCTACCACTTGTCTGGGGCAGTATGACCTACAGCTGTGAGAAGACATTTAAAGCAGAAGTCTCTCTTGGCCACATTATCTCCTCGCCCAATTATATTGCCATACTGGTCCAACTATGAATACATCCCTAGCGCGCTGTCATGCTGTGTAATGACAAATTCTAATTTTCCAGGACAGACAACGCAGATAAAAACAATCAACTTATTTGAAATGCTTCAAATGATTGCAACACCAAAGTAACTTTTATTCAGATGAAATGTAAGTTTTCAGGAAGTTTAGATCAGGGCTGGGGATGGGAATGCTACTCAATGGTAGGACACTTGCCTAGTGTGCATGTGGCCCTGGGTTAAAACCTTAGTACTACAAAAAAAGGGTGGGGGGGGTAGGTCAGTGATTTGAGATCTAGAAATTTGTGCAAGAAAGCTGATAACCCAAATAAGAGGGGATGAAAAGGGAGAAGCATAGATTAAAAACAAATAGGAACAGCAGGCTCTGAGCTCAGGATCAACAGAGAAAACCTGCTACATCATTGAAGCTCAGTTCCTGGCCTGAGACCCGCCACCTGCCAAATACTGTCAAATGAACCAATTCCTGTCCTAGTATTTTCCCTCTTATTCCCAAAACCTGGGTTCCCCAGTAGAATATTTTTTCAGGGTTAAGTCTCTGATGCCCTTTGTTCAGCTGCATTTGGAAAGTGATGAACTTACTCAGGAATCAGAAAATGGAGCTCTAGTATAGTGGGCTACAACTTAAGTGATTGAAAGATCCAGACTCCCTGAACAAGAATATTCAAAATAGGTCAAAATCAAGACAGGATACAAAGGTAAGAACCAAGGAGTAACTTAAACTCCTTGCATGGACAGCGAACAAACCTTCAAGAAATTCCAAGCCTGAGACAGACTAGCAACAATTTTCACACTATCTGCCTTATGTACTTTAAGTCTATTAATAAGTGTTCATCATTCAATGAAAAAATGTATAATAAGGATTAAAGCAAGAAATACATAACAGTGTGAAGAGAAGAAGCAAGTAGCAGAACCAGATTCAGATACATCAAAGGCTCTAGTATAAAAGGCAGACAACAGAAATGCAAAAACAGACAGAGCATGGAGATGTGAATTCAGAAATTGTTATGGTTTGGATGTGAGGTGTCCTCCAAAAGCTCATGTGTGAGACAATGCAAGAACGAAATGATTGGGATATGAGAGCCTTAACCCAATCCATGGATTAATTCCAGTGATGGGATTAACTGGGTGGTAACTGAAGGCAGGTAGGGAATGGATGGAGGAGGTAGGTCCCTGGGGACATGTCTGTAGGATATTATTTTGTATCTGGCTACCGACATTCCTCTCTGCTTTCATCATGTGAGCTACTTCACTCTGCCACACTCTTCTGCTATGATGTCCTGCCTCACCTCAAGACCTGAGGAATGAAGCCAGCTGTCCCTGGACTGAGAGCTCTGAGACAGTGAGCCCCCAAATCCACTAATTGTTCTTGTAAGATCTTTTGGTCATAGCTGCAAAACTGCTGACTAAATCAGATCTCAAAAATTCTCCCTCTCTGTCTCTCTCTTTCTTATATATAAGCAGAGATGAACTCCAGCAGCCAGATACAATATCAAAAACTTTTCACCTACATATATCCACCTCAAACTACAGAAAACAAAAGACAAAGAGAAAATCTTGAAAGAAGTCTAATGGAAGAAATACTGCACCTATGGAGAACAACGTTAAGAATTATAGGGACTGGAGTATAGTTAAGAATTATAGCTCACTGGGGTATAGAACACATGCCTAGCATATCTGAGGCCCTGGGTTTGACCCTCAGCATAACTTAAAAAAAAAAAAAAAAAAAACAGATGAATTATTTCAACTTATTTCTTCTTTCCTCTAAAATTATATGCAAGCAAATGAAGAGTACAGTGAAATATCTAAAGTGTTGCAAGAAAAAATCCAAATTAGAATTTCATATCTACAGTTAAACAAAAACTTCCCACTGTGTATACTGACTTTCTTCAATATATTAAATAATGGATTGGGATTTAAAAAACAACACTTTTACATCAAAGAAGCTATATGTACCACTCATATGATGTATGAAAATGACACTTTAT
Source organism: Marmota flaviventris (assembly GCF_047511675.1). Classification (NCBI taxonomy): domain Eukaryota; kingdom Metazoa; phylum Chordata; class Mammalia; order Rodentia; family Sciuridae; genus Marmota; species Marmota flaviventris. Next base: position 105,075,781 of record NC_092503.1, read on the forward strand.
ATCTGAAATTTTCCTGGTAAACACCCACAAACCTGACTTAATCATGGGAATATAGCAAGAAAGTACCAGTTAATTGGCATTTTGAAATAATATTTGCATTATGAACTCTTTAAAAAAAAGACAAGAGGTGGAAATGCAGAATTAATTTTTTTTAAAGAGAGAGAGAGAGAATTTTAATATTTATTTTTTTAGTTTCGGCGGACACAACATCTTTGTTTGTATGTGGTGCTAAGGATCGAACCCGGGCCGCACGCATGCCAGGCGAGCGCGCTACCGCTTGAGCCACATCCCCAGCCCCTGTACTATGAACTATTAACACATAAAAATGTATAGATATATACTGTTCAATATAGTTACTTCTGGCCACATATGATCATTGAATGTTTGAAATGTGGCTAGTATGAGTTAAGATGGACTATACATGCAAAGTAAACAACAGGTACCAAAGAATTAAAATAAAAGAAGGGATACAATTAGTCATAAAACACCGATTATGTACTGAAATAATCATTTTTATATTTGAGTCAAATTACATTATTAAAATTAATTAAATTTGTTGATTTTTATTTTTTACTTTAAAATGTTTAATCAGCACATAAAACTATATATATTCAGGTATGCAAAACGATTATATGTATGTATACACACAGATATATGTGCACTTATCATGTATGTATCATGTATTAATCACCATGGTCAAATTAATTAATATAGCCATTACCACTCATAGTTACTATGATTTCCAGCATTTTATATGTAGTAATTGGAACATTTCAAATTACCATGTTCCATCATGGACCATATCTATTTGATAGCTCTATACCTAACTTATAAATCCTAATTTTCTTTACCATGTTCATCGGATCTTTATAGAAATCTCATAAAACATCAATCAGTATAAATGTAAAAAATATCAATACCTTAAGCATACCATATTCAAAATGTGGATAACCAAATATAAAGAAAAATAAATTGAAAGAAGTTCTATTTAAAAAAAAACACCTCACCCATAGCACAAAAGTTAATAACTAGAATCAACAAATGGGACTTACTCAAACTAAAAAGTTTTTTTCTCAGCAAAAGAAACAATAAGAGAAGTAAATAGGGAGCCTACATCCTGGGAACAAATCTTTACTCCTCACACTTCAGATAGAGCCCTAATATCCAGAGTATACAAAGAACTCAAAAAATTAGACAATAAAATAACAAACAACCCAATCAACAAATGGGCCAAGGACCTGAACAGACACTTCTTAGAGGAGGACATACAATCAATCAACAAGTACATGAAAAAATGCTCACCATCTCTAGCAGTCAGAGAAATGCAAATCAAAGCCACCCTAAGATACCATCTCACTCCAGTAAGATTGGCAGCCATTATGAAGTCAAACAACAACAAGTGCTGGCGAGGATGTGGGGAAAAGGGTACACTTGTACATTGCTGGTGGGACTGCAAATTGGTGCGGCCAATTTGGAAAGCAGTATGGAGATTTCTTGGAAAGCTGGGAATGGAGCCACCATTTGACCCAGCTATTCCCCTTCTCGGTCTATTCCCTAAAGACCTAAAAAGAGCATGCTACAGGGACACTGCTACATGGATGTTCATAGCAGCACAATTCACAATAGCAAGACTGTGGAACCAACCTAGATGCCCTTCAATAGACGAATGGATAAAAAAAAATGTGGCATTTATACACAATGGAGTATTACTCTGCATTAAAAAATGACAAAATCATAGAATTTGCAGGGAAATGGATGGCATTAGAGCAGATTATGCTAAGTGAAGCTAGCCAATCCCTAAAAAACAAATGCCAAATGTCTTCTTTGATATAAGGAGAGTAACTAAGAACAGAGTAGGGTTGAAGAGCATGAGAAGAAGATTAACATTAAACAGGGATGAGAGGTGGGAGGGAAAGGGAGAGAGAAGGGAAATTGCATGGAAATGGAAGGAGACCCTCAGGGTTATACAAAAGTACATACAAGAGGAAGTGAGGGGAAAGGGAAAAATAATACAAGGGGGACAATGAATGACAGTAGAGGGGGCAGAGAGAGAAGAGGGGAGGGGAGGGGAGGGGAGGGGAGGGGGGATAGTAGAGGATAGGAAAGGCAGCAGAACACAACAGACACTAGTATGGCAATATGTAAATCAATGGATGTGTAAGTGATGTGATTCTGCAATCTGTATATGGGGTAAAAATGGGAGCTCATAACCCACTTGAATCAAAGGGTGAAATATGATATATCAAGAACTATGTAATGTTTTGAATAACCAACAATAAAAAATTAAAAAAAAAATAAAAATAAAAGTAGATAACAAAAACAAAACAAACAAACAAAAAAAACACCTTAGCTCTTTAGGAGCAAGCATGGAATTTATCAGACATTGCTAAGAAATCTAACAAAAAATGCAGCAAAATATTTAAAGCATTGAAATATAAAAACCACCCACCTAAAAATTCTGTATTCAGTAAAATTATCCTTCAAATGTGAAGCAGAGATCAAGACTTTCTCAACAAAAATTGAGGTATTCTTTGACAGTATGCCTGCCCTGCAAGAACTATTAAAAGGAATGCCTCAGAGGAAAAAGAAAATAACACAGCTCAGAAAACAGATCGACATAAAGTCATGATGAGTATTTGACAAAGAATAAGTGAAAGAAAAATGCAAAAACAAATTTTTTCTTAATTTAATTAGTCTGACACCATTGTGCTAATACTAATTAGCTGTATTTAATTCGCATCTATACAATTATACATTTTGCTCTCCAGCCCACATGAAACACCAGCCAAATCAAACCACATTCTGGACCATAAAATACACCTTAACAAACATACAAGTAGAAATTACAATGCCTAATCTCAGATCACAATGAATAAACTTGAAACTGACAATAGGAAGATAGTGAAAAGCCCTGAAAACTGGAAGGGTAAAAACAACAACAACAACAAACTTCTAAAGTGACATATGAGACAAATAAGAAATCTCAAGAGAAATTTAAAAGCATTTCAAAATAATCAAAAATCAAATTACAAGTTATAAAAATTTCTGGGGAACATTAAAAACAGCAGGAAATTGATAATGTTGAATGCATATATTAAAGAAGAAAGATCTGAAATCAATAACCTAAGCTTCTCACTTAGGAAACCAGAAAAAGGAAAGCAGAGTAAATCTTAAATAAACCGAAAAAAAGAAATAATTAAAATTAGAGCAGAACTCAATGAAATTGAGAAGAGGATACCAAAAGAGAAAATTAATGAAAAAAAAAGATGGTCTTTTGAAAAGATAAAATTGGTAAGAATCTAATCAAGGTAGCTAAAAGGGGGGGGGGGGAGAGAGAGAGGAGAGAGAGAGAGAGAGAGAGAGAGAGAGAGAGAGAGAGAGAGAGAGAGAGAGATGGATGGATCACAAATTTCTAATATTGGAAATGAAAAAGAGGCCATTCCTAAATATTCTCTGAATGTTAGAAGGATAATAAAGTAATATCATGAATAGTTATGTAATCAGAAATTTGAAAACCTAGATGAAATGGAATAATTTCTTGAAAGACAAAATCTACCAAAAGACCTACTACAAAAATAAGTAGATGATCTGAATGGTACTGTATATATTAAAGAAATTGAATGAATACCAATAATCAATATATTTCTCCATTTTTCGCATGTCTAACCCCTCTCTGCTATGGATCAGCATCCACTTATCAGAATATTCTGCCTTTGGTTTTTAGGGATTGACTTACTTCATTTAGCATGATATTGTCCAACTCCATCCATTTACATGCAAATGCCATAATTTTATTCTCTTTTAATGCTGAGTAACTTAAATTGTTGAGGCTGGGGATATTGCTCGGTCTTTGAATGAAAGAGGTAGAAATGATACTTCATCACTTTCTATGGGGAAACACAATAGAGGCCAAGATCCTGGAAAGTAAGAAACTGCACAGACATCTACCTTTCTCACAGGTGCCACAGGATAATTTTATCTTTGAAATTATCAAATCTTGGTCAGAATGGCATATCCCATTCATGAGAACCTTATGTGATAATTCAATCAAGTATATGAAAAAAAATTCCTTCATGTTCTCAGAATAATAACGTAAATATGAGGTAAAGGAAAATGCAAAAGACATGGAAAGAAAATGATGAAATGAATAGATGAAACAAGGAGGAAAATATTAAAATTATTGTTAGCAAAATTAGTTATTACATTAATTATTCAATGACTATTTAATTTCAAAGCCAAATAAGATATACTTTAACTTGTGAGGAAAAATCCTGATAAAACTAGATTTAAAATATTTGGATTAAATTTTAATCATAGGATGAAAAACCTCTTTATGTGTATAAGCACATGTAAATCAAGACCTGACAGCTTACATTTTTCAGGGGTTCTTTTTGTCTTCCCTGCATATTTTTTCCTGGTTCCTCCTGAACTTAGTACTAGCTACCCTACGTTTTCTTACATCAGGATCCGGAAGCCTAACTTTCAGATACCTCAACGATAGATATACTGGGTTTTGAGAAAAACAATTTTCACAAGAAGGACAAAAACATCTTTTAGATTTGTCAATAACAAGAACAACTACAAAAAGCAAAAATTCACTATAAGAACGTTCAAGACTTGGGGGGGGGGGGGGGGCTTGGGTTGTGGCTCAGCTGTAGAGCGCTCACCTGGCACATGCTAGGCCCTGGGTTCCATCTTCAGCACCGCATAAAAATAAGTAAATAAAATAAAGGTATTTTGTGCAGAGCAGCACACCCCAGCTACTCACCCTCAACGTCCTTTTCTTTTAAAGGTCTTCTCCCACAAACGCGAAGAATGGAATCCTCAGGCCAGATGGAGCAAGTTTTTGTTGAAGATGAGTGTAGAAGACTCGCAGTTCAACACACTGAGTGAGGATGGGTCTTCTTCGGTTACCGCCGTCTTCTTCTCTTTCGCCGTCTTCTTCTATTCCACTGTCTTCAGTTATCTTCTGCGAACTGTGTCTGGCAAGAGGTCTTATATAGCCCTTGGGTCACTGTGATTGGCTCAAAGTTATGCTAATTAGGGTTTGAAAAATGTACCAATGCTATTGGTCCAGACTTTGTCCAATCAGGTTTGGAAATGATCTAATGCTATTGGTCAATTCTATATTCCCACCATTCATTCATGTCTGCCCCACTTCCATTTTCTCAATGGAGGTTGAGTAGTGGGAAATTGAGGTTGTGGACCCAGCTGCAGTGATGCATGGCATGGGCTTCTGCAGCAGGCCTCCCTGCTGTGCCAAGGCCTGGCTGCTGCAGATGACAGGTCTGACAGGTCAGGGAGCCTTGACTCCCTAGGCACTGGCTCCAGGCAGCGGCAGGGCCGCTGGAACTCTCACCCACCCAGGCCAACACCCCAACTCTCTTGCTTCTTGGCAGGGATTAGTAGACAGGCTGTGTGACTTTGTAGCCAGGGCCATCAGGGCTTAAATACACAAATAAGAAAGACTTTAATTGCAGGGGGAAATCCTGATAAAACTGGACTTAAAATATTTGGATTAAATTTTAATTATATGATTAGGTGTATAAGCACATGAAAATCAAGACCTGACATGTCTTGCAGAAAATGAGCAACAACACTGGGGACAAAGCCAGGCACAGTATTGGTACCCAATAAATTTGAGCTATTGGGTATGCATGTGTATCTGGAATGTTTTCCCACTAGAGGAGAATGTTACTGTCAGCTCTTGCTGTGTAACAAGACAACTTAAATTTTCAAGGCTGAAAATAACAAACTTTATCATTTCTTACATTATTGCTTCTCATAATTCAGTGGGTCCAGAATTCAGGTAAGGCACAGCTAGACAGTTCTGCCCCATGTGGCATTGGTGGGATTCAGGTAAGGCATAGCTAGACAGTTCTGTCCCATGTGGCATTGGTGGGGTTCGCTCACTGCCCTCAGCTGGTGGGACCTTCCAGGTCCCACTGGGCTAGAAAGTCCAGGAGGCTCCCTCACTTGCCTGACCCCATGGTGTGTTTCCATGTGGTTGCCCCTTCTTCATGGATGTCTCATCGTTCAGTCATGGTGTGAGTTTCTTCACAGCATGACCTTGGCTTCCAGAAAGATGGTGGGAAGGGCCAACCCTGTTCAGAATGAGGCCCCAAACTGGCAATTTGTCAATTCTGCTGCATTCTGTTGCCCAGGAAGCCACTTGATCCAAAGTACCAGAAGATGTAGCCCACCACTCCTTGGGTGGAGCAGTGAGTGTGTTAAAGAGGAAGTCATCAACTGTGAGTGTCTTTGAAAGCCACATCCCACAGAGAGGATCCAGAACTTTCCTGACTATCCAAATGCTCCAACCTATCATGCCTCTAGCTCTTGGAACAAGCCTTTCTCTCCCCCTGCCTCGCTTGGCCTGACTAACTTGTCCTCACTCTTCCTGGTCCTGATTCAACCACCCCTGCCTCTAGCAGGGCTTCTGTGTTCCCCTAGATTGACTTGGTGCTCAATAGCTACTTCTCAAACATCCTGTCCTCTCTTCCTGAAGTAAGGTTATCACTCCTGTCAGTAATTATAAGTCTGGTACCTGGCACCTTTCAAACATGGAAGACATGGAGTACAGGGTCATCTGTGAAGGACTTCATTCCCAGATCCTGATTCAGGACCCAACACCATAGAAATAGACCACAGATGTCATCATCAAGAGTGTTGGCTCTTGTGTTCTAGCCTCACCTTGGTCCCTTCCTCCTGGTATGGGCTGGAGGTTGCAGATTCCCCAGGAAGCAACTTCTGGGATGGACAATGTTCAGGACATTTAGTGGGATGGGAGGGAGGAAAGGATTGGGGCTGGAGGCTGAGGATGTCACTCAATGGCCGAGTGCTTTCCATGTGCATGAGGCCCTGGCTTCTGTACCTAACGGCAGGACCCCCCAAAAAGCAAGTATCATAGTGAGAGAGACTGGGCTGTGATGAACCTGAACAAAGCCATCAGCCAACCCTGTGAGGACTCTGAAGATGGGTCATCATTCTGATTGTGGCCAGGGTCTGTGTTATTATTATCAGGCTTTACCAGTCTTTGGAGGCCTGCTGTTTTTGGAAGAAGATGTAGCCTTGAGCAGAGGGGACACTTCAGTGGAAGCCAGTGCCTGGAGAGGACTGGAGCTGAAAATATTTCTCTGACACCATGAGTGCAGGGGAATATGTCCTTTGTCCTGAATTGGATCTGCACAGCCTGCAAGAGTGACACTGGTCTAATATCTCTGGACTTCCTGTTGTATTTCGGTGATCAAGAGAAAACCAGTACACCTTCTTCCCCAACTCCCAAGAAGGTCTTAACAAATGAACCTGGAAGTGCCACCAAGTTTCTTGGGCTGCTGTGCCAACATTTGCACAGACAGGCATCATCTGGCTTGGGAGGAGGCACTGCTGCTCCAGGAAGGGACACAACACCCTACAAACATGAGGGGAAAACACAGTTTTATCTTGATGAGAAGCCCCTCTGCATGGGTTCAGTACCCATTCTGGGTTCTCCAGGCTGACAGATCACAGTGGAAGAACTGAGCCTACTGCTTTCAGATCTACGGATCCTTGCTAAGTCTTCTGCTTCTAAGAAAATGATATAGCCAAGGTGCTTTGGTGGATATTTGTGTGACAGTGACAATGTTTCCTGATCACCAAGATGCCAGTGGCTATTGGCCATTCCCTGACATGTCTATCCAGGCAGCAAAGAGAATGAGAAGTTTAGATCATGGGGAAGAATCTGGGCAGGAGAGGCTTGTAAGAGGCTATCCATGCGTGATCTGTAATTATGGCAGCTTTCCCAGGCTGAGACCAGTCTGTTAGTTTTTAATGATCATGTGCTATGTACCAGGCTCTGGGCAAAGTCCTTCAAGTACTTTGCCTTGTTGAATCCTCAATACCTTCCTCCCATTTTGCTGAAAATAGAGCTGAAGCTCACATGACCTCACCAGTGGCAGTGACTTCAATGGGATTCAACTTTTGGAGATCTGGATCTAAAAGCCTAGGTTAGCTCTCAGTCACTAGATGCATCATGTAGCCTGGCTAACATCTGTACATTGAGTAAGTTCTAAAGTGAACTCGGCCCATCTTGTCTTTAACTGGCTGGCCATGTTAAATGACAATAGCATTGTGACACAGATAACAATGCTACAGATGTTTCCCCTTCTTCCTGCACACTCTTTCCTCTGTCTCTTACTCTCTCCCTCTCTTTCTTCTCTGCTCATTGATTGAAGGTCTATGTTATGTGAGACACTGCAGATATACAGAAACTGAAGCCACTTGTCCTCTCCTCTCTCTGTCTTCTGGGAGCTACAGTCCTAGGAAAACCAGACCCACAGGCAAATGTTTACAGAGCAGTGAGAACTGTGAGAATGCAGAGATTCAAAGAGAGGTCCTCGGGAACATGCAAAGGTTAAGCAAGGAGCCTCTTGAACTTTGACTTGACCTGGGTAGACAGAGAGCCCACTGGAAAAAACAAAGGAGTGGGGGAGACCTAAGCCAAAGGAAGGCCCAGTACCACAGCAGGTGTGCATCCATGTAGAAGCAAAGGAACTGGCAGGCTGGGGGACCTGGGCTTGTGTGGAAGTCTCAGATGTGAGGGGAAGATGGCAGGGCTCCAGAGAAAGCTCCTCTGGTTATGACAGGTCTGGAATGCCATGCTCAGGTGACCAGACTTAGGACTGGGGATCCATGACAGATATTTAAGTGAGAAGAGATCAGATGGGTTTCATGGCTTGGAAAGATCAGTAAACAGGTGTGTGTAAGCTGAACAGAGGACAGAAACAAGCTGGGGAGAAACTGGAGGCAGGGAAAAGAAGCCAGAGATGGCTCAGGCAGAGGGGGTCTTCTGTTCCCCATGGACCTGGCCTCTGAAAATCTGTGTGTGCCAATGGGTTCAGCAGGGCCTGCTTTGCCCTCTGCATGCACTTGCCTGTGTGAATAAGATGGGGCTAGGCAGCCCTGGAAGAAGCATCCTAGGGTGGGCTTTCAGGCTGCCCAGTCCATAGAGACATTTCAAAGTTCTTTGAACACTCTCAGAGACCACCATGTCTTCCAAGCTGACCTTTCCCGGGTTCTCTGTGTATTTAACTTTATTTCCATCAAAGACCTTCACTAGGGTCAACAAACAGATTGGGCCAAGATGGAGGCCACTCCGTTATCTTATTGAGCAGCTGCATAGCTGGTTTGTCCCCAGCAGAGAAGAAAGTGTCTGGCAATAGTTTCTCTCTTCCACCCTGAAATAAAAGACAATGTGGCTGGTGTTTTTCTGCTCTCAATTTTTCCAGCCACCCTCACAAGCCAAGCCTCAGTTTATATTAATACTATTACTCGGGATGACATTTTCTCCTACTGTCGTTCTGTCTTTTTTGTCTTCCTCCTTCATTCCCTAATTTGCCTAATGTGCATAATTCAAGCCTGTGTATCAAGTCATCCACAAAACTATCACATTACTAAGTTGCTTCCTCTCTATCAACCCCATCTCTATCTCTCACAGAAATTAGAGGGAGGTGACTGCAAACCTGCAAGGGCAGGAAATAGAATTATGAAATGTGTTAATTGAGACATCAAGTCGGCTTTTATTCCAGGCACTTCCATCCCTAAGCCACTTTGAAGCTTACCCTTGTGGCAATGATTCTCGTTAGATGGTGCTGTTAATGGTGAGTGGTGTTTGCACATGGTATACATATGTCATGCGTAGGCCTTAAGACTGGTGGGTCCAGATGATTGGTGGGTCCAAGAGGGGGACAAAGACAGCCAAGAGGGTCTAGGTATTAAAGGGCAGAGATGGCAATGAGAATGGGCATTAGGGAGAAAGCATGCTGGGGAGCTGAGGTTCGGGCTACAGAGATTCCACCAAAATACATTGTTTTAAACTTTCCCCTTTGCATGAAGTTCAGGGTCTGCAAGTTCATTGGCAAAAGACATGGACCTGCTGCCTTCTAGGCTTCTCAAGAGTCTAAGCCAACACCTTGCAAAGTGGTTGAAATGAAAGTTTGTGCACATTTAAGTGGGTGGGGGTTTCCCATGGAGCAATGGAATTTACAGTCAGGCATAGGATAAAAGCCTTTCTCTCTGCCTCCTGGTAGGGCTTAACATTTTTCCATAAACCTACAGTCATGGCAAAATGACAACAAGAGTCAGCCAATATGGTGCCAACTTGATGCTCTGTGGAGAAAACTGAACTCTTCCCTCCATTTGTTGCTTAGCACTGGGATGTGGTTCTCTCTTCAGAATGACTTTGACAGTCACAAAAGGCACCTTACAGTCTCTGAATTCTGGAAGGCTGAAAGTAGGAGACAGCTACACATCAGCAAGGTGACCAGGACAGGGGAAGAGCTGACAGTGTATCTTTTGGAAACCTTCCTCAGGATTGTGATTTGTTACTTATGTTCAACTTCACTTAATAGAAGGTCCAAGTGGGCAGGAACTATTTTTGCTTCATTCACTGTTGTGTCTCCAGAGCTCCTGGCCCCAGTGCTGGCTCTTGGTAGATCATCTAAAACTACTTGTTAAATGAATGCATCAATATACATGTGCCCGATTGATGCTCCCAGCAAGATCAGGTATTATTGTTCCAATTTTCCTAGGCACAATATTAAATATTTTAAATAATGCTGATCCTCTCTCTCTCTTTTCTCTTTTGCTGACAATGGTAGATGAGGGTGGTTACATTTATCATTTCATAAGCTACAAGGTATTGAAACAGGATCACAAAAAGAATAGAAGACTAAACAAGACCCAGGAAGTATATGCATTTGTGGCTAATTGTATTCATTGAAAGATATGGATTATTTCCCTTCAGGGAGAAGGTGGCTGTCTCTGTTGGAACAGGAATAATGTGGTTATTTGGTAAGAACACATTGAAAAGTATAAATATGTATACTTAATATATCTATCTATATCTATCTATATCTATCTATCTATCTATCTATCTATCTATCTATCTATCTATATAGCAAAAGGGTGGGCTGCACTGGTTAAACATTGTGCTTGACTGCCTGTCATTTACTATGAAATTAAAGTGTGTGTCCTCCCAAAATTTATATGTTGGAATCATAACACCTGATGCAATGATATTAGGAGGCAATGGCTTTGGAATGTAATTAGGTCATGACAGTTATAAGACCCCAGATAGCTTTCTTGCCCTCTTTTCTGAGATGAGAACATAGTGAGAAGGAGGTCATCTACATGCCAGGAGAGAACTCTCATCAGAACTTAACCATGCTGACACTTCGATTTGGGATTTCCCAGCTTCCGGAACCATGAGAAATAAGTTTTCTTGTTTAATCAACCCTATCCATGGTATTTTCTTACAGCATTTGTTGTTTCTTCCTAGCTACATTCTATCTTAGGTTTCCTATGAACAGAACCAGAGATGGGAAGTTATGTACTGAGGATATGTTCTCAAGCAGTGAGTGAAGAAAGCAAGATAGGAGATGTTATGTTTTCTGTATGAAGTGTCCCCCAAAATCTCTTGTTCATGCAGAAATGTTCAGAGATAAAATATTTGGATTATGAGAGCTATAACCTAATTAGTACATCCAAGTTTGAATGGAGTGACTGGGTAGTAGCTATATGCAGGTGGGCATGGCTGAAGGAGGTGGGTCCTTGGGGCATGTTCTGGAAGGGTTCTTCTTCCAGTGGGTCCCTTTCTCTCTCCATCTTTCTCTTCTCCTCTCTCTCACCATCTCTCCTCCACCCTCTGTTGACCTCCCCATGAGCTGAGCACCTTTCCTCTGGTGGGCCATTCCGCCATGATGTGCTGCCTCACCTTGAGCCCAGATCAATGGAGTCAGGCATCTATGGACTGAGTCCTCAGATACCACCAGCCTAAATAAACTTTTCCTCCTCTACAATTGTACTTGTTGAGTATTTTTAACACAGTGACACCAAATCTGACTCAAACAGAAAGAGAGAAACAGAAAAGGTGTGTTTTCAAGTGCAATGTCACCTCACCTGTTCTTTGGGGAGCTCTGGAGTATGATCTGCACCACAGGGCCATTTCCTTTTTGAGATAAAAGAGAGAGATCTTTGGACTAAATACCTAAGATGTGGCTGCATGTCATGCCAGGGAGTGGGAGATAAAGAAGGACATGTCTCCCAAATATCTCCAGGGGAGACAGTGTACATCACTATGAACAGTTCTCTGGGGAAGATGACAGGTGGGGACATGAACAATAGCTCCCCCAACAGACAGTTCAAAGGCTCTCCAGGGGTCTGGGTGGGAAAATATATTTGTTACATTTTGCTGGGTAATAGCTCATTCCCAAACTCTTAAACTTCTTAAAGCAATAGTACATATTTATTTTGTCTCACAATATTTGTGGGTAGATTTTCTGGGAGTGGCTCAGCAGAGGTTCTCACTCAGAGCTTTTCATGAGGCTGCAGCTTTGGTGCCACTGGGGCTGCGGTCTCATGTGGAAGCTTGTCTGGGGCTGGGGCATGTATTTCCACAGTGATGACTCTCACACGGCTGGTAGGTCCTTGCTGGAGGAGGCCCCAGTTTATTCTGCCATGGGCTTCTCCACATCTGGCTGGGACATCTTGTAAGAGTACAGCTACTTCTTCAAGAGTGGGTAACAAAAGAGATCAAAAAAGAAGAACAGTGCCTTCAGAAGCCACATACCCTTTACTGTGCCATCATCCATTGGTTGTGCAAATGAGCTCTGGCTCAGTGTTAGAGTGACCTATGTTACTAGCCTAAATACCTAGAGGTAAAAATCATGACTCATGGGTATCCTCAAGGAGTGTGGTTGACACACCCAAATTTGATTTCAAGTCCTTACCTTATGCATGGGTGACCAGGTAATTTCAGTTTTCTTCCTTTCTCTACAGGAATTAAGAAATATAAATAAGTAGGAAATAATCATATGTCCTCAGTCCAGCCAGTCAGATACCCTCTCACAAGATTCCACATCCTGATGAGTTAACGATGTGAAAAAAGAAGAGTTCCAAGCTATGGGCCACAGAAGACAGAAGCTGAGCAGAAACTCCTCCCACTGTAGGTAAGGCTCTAGCTTCACCACCTCCTATGGCTTCTACGATTCATTTTCACTTTCTAAACCTAGTTTGCAAAACCTCCTTCCAATTCTGGGACATATAGGCTGTGCATTGAATAAATTAAATTTTGCTTAAACCAGATGGATGTGGCTTATCTTTCTCAACAGTCAAACCCCCTAACAGAGAAGCTGTTTTTTTCATGTTTTCTGGAATGAATATGTGTTTCTTTTATACTTGGGTGGGGGCAGGATGTGGAGAAAAGACCTTTGAAAATACAAAAAGACTCAGACCAAATTAAAACTCTTCCTAAGCACATCTTTCTTCTTGCCTGAATAATATATTTCTCACCTCATTCAGATGTAGATACACAAGTCCACCACCTTAGGAAGAAGACAGAGGGTGTGAGTCCTGTGCAGTTTGGGCAGTGTGTCAAATTCCATCCAGTCAGTTAATGGTCACTGATACTGTGCTTCTTTGAACACTAATAGACATTGCCATACTAACGGCTAGAGATGGGACAAGATCCCTGAGACAGGAAAACAGTCTCTTGCCCAGTTGTCTACCTTTTAGGATTCATGTTGTTCATAAGTCCAAAGCCAGAAGATCAACTGAAGGAAGCTGTAAAGTCAGTGGCCCACTGAGATCTGGGTGTTAGAAAATTAAGTACAGTGGTTTCATATATAAGAAAATCCATCTCTATGCTCTGGGACAGAGGAGAAAGGAGAAAGAGCTGGAACAACCCAGCCTGCCTTTCTACAGGCAGCAATAATGGCTCCAGAGTCAGTGTGAGATGGGAAGATGAATTTGGTCCTCACTCAGTCAGAACTAATTCCAGAAAGGCCTGATGTGTGACCATCCACCACATCAAACTTTATTCTGGTGTCTAATATATTTGTTTTGCATGCAATGTGCATGTGAAACACATCCAGCCAATTTTTCTGGTTCTCAAATACAGAAAATGGGCAAATAAAACTGTATCTGCTGGGATTACTGAGAGAAGAGTTGCTGCTCTTTAAGAAGTCTCCTGAGGGAGACTCAGGGATGCCTCTCCTCTACGCAGATTATGCTGTCTCTCTACAGGTTCACCCATGTGCAAGCTGAAAATTCACCTGTATTTTTCTTATTTGTTGATTTTTTATAAACTTCTGTTGTGACTTCAGTTCTTCAGAGACTACATATCAAATGATGTGAGATTGAGTATTGGAGGTTCCCTGTTAACTGGAAGTAGTGATTCCTCTCTCTCTCTCTCTCTCTCTCTCTCTCTCCTCCCAATGCCCCCAAGGAGATGATTTTAATAAAGAAAGATATTTCTGCCTGCTGGGATGGTACACTGTGGAAGTTGAGCAGCTACAAGTAGGGGAGAGAGAGAGAGAGAGAGAGAGAGAGAGAGAGAGAGAGAGAGAGAGAGAGAGATTTCAATAGTGAGAGGAAGAAATAGAAAACTGAACACCATCAATTGAACACCATCATTCAAACATACAAAAATCTTCCAGATAGTTCAGCGATAAGCAGGAAATTGCTAATAAAGAAAGAAAGAACACCAACCATCATAGAGGAGAATATTGAAGTTAGAATGTTTTTTTTTAAAATTTTTTTTGATAGTTGGGCAGGTAAGCTAATTTACTTTAGAATTTACTTTAAAGATCAACACTACAGATGCTGCTGTTTATTATTGATAGTAATGTGGCTCCAGTAAGGGGAATATTAAGTCTCATAAAAGCCATTGCAGCAGTCCATTTAGGCCCTGTCTGAGCTGCACACACATGGGTTTCCCACTGTTGGTTCACATCTCTGGCAGGAGTTTTCTTTGGATTATACCAGGACATCTGCTCCTTGAAAATCTGTGAGAACCATTTCAGCTGCCGGTTTCAGTTCTATGGCTGATGGAACTGGGGGTGACCTTTCTCAGAATTCTTTTAGCATGGAGTGATTAACTAACTCATCTGGATCCTGAATATATTTGTGTGACATAGGTGGGAAGCCAAGTGTGATAGATGGGACATCCATCCCTCTGGAAATTAGTGAGAGATAAAAGAAATGATACGTTAAGGCACTTGGCTCAGTGCCAGGTGAATCCTGAAAAAATGTTAGCTATAGAGGGAAATGGTGAATGTAGCAGATGGTGCTGGATTTTGCACTCAAAATGTCAGGGTTAAAAGTCCCAAGTCTTGTGTTCTCATAGTTCCAATATATACCCACAAGATACTTGATTACACAGGGAAAAAATAATCACTTTGCAGTGGAGGAGCATGCAGGCACCACCTGAATGGTAGGGTCAAAGCTCCCTGAGCAATCACAGTGTTGACCATGCCTCCTGATACAATGCACTGAATGGGACGCATGACTGTAATGCCAGCAGCATGGGAGGCAGAGGCAGAAACATCACAAGTTCAAAGCCAGCCTCAGCAAATGAGGAAGGCCCTGAACAACCCAATGAGACTCTGTCGCTAAGTAAAATATAGAAAGGGCTGGGGATATGGGTCAATAGTTAAGTGCCTCTGGGTTCAATGCTCAATACCAAAAATTTAAAACAACAATGTGCATAGCAGAAATCCTGTGTGAGGAATCTACATTGATAAACATTCTACCAAATAACCAGCCTGTGCTCTTCAAAGCTGTCACAACACCCAACAAATGTGAGTCAGAGGACTCTTCCAGATGAGCAGACACTCAAAAGTCATGACAATCGAATACATGGTGCAATTTGCCATTCCTCTTCTCATTCCCTTTACTTTCTTCTTTCTTTTATTTTGCTTTTCTCTTCCTTGTAATTATTTTAGTGTAAAGTACAGTATTGGAACTAGGTGTCAAATGGTGAAATATGAAAGAAGTCAAGAGATGAGATCATGCTAATGTCTCTACCAATATTAATCTTCTCATTAAACAGTGATATTCATGTTGTGCAAGAGACTATTCTTATTTTAGGAAATAAAATGTAATTCAGAGGTGAAGGTGCATAGGCCTTAGCTGATTTTCAAAATGGCTTAGGGGAAAAAAGTCAGAAAACATAAAGCAAATGGGCAAAAACACAAACATTTGGGGAAGATGTATAGGATATACATGGTTTTGTTGAACTTTTGCACAAAGTATAAAAATTATAACAAAATGAAAAATAATGCTCAGCCCTATTGAGTCAGACCTGAGGATGACTTGGCTTCTGTGAACCTCAGTTTACCTATTTCAAAATGGGGACTTGGTAACAGCATATAGGACATTCTGTCTCTGGAGATGAACAAACCAGAAAAGCATTAACTCCTTCTGGAGTTAGGAGATGGGTTGCAGAGTTAAGAATATGGAGTGGTCTAAGGTACTAACTATCCATGTTTTCTAATAATAAAAACCATGATGTGACCTTGGACAATTCCCTCCAAGAAGATGTGTTAAATTGGATCTATCAGAGAATCCTTTTTGAAATCATTCCTCCCTTTCAAGGTTGTTGTGGGAATTAAGTGGGATCATCTCCAAAGGGGACTTAGTGCAATGCCTGGCACATAGTAGGGGTTTGAGTCACCATGGTAAGTCTCACGGCTCTGACTGCCCTTCTCATTCATTGATCAGTATCATGCATATTTGACCCATGATTCCTGGAGGGAAGGAAACTTACACTGTCCCTCAGCACTGTACAGACTTGCCTGCTGGTCAAGTGGAAGTTTTTTTCTAGAAAGTCACATGTGCTCAGTGAATGCTATTCTGGCCAGAGTGCCAACCCAAGGGTACCACCTACCAGCCTTATCAACTTTGAGCTTGGTGGCTATTTTTCTTTAATTGTACTTGTTTAGTTTGTTTCTCTCAGTCACTATCCTGCAAATAAAATATTACCCCCATTTCTGTCACCATAACTTAGTGATGCTTGTTTTTTTTTTTTTAATTTTCCCTATTCAGAATCATATTTGCATAGTCTTTTTTGTCTTTTGCTCAATCTTTGAATTCAGTTTTGGGCATAGCCTTAGTGAATTCACTTTCGTGCTTTGCTTAGTATTTCATTGTAGTGAATTTAACATGTTCCATTGTAGTTGTACATTTGGGATGTTTCTAGTCTTGCTATTACTCATAGCTCCACTATAGATACTCTTGTGCACATGTCTGCTCTGCACGCATGTATGTGTTTTTGTTGGGGATACACCTGGGAGTAGAATGTTCAAGGTCATTAGATACTATTAATCAGCTTTCCAAAATAGTTGTACCTACCACTGTTTACATCCACAATCAGCTTAAAAATTCCTGTTGCCAAATGTCATCTTCAGCACTCAGTGTACTTAATCTGGTTAGTTCTATGTGGTGAATGTTCAAAATGTAACTTGAACAGCCTTTCCTTGATAGGTCCTGGTCTTCAATTTCTCTACTTCTTCCTCTAGGAGGTGTGTCAGTTTCTTTAAATTCTCCCAGCCACATGTACTGGGATTGGGAGGTACCTTGGGAAATCACAGCCTCACTTGCTGAGATCATCTCACTGAGTCCCTATTCTCTCTTATCCTAGCCCTTGATTTACTGGTTGTAAATCGGGTTGAGCCTTAAACACCCACAATCTTGTACTTTGATCCAGCTTGGCTCTGTCTTCTCAGGAGGCAACAGGGCCAGGCTATTAAAAAAACTGCGATCTTAGGTGGCTTCCAAGGAACAGCTATATTAGAGATTACTTTAAACTACCCAATGGAAAGACAACTTCAAACTGAAAGAGCATGAAAGTGCTATGCATCACAACTCTGTAGGCCATGAGGGCAATTCGGCAAGACCCTGTCTTAAAATACAAAAGGCTGAGGTTGAGGCTCTAGTATAACCTTCTGGGTTTGATCCTCAGTACCACAAACAAAAGGAAAACAACAAATTGAAGGCTAGATTTTTGAAAATATTGCATTTGACATTTTCAAGATGGAAGAGAAAAAGAATATGAGAGTCAAGTAGAATTCATTCTTATGAAACTTTAAAAAAACGTCACAACCTACTGTGTGCCAGTAATTAAAAACCTGAAAAAGTTAACTTTTCTAAAAAAAAGAATGATGTTTAACTAATGTGATGAGTAGCAGGAAAATTATTAATGTTGATCAATTAGGACAATATAGTTGAAATTTTACATCCTTTCTAGTGAAAGGAAGAAAAATTCACTTAATATATAATTAAGTTTATAATCTTATAAGAAACTATATTTCCCAAACCTTCCTGTAGGTATCCTTATGTTAAAAACAAATGGTTTTTTTTCTTTCTCATTAAATCAGGAACAGACCAAGTGGGAGCCCCTCTTCCTAACTGCTTAGTGTCCTGCCAGAGGTCATGTGCAGTGTTGGGCACCTAGTAAGTCAGGTGGTTTCTGTGAACTCCCAAGATAGTTTGCCCAGAGTTAAAATGGTACAATAGTAACTATTAGTGGGGCTCTAAAAAGTTACAATAGTAATTATTAGTGGGGCTCTAAAGGAATAAATTGGGTCAAGTAAAGTATTTAGCAAGTGCCCTACATATAAAGGTCATCCTGCAAATGGTGACTGTCCTAATCCTGGTATCCTTCTGTCAATACTTTCAAACTATCCTGGTTAAATTCACACTAACTTCCTAGAAATTGAGTCATTGTCACAAAGGATTTTGCACACTTAAACATTGGTTGCACATTGCCAAATAGCCAATCCTATAGCCTTTTTCTTTCACCCCCTCATAGTTATGGGATGGAATGTAATTCTACACCGTCTGCTTTCTTAGACTCCAATAGTCACTTAATAGACACTAGTTTGTCAGTGTTCCACCTTCAGATGGTTTTCAGTTCTCTTATCATTACTTGGTCTTAAAGATATTGATGTCTGCTTACTTTCCAGGTGGTTTGTATACTGTCCAATGGTGGGAAAAACAGGTGTGATGAAATAAAAAAAAATATACTTATGTGTTCAATGCCTGACTCGAGTCCAGTGTGTGGTAGTACATCCCATGGACAGAACCTGGTCATTACTGACTGTGGCCACAAAGGTTGCCTAGCAGATGATTTGCAAGATAGAAGAAGCTTTCTGAAGGTGGAGACAGGTATGTAGGAATTTCATTAACTTCTCTTCTATTTGTGCATAGTGAAGTTTGAAAGTCTACTTTTTAATCTAATAATTAAGTTTTGTTCATATTTCTGTTCTGAATTTACTTTTTTTCTGAAAAAATTTGGAAAAACAACGTTCATTAGTATTGATTGTTTCTATGATATTGTAAATCAGTGGAAGTCAATAGCAGGATTTGTGGCAAGCATGGGTGAGGGATTAGCCAAGTAAGTAAGCCTTGGCAGACATTTAGTTTTCAGCTGCCTGTGTACTAAACAGAAGTGGTGGACCTGGCTCATATTTGTTGGGGGTTCATTCAAGTAATTCTTAGCCATGAACTGTCCCAAATTTCTGGCAAAGTTATGCTCTCTACTTCAAAAATATTTTGCATGAATGATTGGGTCCATGTTTGTTTTTGTTATTGCTGTGATTTTTTTGTTTTCTGAAAGAGTGCAAAAGTAGCAGCTGACAACTCCTGCTTTTGTGTAGTTCTTTATGTGAGACAGTTGTTACCACAGGGCTCTCAGGACATCAAGAAATAGAAATGAAGATGTCAGGCAAGCCACAATCTCTTCTAGAGGCTTGTGGTCCTCTTCCAGGCTCTTCTGGGTGTGGCAGAAGCCATTTCCTTAAGGAAGTAGCACAGAGGTCCCATGCTTTGCTGTCTGTCAGCTACAGACCAATCTCAGCTCTTAGATGTTGTCCATGTTCCTTTCCACACACCTCTCCCATCTTCCAACCAGCCAGGGCACATCAAGTACTTGTTTTTCTAGAGGCCTGTAGGTATAGAATTTTGGCTTCTTTAGGCCTTTCTATGCAATCTACCCATAAATGAAGATGTGCCTCTATTTTCACACCTTTCCTTTTATACTGGAACTACTTTTCCTCATCCTTAGAGTTGAAACCACACCACACATTAAAATGAGTTTGTAGTCCTTAAGTATTTGATAAATGGCCCTCATAGATGCCCCTCCCCATTGATATTTGTGGCCCAATTGAGGATAATTCCAGAGTGTTCTTCAGGGAAAACCTATCTTCTGTTTCCACAGAAGGCATAATTTTCCCTATTCACTATTTGAAAACAGTAAAATTATTTGGTACAGCTTTTTTTCTTTGAAATTAGAAAACAATGTTGCAATAATGGGACAACAGTGTCACCATGCACTGAATGGACATTCTGAAGTGTTTTCTAGGTTCATCAGTGAATACATAGAACCAAATGCTGAATAAGGTATCTCATGAAGGTTAACTTTTGATAAAGAGGCAGACAAATAAGTATAGCACATAATGTCAATGGTCAGGTGTGCTAACTCTGAAGTAAACATTCAGGGGATAAAAACTTGAGACATTTTATAATTTTTTCTTGGACATGTTGAAGTTCTCATAATAGCTGTCACTCTTGCAAAGCAAGATGATTCCTCATATGATTATCATGGATGAGCCCTTGCCTAAGGTACTGACCCCAAAGGAAGAATCTCTAGGAACAGCGTTTTCAGTTGGTTCCATTCCCCAAGAGGCGAAACTGCAGTAGTCATGCATGTTGACAACATCAGTAATTTGTAGTAATTTTAACAGTTCTTATTTGTGTGTATTCAAAAAACTTTGTAAGATGCTTAAGATATCAGAAGAGACTGATAACTGGATCAAAGTAGATATGTGAAAGGATTGATCCTTATTTGGATTCTTTGGCTACTGCTGTGTGTGTTTGTGTGTGTATGTATATATATATATCTGTATAAATACACATGTACACATGTACATATTTTCTTGTCATGGATTAATTCAGAATCCAAATGATTCTGAAATTTTAAGATTCCACCTAATTTATTTTTTTTTCTACAAATAGGTGGTACTCTGAATGTATCTTCCAGGAACTGGGAGAGGAGATTGTGGATAGACTGAAGAGCTGTTTGCAAGGTCAGCCTTGGGGTTGGTGTACCAACTCTACATCCGTAGTCCTCCACAAGTGGAGACAATGCCCACAGAGACAATTTGTTTGTGACTGATAATACTTTTTTGTTGACATACTGGGATGGTGGTATGCTGGCATGTAGTCCAGTGGGTAGAGAACAGAAATGATCCAAAATACCCCACACACAACACAATGATACAATCACACACACCACCAAGGGTCGTCTGTCTCAAATTTCAATGGTATTGTCATTGAGAACCGCTAGACTAAAATAAATAAATAAATGAAAGAGACCTCTGGATTAGTCTGAATTTGGAGTCTGTGAGTGAAACTGTCCTGAAAGCTACAGTAAGGTGAACCCTGATATTGTAAAAAATAGCAGAGGGCAGTTTGTTCCAAGTTGAAGTTTGCTTACATGTTTCAGGTTCCCTTCAAGTGCCTTGAGTTCCTGGTTTAGAAGTCTACCACATGCACCACAATCTATTGTGGTCTATTAGGATAGAGTGGGAGGTGGTCGGGTTCAAGTTATGCTTGACCGTGACTGCACACACAGGTGAATACATAAATTTAGATGATGTAAGCTGTACTGTTTAGATGATGTAAGCTGTACTGTGAAAAGTCTGTTCTCGGGGAGAAGAAAAAGCCCTAAGTGACATGTGAAGAGAAAGAAGGAGTTTGTAGGCTTCTGTGGCTGGGTGGGTACATAACAGCCTCAACCCTTTGACTTTGTGGTTTACACTGAGTCATGGTACAGATTGGAGTGTCATGACAATATCTTTTCCCTTTTCTTTTCATGGAGTGCTGTGTGGAGCTCTTTTAAGCCTTAGAGATTCACAGATGTCCATGAACACACTGTCAGTGTTTTGCAGATATCACTCCTTTGATTCCAGAGTTTTTAAATCTCTGGGCTGGGGTTCCCTCCCAGCTGTCTCCTCAGCCACATCTGTTTGTAGGGCTTGCTGCCCAGGAGAAACAGCAGGACTCTTCCTGAGGTTGTGAGGAAAGGTCCCTTCTCATAGGATATGGGTGGCTCTGAAGAGAGTCCTCCTCTTACTCCCCTACTTTGGTACATGCAATCAAGACTATAAACTGTGCTGTATGGATGGGTGTCCAATGTCTTCAAGCTTTTAAACAGGTGCTAAATGTGTGATGTTCTAGCACTCTGAATCCTTCTGAGATGAGATTGAGTAAACATTTTATCCTAATTTTTAAAATATCAAGCTAACTTTCATTATGGTGAAGAAATGAATAAATTTCAGGGTTTTTTTTGTTGTTGTTGAAAATAATAATCAACTTGGAAATCCATCTCCAGGAACTGTTATTCACATCGTGTTAACCAGGGAGCAGTGGTGAGACAGTTTTATTTTGACATCTGCATGTATAATGTTCTCAGTTCACCTTGGCAAAATCACTTAATCCCAGTAACTTCACCTTAGAAACATTTTCTGAACCTTGATGACTAATTCGGTCTATCTGTTTTTCACACTTGGCCAGGGACTCTTCATTAGGATTTAGAAATTGTGATTGGTTAACTTTCTTAATCAAGTATTTGTGTCTGTAATAAATAAAGGTTAATTTTATTGTGGCCCTAAAATGCCTTTAAGTATGAATATGAATGTAGCAAGTTACGTGTTTGATAGCTTGGAGCCATCACAAAATGAATATGAAATATGCCCTATCAAAATGCTTATTTATGTAATAGCCTGAAGAGGTTTTCTGTTTTTAAAAACATTTTGCTGCTTTTAAAGGGAACAATATATAAAAAACCAGTTTCTCTTATGATACTTATCCTGTAAGAACCTGGACAAATAATGCATTATGACAACAGGATGAGACATCCAAAATTCTTAGAAAATGAAATGGTTGCAAAAACTCCATATTATAATATGCTTAGAGCTGGGGATGTGGCTCAAGTGGTAGTGCACTCGCCTAGCATGCATGAGGTACTGGGTTTGATTCTCAGTACCCTGTAAAAATAAAATATTGTGTCCATCTAAAAAACTAAAAATAAATATTTAAAATAAATAAATAAAATATGCTTACATTGGAAGATTATTTTTTGTAGTTGAAGATTTGCAGCATGCCTATATTTTATTTTCATATTTATAAGTGGTGCTAAGGATCAAACCCAGTGCCTCACACATGCTAAGCAAGTGATCTGCCACTGAGCTACAGCCCTAGACCTGGGGAAGACTATTGAAGGAATAAAGTCATTAAAAAAGAAAATAATAAATGCTGAATTAAAACATCAATTTAAATTTGGATAATTAATAATGATAAACTTTACAAAAATGAAGAAAAATTGGAGGAAGTACCAAAGAGCAGTTTACACAGAAAGAAAATGGTTAAATAGAAAATACATTAAAATATCTGTAATGCAATGGTGAGCCATAAAGATATAGAACATAAAAAAAAAAAGAATTCAGGAAATTGTAAGTCAAAATAAGACTTGTTGTATATCAAATAAAAGTTTCTGTATGAAAAATGTGGGAAGGAATAATAATCAAAGACAGTCTCTGAGGTTTGGATGAATACTCATATTTGAAAATGAAATGAAAATACTCATGTTTGAAAAGAGTCTCATTCTTGTGGTTGTGAGTGTGTTTAAAAAAACAAACAAGGTAGATCTCTGATAGTATAATAACATTTACACAGGAAAGGGCTATAAAGTTAAACATTTTAAGGTTCCCAGTTATTGGGGAAAAAAAAGATTCTGGTTAAGTTTACACTTAGATGTTTCATTTACATAATTGAGTTGTGTGAAATCACAATGGGAAATAAAATATGATATATATCAATAAAAGGGAAGAAATGAAGTAGCATTAAGGAAGGGAAGAAACATGGATCAATATAGTCAAATGCAGGAAAGAACTATTTTAAAAAGCACAAGTAGAATAACCAACGCATTACATAAGACTCTACATGTAAAAATAAAATTCAGTATTTACAACAAATGAAAATAGATTAATCTTACTAGTGATGTCATTTACTGAGTTTGAGTGTATTCCACCAATTTTTAGGGAGAAACAACAAGCCTCATCTTTGAAATTTGCATCTAATTGCCTATTGCCATGCAAATATGCCAATTCTATTTCTTTCCCTAAGCATCAGTACCTACATTTCAAGTTTCAATCTCAGGAGACTTATTTTCTGCCTGCACTTAATTGCCCTTTATGGATTTGCTTTATCAAATCATTGTTAGTTAGACAGGCTTCTAAATCTGTCTATAAATCACATTTCTGTAAATCAGCAAATGAAAAATTTTCATCTGATACTAGGATTACCGTATTTCTTCTCTGAAATAAGCTGACACACCCATGTTCTGTAATTCCACTTATGATTTTTACATTGTGAATCAGTCTTCAAAATCTGGTACTTTACTTCTGCTAATTATTGATGTTTTCTATGACACCATCTGCTTGGACCTGGATACAGGACAGAGTTTAACTTACAAACTGTACCACAAGAACTACAATTTGCAGTGAGTATTTTGTTACTGATTTGCCTTCAGATCTCTAAAATGTGTTGTTCAAAACTGAGCAAATTTCAACCTCTGAATTGATATCTATGACAGTGTAAACTTAGAGAATGTTAATGTAAGTTTGAGATGTAAAGTATAAATTTTTTTTTTCTATACTAAAGGGCATCATCTGAGTTCCTGCTCCTTGTCACTATACCCATAAACTGTCTTACCTTGTGGGCCAGAATAGTCACCAAGAACCAAATAAATCACAGTCCAACTCTACTACCTTTGAGCTGCAAAGGAAGAAAGACCTGATGTGATGTTGAAAACCACAGTTTGTACTTTGTTTGTTTGTTTGTTTTAATTTTTTACTTTTGGATATCTGAAATAGATTCTTAGCAAAGTTGTAATCATTTTTTATTGCACATGGGAGAATGTTGACTAGAAACAGAGATACAAAATCAAAGAAAAAAAAACAATATATACGCAAAGACAATTCAGAAATATGACTCTGATATTTGGGATTGCTTATTATACCACATATTCCACAGGAGGCAATTGAGTGAGAAGTTGGATGTAAGTTGACAGATATATAGGTCTGTGTTGAGAAGATGGGGTCCAAATCAACAGTGCTTTCTACTCGAAATATTACCACTGACTTGACCCAAGAAAAACATTGCAGCCTGCAAAGTACTGCAAAGAACAAAGTATTCTCTTGCAATTCCCTTTTCAAATGCTGAAAAGCTTATGTAACTTAATGTGCCCAATGGGTGCATTCCAAGTAGTGCCACTGATAATTGAAAAGAATCAGACATTTATCATCTATGGATTGTATCTTGAACAAATGTATATTTAGAGAGGTAATAAACAGAACCTGGCATATTGGAAACATGGAAATATTTTCCCACTTTTTCTGCAAAGGATGAAATTATTTCATGTCTCTTAGCCTTTTTATTAGGTTGATGTTCCAAGTGTGATACCATATTAACTACACCATCATCAGCAGAAGTTTTGAGTTCATGGTTTATGTGAAGCTACATGCTTTTTATAGAACCACACAGGTTGCTCTTTCCACTTCAGAGGATTCTTTGAATAGACTCAGGAAACAACATATAAGAACTTTGTTTTCTTTTACCCTCTAAAGATAGTGGTATTGGGGCAGGGAGCAGACATTAGTTTCAAATATAACTATACTAGGAAATAATTGGCTTTGATTATATGGTAATTGATTTAGGTTTGCAATTTGTGCCTATCTCATGAAATGACAAAGCATTTAAGAAAATTTTTGGGAGATTCCTCCCTAGTGGTTCTTCTGGTCCTGGTGTGCCTGGAGTTGGGTACTAGAGGGCCCAAAGATCAGAAAATAGATAATGACAGGAGGATATTGGAAGGAAGAAAGGATCTAATATGCAAGAGCCTGCTGGGATTGAAGAAGGGGTAGACACAAGGCAGGAGTTCTGGGCAGGGAATTATCCCCATTGTGTTTTCATTGAATCAACTATATATGTATTTGTGTGTGTGTTTATTTGATACACACACACACACACACACGCACGCACACATTATTTTCTTATTTTTAATGAAGTACTAGGCATCAAATTCAGATAAATTAATTTAGATAAGTCATTTTTTTCCTCTAACCTACTCCTCCCATTTCTCTACCTTGGTAATTTTTAATCACTGTCCTCTCATTGATCAAGGCAGAAACAGGGAGTCATCTCTGACACCTATCTAATATCCTATCACTTCTACTATCAGTGTCTCTCTTTAGCCAAAACAGGTACTTTCCATGGATGACACCATTATTCCTAGCCATGACTGACAACACACTTTTCAATTCTTACCTTTTGCACCATGCAGACAGAAGTTTGAGTCTTCCTTTTGCACATATTAGCTGGGTGACTTCACTGAACCTCAGTTGACTCTTCAATAAAGTGAGAATAATACTACTTATCTTTAAGTGTTATTACAGAACTTGAAATGAGAGTAGGGCTTTACCATCATCCTTGCTTTTGTATCCTCAGGCCATAGTTTAAATGTAACAATTTTTTAACTCTTAATAAAAAAGCATTTAATATTACCACTTGATTTTGTGTCAAAAATATAGTTGTAAGCTATTAGTATATTAGGACTTCATTTTCCATGTCTCCCTTTATTTTTCCAGATCATTTCTGCCAGCATTGGAAATGTTGGCCTTGTCCAACTCATTGTATTAAGTCCCTAAACAAATTTTCAGGTATGAGAATGACCTGGCTGTATGCCAGACTGGAGTCTGACATCATTGGCCTGTACAAGGTACTGGATGAGCTGATCCTGGCCAGAGGTGACCTGGAGATGCAGATTGAGAACCTGACTGAAGAGCTGGCCTATCTGAAGAAGAACCACAAGGAGGTCAGAAGTTGTTTCTTTCCTCCAAGACCCCCAAAGTACAGTTTCAAGTTTACAAATCTGGAGTTAAAATATGTCCTGTTAAAGTGGTCCCTTGTTTTAGATGTGCCTGTGTGAACATTGCTGCTGGTGCTGTTGATAATGGTTCCTACTAAGGTTTAACAAATTAGAGGAACTTTCTGATTGTATTATTTTCATTATTAGGTAATGAATTAGGTAGTGAGAATTCTAATTATCTTGATTTAGTGATTTTGAAAAAAATATATGTACGATATTTCAAAAGTTAGAAAATAAACAAGTCTATCAATAATACAAAATGCTATCTATGCCACACATGGAACTCTGATTGGCCATGTTGTATATTAGGGGCTGGTGTAGAGAATGGACACGGGCTATAAATTCCTAAAGGACTCCACTCAATTTTCAATGACTCTGCAAATCCTGCAGGCCTAGGCATTGTTTTCAGCCCTCAGTTTGACAACTGTAGTTGAAATACTTCCAGCAACATGCTTACCAGGCCTCCCCTTCCTGTACAGATAGTGGACTCTCTAGAAAAAGGGCCAACTAACCCTTCTGGCCCATAGGTGCAGCATGTAGGGTCATAGTCACTAAAAGGACCAGTGAAAATATCTTAAGTTTTTTTTTTTTTTTTATCGTATTCAAATATATTGCCTTTTTTGTTCTAATTAGTTACATATGAGAATAGAGTGGATTTTGGCACTTCATGTATCATGGAGTATAACTTCTAATTTTTCTGACTGTATATGACATAAAATTACAGTGGTTGTATTTTCATATTTACACATGAGGTAATAATGTGTGATTTATTCTCCTAACCCACCTACTTCTATACCCCCTCCTCCTTTCATTCCCCTGTATCTAATTTAAAGTGTCTCTATGCTTCCCTAGACACCTTCCCTTACTGTGAATTTGAATCTACATATCAGAGAAAACGTTTGGCCTTTGGTTCTTTGGGATTGGCTTATTTCACTTAGCATAGTATTCTCCAGCTGTATCCATTTACCAGCAAATTCCATAATTTCATTCTTTATGTCTCAGTAATATTCCATCATATATATATATATATATATATATATATATATATATATATATATATATATATATATATCACATTTTCTTTATCCATTCATCTGTTAAAAGGCACCTAGTTTGGTTCCATAGTTTAGATATTGCGAATTGAACGGCTGTAAACTTTGATGTTGCTGTGTTACTTTGGATATAAACTGAGAAGTGAGATAACTGGGTCAAAAGGTGGTTTCATTCCATTTTTTTCTGAAGAATATTCATACTGCTTTCCATATGGTTGCACAAATTTCCAGCCCCACATGCCCTGTATGAGTGTACCTATTTCCACACATCCTCAAAAAAAATTATTGTTGCTGATATCCTTGATAGTTGCCAGTCTGACTGGGGTGAGATAAAAATCTTAGAGGAATTTTGGTTCGCATTTCTCTAGTCTCTAGAGATGTTGAACATTTTTTCATATATTTGTTGATTATATTTATTCTTCTCTGACATGTCTGTTCATTTCCTTTTCACATATATTGACTGGATTATTTTGATTTTAGGTGTAAAGATTTTTGAGTTCTTTATATATCCTATAGATTATGCATATGATAAATATTTTCTCACATTCTGTAGACTCTCGCTTCATCCTAATGATTGTTTCCTTTGCTATTAAGAAACATTTTACTTTAATTCCATCCCATTTATTTATTATTGATTTTACTTCTCATGCTTTAGGAATCTTGTTAAGGAAGTCAGCTCCTAAGCCAAAGTGGTGAAGAATTGAGCCTACTTTTTCTTCTATTAGGCACAGGTTCTCTCTTCTAGTGTGTAAATTCTTGGTTCACTTTGAGTAGAGTTTCTCACAGGGTGAGAAATATGTTTAATTTCATTTTGCTACATATACATTTCCATTTTCCCAGCACCATTTGTTGAAGGTGCTATCTTTTCTCCAATATATGTTTTTGGCAACTTAGTCTAGTATGAGATAACTGAATTTATGTGGGTTTGTCTTTGTGCCATCTCTTCTGTACCATTAATCTATACGTCTGTATTGGTGCCAATACCATGTTGTTTTTGTTACTTGTACTATAATTTAAGGTTTATTGATTTCCTATAAACATCATTTTTTTAAAACCAGGGATTAAACTCAGGGGCACTCAACCACTGAGCCACATCTTCTGCCCTATTTTGTAGTTTTATTCAGAGACAGGATCTCACTGAGTTGTTTAGTGTCTTATTATTTCTGAGGCTGGCTTTAAACTCACCATCCTCCTGCCTCAGCTTCTATAGCCACTGGGATTATAGATTTTGCCATTGTGCCCAGCTAAATATCACTTCTTTAGGGATCCCTTTTCTGCTGTGCTCAGTGATGGCTCTCACAGGTCCCCAGACTGCTCTGCAGCATTCATCACATGAATCTGTCTTCTCATACCTGTCCTCTCCAAAAGGACAAGTATTCTGACCTTGTATACCTAATGAGGGGCCTGACAAGGAGATGGAGTTCCCATCATTATATAACTGATATGTTCATACATAGTCAGCTTTAAGTAAGTGAGTAAATTCACACTAAAATACCACTCCGGAGAATCCTTTAATCATGGATGCTGGTGTGCTTGCTTCACCAGAGCCAATCCTTTATAAGAAACAGAACTTGGTCAGAAAATGCCACTCCAGGCAGGCCTGACAGAGTCAGGAAGCCAGGTTCCCAGGTCAACACAACAGAACACAGGGGGTATGGAGCAAATGTATGGCAGTGCAGAGGGCAGGAGGAAACCCCAGGGGAAGGAATGAAAGTGGTATTAGAAGGTTCCTTGGCTCAGGGCCACCTGAATTGTTTGTCCTCTGGACATGGCAGCTCCCCACCCTGTCTTCCCCACTAAGACCATCTGAGCAAGACATGAGGGGGCCAGTGCCCTGAGAAGACCAACACAGGCCTAAAGGTGGGGTGGCTCATTTTTGTGTGATCTTTGTGAAATAAAACACATATGCAAAGTACATGAAATGTATCTGTGAAGACTGATGAATTATAACATGAGTAGGCTGACACCCACCTCCCCAGTCAGAATCTACAGCATCCCCAGCACCATAGAATCACACACATATTATTCCTGACCTACTTGCTACATCCCTAAGGTGGCCTTGGCCCTGGATTTTGTCATTACCATGTCCTCACACCCCAAAGAGTAATTGTATGTCTCCTGGTTTTGAAGGTCTTAAGGATAGGAACATAGAGCACATTTTGTTCTTTCCACTCAGTATTTTGTGAGTCATCTTCTGGTTGTATGTAGCCTATTTACTCACTGTTCCTGCATTAAATTTTGTGCCTGAGAGTCTCATAAGCTATGCATCCTGATTCTGTTGATGGACAGTTGTGCTATGTCTGGCTTGTGTGCACTCTGTGTCTTAATGTGAGGCTATCCTTCTGGATGACTTGTAACATTGGGGGGAGTTTGGAGGGGAAGGGAAGGGAGGAGACACAGGAAGCATCTATTTTCATGGGGACAGGGCAGGTGTGAGAGGTCTGGCTACAGAAGTGAGAGTGGGCCTATGGGAACCATGAAGAAAAGGCACTGCAAATCTCCTTTGATGTTTACTCCTGTCTGAGACTGGACTGGTATATTTCTCCTAAAAAGATTTGGTTGTTATGGGCACCCCACAATCCTCTGGACTGGGATACCTGACCCCTGCAATCCTCTGGGTTATAAACTAGTACTATATGCATAGAGAAGCCAGGCAAGACAATCTATTGCAAAACGCTACCCATGAGGGACAGAGGAAACACCACCAACTGGCCAACAACTGTGTCTCTTTTCCCATATCTCAAGAGGTTTCTGTTTGGGAGATTCAGGGATTCACTGCCACACATCCAAGGGCTGGCCTGCTTAGAGATAAGGTAGCCAGAACCTTGGAGTGAAGATTCTTACACAGCTGGCACCTACCCACATCTCAGCTGTGCTGGAACCAGGCTACTCAGTGGAACCCAACTCTTGGAGACTTCTGAGAGCTCAGGGCAGAGCTCCCCACCTTTTCAAGAAAACCTATCTCGGCATCACCTCAAATCTCCTATTTCCTACTGGGGACTCTCCTGGCCAAAGATGGCCAGGAGTCTCTCCTGTCATAGGAGACTGGGGGGGGGGGGGGGGCTAAAGCTCCAAACCCCAGTTCTTCTGTTCTGAAGAAATAAGACTTTTAGTCAGTCACTGAAAACCAGAAAAGAGAATTTTATTAGTAGTAAAACTAAATTAAGATTCAAACAAAGAGCACTAACAAGAGGGTAGGTCATCTCCCAGCAAAGAACAACAGGAAACAGTGCTATCTCTGAATTTTTTGGTGTTTTGTGGTTGCTTTGAGAACTGGGTCTACCTTCAGCACTCTTTGCCAATATGGTGTTCTCCTCCTTCGTGTTGGGTGGTGGAGTTTTGACCTTAGTTGGTCCTCTCCAGAACTGTCATGGTGGCCTTCCTGTTCAGAGGACTTCATCTACAAGTCAGTTTTCTTTGAATACAAATATTCAGGTTAATGACAAGGCAGAATTCACCTTACAGCCCCTGCACTACTGAGAAATTTTTTCTTCTGATATATATTGCGACAACTATGGCCATAATTTCTAGATTTACAATGACCCCAATTGACCCTGTCAAGAGTTAGAATAGCCCCCATTAATCTTTCTTTCTGGATATATATCTTGATTGGCCCTCTTTTACCTGTTTATTCTTTAAGGTTTCCACACCTGTTGTTTTTCTGTAAGTTATCTGTTTACCCATTTGCCTTAAAAGTAACGTAAAGAAAACCATAAAAGTAACTTTAAAGGAAACCCATGACCTTGCCATGTTATTGGTTTGCATTTCACTGGTCACTACTAACTGCTACCTAATACCCCCTGCCAAGGTTCAAGACCATAAATCATATCTGGGACAAGGGTGACTAATACCTACTTTCTGCTGATAAGGGTAGGTATCTCCCATACTTGCTGTC
Source organism: Marmota flaviventris (assembly GCF_047511675.1). NCBI lineage: Eukaryota > Metazoa > Chordata > Mammalia > Rodentia > Sciuridae > Marmota > Marmota flaviventris. Next base: position 105,107,534 of record NC_092503.1, read on the forward strand.
AGTGAAATGCTCTTGATTATGAGTTAAGCTCTATCCAGGGGGCCTCAATATCTGAAATAGAGGAAATCATTTAGAGGCAAATGCCCTATGAGAAAAACAACAAGATACAACTATCACCATAAAATTGATATACCAAGAGACAGAGAAATATTAGATACATTGAGCTGTTCCCCAAACCAGAAATTTCCTCCACCAGAAAGTGCTAGAAAACCCCTAACTAAAAACTTGTCTCCATGGCAAGAGTGGTGAGGACAGAGCATCTTTTGGGGAATGCAAAACTGGTTTTTATGGTAGGGGTTACCAGAGATTGAAGTCAGGGGAAACTCACCACTAAGCAACATCCCCAACCATTTTTATATTTTATTCAAAGACAGGGTCTTCCTGAATTGCTTGGGGCCTTGCTACTTTGCTGAGGCTGGCTTTGTACTTACAATCTTCCTGCCTGAGCCTCCCCAGCCACAGGGGTTCAGGCATGTGCTTCAGTTTCCAGTGGCTTCTACTGACACATACAGGGCAAGAAGTCTTTGGAAGCCTGCCCTTAATTGGGCAGATTTTCTTCTAGTGCCCTCACTTTCTGTAATGATGACAGACACCTACAGAGGCTCAAGGGTTCTGTGGGGAAGAAAAGAAGGTGGCCATGAAGAGCTGCAGTCAATAATTGTATTGGTCTCTTGTCCCTCTTTTCTCCTTTCTCAGGTCCCTTCATGTTTCCTCCTGGTTTGATCATAAAAGACCTGCATGGCTAACTTTAAGGGAAGTCCCAGGGCCTGCTACTAATTTTGTAATTTCTAAAATCTGGGGCAAATTGAAGAATAAATATATCTTTTAAAATAAGTTGCCTTTCAAGAAATGCAGGATCTAAGAATTTATATTTTACTAAGCCTTCCTTCAATATTTCTACAAAAGTCCTGGGATTTCACACCAACCCCTGATCAATTGATGCCAATGTCATAGAATAGGTTTCATCCTATTATTTTTAAGTGCTGCCTTGAGACAAATGATCAGGCGATCTCTGTATCACCTTCAAAGTGATTCATCATAACTCCAATGAGGATGCTCAGTTTGAACAGCAGAAGGGCCCACAAGGTATAAAGTGTTAGGAAAATATAAATCATCCTCCAAACCTTAGCAAACTGAGGTCTCTGTTAGAGTTTGACTCAAAATTATTGTTATATCTCTCCAGATTACCTCAAGGCCTGAGTTTGAATCCCTCTATATATTTATCAGGGTCATCAGCAAATCTTCCTAAATCCTGTTGGGCCTGTTTTAGATCTTGCATAGAAAAAGGTACCTGCATTCTTACCAGTCAATATTCTCCATTTTCCTCTTGTAATGTGTATAAACTGGTAGTAGTCTAAATAGGGACAGACTCATGATGAGGGAAACCAGGGTTGTGGGAATGGGAGCAGGTAATGGTGGGTACAGAGGAGAGTGGGAGAATTTGATATTGACAGATGAGTGTTAGGTACATTGTTGAGAGGAAGGAAGGTGTGGTTTGGAGGTCCCTAGTCCAGTAATGATTTGACTCATTTGACTAGAAAGGCCTCATCAGAGTAGGATGGGCATGATATTGAAAAGCGGGTGAGGGGAGCAAGAGTTTTTGTGTCACTCTATTGGAAACATAGATAGTCCAAAAATAACAACAGGATTACTGACATAGAAAAGAGCAAGAATCATTGTATTCCTTGGCTTTCCTTTGGAATAATAAATGTGAGGGGACATGGGGTCCATGCAAAGGCACTATAGAATAAGGACCATAACTACCACTTTGGTGAAGAAAAGATACCAACTGAGAATATATTTCTTAGCTATGAGGGATCTTCAACTAGTGCCCCATGAGAAGATTTGTAAGTAGATAAAGGTGGTTAACTCATTGCCCTCCAGATTCTGGAAGTAACCTATAAAAATGGTGGTGTGATGCCCATTACTGAAGAGAGACAGGGGAACACCGTAAAGCAACAGCCATAACAGTGGAGCCTCATTGCCTCTCTGATGGCCTTGCTCAAAAGAATGCCACAAAAAGCAAGAGAAAGTGTACATCTATATGTCAGCAGGAAAAAAAATGTCACTGTTATAAAGAGGAAAAAAAAAGATGAACAGTGACAACATAAATGACATTAGACAAAGCATGGGTGTGACATATGGAAGAGGTTTCAGCAGAGGAAAGTGTAGACAGAGAAACTAAAGCAAACTGTAAGATATCAGAGGCTAAGATAGACATAATCTCAACCAAAGCTGGGAGAGGAATAAGGTGAAGTTTAAATTCCTTCCTGTAGTTGGCTGTCAATCTGATTCAAGGCACTTGATTAGATGTCGCTGGAGAATGGGGAGTTGAAACTCCAAACCTCAGGTCTTGTGTTCCAAAGAAAGAAAATTTGAAGTCAGAAACCAAAGATAATGCAAGATAACTTTTTCTTAAAGTAAAAATAAAGTAAGGCTCAAACAAAGAGCATTCTCCAAACAGTGGTTCACTCCCAGCAGAGAACAATGAAGGAAAGAGTGCTGTCTCCAAATTCATTGGTATTATATGGTTGCCCTGGGAACTGGGTCCACATTCACCACTTTTTGACAATCAGGTGTTCAACTCCTTCATGTCAAGGGGTAGAGTTTTTACTTAGTTGTTCTTCTCCAGAACTGTCGTATTGGCCTTCATATTAAGTGGGGGGCTTCATTTACAAGTAAATACTATGTTAGTGTGAGTATTGGGGTCAATGACCAGAAAGAACTTAACTTTTTTCTCCTGTAATGCTAAGAAAATTTCTCTTCTGAAATTTATTGAGACTAATAATTATGACCATAATTTCTAGCTTCACAATGACCCTAAATGACCCTGACAAGAGTTAGTAATAGCCCCATAAATCTTTCTTGGTGTATTTCTTAATTGACTCTCTTTGTTCTGATTATTTGTGTACCTGTTGTTTTTCTGCATTATCTGTCTACCCACTTGCCTTAAAAGTAATTTAAAGAAAGCCTTAAGAGCAACATAAAGAAAACCCATGACATTGGCTGTTATTTGTTTGCATTTCAGTGCTCACTACTAACTGTGATCTAACATCTCTCACCCACTGAGAGAACTGACAATGGCCTTCTTTGGTTTGGCAGGTAGAGGTCAGAGGAGGGTCCCTTTGCCTTGGAGCTGGCAGACCACATGGCAGATGAACAAAATCCCCCTGCCTTCCACAAAGACCATGAAGGAAAGCAGGTAGAGGGTGGGGGTCAGTCACAGAGCTACCTTTGTCAGGATGTCCCTCCTCACACTGTACAGCAACCAGGCTTCCTAAAACTTGGTGAAGTTCTTCACTGATCTTCAACAGCCCCGTGGGCAGATTGGACACAAGTCCTCACAGAGAAGAAATTCAAGCAGAGCACAGCTGTCCAAGTGGCCCAAACATAAGCACTAAGTGGGTTGGAATTCAGGTCCCACCACCCTCGGTCAGGGCTCATATCTATTGGGTGGCAAAGAGCCAGGCACACATGGGCACTGGCCTGGGCAGGCACCAAGATGTGGTTTCACCAGACTGAGGTTCTGATGGACTTGGTGTCTGGTGCAAAGCTTTAATTCAACTGTTAGCTCTAGAAACAGGAAAGCATATGTTCTAATCAATAAAATTTTCCCTTTTTGACAATATGATGGTACAAAATTCTGATGTCTTTTTCAGATTTAAAAATGAAATAATAAAATATAATATTATTATAGCATAATATTTAAAACAATACAAAATGCAAGCAAGGCTTTAAATTTCTCACAAAATATATTTTCCCCCAGAGATTATTTTAAGAAGTCAGCAAAATTTCCAGAGCACTCATTGTGCTTTGAGCTCCTTTTTGTTGTAAAGGCCAGGTTTCTCTTTCTTGTAAGAGTTAGGCCTGCAGGGCTGGGGTTGTAGAACCACTAGTTTTAATGTAAAGAGGAAACAAACATGGAAGCAATAAACAAGTTCATAGCATTATCCATGCTATGTCAAATAAGCTTTTGAATTAAATAAAAAATTAAATAAAAAATTAATTTTTTTCAAATATATCATTTATATATCTTTATGGAATATACTATGGAAACTCAATAGACGTATACAAGTTTTATCATGCAACTTTGATATTACATCCAGGAAGTCCCTATAATGAAACCTAAATTTAGTTTCATTGTGATGAATTACTTTTCCTAGAATTCATACTGTGACAGAGTCTGAGAGACTGTCTCTTCAGGCCCTTCAAGAATTAGGACATTCTAGCATTTCAAGCAGGCATTGATGCAGGAAAGAGGAGTCTGGACACCTGAGGAATTTGGAGGAAGCAGATTTATTTAAGCTGCAGCAATCCAGAGGGGCTAACACCAAACAAGCTCTGGACCCCAGGTCTGGAAATTCTCTAAGATTTCAGTGGGTGGTTTCACAGCACAATGTTTAATATAACTTAATTTTGTTCCACATTCATAGGTTGGACAGAGGTTTCACAATTTTTTACACAGAAAACAGAAATTTTCACACATCAACAAACTTGATTGGAGACTATTTTTTTTAGGTTGTAGATGAGCACAATACCTTTATTTTTATGTGGTGCTGAGAATTGAACACCAGGCCTCCCATGTGCGAGGCAAGTGCTCTATCACTGAGCCACAACCCCAGCCCTGCAGGCCTAACTCTTACAAGAAAGAGAAACCTGGCCTTTACAACAAAAAGGAGCTCAAAGCACAATGAGTGCTCTGGATATTTTGCTGACTTCTTAAAATTATCTCTTCTTGATTAGGAGAGAGACTTGTGTGTTACAATTAAGGTGGGAGTCTTTTGGGAACTACAGCATTACCCACTTTGATGCTCATTATTTAATCCTCTAAGTCAAAGGGCATTATTATCTTCTTGGCTTAAAGCTTTATATAATGTAATATCATAGTACTTGTTTCTCTTTTTTTTTTTTTTTTTTTTTTTTTTTAAAAAAAAACCTGCTTCTATTGTAGAACCACTAGTTTTAATGTAAAGAGGAAACAAACATGGAAGCAATAAACAAGTTCATAGCATAATCCATGCTATGTCAATTAAGCTTTTGAATCCACCAAGAAATGGAAACCATCCTCCAAATAGTGAGCTTGGATCTCAACTGCAATGCCCTTTCAGGATTGAAGTGGTACATGTGTTTGTTTTCTGATATTATTAACTATGTGTTTGATTGTTATCAGTCCTAGAGTCAAGACAAAACAAAGGACTCTGTATATGACAGAAGTAAGGGGTGGCAATGACAGTATAAGAGCTGTCTTAAAGAGTGAAACAGTCCATTTTCCTTTTGGTTAGTATATCATTCACCTTGTACATCCAACCCAGAGTGGCTGAAGCAGGGCTGATGTTTCCTCAAAGCATTGGGCACATTCAGGCTAGTCAGCTTCCAGAGTGACTTGAGCAGGGTTGGTGTCCTTCGGATCTTTGAGTTTCTCTGGTGTTTCCTTCTTCCTGATCCTCAGCTTAAGGGGTACAAATTAAGGAGGGAGATAGTAGAGGGAACTGGGACCAAAGACAGAGCAGGCCCAGCGGCCTGCTGAGGGGCAGAGCCACCCCCCACCCCCCTCGCCTGCCAGGTAGGGGAAGGGTGACCACCGACAGAAAAGGCCCAGTGGCCCAGGGCGGGACAGAGCTTCCAATCACTCCTGCAAGGTAGGCGGGCCTGCAACCCACTGGCAGAAGAGGAGCAGCCGCCTGCTGAGAGGCTGAGCCGCCCCCTCCCCCTGCGCCGGCATAGTAGAGGGAACTGGGACCAAAGACAGAGCAGGCCCAGCAGCCTGCTGAGGGGCAGAGCCGCCCCCCACCCCCCTCGCCTGCCAGGTAGGGGAAGGGTGACCACAGACAGAAAAGGCCCAGTGGCCCAGGGCGGGAAAGAGCTTCCAATCACTCCTGCAAGGTAGGCGGGCCTGCGACCCACCGGCAGAAGAGGAGCAGTCGCCTGCTGAGAGGCTGAGCCGCCCCCTCCCCCTGCGCCGGCATAGTAGAGAGAACTGGGACCAAACACAGAGCAGGCCCAGCGGCCTGCTGAGGGGCAGAGCCGCCCCCCACCCCCCTCGCCTGCCAGGTAGGGGAAGGGTGACCACAGACAGAAAAGGCCCAGTGGCCCGCGGCGGGACAGAGCTTCCAATCACTCCTGCAAGGTAGGCGGGCCTGCGACCCACCGGCAGAAGAGGAGCAGCCGCCTGCTGAGAGGCTGAGCCGCCCCCTCCCCCTGCGCTGGCATAGTAGAGGGAACTGGGACCAAACACAGAGCAGGCCCAGCGGCCTGCTGAGGGGCAGAGCCGCCCCCCACCCCCCTCGCCTGCCAGGTAGGGGAAGGGTGACCACCGACAGAAAAGGCCCAGTGGCCCGCGGCGGGACAGAGCTTCCAATCACTCCTGCAAGGTAGGCGGGCCTGCGACCCACCGGCAGAAGAGGAGCAGCGGCCTGCTGAGAGGCAGAGCCGCCCCCTCCCCCCCGCGCCTGCAAGGTAGTCGGAACTGAGACCACCATCAGAACAGGTCAGACCTGCAACCGAGAGACAGAACAGGCCCAGTGGCCTGAGGAAGGGTAGAGCCGCCCCCCCCCACGCCTGCAAAGTAGGCGGACCTGCGACCCACTGGCAGTACAGCCCCAGAGGCCTGCAGAGGGGCAGTGCCGCTGCCTGCGCCTGCAAAGTAGGCAGAACGGCGACCACCGACAGAACAAGCCTAGCGGCCCGCAGAGGGACAGAGCCGCCGCCCGCGCCTGCAAGGACGGCGGACCTGCTACCGACTGGCAGAGCAGGCCCAGCGGCCTGCCGGCGTGGTAGGCACATTGCCCCAATTGGCGGAGGGGCAGAGCCGCCGCCCGTGCCTGCGAGGGAGACTTTGCAACTATACAAGACCAATATAAATATATAGGGGGAAAATTCAATAGCACAACAGTTTCACCAAGAAGAAAGGAACACGAACAGTATGAAGAGACAAGGAAGGAAAGGACCACAAGCATTGCAGGTCAACTCAACTTTAGAAGAGGTAATAGCTGCAGCTGATGGAATGTCAGATAAAGAATTCAGGATATACATGCTTCAGATGATCTGGAGTCTCAAGGAAGACATCAGACAGCAAAATCAGACAATGAAAGATGACTTCAACAATGAATTACATAAACAAATCCAAGAAGCAAAAGATCAACTATACAGGGAAATAGAGGTTATAAAAAACAAACAAACAGAAATCCTAGAAATGCAGGAAGCAATAAGCCAACTTAAAAACTCAATTGAGAATACTACCAGCAGAGTAGAACACTTAGAAGACAGAACATCAGACAATGAAGATAAAGTATTTCAACTTGAAAAGAACATAGACAGCTCAGCAAGACTGTTAAGAAACCATGAGCAGAACATCCAAGAAATATGGGATAACATCAAGAGACCAAATTTAAGAGTCATTGGGATACAGGAAGGAACAGAGTTTCAAACCAAAGGAATGAGCAATCTATTCAATGAAATAATTCGAGAAAACTTCCCAGACTTGAAGAATGAGACAGAACCCCAAATCCTAGAAGCCTACAGGACGCCGAATGTGCAAAATCATAAGAGACCCACACCTAGACACATTATAATGAAGATGCCCAACATACAGAACAAGGAGAGAATTTTAAAAGCTACAAGAGAAAGGAAGCAGATCACATTTAGGGGTAAGCCAATCAGGATAACAGCTGATCTTTCAACACAGACTCTGAAAGCTAGAAGATCCTGGAATAACATATTTCAAACACTGAAAGAAAATGGGTTCCAACCAAGAATTGTGTTTCCAGCGAAATTAAGCTTCAGGATGGAAGATGAAATTAAAACCTTCCATGATAAACAAAAGTTAAAAGAATTTGCAGCTAGAAAACCATCTCTTCAAAACATCCTTGGCAAAACATTACAGGAAGAGGAAATGGAAAATAACAATGAAAACCAACAGTGGGAGGTAGGACACTAAAGGGGGGAAAATAATCAAAGTGGAAAACAAACCATGTTTAGTAACATAAATAAACAAATATGGCTGGAAGAACAACCCATATCTCAATAATAACCCTAAATGTTAATGGCTTAAACTCACCAATCAAGAGACACAGGTTAGTAGAATGGATCACAAAACAAGACCCAACAATATGCTGCCTACAGGAGACGCATTTGATAGGAAAAGACATACATAGGCTGAAGGTGAAAGGTTGGGAAAAATCATATCACTCATATGGACTTCGGAAACAAGCAGGAGTATCCATACTCATATCAAATAAAATAGATTTTAAGCCAAAGTTAATCAAAAGGGATAAAGAGGGACACTACATACTGCTCAAGGGAACCATACACCAACAAGACATAACAATCATAAATATATATGCCCCAAACAATGGTGCAGCTATGTTCATCAAACAAACTCTTCTCAAGTTCAAGAGTCTAATAGACCACCATACAATAATCATGGGAGACTTCAACACACCTCTATCACCACTGGACAGATCTTCCAAACAAAAGTTGAATAAGGAAACCATAGAACTCAATAACACAATTAATAACCTAGACTTAATTGACATATATAGAATATACCACCCAACATCAAACAGTTACACTTTTTTCTCAGCAGCACATGGATCCTTCTCAAAAAATAGATCATATATTATGTCACAGGGAAACTCTTAGACAATACAAAGGAGTAGAGATAATACCATGCATCCTATCTGATCATAATGGAATGGAACTGAAAATCAACGATAAAAGAAGGAAGGAAAAAGAATATATCACTTGGAGAATGAACAATAGGTTACTGAATGATCAATGGGTTATAGAAGACATCAAGGAGGAAATTAAAAAATTCTTAGAGATTAATGAAAACACAGACACAACATATCGGAATCTATGGGACACATTGAAAGCAGTTCTAAGAGGAAAATTCATTGCTTGGAGTTCATTCCTTAAAAAAGAAAAAAACCAACAAATAAATGATCTCATACTTCATCTCAAAATCCTAGAAAAAGAAGAGCAAAACAACAGCAAAAGAAGTAGAAGGCAAGAAATAATTAAAATCAGAGCTGAAATCAATGAAATCGAAACAAAAGAAACAATTGAAAAAATTGACAAAACTAAAAGTTGGTTCTTTGAAAAAATAAATAAAATCGACAGACCCTTAGCCATGCTAGCGAAGAGAAGAAGAGAGAGAACTCAAATCACTAACATATGGGATGAAAGAGGCAATATCACAACAGACACTTCAGAAATACAGAAGATAATCAAAAATTATTTTGAATCCTTATACTCCAATAAATTAGAAGATAGTGAAGGCATAGATAAATTTCTTAAGTCATATGATCTGCCCAGATTGAGTCAGGAGGATATAGACAACCTAAACAGACCAATATCAATTGAGGAAATAGAAGAAACCATCAAAAGACTACCAACTAAGAAAAGCCCAGGACCGGATGGGTATACAGCAGAGTTTTACAAAACCTTTAAAGAGGAACTAATACCAATACTTTTCAAGCTACTTCGGGAAATAGAAAAAGAGGGAGAACTTCCAAATTCATTCTACGAGGCCAACATCACCCTGATACCTAAACCAGACAAAGACACTTCAAAGAAAGAAAACTACAGACCAATATCTCTAATGAACCTAGATGCAAAAATCCTCAATAAAATTCTGGCCACTCGGATACAAAGGCACATCAAAAAAATTGTGCACCATGATCAAGTAGGATTCATCCCTGGGATGCAAGGCTGGTTCAATATAAGGAAATCAATAAATGTTATTCACCACATCAATAGACTTAAAAATAAGAACCATATGATCATCTCGATAGATGCGGAAAAAGCATTCGACAAAGTACAGCATCCCTTTATGTTCAAAACTCTAGAAAAACTAGGGATAACAGGAACATACCTCAATATTGTAAAAGCAATCTATGCTAAGCCTCAGGCTAGCATCATTCTGAATGGAGAAAAATTGAAGGCATTCCCTCTAAAATCTGGAACAAGACAGGGATGCCCTCTCTCACCACTTCTGTTCAACATAGTTTTCGAAACACTGGCCAGAGCAATTAGACAGACGAAAGAAATTAAAGGCATCAAAATAGGAAAAGAAGTACTTAAATTATCACTATTTGCAGATGACATGATTCTATACCTAGCAGACCCAAAAGGGTCTACAAAGAAACTATTAGAGCTAATAAATGAATTCAGCAAAGTGGCAGGATATAAAATCAACACGCATAAATCAAAGGCATTCCTGTATATCAGCGACAAATCCTCTGAAATGGAAATGAGGACAACCACTCCATTCACAATATCTTCAAAAAAAATAAAATACTTGGGAATCAACCTAACAAAAGAGGTGAAAGACTTATACAATGAAAACTACAGAACCCTAAAGAGAGAAATAGAAGAAGATCTTAGAAGATGGAAAAATATACCCTGTTCATGGATAGGCAGAACTAACATCATCAAAATGGCGATATTACCAAAAGTTCTCTATAGGTTTAATGCAATGCCAATCAAAATCCCAACGGCATTTCTTGTAGAAATAGAGAAAGCAATCATGAAATTCATATGGAAAAATAAAAGACCCAGAATAGCAAAAACAATGCTAAGCAGGAAGTGTGAATCACGCGGTATAGCGATACCAGACTTCAAACTATATTACAGAGCGATAGTAACAAAAACAGCATGGTACTGGTACCAAAACAGGCGGGTGGACCAATGGTACAGAATAGAGGACACAGAAACCAATCCACAAAACTACAACTATCTTATATTTGATAAAGGGTCTAAAAGCATGCAATGGAGGAAGGATAGCATCTTCAACAAATGGTGCTGGGAAAACTGGAAATCCATATGCAACAAAATGAAACTGAATCCCTTTCTCTCGCCATGCACAAAAGTGAATTCAAAATGGATCAAGGAGCTTGATATCAAATCAGAGACGCGCCGTCTGATAGAAGAAAAAGTTGGCTACGATCTACAGTCGGTGGGGTCGGGCTCCAAATTCCTCAATAGGACACCCATAGCACAAAAGTTAATAACTAGAATCAACAAATGGGACTTACTCAAACTAAAAAGTTTTTTCTCAGCAAAAGATACAATAAGAGAGGTAAATAGAGAGCCTACATCCTGGGAACAAATCTTTACTCCTCACACTTCAGATAGAGCCCTAATATCCAGAGTATACAAAGAGCTCAAAAAATTAGACAATAAGAGAACAAACAACCCAATCAACAAATGGGCCAAGGACCTGAACAGACACTTCTCAGAGGAGGACATACAGTCAATCAACAAGTACATGAAAAAATGCTCACCATCTCTAGCAGTCAGAGAAATGCAAATCAAAACCACCCTAAGATACCATCTCACTCCAGTTAGATTGGCAGCCATTATGAAGTCAAACAACAACAAGTGCTGGCGAGGATGTGGGGAAAAGGGTACACTTGTACATTGCTGGTGGGACTGCAAATTGGTGCAGCCAATTTGGAAAGCAGTATGGAGATTTCTTGGAAAGCTGGGAATGGAGCCACCATTTGACCCAGCTATTCCCCTTCTCGGTCTATTCACTAAAGACCTAAAAAGAGCATGCTACAGGGACACTGCTACATCGATGTTCATAGCAGCACAATTCACAATAGCTAGACTGTGGAACCAACCTAGATGCCCTTCAATGGATGAATGGATAAAAAAAATGTGGCATTTATACACAATGGAGTATTACTCTGCATTAAAAAATGACAAAATCATAGAATTTACAGGGAAATGGATGGCATTAGAGCAGATTATGCTAAGTGAAGCTAGCCAATCCCTAAAAAACAAATGTCAAATGTCTTCTTTGATATAAGGAGAGTAGCTAAGTACAGAGTAGGGTCGAAGAGCATGAGAAGAAGATTAACATTAAACAGGGATGAGAGGTGGGAGGGAAAGGGAGAGAGAAGGGAAAATGCATGGAAATGGAAGGAGACCCTCAGAGGTATACAAAAGTACATACAAGAGGAAGTGAGGGGAAGGGGAAAAATAATACAAGGGGGACAAACGAATGTCAGTAAAGGGGGCAGAGAGAGAAGAGGGGAGGGGAGGGGAGGGGAGGGGAGGGGAGGGGGGATAGTAGAGGATAGGAAAGACAGCAGAATACAACAGACACTAGTATGGCAATATGTAAATCAATGGATGTGTAACTGATGTGATTCTGCAATCTGTATATGGGGTAAAAATGGGAGCTCATAACCCACTTGAATCAAATTGTGAAATATGATATATCAAGAACTATGTAATGTTTTGAACAGCCAACAATAAAAAATTAAAAAAAAAAAAAAAAAAAAGGAGGGAAAGCTGCAAAAGAATGTACATAAGAATAAGAGATTTTATTTTCAGGAGGTTCCAAAGCAGGCTAAAAGGAACAAAGTATTACATAATGTATATCTCTGCATGTGTACATACATGTATTGACATATTTGGAGACACTCTAAAAAGAGTAAGGGATTGTAGAAGTGCTCTATGTGGGGGTGTGACAAGAGGTGGGGGATATTCCAGGAGGCTTGAACTATGTAGATTTAACTCAATGTAACTTTAAACAAATTTGAAAACAGCCTATAATTTCACAAGCCTGACCCAACATTGGCTTATGATCTTCCATATATTATTATTTCATCTAAAAAATGAAGTAAATTCAACCGCCTGCTCACAGGTCAGTAGCCTTCCAAAGGTGCACCTCTAAGTGGGTTGACTTTAATCTCAGAGTATATTTCTGCCTGGAAATCATGTCAAATGCCTTCCTGGCTCCCAAAGTTTAGGTACTGCTCAACAGCTTAATTTTACCCCTGGCTTATCCTCCTCACCAACTTTACTTTACCAGATGCAAACCCAAGGTTGTACCTAGTTCTGCACCCTGGTCAAAATCACCCAGTTAAGAGGGATTTAATTCCAGCTCTACGCAATCTGAAGTCTTTACTTCTCCTCACACTACCCCTTAGCCAGACAAGCTTGCTTACTTATATTTTTCCTTTCTTGATAATCTCTTGGAAGAAGCCAGTGTTAGGCTAAATTTGGTAGATCTAGGAGGGTATTTTCCCAATAGGCTATTTTTCCTAGAAGTCCAGGTATGGCCAGTCTGGCTGTTCCCAGCCTACTGCAATGTACTGGGGCCTCACACCACTGCCCAGAGGCCCTGTGCCCAGATGACCCTATGTCCAGGACACAGAGTCTCCTCAGGGAAGAGTGGAGGAGTAGGGGAAGGAGACACCAAGGAAAGTTCAAGAGAAAGGACCAGAAGGTTCTTCCAGGGCTAGACTCCCAGAGCAGCCAGAGATCCCTCTCTATCTTGTCCTACAGGATCAGGTCTAGACCTGGCCAGCAGCTCACAGGCTCTAACCCCACCCTCTCACCAGTGAAATGGACCCACATAGCCCCACCCACTGCCTGCTGTGAGGACTGCAGCCTTTATTTAAAGTAATCACTTGTTTATTTGGGCCCTGAGGACTGGTGGCTGGTCCTGGGGTGACAAAAGGCAGGCAGCATGCAGTGGAACTTGGGGAGGTGACTGTAATGGAGAATGATCAGTTTCCCAACTCTTATACATCCTGAGCAGAGAAGCATCCTTGGGATCATTTCACTGCAATGGCACCATCATGAAATGGTGGCATATGGTGGCAAGAGCAGCATCCAGCTGTTTTGGGCATAGGGCATCAGGCGTCAAAAGTCAGGAGTTGAGTATTGGCGTGGGGTGTGGGCGACTGTTGTGGTGTCAGAATGCAGCTGTGATTTGGGAGTTCCATGCTTCCTACTCATGGTGGCGGTGACAGTGGAAGAATCCAGAAACAGTGGTTGTAACAACAGATGCATCCAGCCATGAGTGTTTTCATCTGCCATAGTGACAAGGATCTGGCTGCAGTTGCAATGAAGTTGGCCCCAGTACTGAGTGTCACTGTCTAGTATCCATGTAAAAGTCTGGTGGCAGCAGGGTGGAGCTCCAGAGTCTGGCAGGGGTGGGAGCAACATGCAGCTGCATCAGGGGTCCAGCCTCAGTATAGGGGTCGGGCACCAGGTGTGGGGTGGGCAGTGTTGGAGTCCATCTGGAGTTTGGAAGTTTGAGTGCTGCACAATGGTGGTGGCACCATAAGAGTTCAGAAGCAGGGGCAGCAACAACAGGCAGTGTCCAGCAGTGAGCATCTTCACCCTGCAGAAGTAACTGGCGTCCGGCTGCAGGGCAGTGAAGGTGGCATCCAGTGGCCATGTGGGGAGTCTGGCTGGCTGCAGTGAAGAGCTCCAGGCTGGCATGGCAGCAAGGGCATGGGATAGTGGGTGTCAGAGTGAGAAGGTAACCAGTAGCTGGGATGTCCTCTGTGGTGGAGGCTCCAGGTCCTGGTCTTGCTCCTGGTCGACTGGCCTGCTCAGGAAGAAGCACATGGGAGGCAGTGGTACCCAGGCAGCTGCCCAGGACCTTATGCTGCCCACAGCTGCCATGTCTCGCTCTGGCCATGAGCCCACTGGATGTCTGCTCACCCCATCACCTGATATAGCCTCTCTACTGAGGAACTAGGCTGTCTGCTAGGTAGGGGCGGTCTTGGGAGAGAACCTCACCATACCCAGCCACATCCTGCATGGACTGTGTGTGCAGAAAGCAGAGGTCCTAGGACATCGTCACCCCCAAAGTGCATTTCCGTGGCTGGGGGTGGCAGAAGACCAAGACAGAGAACTCGTTGCCCTTAGACTCCCACTGCCACCTGTGCCCTCCACCCTTGTCATGCCCCAGGGATGCACTTGGAGGGTGAGGATTTTCTAGCCCCCCCCCACCTCCCACCTCTGCACTCTGCTACCACAACCCAGGGGAGATGTAGCTGGGGAGGGTGGGTGTCTTCTCCCAAGGCTGCCCAGCTGGCAGCAGGCCTACTCATCCCTCAGAGGCTGCAACTCAGGGAGGGGCAGGGTGAACTCAAGGATTAGGTGAGCAGCCTGGTGGACTCAAGGCCAATGCCAGGCATTGGTGGAATGGGCAGCATAAGGTACTCAGCAGGTGTCTGGGTACCACCAGCTCCTGCGCCCTGCTTCATGAGCAGGCTGGCCCTACCAGAAGCAATACCAGTTGCCTGGAGGAGCCACTGCAGAGGCCATCACAGCCTCTAGTCGTCCTCTGACTCTGAGGCCTGCTGTCCCAAGTTTTCACCATCACCGCTAACAGAGCTCCACACTGTGGCCACTGGAGTCCCCACAGGGCCACCAGTGATGCCGCAGCCATCATCACTGCACTGGGACCAGACTCCTGCCACTACCAGAGGATGAGAATGCAACTCTCTGGATGCCTGGCTTGACGTTGCCACCTACAGACTCCTTGGTTGCCTTTGCCACTGCTGCCATAACTGAACTTCAGACACCAATACCTCCACAGATTCCAAACGCCAAGGCTTCACTGCCCAGGCTCCTGCCCATGGCTGTCCTCCAAGCCTGAGACCAATTCTCCATCCTGCCACTGATACATCTGGGCTCCTCAAACTGCCTTAAGACACCTAGGTTCGCTATTTGACATTCTCCCTACAGATGGATGCTGACACTGCTCCTGGTCACTGGGAACCTCCAATGGGAAACCCTGCTGTGGAACGCTGAGGTTGGCTTCTATATGCTTCAGTCCCAGAAACCAGACTTCTTTCACAGCCACTAGATGCCTTTGAAGGTGCCACCTATACCCCCAGGCTTGGGAAGGGTCCAGCACATGCCCTTCCATGCCTGCTGCCTGTTCATATCTGTCCGTGGAATAAACCATTGATTGGGTTAAAGCTCTCAGAACTGAATCATTTCACTGATAATCCTTGTATTGGCTCACCCATGAGCTTCTGGGGACACCTACTACCTAAAGCACAACACATCTTCATCGAATAGCTTAGCAAGACCTTCTAGATGACTTGCAAGAGCTTCTACATCAGCACTTGTTTCTTTGCCTTGCACTTTTATTTTATGGAGAGGGGCCTCTTGCCAAAAACATAATGGACCAAACTCTGGCACCTTCAAACTTCTTCTGCAGCTTTCTCACTTCTCTTGTCAGTATAACAATCTAAAGTGATGGCCTTATCTGGATTTGGCTTCATCTTCATAGAACGTGGGTTGTTTCTTCTTTTCTTCAGAATATAAAAAGTTTTTCCAGATCAGCAATAAGGCTGTTCTTGCTTTCTAGTCATATACATATGCCCTGGAGCAGCACTTTAATTTCCTTCTTGAACATTTCCTTTGCATTCTCAGTGTGACAAAGTAGTGTAAGATGCACAGCTTTTTATTTGAAGTGCAAAACGTAAGACTCTTCTTTTTATTTAAACAATACAGACCATTACTGAGTCATTAACGGTTCTAACTTCAATATTGTGTCTTGAAGAATAAGAGGATGGTGATCCATGATCTGTGGAGCAATAAGAATGTACATATTAAGGTTTTTATCTTATATGAGTGGGATTTGTAGTGCCACATGACAGTTAAAATAGATCATAGTATGAGTTATAATGGCCTAAAATCTTCAACACTCATTAGGCAGTCCCTTCTGCTCCATAACAGGGGCATCTATCTCACCTCCTCCTGGATGGCCTGTTTGCATCCTCTCTCACAGCACCTATGAGCTCTACATGGGCTCCATCAGTAGATACGCAGTACTGGTGGTGGCACAGCCTGGTGAATGGATTAAGCACTTTTAGGTCAACATAAAAGAATGCCACTAAAAATACTTACAATGCCATAAGAATTAGCATCACAAAGAATAAAATAGGTAATCTCAGAGGGGAGGGGAAGGATAGCTGTGCTGGGGGTTCTGGCACTGTTTAATGCTGAGGAGCTCACATGTGGGAGATGCCATTGAAAAGTTTAGAACTAGGGAAGTGAGGATACATTCTAGTAGATGTGGAGGGCTGTGGCCTAATATTTTCTTGAACTCCTGCCTCTATTGTTTTGGACCCTGAATTTATATTGCTGCCAGGAAAGGTGGCTCTCTTTCAAAGGATGGGATGGCAACTTGGAGCACCTGATGTACTATATATATACCAAGTGTAAGATAATAATGTTCAATATCCACTGACTTTCTTATTGGCAGCTAAGCTTCCTCCTCTTCTTGAAGGTTCAGTGGCCACTGGTGGCTCCATATCTTCCTGTGTGGTCCATGCTGGTGTAGGACCAACCTCTGATTTTGAGGGCTATTTCTCCTCCTTCACAGGGAATGTGATAACATGCTCCCCCAAATGTAAGCAAGTAAATTGGGCCACAGCTGCTCGAGGCAATTATATCACTTGATATGGTGCTAGAGCTGCAGGAGAAAACACCCATCATGACTGAATTTCCTTGGGCCTTTCACAATTCACACCAGAACCCTGCCTCTGAGAATATTCCTGGCCCTCCTCCACAATTGGCCATCTTCCCAGACTAGGTTCCACCAGCTGAAGGATGTTAGCATTGTGTGTCTTGGGAACATATGGCAGATCCCAGGGGTACCAGCTGAGATTCCTCTGCACACACCATCAGTCATCTGCCCCAGACCCCATCATCAGAGAGCTCAGACTTACAGGATCTGTGTTCTTCAGCTGGGGAAGGACATGGAAGTTCCCTTCTGATTCAGGCATAATGACAAACAGGAAGGTCCTGAAAAGCTTCAGGTTGTCCAAGTCTTGGGACCTCAAAAATATTCTGGATAGAGGTACAGCTGCATTTTGATGATTGAGCAGAGGGTGCTGTGGAATGTGGAGTGAAACAGGGAGTCATGATGTACAGGGCCTCTCTTTTAACTGGAACCTCCCAAGGTCCCTGCATCATAGGTTCCCAAAGAGTAGCCAGGCAGGTCCATGCACCCATCAAAAGGGCAACCTGTGAGGCACATGTGTGGGTAAGGGGCTCCCCACACTTGCTCTCTGGTCTCTGTACAAAAAAGCATGGGCAAACTGGGTTTGGATTGGCTGTGTTGGAAAGGGACCCACACAGGGCTTGGCTCTGAGGCCCCAACCACAACTCTAATCCTTTGGTGCCCAGAATCAAATGCACCACCATATGTTCTTTCTACAGGGTAAACCCCAGAGTTGAGTCCTCTGCTGGAAATCACACAGGGTGGAAATTGGGGTTTGCCCAGCCATCATTTATAACAGCTCCCCATAAAACAGGAGCCCTCCTGACTTGCCCAAAGACCACTCCCTTCTTTCCTTGAAGCTACTCCTCACAAACATCTGTCTGCAGGTTTCTATACCTAGAGATGGCGAGGAGGCTGACACCTCTAACATCCTGTGCCCCTCATCTGCCAAGATGGCTGGTGGGCTTGATTAACTTCCTGACAATATTGGAACTCCAGGAGGACTAGAAGGTTTGTCTGAATTGATTCCTAAATAATAGGCCAAATGATGGCCCATGGTGGTGCCACATATACATTTTGAGTGATGACTGAGCCAAACCACCTACTGCCTAGCTATTCAGGGCGAGGACCCTATTCGTTTCTCCCCAAGTGTCCTTGTTCTGGCTACATGCAGGTTGGAATGCTCCCAGATGCAATCCACAGACTCCTTCCTAAATGTGGAAATTGTTTTTCCTGAAGCCTCAGAGTAGTGAGGCCTGAGGCAGAGAACTTTCTCACAGGGAGGGAATATGCCCACAGGGTAAGGCCAGAGCTATAGGCTGCCTATAGTTACACAGATCCAGGCCTGAGGCAGACACTCTTTGGGCTCATCCTACTCGGTTTTCTAAACATCCAGGCAGGCTGCTTCTCTGAAAACACTACTTTCCCCAGAGCTGACTGAGTTTCCAGAATTCCCAGCACCAAGCAGGAGATGGCCATGTGCCAGAGCTTGGAAGCAATACACATCTTTTACACAGCAACTCCAGCACCTTCTGAAGAATGTCCGAATTTTGGGAGGAATACAGTACCTTTCAAGAATTGAAGACAGTAGCTGCTGCATAGTAAGTTTGCATACATTTGTTTTAGTAGCACCACCTACCATTGTGTTTCTGGCCCATGCTCATGGATATGGTTTCTTCAACTCTTCATGGTAACTCAATGTGATGGGTATATCTCCCCTCTATAGATGAGGAAACTGAGTCATGGTCAGATGATATGACTTGCCACAGAATACTCAGCTGCAAGTGCTAGGGTGGGAATTCAAATCCAGGCTGTCCCACACCAAGTCTGGAAGAGAGTACCATTATTCACTCATTCAACAAACCCCTATGGGTGCCTCCTAGAAGTGAGTGCTTCCTGTGTAAGCCCAAAGATTCATAGCACCCATGCAATGTAGGTGTCACTTTTACCATTCCCAAGTTTCCAATGAGGAATTAGAATTCATGCTTTTCTCAGTCTATATAGACTACTAATACAGTGCATCTCATTTAAAATACACAATATTATTGCTGTAGAACAGATTATTTTGAGAATAATTTTTATAAAGGTATTAGCTTAAATATTATTTGAAGACCTTCTATGTCAAAGTAGTATGAAGTAGTTTTTAGCAGATTAGCACCCCTGCCACATGCTACCAAAAAATTCAAGACACAACTTAAAGAAGTCATCAGTTTCAAGGCACCACGGAGCTATGGAAGCAATGAGTACCACAAAATATAAAATTACAGAAATAAGAGCTTTAAAGAAATTATCTTAGTATAGCCAGGCTTTTCTTGTGGCCATTTGTCAGTATAAAAATGGGTAGAGTCTAAGAATTTATAGTTTACTGGGAATAATCTGCCTGTAAGAGACATAAAACCCAACAAAGCTCGAGGGATCATTTGGAGCCAGAGGGACTTAACTGTAGGATTGAAAGCTTCTAACACATGACAGGCTTCTGAAGACACTGCAGAATCATTAAACTATATAGAAAAGGGGATTAAAGAACATAACTAAAAGCCCTCTGAAGAGCAGCTCTAACTAAGATGATGACTTTGTAGGGAAACGAGGCCCCAGAAAACACTAGATTATCTTTTGGATTCCTTGGAGCACTGAACAGTGGCAGGAAGGAATGGAACAGAATACAGCCTTACCGGAACTGCAATATCAGGCTTGAAAATGAGCCTTTGAATTAAGGGAGTCAGGATCCCTTCTTTCTATCACAGTTGTGGTGAACTCAGTATGGTAGAAACTTCTCTGTAGATTTGATATAGTATCTTATAGTAATTGCATAGCACTCACTCAATAAAAATTACCAGTAATTTATTTAGAAAAAAAAATAAGGTTAGATATCCACCATGTACAGGTGATTTGAGGATTGGTAGTAACAGACAAGAGATTTATCTATGACTGATAAGGCCAAGAAAATAGAGAAAAAGATGAAGAAAATAGACAAAAATGGTGAATTGAAAAGAGAATTGAAATATATAAGAAAGAATTGCAAATTCTAAGACTGTTAAAATATCTTGATTTAACACATCAATGGAAGAGATTAATAGCAAATTAGATATAGAGTAGATACAAGAAAGATTAGGACTATGGCAAATCAATAACTTAAAATATCAAAATGAAGAATAGAAGAAAAAAGTAGTAGATAAGATAATATAAAAGTCATGTGAAATACAGAGAAAAGACCCAGTATACCTATAATTTTAGCCTCAGAGAGAATGCGGAGAAAATGAAAAAAATATAAAGAGGCTAAGAGTATAAAATATAAAAAGGCTAAGAATTTTCAGATACATATGAAAGACACCAATTCAGAGATTCAAGAAATTTAGCAAAACATAAAAACTTTAAAACTAGGAGTAATGTGAGTTGGGAAAATTAAACATATTTAAGATTAAATCTCTGTCTTTCTTGATATTTAATACTCTGTTTGTGTTATGAGATAACAATCAGTGGAATATTTTCCTTTAATTTTCACCATATTATTTCTCTTTTCCATTTTTAAAACTTTATTTATTTATGGAACATAGTAATTATATAGAATGTGTTTCCTTGTGACATATTTTTGCCTGAACAAAAGCATAATTTGTTCAATTTTAGAGATACTCACATCTTTTAACCTGACCAGATAGTTTAAATCTAAATTAAACATTTTAAGGATTTTATAAATAAGCAGTTAAATGACCCTCAACATGCTTTTGAATAGCTATTAACAATAACTCAAAAAAGCTGAACTTGTCAGTATATAATAAAAGTTAGCATTGTAGTGTAACTCTTTCAGGGTAATCCAAGCTTATTAAGATAGTTTTACACCCCAGCTATACAAGGCCCAATAGTAGAGATGGTTGCAGGGGAGAAGGGGTTGCTGACAAAATGCATTTCTCACTTTGAATCTCAGAATAACACTTGCAGCTCTGAACATCTCCTGTGGGGATAATAGGAGATATCAAAGGAGTATCAGAGTGCAAAAGAGTGAAATTACTGAATTGCTTTAACAAAGTTAACTAAGCAAGAACACATAGAAGTTAATGCTACTGAAAGAAGTTTTCTAATGATCAATTCCCTTGGACTAATATTTGCAACAAGAGCCACATGGAGCCATAGGAAGCCTGTCATCACCTGCAAGGCGTTAGGAAATAGACAGGAAGAAATACTAAAATTATGCTTTTATGACTATTGTGGAGAGAAACTAGGAGGGAATGTTCCCCATTGCATACTAAGAAGAAACAGGCAGGTCAGGGTTGATGATGAGTGTTTGGGGAAATTGCAGCATGACTTTTACAGCCCTGCAAAAGCTAACTTGCAGAAAGAATGTAAACAACTGTGGTCATTTGTCTGGCCCTGTGATTCCGCAGACTTATGGAGACATTAGGAACAGATGTCAAATAGCAGAAACAGAATCTAAAATTACAGCTAATACAGGGGTAAAGGGCTTATATTCTAGTGCCATAAAGCAGACTACCATAATTCTCTCTGTTGCTGCTTCATTGTATGCGGTATGAATAGTAAGTAATGGATTTATCCTTAAAGGAGGTTTCCCAGTTTGCATCAAGTGCTTTAATGATAAAGTGAATCCCTTTTGGTGTGGAATATAGCATTGAAGTTCAGGTATTTTCACCCACATGTTAGTGACCACTATTCATTATTTCATTACAGAATGTTAAAAACCTACACTGTGTCAGACATTGTACTAGGTATCAGCAATATGCTACAACATTACCCTTGCCCTCAAAAACCTTCCTATCTAGTAAGAATAGAAATGAGTATACAGCTTATACTTTGATCAGTGGCAGAATTTAGGAAAAAAGATAAGTTGGCCTTTTAAAAATCTTTACAAAAGGACTTGTATTGGGATTGGTGGATGGGTACTACCTTGCTGTGGGATGAGTATTAAATGGCAATATGGAAGTGAAAACTTAAAATGGAATTTTTAGTCTCTCTCTCTTTCAGGAACACACAAAATCTATTTTGTTTCCATAACTGTGTTCTCTCTTAATAATTGTCTTACTCATGTAAATTTGAAGGGTTTCAAAGAGCTTACACATAATGAACCAACTATAACAATAAGAATCATAATATAGATAAAGTGAAAGTGCTCCAGAAACAAAAGAGGGAGCCATTCGGCTACCCTGTCTTTTTGTTGATAATGTTAACAAATTCCCATATCTTTTATGAATATTGTGCCCAGCATTTCAATGGAAGGTGAGTGGACAGATTCCATTTCATTTTTTATTCACTGTAACAAACTCACTGGAGTTGATATAAGGTTTGCAGTACCTGATCCAACTTGGTCTGCCTAATGTGCTTGAATTTAGGTGACTCTAAAGGGACTTACAATTCTAACGTGTAAGAGTTTAGACATTGCCACTTCCATCCTTACAATAATTTTTAAAAACCTGAAAAAAATGTGAAATCAACAATTTTTCTTCCACCCATTTTAGAACTGAGCTAACAATGCAAACTTCAGAATCTGGAAAAATTGGAGAATATAGAGATTCACAGCCAAATACAGAGAATTTGAGCCAACATCAACTTAAGAGGAGCAGAAGCCAGTGAGTCCCACATTCATATGAACTCTTGGGTAATAAAGCTGAACTGTTGGAGGCCAGGTATAGACTAGCTTGAAAGTAAGCATTTCTAAGGGGTCCAGGCCTGAAGTAACTTCCATACTTCCCACACTTTTATAGGTTTTTATCTCCAGAAATCCTACCTTGTAAAGATGAGGGGGAAAAACCCTTCTGCATATTTTTAGTTTAGCAATGGGAGAAATAATCATTTTAAAGTATCCTAGAGCATTCTCCAGGAAAAATTCCAATTCTCAGAAGGAAAACTTACAAATCCTTATTTTACATGGATGGATTTCATTTATTCATCTCAGCACCCACTATCCTTCCTGACTCAACTAAGGGATTGAGAAGAAGCTAAAAACAATTTTTGAAAGTCATAGCCTAGGAACAAAAACCCAATACTGAAACTGGGTCACAGGATTAAATAACACAGACCCTGCCCCACACCTTTTCACCATAATGGATCTACTTAGTTTAACAGTGATTATGGCTAATGAAACTGCAAGGGTCAGATCCTGAATAAAAAGGAGTTTCTATAGAAACATAAAGATAGCAGGAGAAACAAAAATAAGATTCCAGAGGAAGGTGAAGCTTATGGTACCTACAGCTAGAGCAAACATTAAACACAGTCTAACTTACAGAAAAATAAACATGACTCCTTAAACCAAAGCTGTCTTTACCCCAGTTTTTATTACCTGACATATAATGCCTGGTTTTCACAAAATTTACAAAGCATGCTAAGGCAAGAAAAGCACAATCTAAAAAAAATAAAAAACAATAACAAACAAACAAACAAAAACAGATGTCAGGATCAAACTGAGATATGACACAGATGTTAGAATTCTCTAACAGGGGCTCTAAAGGCACTATGATTTACATGTTAAAATCTATAATGGACAGGTAAACCTTCTATTTTCCTGTTTTTCTATTTTACTTGGTCACTGGCTTGGAAGAAATCAACACTCAAGGTGATGAACGCTCCTTTACTAGTTTTTCACAAACATTTTTCCAGTATAGTAGTTTGTAGAAGTGCATTTGCACATGCAAAAATGTGATTTTAAAAATACATATCCTTTAATAAGGTCTCTGGACTTGAGCTGGAGCTTCACAGAGATGTCTACATTTCTAAGATAAGTTACTAATTTGGCTCCATGGTAACAGCCAACAGGGGGAGAAAAGAAAAGGTAGAAGAAGATCTCCCCTACTCAGATGTTGTCCTTGAAGGTTAAAGCTGTACCCTTTGAAACTGGCTGCAGCCAAATAAAAGTGTTTTCTGCTATCTTTGGTGACCTGCCTCAACTGTTCCCTACAACAGTCTAAGAATAGATCAATTTCAAGTAATGAAATAAAAAACACCATCAAAAGCCTACCAACCAAGAAAAGCCCAGGACCAGATGGATTCTCAGCCGAGTTCTAACAAGACTTTCAAAGAAGAATTAACACTGATACTCCTCAAAGTATTCCATGAAATAGAAAAGGAGGGTTCCCTTTCAAACTCACTCCATGAGGCTAATATCACCCTGATACCAAAATCAGACAAAGACACATCAAGGAAAGAAAACTTCAGACCCAATATCCCTGATAAACATAGATGCAAAAATTCTCAATTAAATTCTGGCAAATTGCATACAAAAACATATTAAAAAGATAGTGCACCATGATCAAGTGGGATTCACCCCAGGGATGCAGGGTTGGTTCAACGTATGGAATCAATAAACATAATTCATCATATTAATAGACTTAAAAACAAGAATCTTATGATCATCTCAGTGGATGCAGAAAAAGCATTTGACAAAATACAGCACACCTTCATGTTCAAATATTAGAAAAACTAGGGATAATAAAAACATAGCTCAACATTGTAAAAGCTATATATGCTAAACCCAAGGCCAGTATCATTCCAAATGGAGAAAAATTGAAAACATTCCCACTAAAAACTGGAACAAGACAAGAATGTCCTCTTTCACCACTTCTATTCAACATCATCCTTGAAACTCTAGCCAGAGCAATTAGACAAAAGAAAGAAATTAAAGGGATACAAATAGGTAAAGAAGAACTCAAACTATCACTT
Organism: Marmota flaviventris; assembly: GCF_047511675.1. Lineage (NCBI taxonomy): Eukaryota > Metazoa > Chordata > Mammalia > Rodentia > Sciuridae > Marmota > Marmota flaviventris. The sequence continues at coordinate 105,132,471 of NC_092503.1, forward strand.
ATCATTTGCTGATGAAATGATTCTATATCTAGAAGATCCAAAAATCCCACCAGAAACTTCTAGAACTAATAAAATGAATTTGGCAAAGTAGGACATAAAAATCAATACCCATCAATCAAATGCTTTCCTATACATCAGCAATGAATCCATTGTAAAATTAGGAAAACTAGTCCATTCACAATAGCCTAAAAAATACCTGGGAATCAATATAAAAAAAGAAGTGAAAGATCTCTACAATGAAAACTACAGAACACTAAAGAAAGAATCTCAATGACATTCTTCATAGAAATAGAAAAAGCAATCATGAAATTTATTTGGAAAAATAAGTGACCCAGAATAGCTAAAGCAATCCTTAGCAAGAAGAGTGAAGCAGGTGGCATCACAATACCAGACCTTAAACTATACTACAGAGCTATAGTAATAAAAATGACATGATATTGGCACCAAAATAGACTTGTAGACCAATGGTACAAAATAGAGGACACAGAGACAAACCCACATAAATACAGTTATCTCATACTAGACAAGGGTGTCAAAAACATTCATTGAAAAAAAGATAGCCTATTCAACAAATGGTGCTGGCAAAACTGGAAATCCATATGTAAAATGAAATTAAACATTTATCTATCAGCCTGCACAAAAATCAACTCAAAGTGGATCAAAAACTTAAGCACTAAAACAGAGACCCTGTGCTTAATAGAAGAAAAAATAGGCCCAAATTTTATCACATCAACCTAGGACCTGACTTCCTTAACAAGACTCCTAAACTTCAAGAAGTAAAATCAAGAATCAGTAAATGGGATAGTGTCAAATTAAAAAACTTCTTCTCAGCAAAGGAAACAATAAAGTGCGTAGAGAGCCTACAGATTGGGAGAAACTCTTTACCACATGCACCTCTGATAAAGCATCAACCTCTAGGATATATAAAGAACTCAAAAAACTTAACACCAAAAAACCCCCAAATAATCCAATCAATAAATGGACTAAAGAACTGAACAAACACTTCACAGAATAAGAAATACAATTGATCAACAAATATATGAAAAAGTGTTCAACATCTCAAGCAATTAGAGAAAAGCAAATCAAAACTACACTAAGATATCATCTCACTCCTGTCAGAATGGCAATCATCAAGAATACAGGCAATGACAAATGTTGGCGAGGATGTGGTGAAAAAGGCACATTCATACATTGCTGGTGGGACTGCAAATTTGTGCAACCACTATGGAAAGCAGTATGGAGACTCCTCAGAAAATTGAGAATGGAACCATCATGTGACTCAGCTATCCCACTCCTTGGTTTATACCCAAAAGACTTAAAATGAGCATAGTATAGAGACTCAGTCACATCAATATTTATAACAGCTCAATTCACAATAGCTAGACTATGGAACCAACCTAGGTATCCCTCAATAGATGAGTGGATAAATAAAATGTGGTATATATACTCAATGGAATATTACTAAGCTTTAAAGAAGAGTGAAATTATGACGTTTGCCAGTAAATGGTTGGAGTTGGAGAATATCATGTTAAGTGAAATAAGCCAATCCTACAAAACCAAGGGGTGAATGTTTTCTCAAATATGCAGATATTAATTCACAATAAGGCATGGGGCACTAGGAAAGAATAGTGTTACCTTATATTAGGTACAGGGAAGTGATGGGAAAGAAAGGAAGTGGATTTGGGGATAGGAAAGATACTAGAATGAAACAGACATTATTACTGTATGTATATATGTGACTACATGACCAATATGATTCTGCAACATGTACGCTCAGAAAAATGAGAAATTATATCCCATCTATGTATGATATATCAAAGTGCATAAATACATTCTACTGTTATGTGTAAATAATTAAAACAAATAAAAAATTTAAAAAGAATAGATATGCAAGGACAGTTAGGTAATATAAGCAGAGAGATGGAAGTTGCATTAGTGAAAAGAGAGGAAACTCTAGAAATCTAAATGCACTATAAAGAAATGAAGAATGCTCTTGATGTGCTTAGTGCACTGGACATTTCCAGAAATGAGCCATAGAGCTTGAAGACATACAATAGGAAATTTTCACACTGCTAATAACAATCACATTCTAAGCCAGCAATGCCAGTTCATGAACTTACACAAAGCACTTCCATGAAATGCATCAGACACAGGCTGTATGGTGGGAGAAAAGGATGAAAACCAAAACTGGTAATTGAGTGTACATTAAAGTTAAAATTTAGGGAAATAATCCAGGATCAAGTAAAATATGTGGGAAATGTCACTTATATGAATAGCATAATGAAAATAATTATACAACATATGGGTCACTTTCCCTATGGAGAATTAAATTATACTTTTTAAATGACAACTTGAAGATACTATACCTTAGGCCACTGAAACATTTTCTTGTTAAGTCATCCATAGATTGCTATCATGCCTTATTTTTTCTTCTTCTTCTTCTTATTGTTCCATTATAATTATAATATGTAATATTGGAATTCATTATGCCATACATATTTGAATTCTGTGGTATATTTTTCCCACCTTCACACTCTCCTCCTTTCTCCCCTTCTATGTTTCATATCACCAAAGACTAGGGAGATCAGGGATCCCCTTTCACAGATCATCACTTCAGACTGAATGAGGAAGAATAGAAGATTGATCCTTTCTTCTACTATATTTCATATTCATTGAGCTTTTGAATACCCAAAAGCCTTAATTCCTAGTTCTAAGCAGCAAACAATAAAATCCCTGTCATACGTAAGAGGACACTAAGGAGAAGAGAGGTAAAAATGGCCTCTTTAAACAGAAGTTCAATGGGTTAGATAAAGGGGAATGAAGGGAAAGAAGTGGTGGATGGAAATAGGAAGAGAGTAGAAAGAATTGGACCTAACTTTCCTAGGTTCATATGTGAATACATCACCAGTGAAACTCCATATCATATATAACTACAAGAATGGCATCCTAATTAGAATAAATTACACTCCATGTATGCATAATATGTCAAAAATACACTCTATCATCATGTATATCTAAAAAAGAACAATAAATAAATACCCAGCCTCTTTAAGATCATACAACTAGTAATTAGAAGAGCTAGGATTCAAAGCTAGTAATGTTAATATAAAATTCATGTCATTTTCATCTTAGCACTTTGTGTTTCAAATCTCCTATTTTGTTTCTACTGATTTTTTTTTTGTTCTTCCTGATTTTGTCATCCACAGCATTGGGTACTAAATATAGAATTTAAAATACAGTATTAGTAGAAATGAATTCTTAGTTTTATTTTATAAAGCTCTAATCAACCTATATAGTGTAGATGTGAAAGTCAAATGTTTCTTAGGTATTTTATGAAAAATTTTTACCATATTACTATTTATTTTAACCAATCTGTCTTGTACATCAGGAAAGCTGAGATGACTCTCTCCAAAATAAAGGACTGGAAATGTTTAATATTTGGGACAATTCTATTTGTAGCTTAAAAGTAGCTAGCTGGACACTGTGACCTGGAACCATGCACTTCCAAACACTCAACCACCTCCCATAGGCAGAAATACAGTTCAAACTACCAATTCATTATTGTTTTTCATGAAAATCACCTCAGCGTTCATCATCTCAAGTTTTCATGAAACTGATTATAATTAAGAGCTCAACTGCTCTTCCATTGTCTGATTAACAAAGTCTCAGGGGCTTCAGAGAAGGAAAAGTGACTTGAGAAATGCTTTGCTGAAGAAAATATCAGGTTAAGCAACCTTTTATATTGAAAGTTTTTATAAAGCATATCAAACCATGCACAAAATGTACTTTAAAATGAGAAATTAAAAAATATTTCTCATATTAACTTCATTATCTATTGAAGATTAAACTTCCACCTATATCTAATATGTTCTTCTCTTAGATAAATGTGAGCACTAATTTTTAATGGGGCATGAACTCAGAAAATGTAGTGTACTAAAATACGTGTGAGTAAATGTATAATGTTTATAATTGTTTAGAATTTTAAAAATTAAACCCAAGGTTCAAATTCTGCTACAGAAACTCAAAATTTTGGAGGCTGGTTCTTAACAATCTCTTTTAAATTAAGACAGTCGCCAGTTAAGTTTCCATTTCCCCAAATTTTTCTAATAAATCAAATCAAAATTATTCAAAGACTTCACAGCAAACACATTTATTACCTGAAATAACAATGCATTACATTTATTATTTGTGATGTTTCTCAAAAACATAGATACCATATATTCGTTTTTGCTGAAACATTTTCTTTATTTCCCATATTTTCTATTGGTGCATTAGAGTTGTACTTAATGATGGGATTTATTGTTTCATATTTTTACATACACAAAATAATGATATAATTGAGTCAGTATCACTCCCTACCATTTCCTCCCTGCATCTCCAGCTCCTACCATGCTTGCTTCCTTTCCTCTATTGATTTCCCATTGGTTTTCATGAGAGCCTCACCTTTCTTTTATTTTTTCCTCTCTAGATTCCACATTCAAGAGAAAACATACAATCCTTGACCTTCCACCTTTAGCTTATTTTGCTTGACATAATGATCTCTAGTTTCATCCATTTTCTGCAAATAACATAATTTCAGTTTTCTTTATGGCCGAATTGAACACAATACTCCATTGTATATGTGTACCACATTTTCTTTACCTTTTCCTCCTTGTTGGGCACCTAGGATTGTCCCATAGATTGCTTATTGGAAATTGTACTGTATAAACATGGTATGCATGTATCATTATAGTATGCTGACTTTGAGTCTTTAGTATAAATATCGAGGAGTGGTATAGCTAGGTCATATGCTGGCTCTACCAGTTAGAGTATTTTCATTAAGAGGTATTCCCAATTTTTTCAAAGATGGTGTATTTTAGTTAAAGCATAAGTTCATCCAGGATGTTGGTAATAGTCAATGTCAGTCTAGTAATCCTGAAAATACCTGTAACAGCTAGGAAAAATTGGAAATGATACTCAAAATATTCTGGACCCAGAATACTTTTTACTAAAACTTAAGATAATTATAATAATTTACCAGTTTTACCAGGGGGCCTTTGGGGTGCCTGATAAATGAGTTACCTACAGCCCCAAGGAGATAAATTTTGTATTGGTGATGTACAGGAGTGTAGGACTCCTTCCAGCAACAAAAGTGGATGGTGTTAGCTAAATTTTAAGTTAATAAAGGAAGAAACCACAACAGATTACCATGAAATGATAAATGAGTAAGTAGACAGCTTTACCTAATATTATACATATGAGGAACTATCTTTAATGCAGAAGCATGTTCTGTAAAACTTAAAGGAAAAAAAACAAAATAAAACAAAAACTAATGCTCAAGATAGAGTTCAGAGAGGTTTGCATAATCATTCAAATTTAGGGGAGTGAAGTTGGGAGTTCACCTGAACCTATTTGAAATAAGACCAAAGTCCTTTCAGAATGCTGAGTAATGTAGAATGAGTATTTCTCTCTGTATAGGAAGACTTATGTGGGAATATATTTCTTTAATTTTTTGTATTACTTTAATAATTAGAATTTATATATTTGTAACTAATAATTTTATCTTTTCAAATATTTGATATATTTGAATGATTATATTCATTACTATGTCAGAAAGTTTTTGTATGCACAATTTAGTTAACTCTCCAAGTCCTATGTGAAATTTAATGTTTCGTTTTAAATATAAGCTACAGTGACCCAGTTAAAGAGCTTACAATTTATCTAAAATATAAATTATAAAAAAATAACTAACACTACCAGACTATAATACTACACTTCTCTATTATTATAACATATAATGAAGCATACTAATCTTACCAACATAAGTCAGTTCTGTGACATTCACTGTTAACATGCTTTAAAAGTACAGCTTCTCATGACACACGTTGCCCAATTATCATGGTTCTCCCTTATAATATTGTTCTCTGTAATTTTAACATTGTTTGGAATGTATAATATCCTCAGAGCAATCAAGACCAACATCCATGTTCACTTTGAGTGCACATGGAATATCTTCCAAGATAGACTGCCTTCTGGTCCATAAAAGAGATTTTAACAAATATTAAAATAATTGTAAGCTAAGTTTGTTCTGTGATCACTTAAGAATTAAATAAGAAGACAATAGCAAAAGACATCTGGAACATTCTAAAATATTTAGAAATATAAAAGCAACTTCTAAAGAACTTGTGGTTCAAAGATGAAATATCTAGAAAAGTACAAAATATTTTAACTCAATAAAATAAAAAGACTGCAGCTGGGTGTGATGGTGCATGCTTGTAATCTCAGCTGCTCAGGAGCTGAGAAAGGAGAATTTCAAGTTTGAGGGCAGTCTCAGAAATTTAGTGAGATTATAGGGTGTCTCAAAATAAAGAAAAAATATAAAGGGTTGTGGATGTAGCTCAGCACTCCTGGGTATATTCCCCAACATTAGACATGTCTTTTAAATAAAAAAATAAATAAAAACACAGCATATCAAAATATGTGAGAAGCAAGTAGAAATTTTAGCATTAGATATTTATGTTAAAAAAGAGCAAGGCCTCAAACAATTCAAGATTAAACTAGAAAAAGAAGAGGCAAATTAAATCCAAAGCAAGTACAAATATTACTGGTGGTAGTAATAGTAATAAAAATAAATGATAGAGGGGAAAATAAAAAATAGAAAAAAATAAAAATTTTAATGAAGCCAAGAACTGTTTCTTTCAAAGATTAATAAAACTCAAAAATTTCTAGTGAGAGTAACCATTAAAAATATGAAAAGAAAAAAATGAGACAAATTGCAAATATCAGGGGGAAAAAAGAGACCAATACTATACCACACCAACATTAAAAGAACATTAAGTTTCAACAGCTTAAGTAAAATATACCAGTGTCACAGTAATTGCATACTATGAAAATATAGTCATAAAGAAATAAGTTACATGAATTTTCTTTTATCTATAAAACATATTGAATTGGTAATAAAGAAATTCCCACAGGAAAACTACAGGCCCAGATGATTTCAATGGTGAGCTGTACTCAATATATAAGAAGGAAATAACACTAACCCTACAAAATATATTCTAGAAAAGAGAAGCAGGAACTCTCCAATTGATTAGGCCAGGATTGCCCTGTCATCAAAATCAGGCAAAGGCATTATTAAAAAATAAAACCACAGACCGATATTACTCAAGAACATATATACAGAAACTTTAACAGATGCCAAATTGAATACAGCAGTATATAGAGGTTAAGAAAAATGAACCATATTATACTATTACATTGTGAGCATTACAAATACATCACAACAAATCCCAGTGTTATATATAACTATAGAGAACCAATAGAAAGGGAAAAAATCATATGTAAAATAAAAAAATTTAAAAAATCATGACCAAATAGAATATATCGTAGGAATTCAAGTCACATATGTAAATTACTGTATTAACGCACTAAAAAAAAAAAAATGCCACAGCCATCAAGAAACAAAAACAACAAAGAAAAACATTTCATAAAAGTAAGTATCCATTCATGAGGAAAACTCAGGAAGCTAGGAATAGAAGGAACCTACTTAGCCTGATAAAGGAAATCTAAAACTAACTACAGATATCACGTTTAATGCTGTGGGCCAAATGTGTTTCCACCAATTTTGGGAACACAACAACCTGCCTAGCCATCATCATACCATAAATGTTCACCAGTGCATTAAAGAAGGAAAAAGAAATCAAAGGCATATTTATTGATGAGAAAAATGATTCTCTTTTAAATAAGGTGTAATTGTCTAGATAGAAAATATAACTTTTTGAAGAAATTTCAATATTGTTAAGATGACAAATATCCCAAAATTGATCTATAAATGTAATACTATTTGAATTTATAGATTCGCAAGCTACTTTGCAGATATCTATAAGTTTATTCTAAAATATATGGAAAAGTTAAAGAACTAAAATACATTAATAATTCTGAAAATGAAGAATATAGTTGGAAGAAAAACACTTTGCTTATAGACCATATTATAACATTTCAGCAATAAAGACAGTGTGGTGTTCATAAAGTATGGACATATAGATTTACAGATCTGAATTGAGGGCCCAGAAACAGAATGTGTGAATATGATCAATTTTCCGTTGACAGTTACAAAAGTAATTCACTAGAGAAAGAACTTTCAAATGTAAGGTGCTGCAGCAACTGGACATCCACACACAGAAGACACCTATACTTCACATTTCATACAAAAATTAACTCAATGAGTCATAAGCCTAAGTAGAAAAATATACTCAAATCACACATGTGACAAAGCACTTGTATCTATAATATGTAAAGAACTATAAAAACTCAGTAAGAAAAAGTCTTTATAAATGGATAACATATTGAAAAGTTACTTCAGAAAGGAAGATATATGGATGTCAAAAACAGCAGGAGAAGACAATCATTATTCATATAGTAGATTAAGAGTAAAATTACAAGCTAACATGACACATACAGTAAATGCTTAAAATTAAAAACCAAAAAATTATAATACCAGGTACATTAGTATTCTGGAGAAATACTTGGCCACACTCTATATGTCTATTTTCAAGTCTACAATATAGAGATAATATTAAAAGCCAATCAAGAACGTTATAAGATTCAAATCAATTAATGAATTTTAAATAACTTTTGTAAGGTTTTTAATATCAAATACAGACTTACAATGCATACATAATTACGTTGAAAAAGTTGAAACTGGTTTTCTGTAATCCAAAGAAAGTGAATTTTTGCCTCTGCAATAAGAAGCAAGTCACTTTAAAAATGGTTATGCACAGAATGGACCTGGACTTTGTTTTCTCCAGAAATGTCATGCTTCAGCAGAGAGAATGGACTTCTGCAGGTGAAAATAAATTAAAATTGGCCAACAAAATGAATGTTATAATATTTAAAAGAAGAGCATGAAATGATCATTGTGTATTAAATGATATAAAACAAAGAGAAAATTATACGTGCATTCCCTAACCGTTCTGGAAAACAATTCTGCTATCATCCCTTGATTTTGATGCCTTTTTTTGTAGACATTAGTGTATAAATAAGAAAAAGTCTATAAAGTCATAAGTCATAAACAACTTCATTGTGGCCTCATAGAGGTGTTCATTGTCATCATCAAATTGTGTGTTTTTCTGCTAGTTTTCCTATTTCATTTTTAATGTGTGTATTATGTGATTGTATTTAAATGCACCTTCAGCCATGATTCCGCTGTTGGGAGCACTTAAATGCCTGAACTTGCTGCATATTGTAAAACTGGGTTTCTCATACCCTCAGACTACCTTGTGTGTGTGTGTGTTTTTTTTTTTTTAAATACTTTTTGGTTGTGTGGATAAGCAACAGAACAAAACGCATTTTTTTTTTTTTTTACAGAAATGCAATGCATACAGTGGTAAAAAAGAAACAGAGTTTACATAGATCATGACAGTAAAAAGATGGACAGGAAAGCAAGGAAGAAAGCTGATTAGCCAAGAGAAGAAGATATATAGCCAAACAGTATAGCTGGTGAATAGAAATTACTATATAAAATCAGCAAAGAGAAAATGTCTTCAACTCTCAATGGCTTTATAACAAAGTCTATGGTAAGTAATATGCTTTTAAGGATTTTAAATGTAACATTTTAGAAATGTAAAAAGCGATTGGACAAATAATTGAAAATACATCATGAAGACAAGTTTTGCTTTCAGCTTCTAGGCTATAGCTCGTCTAAAGTTGACTTGATCGTAACTGTTTTTTTCAGTTAGCAAATCTAAGCTGCAAGATTGCCTCATTAATGGTTAAATTAACATATATCCTTGATCTTGGCTCCAATATGAATCTTACAATTTCCTTCCCCTAAGACTTCTCTTTATTTTCTCTTAGATAGAAGGGTGCTCTCTGAGATGATTTCACATGGAGAAATAGCTATTTCTTAATGTTAGTCAGTTTCTTGATTTTAAGATGGTTCTCATTTATCTAATCCTAAATTAGTTTAAATCTAATCAATGCAAATACAAAGGAAATTAATTAAAAGAAAACTTAACAAGTTCTTCAAGAACTAATTTTCATTAAAATCCCCAGACTAGATTTCACATTGTATAATACCATAAAATTGTATTGCTGACACTGAAGTAAGATTAGTGTATTCAAAAATACATTAGTGTACTCAAAATATTCAAAATAAAACTTTTGACTATACCTGCTTAATAATAAACAGTATATATGCAAGGTTTTAAAACTCTAAGTGAAAGTTCAAATTATTTTAACCCATGAGCATTTTTTGGTTTATGTCTTACTATAATGTCCCCATCCATATCCCCCAATCTCTTGTTCTTTAAACACCTCTCTCTCTAATATATATATATATATATATATATATATATATATATATATATATATATATATATATAAACCACGAGATCTATCTATCTATCTATCTATCTATCTATCTATCTATCTCGTGGTTAAAGGCAAGATATGGGATATTAATAAATTACTATCTTAAAGAAGTTAATCATTTGGTATATAAGAGATGCAATGAAATTCAAGTTACAGAAGTAAAAATTAACATTAAAGAAGTAGGAAAGGTGATCTTTCAAACACAAGAATTTACACATGGCTGAGTTCAAAGGAGAAAACCAAGGGAGCCAGAGTATTAAAGAGGGACACCTATGTTCTGTCAGGGATTATGTTCTGTGCTGGGAATACAAATAGCTAGGGCATTCCTTGACTTCCAGGAGCCTGCAGAATATATCACACACAGACTAGCAAACTATAATCACAAAACTCAAAAGCTGGACCTAATAGAATATGTGCAGCTTAAAGATGTATAAAAAGTAAGAGACGTATTGTTAAATACAAAAAGTGGAAGGTCACTAGTGTTTTGAACAACAAGCTAGACTCTTGACATATATTAATTTTTCTCTCCACAGTATTGCAAATAAATATTATGATCTCCTTTTTCTAATGGAGGAAACAAGATAAAACAAATGAAAGAACTTGACCCAAATTATTTAACTCATGAATGGCAGAGGGGAGATTCTAATTTGAGCCTAGCTGATAAGAAAGCCTTCCTCAGAGGTGCTGATGTTAAGAGAGGGCCCTTTTGGCCTTGTTTTTTATATATATTTTTAATCTATTGCAGATCATGTTGACATGAATTTAGAAGTTTAAAATATTCATTTGTTATCTCAGTCCCTGTGGGGCAGAAGTCTCAGAACAGTTTAACTGGATCTTTTGCCCATGGTCTCATTGTCTGTAGTCACAGTGTCAGACACGGCTTTATTTTTATTTGAGGCAAAGTGTACTCTCCCAAGCTCAAGGTGTTGTTGGCAGAATTCAGTTCCTTCCAGTTGTAGCACTGAGACTCTCAGCACCTCAGAGCTGCTTTCTTACCCTTCCACAGGCAGCTCACTTCTCAGCAACTTGCTTCTTCAGGCCGGCAGGAGAGGTTCTCACTCCAGGAAGGTTTAGTACTTTTTCCAAGGGTTGTCACCTGATTCACCTAATCTTCCTCTTACCGTAAATTACTGATTTGGACACCTTAATTGTATATGTGGATTCCTTCACCTTTGCCATATAATATAACCTAAGCAAGAGAGTGACATCTTATCACTTTTGCCATATTCTTATTGATTGGCAGCAAGGCAGAGGTCTTAGCCATATCTAAAAGAAGGTGCATGTTCCCTTTCAAATTTTCTCTTCAGATTAAATATGGGGTTGAGAGCAATAATGGACATTTGGGTATATAACCCCTGCTATTGAACCTCTAGCTAGGAGTAGGTATGAAAAAAGTAAATGGGAAGCATTTAGCAAGAGCCAATGTCAGTTAATAACTCATCTATTTCCCATACTGAATCTAGGAACTGAGAAGACACCAGACACCATTTTATGAAGCTTTTGTCAGACAAGTACTGTAGCATTGTTAAGCATAATTTGAAACACCAGAAGTTAGAATGCCACTAGCCTCCATGCTATGTGGATTTCAGAAACAGCAATAGTGGAAACAGTTTGAAGTATGTCTATCTGCTAGAAGAGATAGCAAGCAAACAAACATTCTCTAAATGACTTGTTTTGGTAGAGGCATATGGAGGCAAGTCTGGAATTGTTGATTGATTTGAAAATAAAATCCATGTATAGAATGGTATGATGCTCTTATGCTTTTTTTATTTTGTTTAAATCTCTAGTAGACTAATGAGGATCCCTAGAGGGCATCTCCACCATGCCTGACTCAGAGCATGTTTATTACTACATCTTAAGTGAATCCATGCAAACCTAGGAGCCACTATCCTCTTAACCATGGAAACCTGATCCCTGGAGACTCTCCAACCTCATTCTAAAATGCAGAGCAAGAGACATCCAATTCCAAATCTGGGTGAACTCCCATATCAGACAGAATTGGGCCCACAATGACTATGTGATGTGTTCAACAAATGCCTGATCGTCACTGCTATTTCTTCAAGGACATTTTCTTTGCTCCATATCCACATCATGTCCTCACCCTGGTAAATACTTCTAACACAGACAGCACAGTGGTTATTGGCTTTCATTTTCAATTATCGGTTCACCTCCAAGGATAGGGAGAGCCAGCATTCATTAGAATCACGCATATTACTTAGGAGGCCACATGAACTGGGAGATTCCAAGTGCTACAAAGAGAGAGTGCAAGTTGGAAGAGTTTCTGCAATTACTCTAAACTGCCCTCTGGTCTTGAGCAGACCTATAAAAGTCAATATCTCTCTCTCTAGCTTCTTACTGCTGTTGGAATTGTGTTTCGTACCAAAAAGAGCCTAATCTTTTCCCATTTTAAGTCACAAATATTTAGTTTGCAGTGTTCAGAAAATATGAACTCAATTATTCTGTAAGCTTCGTTAAACCTAATTTAGAACCCTAAAATTACATCTTCTTCAGAGCTTGCCCCTTTGGTCCCTCTAGATATTCTTAATACCTTGTGCAATAGAATCCTCTTACTGAAAAATTAATAGGCTTATAAGCTTTGAAAAGAAGTTTTTCTGTAGGAAGCCACACTTAGTTTTTCCGAAAATGCTTCCTTATGTATTTAACTATTCCCAAAATAATGTTCTTAGAAATTACACTGACCATCCCTGCTTTTTATTAGAAAATGGGAATGTGCTGTTAACCTCCATGCATAACAGAAAATAGCCACATCCTTTACCTTGATTCCTTCAGTGAATCAACTCAAATTTTTAAAATCTGGAAGAATACAGAAACATCCTAAAATCTCCAACTAGTTTACAATCTTGTGGGTTTTAACAAACTAACCCTTTCAGACATTTGGAATGACCTCTGTATATAGACACCAGGCATAAGTTCATTCATTCAGTTTATTCATTAATACTAATTTGCTAATCATTCAGTTCTATCAGACTGAAAGAATCATTCAGGCGGTTTTAAATTCAATGTAGCATTTTCCTTCTAGTTTACAATTAGCTACCAAAGATTTGCTTTAATAGCTTCCTTTCCCCCTAAGCTTTTAAAACTACCTATTCCAATTCTTATGAGCTGAGCCTTGTGAAAATTCTTGACTGTGTTTTTCTAGTTAGAGCTCTATTCAGTCCAAAAGGTGTTTTACTCAGCTCATCTACTCAGCTTTTATTTTCCCCAACTTCTTCCTTTTCCTGCTGTTTGTTTCAAAATTTTATTTATCTATTATTCAAATGGACATTTTATTGCTCTCTTCATGGCCTTATATCTCTACTTGATGTTTTAAGAGGGTTGTGTCACTGGATAATAGTTAAACTCTTACCAATTTTTCTGCCTAATCTCAGCATATCTGGTGCCACTTTATAACTGCAATATCTCATATCACCCAGGGCAGGTCAGTGCATGAATGTTAGGTAAGGTCACTTTACTCTTGAGACAGAATCCCCTACTTATTCACACCCACTACCTATGGAAGTCCAGCCATACACCTGACATGTCGGATAGCTCCCTTATTAGAGAGGATGTAGGCCAAGGGTTCACATGTCTTGTGTCATAATTTTTCATCTCCAATTTTTTGTTGGATAATTTAATTACATAATACAGTCATGTGAAAAAGAACTACTAAATTTAAACATTAAACCAACTCTTCCAAGGATAAGAAATGAAACACAGTCTCTTCATTTGCAAACAGTTGGAAACTTGAGATTGACACACTTGAAACAAAAAGAGACTCTTATGCAATCAAAGAGTACTGCACTTTTATGCAATGAAGGAAAACTATGATAATGACATTTCAAGACAAAAATGATCAAAAAGGATGGATTTATGTTTGGCTGGGATTAAGGGAAAAGCTAGAAAATGTGAATCTCACTGTCTTGTCTGTATTTTTTTTTTTTATCAGAGCTACCTTCTTGAATCATGTTTGTGATCTGGATACTTAATTTTCGCTTACTATCCTGACGCTACTTGGACATACTCCCTTGGTCTGGACCATGATATCAATTTTTAATATTTACCTGTAGTATAACAGTCCCAACTTTCTCCTTTGGCTATTAATGCCCTGTGTTAGATGCCATAATATGGCAAAATTGCAATGCTGGTGATATTTTTCTAGGAAGATTTTCCACCTTATCATGTATTCTCACTTTTTTGGTGTCACATCAATGTGCCTAGCATTGTACTGGAAATCTTAGCTTACAGAACTTATACTTTAAATGGACTTACAGTCAATCCAAAGTGTTTGCAATATAGACATAATTAATTAGAAACAATTTTAATCAGTTAAAATACTTGAATTTCAAAATGAATTGAAATTCAAAGTTTGAAGTTTTCAAACTTTCTAGCAGTTTTTAGTACATGAAGGATAAAGTTTTTAAGGAGAGAAAGACAATTTGAAGCAACTGCTTCTCAGTTACTTGCATAGCTCTGTAAAATAATTGAGAAATCAACATTTTAGAAAGCAAATTATCAAAATATAGTGACTCAGATACCCCTGGCAATTGAAGCCAGGAAGGGGGATCAGCTTCGCTTATACCCAAATCCTACCTGCTCCAAGGAGACAACTTATTACATAACAAGAACTACCTCCATGTATTGACCATGAAATTATGTTTTGGCAGAAAAGGCACAAGGCTGGCTGCAGGATAGTAGATCCTGGATCTCTCCAATAAGCCCAGCACCTCAGATCATGCCAGCATGATTCACACCTATTCACAAATGTCAGATCTTAAGCCAGATACTAAGATAGAAAAGGAGCACATTTACCCCCTGTCTGTGATAATTGTCTCTGCTTTGTACTGCTCCCTGAAGCATTCTGAGCAGCACTGGGAAGTCCAACTCCACCAGAGGCCACTGCCCAAGGATAGACACTCTTCTTTCCAGCCTACTTGGATGGAGGACAGGCTGATGCACTGAAGTGGACTCGAGAGGGGAAATCAAGAATTCTGAGCCATCATTTTACCTTAACATTGGTGATTACTCTGGGCCTCCTTTTGCCCTAACTTATCTTTGAAATATTCATGAAAACAGTCATACCATAGAAGGTTCAGGAAGGGATTGACTTATTGGCAGTAAGACATGCTAGAGAGATATATGAAATTGTACTCTCATAATGAACAACAGTATCACTGATTCTGAGAAAAGATCATATTGACTGGGGGAAATTAATTTACACAATACTTTAAAGAAAAAGACAATAACAATACTTAAGTTCATGCAATAATTGGGACTAAATAGTAAGGGGAAAATAATTTGTATTTATACAGAGCTTTCAGTTATTATAAAGTCTTTGAATAAACCTGCTATGGAAGAGTTGTACTATTTATAGCTGATGAAGCTAATACACAAAGACATAAAGTTGCTTGCCCCAGGGTACTCATATAATGATTATTTTTCAGATTTTCAATACTATAAGCACCGTCAAACACGAGTTTTTTCTTAGCATCCTTGATTAATGAAAAGCATAATAAATAATCAAAATATGAGTAACGTGTCCAAATATGTGTATACAAATTAATGTTTATAAATAAAGTGCCCCAAAGATATAAAAAGTATGAAGAATGCAAAGTATCCTTTTCTAGGTATGTATGTTATTAATTTTCTGTGTAAAATATTTTTCAAAGACTATGGAAAAAGAAAACCTTGGCCCTATTTCTGGCTGAATTCATGTAGAATGCAAGTTGGTAGAATCAGCTAAAGAGATTTTTAAACCCTGCATGAAGAGGTTTTGTGTTCTTTTCACTGTGTTCTGAGTGCTCCTTCGCCGTGAAGGGTAGGAGCCAGGGGAATGAAGGGCGGTGACCTTGTTCTATATTTATTTTTTTTCTGACAAGGGTCTAGCAGCATACCAGATGCTAAAAGTAGCATTCAGAGTTCTGGAAACCACATTTAATGGTACACTGCTACCACTATGAGTCACAACCAAATCTGGCAAGAATTACCTCTGGGGAGACAAAAAGAGAGAGGAAAGTGTGCACACTGAATTCCATTGGGAAACCTCAAAAAAAAAGGGGGGGGAATATAAACAGTGAAGTAGAGAATGGGAATTTCCAAAATGGACCATTCTGGAGCAAAAAATATTTAAAAAAAATTAGGGCCATGGAGTTTACTGCTGAGGGAAAGAAATGGAGTCAGGAAATACAATGTTTAAAGTATCAGGAAATACAATGTTTAAAGTGATCTCTGTATTTAAAAATGTGTGGCAGAGATACAGATAAAAAATACCCATATAAATATAGCACACACACAAAAAGCTCTGAAATTATATATCAAAAGATGTCAACAGTGCTTAGAATGGAATATTTCTTGTTTCCTATAGTTTCTGAAGTTTATTGTTTGTGTATATAGATATAACTTCAAAATTTTAGGTTAGGTTCAGATAATTGTGGGTAGTCTGATGAACCATGATGTATATATTCCAGTAAGCCCCTTAACACTGTATTAATCAACACTGGTTTGTTGTTTGTTTGTTTTCAGTAAATCCTGAGCTCATTGGTGTTAGGGACTGTATCTTATAGTTCTGGATACTCAATTCCTAAACAATAAAAGAAGATGAAATCAGCGTGTATGTATATTATCTAACAATTATTATAACCACTCTGTAGTGACTATTATCCCCATCTAACAGATAAGCAAAACTGAAGTTCATATATTAAATAAGCCAGCCAACATTGTTCAGTTAAGAAGCAATCAAGCTCAAATTCAAGTGCACATCTTTCTAGCATCAAACTGATGATGGAATCAAATATTAATGTCTGCAAAATCAAAGAAAGGGCAAGAGAAAAGTCATGTAGGTCTGGGAAATATTTTAAAAGCGTAACATGTAAAGTAAATAAATAGAACAAAAATATATATTAATCAGTTACTTAAAATATGTATGTAATGTATTCACTTCATCAACAAAAATGCTCTTCCCCACTCATATATCCAGGTGGCAGCTAAATTACTAGCAATTTAAAAAGTTGTAGAAGATATGTCTGTCCTGGGAAAGAGGCTTTTAAGATGATAGGGGTCCTATCCCACTTGTGTCTTCTATATTTTACTAGGAACAGTTTTCTGATTTTTAATGAAGGCCCCAGGTGATTTTTAAGGACGGAGACTTGTTTCTTCTATTTGACGTGCTCTTTCATTTGGCAGCAATGCATCCTGGAAGTATATGAATAAAATAACAATCAGAGGAGGTTTAGCAGCTGCGAAAGAGGAATAAATCATAAGAGAGAAGCCCTTTGTTTCAGGGCATTAGCAAAAATCATGGATGAAGTGCAGTCCCAAAGGCTTTTATGGAGTGTTTTTTTTAATAATTAAAAGTTATGCCACTAGTAACATCTCTGGAGCATTGTGCTTTGCTATTATGATATCTTTAATTAATGAAGATATACCCATGGATAAATGCTAGGGGTATTCTAAGAAAGTAGAACAGACTCAGGTATCTAAGTGTAGAGGAAGTAACTGATTTCCTTTCTGGGGCTCAAATTTAGTATAAGTTTGCTAAAACCAGTTATCAAGTAACTCAGGAATGTACATGTGAATTAGAGAAATCTAACAAATACTGTGATTTAGAGCTATCTAAGTACACAATTCTAATTTTTCCCTTACTTTGGGAAAATACCTGATACATAAAATTTGGGTTGAATAATAGAAAATCCAGGTTGTTCATTCTTGAATTTTTCTTGGCCGCATAACTAAATAAAGCTCTTCCATTCAGATAATGGGACTAGATTTTCTTTTCCTGGAACGTGAATCCTGTTACCCTCAAGTTTCACAAATAGTACCTAATGTGTAGAAAGGCCTTTGTGGAATCACTGATAGTAAGTTGTTGTTGTTGTGTTGTTGCTGCTGTTGAATTTTTGCACACTGGGGATTGAACCCAGGGCTACCACCTTTGGAGCCAATGCCCTGCTACTGGCCTATAGCCCCAATCCAGACTGTCATGAAATTCTGATGTTCCAGCATAAAGCAAATATCTTGTATTCTCAATATTAATTGTAGGAAATAGCATGTATTTTCATTTATTTTATGCTTAACTTATTTTTCTATTCTTAATTAGAAGCTTGAAGCCTATTTCTTGGTGGGTGAGTGGGACTGGAAATTGAACCCAGAGGATAATCTACCACAGAGTACAGCCCCAGCCTTTTTATTTATTTATTTTTAAATTTTGAGTCAGTCCCCCTGAATTTCCCAGGTATCCTCAAACTTGCAATTCTCCTGCCTGAGCCTCCCAAGTCATTGAGATTATAGGTTGGTGTGTGCCCCCTCAAACTCTTTAACACAAGTAACACAATATAAATATATCTGACAGGATTTGATCATTTGCAAATTTTGGAAGTTCTGACAGAATGAGACAAAGTAAGGCAATTTTCCCCTGAGAAGACTTTTTGGGAGACAAGAATAAAGGGTTAGCTAAATTGATATTCCAGCTACTATGCTTTGTTAAGTGCATGCAAAGATGCATAAATACCTCTTGAATATAAGTAACTCATCTTCTAGTGAAATATGAACCCATAAATAGATAATATAACACCATTATGAGTCAGATACACCAATGGAGGCATGCACATTTTATATTTATAGCAGGGAGTAGCCTAACTTGATTATTGGGTTAGTGGATCACTAGATGGATGACTACTTGCAGTGAGATCAAGAATATGTATAATTGTTAACTGGGAAAAGGGCAGGGTGGCATAGAATAGAGTAGGGAAGGATGTTCCAGGCAGAGGGGGTAATGCTAGCAAAAGCAGTACACTGAGAAAGTGTTGTGGTGGGAACTATGAAAACCTCTAAGTTGCCAAATTATAAAGAAGAGAGCAAGGATTTAGGTGGCCAGAAGTAGAGGATTAATCTGGGCCATGGATGAGAATATTTGCCATATAAAGAATTTATTCTTGGGAAGTTACTGAAGGATTTAAAGTAATCAAGTGGTATCATTAAACCCAAAGCTTTTTAAAAAATGTATCCATCTTTATGGGGTACATCATGGCAATTCAATGCAACTATACAATGTGTATTAGATCAGGTCAATAAGCATTTCCATACCTTTGACCACCAATCATTGTTTGTTTTGGGAATTTCTTACTCTTCTAGTCATTTTGAAATATATCATGGGTGGTTTTGCCCAATAGTTACCCAACTATGTAAAGAAGAACCAGAGTGATTCCTCTACTCTGTGTTTTTGGTGCCCCTTCAATGATTTTCTTTGTGACTCTCCTCCCTCTGCATGCAACTGAATTTTAAATGCATTAGTTTACAGCTTATTTGGATAATATTTGTGCAAACTAAGTGCTATAGGTCAAGTGAGAAATTGGGTAAGCAGGATTGTTTTTTAAATGGAAAAGGAACACCCTGAAAAGGCAAAAGAGAATGGGTAAAGAAGTGTCAAGAGAACCAATAAAGTGTGGTGTTATGACATTAATAAAGTAGAATGCTCTTTTGAGAAATCAAGAGATTAATGGTAGAAAATAAAAGTGAGCAGTTCAAGAAAGCAATTACTGAAAGATTAGAAAGTTCTCTAATTAGAAAATCAGTAGAGCCTTTAACAAGAGCCGTTTCCTTTGGACAGTAAGGGCAGACCCTAGAGTGCCGTTGACTAAGGAGTAAACAGGGAAAAGGAAGAACAGTGGCAGAGTGAACATTAAGAAAGGCTTGTGCAAGCAGGTGGAGATTATTAGGTGATAAAGAATGGATTTCTTAGCGAGGGCATGAATGGCAGCCATATGGAGCAAAAAACAAAACAAAACAAAACAAAACAAAACAAAAACAAACAAACAAACAAAAAACAGAATAGATTAAAGACACAGGATTGACCTGATGTCAAAAGACAATTTTGGTTTGTTTGTATTGTTTATTCCATAGAGAAGAAAATATTAGGCTGAAATGATAAATTTTTCTAAATAATTCCAAAAAGCATCTGAAAGATCTACCTTTTACCATTAACACAACCATCCTGTGTTATTTAATTGTATGTCACTGGGACCAAAATACAAGACAAGACTAACCTAGTGGAAGAAAAAATTATTTTGGGCTCACAGTTTCAGAGGTTTAATTCATGATTGGTTGACTTCATTGCTTTGGGCCTGAGTTGATGTAGAACCTAATGGTGAAGGGAAGCTTCTCACCATCTGGAACCAAGGAAGCAGAGAGAGGTACAAGGGTCTTAAGGCAGATACACCTTTCCAGGGCATGTCTCCAGTGACCCACTTCATTCAGTCATGACCACCTTCTGACAGTTACCACCAAGTCAGTCTATTCAAATTAGCATAATCCAATTAGGCACACCTGTCATCGTCCAATAATTTCACTTCTAAATATTTCTACATTAACAGAGCAGCTTTTGGGGACATCTTTCATTCTAAAACCTTGAATATACAACTTCTTTTAAAATTATTTTTTCAGTTGTAGATGGACACAACACCCCCATTTAATCAATTTATTTTGTATGTGTTGCTGAGGGTCAAACACAATGCCTCACACAAGGTAGGCAAGTGCTCCACCACTGTGCCACACCCCAGCCCCTGAATATGCAACTTCTAATCATTAGGAAAATATATTCATAAAATTCAGTACAAATGTGCCTTCATCACTGGCTCTGCAGTCACCTCCCCCATTAAAACTTGTCATACTGTCCATAAATCTTGTGACAAAGGTGAATGTTGGGTTTTCCTTCCTCAAGGGCACTGTTAAAAAGAACAATTGGTTCTTGTTTAATTAGCATTGGTTTTCTTGAAACTGGCTGTTAGCTCCAGGCCTTAATTTTTATTTTTATTTTATTTTTTAAATTCTTGAGGCATCCATGCTGCAGCTGCTGTTGAGGAAGCTGGGAGTTCATAGCAAAGACTGTCCCAGTAGTTTCTACCATGTTGCATAGCACATAGCTAGTAGAATATGAGTGAAACAGGCCCAGAGATTTTACCCAGGGGGATTCAAGTTGGAAAAGTGAAGGGTACCCAACTTGCTTATCCTTTGAGTCTGGCAGCTCATATAAGCAGCTGAAGAAGTTTGGGAATCTGAACAGGTGTATGTGAATACTCTCAAGAACTCAGCCTAGGAAGCCTGTATTTATGGGAAGCCCTCTGTGTGTAGGATTGGTTCCCCTGACCCACAAATAGAATTCTTGGGAGGCTCCTGAGATCCAGCCTCTTGACAGAGATCAGCAACTGCCAGGATCTAGGGATGTATTGATCTAATCTTTCAGAGCAGAAAACCCACTGAGGCCTGATTAGACGTAATTTCTACCCACTGGAACTCCCCTCATAGAACTCTGCAGGAGCCCCACCCTGATAGTGCATCCATCTGGTCTGTGCATACAAGACTCCAACTGATTTCTATTCCACTCTACCTCATAAGGGTGACAAGGGAATCTGAGACTGATTTCAAATGGATTTGGTCTTATACCACTCCAAGTGGCAGCTCAAAGAGCAACAGAAAAAAAGGAAGCCCTTGCTCTTACTCTCAGTTCATAGCTCAAGAAGAAACAGAAAGAAAATCAGTCATAAATAGTGACTATCCATTCTCACTATCTATTTTGGCTACTACAGTGGAAATAATTTTGTTATTCAGTCTTTTTTTTTCACTGTGTGTATGTGTTTTGCTGTGCTGATTGGTTCATGTACATATATACATATACTTATTTTTCTCTTTTTGTACCCTCATTTTTAGCATTTTAAAAATATAGTTATTTTTTTCTTGCCTTAACTTTTGAAGGTTAGAATTTTTGGTTTGGTTTTTGAGTTTTGTTTTATATTGTTTTTATTTATTTGTTTCTCTTTCTCTCTTCTGCTAACAGCCAAATGCTATCATTCTCTTTCTCTGTTCACTTTATTTCTTCTATTTTTCTCTTGCTTCCTTATCACCATCACCTTCTACATCTCTTCTGCATTCTCTCTTTTCTCTTATTGAAATTTTAAACTCTTTTTTTTCCCTTCCCATCACATTTTTTTCTGTTAAATAATTGTATTTTTATAATCTTTTATAACTACTTGACTTATTTAACTACTTCCCATATTTTTAATGCTGTGGATTATATAGTTGACACCTTTTGTTTGTTTTAATGCCAATCTAGTTTATGGTTACTTATTGGTTTTGCTTTGGAAATTGCTGAACCCACCATTTCTGTGTGTGTGTGTGTGTGTGTGTGTGTGTGTGTGTGTGTGTGTGTGTTGGCATTTAATGTTGTAGATGTCATAGTAGAAACCAGGTATTTATTCTAATGCTATATCTTATTTGATCAGATGTTGCTATTGTTTGCTTACTCTTATTCTGTGAGGTGCTAGAAATCTACAGGAATACTATAAGTTCATAGTACAGAGACTGTTGCTGAACTAAACTCAACCAAAAGACAGTGCACACAAATTAATGACACTCAATACTCACCTGTAGTTTAAATACAAAGGATAGAAGAGACAAACACCCAGACTAATGACCAGCCCACAAGTAAAAAAGGCTAGAGGTGGGTTCCCAGGTTTCAATGCAGACATCCATGGCTACAGCAAAAACAGTGGATACAATATCTATGAAGTGTTCTCAATCTAGATCACTTTAGGACAGTTTGGCAATTGATGACTGTGCCCTGTAAAGACCCACACATAAGAGTGGAAGATGCATAAAACCCAGTACAGGAATTCAAGAAATATAAAAAACAAGGTAACATGACACCTCCTAAAGTTCATAATTCACCAGCAACTGATCCCAAATATATTGAAGTGGATGGAATATCAGATAAAGAATTCAAAAGAATCAATATAAAAATGACCAATGAATTCCAAGAGATCACAGATAAGCAACTGAATGAATTAAAGAAGTCAGCATAAGATATGAATGAGAAATTCAGTAATAAGATAGAAATATTGGGAAAAAACCCAAACAGAAGTCTTGGAAATTAAAACACAATAAACACAATAAAATGCACAAAATGTTCAATTGAAAATATCTAGTGCAGTAGACCATGCTGAAGACATAATCTCAGAGCTGGAAGACAAAATGGTCAGTTTTGATCATTCATATGTTAAAGAAAGTAAGTAACTATTATTAGAAAATATGAGAAATAAGAAACAATGTTAAGAGACCAAATTTAAAAATCACTGGAATTGAGGAGGATTGTGACTAGTGGAATGGATAATCTTTCCAGGGAAATAATATCAGATTTTTTTCAAAACTTTCAGAATAATATGAACATCCAAATACAGAGGCATTTAGAACCCCAAATAGACAAGATCAAAAAAGAACCTCTCAATGACACATTATAATTAAAATGCCTAACATAGAGAACAAGGATAGCATACTAAAAACCTAAGAGAAAAATGTCAGGTCATATTCAGAGTCAAGTCAGTCACAATCACTTCTGATTTCTCACCACAGACACTAAAATCCAGGAGGACTTGTAATGATGTGATCCAAATCCTAAAAGAAAGCAACTGTCAGTCAAGATTGCTACATCCATCAAAACTAGTCTTAAAAACTGAAGAGAAAATAACAACCCTTTCAAGATAAGCAAAAACTAAAAAAAAAAATTATGGCTGCTGAATGCATTACAGAACCTATATTAAAGAAACATGCTACAGAGAAGAAATTAAAAAAAAACAACCCTAGAACTTCATCTAAACAAATCATATTTGAAGAGTACAAAACAAATAAGAAAAAGGATAAAATTTAACATGATAAATAAATAAAATGGCAGAAATTAATAAACATCTTTTTATAATTACATTGAATGAAAGTGGTATAAACTCTCCAATCAAAAGAGATGTGCTGTAAGAATGGATTATAAAAATAAGACCCAGCTATATGTTGATTCCAAGAGGTACATCTTTCAGCAAAGACTGGCACAGGCTGAAAGTAAAAGGATGGAAGTTCTTATACCATATGAATGGAGACTGAAAATGAGCAGGAATAGGTACTCTCATAACTGACAAAGCAGACTTAAAATTAAGTCTGAAGAGACAAAGCAAGTCACTTTATATTGGTAAAGGGAACAGTTCAATAGGAAAATATAACAAGAATAACTTCAAAAAGTGGGTGAAACTAATTTGAGACACTACTCAAATTGAAGCCTCAGATAGACCACAGTATAATAATGCTGGTACTTTCAACCAACCTCTTTCATTAGATAGTTCTTCCAGACATAAACTCAGTAAAAATTTTTTGGACATGAAATATATTATAAATCAAATACACTTTAAGAGACAACTATAGAATATTTCATCCAATAACAGCAGAATAAACTTTTTTTTCTCAGCAGCTCATTCAATCTTCTCCAAAATAAATCATATTTTAGGCCACAAAGCAACTCTTATCAATACAAAAAAACAAATTTACATAATTCCTTGCATCTTATCAAATCATAATGGGATGAAATTAAATTCAATATGACAAAATCCTACAGAAACTATACAAACACATGGAGATTGAACAATGTATGTTTGAGTGATGAATGAGTAAGAGAAGAAATCAAGGGATAAGTTAAAAAATCTTAGACTTAAATAAGAATAGTGATACAACATACCAGAACTTCTGAAATGCTATGAAAGCAGTTCTAAGAGGAAAGTATAGCTGAAAGTGCCTATGTACAAAAATCAGAAAGATTTCAAATAGACAACCTAATGATGCATATCAAGGTCCTTGGAAAAGAAGAAACTAATTCCAAAACCAGTAGAAGGAAGTAAATAATTATGATCAGAGTTGAAATCAATAAACTTGGGAATAAAAAATACAAAGGATCAATGAAAAAAAGAGTTGGATCTTTGAAAAGATAAACAGGATTGATAAACCCATAGTCAAGGTAACCAAAAGAAAAAGAGATAAAACCCAAATTAATAAAATTTGAGATGAAAAAGGAGAAATCACCACAGACATCTCAGAAATCCAGCAGATCATTAGGGATTATTTTATACACCTATAATCCGATAAATTGGAAAACCTAGAATAAATGGATAAATTTCTAGACAAATATGATCTGCCAAAATGAAATCAAGAGGATATGGAGAACCTAAACAATGAGATAAAATCAGTAATCAAAAGTCTTCCAACAATAAAAGTACACAACCAGACATATACTTAGGTGAATTCTAGCAACATTTAAAGAACTAATGCCAATACTCCTTAAATTATTCCATAAAACAGAAAGGGATGGAAACTTCTAAATTTATGAAGTTAGTGTCACATTCATATCAAAACCAGATAAGGAAATATCAAGGAAAGAAAACTTCAGACCAATATCCCTGATGAACTCAGACACAAAAATACTTAATAAAATATCAGTAAATAGTGCACAAAATGTTAAAAAAAATTGCATGCCACAACCAAGTTGGTTTTATTCCAGAGATGCAAAGATGATTTAATATATGCAAATCATTAATTTAATTCATCATATAAATAGATTAAGGACAAACAACACTTAGTTATCACAATAGATGCAGAGGCCTTTGACAAAATCCAGCACCCATTCATGATAAAAACAATGAAGAAACTAGGGACAGAAGGCACCTACCTCAACATCATAAAGACTGTATATGAAAAACTCAAAGTCAACCTCATAGTAAGTGGCAAAAAACTGAAAAAAAATTTCTTCTAAAAATGTGGAATTAGACAAAGATATATAGTCTCACCACTCCTAATTAATAAAGTGCTAGAAATTTTAGCCAGAGAAATTAGTTAAGAGATGAAAATAAAAGAGAAAGAAAGTAGGAAAGGTAGAAGTCAAGTTATCACTGTTTGCAGAAGATGTGATCCTATATGTAGAAGATCCAAAAACCTTCACCAAAAGACTGATAGAGCTAATTAAAAAAATTGTCAAAGTGTCAGGTTACAAAATCAACATACAAAAATCAATAGCTTTTCTATATACCAACAATCTGTTACGAAAGAACTCAGGAAAGCTGTTCCATTCACAATAGAATCAAAAAAGAAAAATACCTATGAATAAATTTATCCAAGGAAGTGAAAGTTCTCTACAATAGAAACTATAGAACATTGAAGAAATAAATTGAAGAAGAATTTAGAAGGTGGAAAGACCCTCAATGTTCATGGATAGGCAGAAATAAAATTGTTAAAATGGCCATATTTCCAAAAACAATATACAGATTCAATGCAATCTCCATCAAAATACCAACTTTACTAACTAGAATAAATAGTCATAAAATTCATTTGAAAGAATGAAAGACTAAGAATAGTCATGACAATTCTAAGCCAAAAATATACTGTTGGAGGCATCACAAAACCTGACTTCAAATTCTTCTATAGAGCTATAGTAACAACAACAACAACAACAGAAATGCATGGTACTGGTGTAAAACAGGCACATAGATCCATGGTACAAAACAGAAGACACGGAGGAAAACCCACATATCTACAGTCATCTGATCCTTGACAAAGGTATTAAAAAACATACCTTGGAGAAAAGATAGCCTTTTTAACAAATGGTATTGAGAAAGCTGATTATCCATATGTAGAAGAATGAACCCAGATTCTTATCTCTCATCCTGCACAAAAATAAACTCAAAATAGATCGTAAACTTAGGAATTAATCCAGAAACTATTCATATACTAGAAGAAAACATATGGTCAACATTTCAGCACATAGGCATAGGTGATGAGTTTTTCAGCAGGACTCCTAAAGCTCAGGAAATCATGCCAAGAATTAATAAATCAGATGTCATCAAATTTAAATCTCTGCATAGCAGAGGAAACTATTAGGAATGTGAAGAGAGAACCTACAGAATGGGAGAAAATATTTGCTAGCTACTCTTCTGACAGAGAATTAATATCTAGAATATATGAAAACACAAAAATCTTTATGACAAAAAATGAAATAGCCTAATTTATAAATGGGCAAATGAATTAAACTGATACTTCCCAAAAGAAGAAAAACAAGTGGCTACAAATATATATGAGAAAATATTTAACATAATTATCAATTAAGGAAATGCAAATAAAAACTATACAATTTCATCTCATACCAGTCAGAATGGCAGTCATCAAGAATACAAATAATAATAAACGCTGGAGAGAATGTGAAGAAAGAGGAACACTTTTACACTGTTGGTAGGATTGTAAATTAGCATGACCACTATGAAAATCAGGAAAGAGGTTCTTCAAAATGGAACTACCATATGACCCAGTTATACAACCTCCTCAGTATTTATCCTGAAAAATTAAAGTCATTTACTATAGTGATACATGCATTAAAAAGTGGCACAATTCACAATAGCTAAACTAGGGAACCAGCCTACATGTCCATCAATGGATAAATGCCTAAAAAAAAAAAAAGTGGCGTATATACATATATAATGAAATTTTATTCTGCCATAAAGAAAAAATAAAATTATGCCATTTGCAGGAAAATGGATGGAACTTGAGAACATTATGTTAAGCAAAATAACCCAAATTCAGTAGGTCAAAGGTTGTATGTTTTCCCTCATATTTGGAAGCTAGAGAAGAAAAAGAAAAAGAAAGATCGGGTGGATCTCATAAAAACTGAGGATATCAGTTGAGGCAAAGGACCATGGATAGGAAGGAGGGGAAGGAAAAGGGAATGACTAGGGAGTGATATTGTCAAATTATATTGCTATATTGTGTGTATGTTCAAATATGTAACAATAAATCTTGCTATTACGTACAACTATAATGCACCATTAAATAAAATTACCAGTAAAAAAAAAGATCAAAACTATGTGTGTTGGAATGTTGAAGCTTTTTTTTTTTTGTAGCTAAGAGGGAAACTGATTAATGCACACATGAGCAATTCATACTTTGAATGTTTTAATGTGTTTTTATATTCCCAGCAGATATACTGCTTTCTAAGAAACAGATAAATGATAGATAATACTAAACAGATAGATGGTACTCATCTAAGGGGTGGTCCTTTTAAAAACTATAAAATAGGAAAGTCTGTCTTCAGAAGCACTGGACCTTCTCTACCTCAATGTCTGTTACCCTGGAGGCAAAGGGTGGGTACCCTATTTCTTGAGTACCTTCTATGAGGCCAACTGATGTGTGGTGCCTAGTTTACATCATTATCTGTTTCAATTCTCACAAAAAAACTTAATGCATATTATTTGCCTCAGTTTTTCCAGAGATGAAGAAATCCTCACAGAGTTTCAATTTACTCAGGTGGAGAGGAGCACACCTGTAATCCCAGCAGCTTGGGAGGTTAAGGCAAGAAGAGCCCAAGTTCAAATCCAGCCTCAGCAACTTAGCAAAGCCCTAAGCAACTTAGAGAGACCCTGCCTCAAAATAAAAATAATAATAATAATAATAATAAAAAGACTGGGGATGTGGTTCAGTGGTTAAGCACCTATTGGTGCAATCCCTGATAAACAAACAAGCAAACAAACAAAACAAAACAAAAAAGCAAAGTAACATGTCTAAAGTAAAGGATGTGATCAGTGACTATGGAGATGCTTCTACTTTAGCTAAAGCCTGTAAGTACAAATAACCGACGGAAGCAGAACTCAAACAGATCAGCAAACTGTCTTTTTTAAGCATTGGTGGAATGGCACATGGCACATTTTCAGGGGATAAAATGGTCACTGGTTACAAGAGAGCTTGGCTTTTTACAGGTCTTAACGAGAGCAGAACGTTAGTATGACTTAATCATTAGACTTGGGCAGTCAGGAAACTCATTATGCAGCTTAAAAAATCTAACTCAGGAAAACAACTGTAAAAGCTTGAAATTTATTATTATTGGGATAAAAATGTAGAGCCCAAAGCTCATTTGTTTGCCTGTCCCTCCAGGAGTCAGTGTTACTGGTAAAGGATAAAAGCCCAGAGCTTGGGACTCATTGCATATCTTCTTCTTCTAGGATTCATTGTTACCTAGAGCGCCACTATTTGCTTTTCTCCTTTAAGGACTCATTGACAACGGAAAAGGTTGAAAGTTCAGGACCCAGTGTTCAGTGTTCATCCCCTCTCCTCAGGACCCAATGTCACTGGGAAAGGTTGAATGTTGCCTTCTTCTCTCCTCCCACCTTCTGGGCCACTTCCTTTCTTCCTGGGAGCTATCTTGGGGGATGTTATTCATATTCATATCCTTCAGTGCCCATGGACGATTCTCCCCTGACCTAGGCTTCCTCAACATTAGTTATCTCCATTATCCCACTATGGGCTCACTCACACCATGGCCTTAAGGAAAAGGCACTATTTGAGTTAATCCTCTTCAAAAGTGTTTGTATTTTAAAAGTGACCAGGTAGGCATAATCTTAACCAAAGAAAAAAAGCTCTAGTAGTAGACTTTGAGACAGGTTGGCAGGACTTTAGAATACTGAGACTGTTTGAAGAGAACCTAGCCAATCTCTTCTCCTATTGTTCTGCAGATTTAAAGTAACTGAAACCTGAGATGGTGTGAGCTTTCAAACTACACAGCAAATTGGGTAAAGAATCCAATGGAAAGACTGAACTTCTGGCTCAGTTCAGTTCTCCTCTATAGCATCAGCCACAGATATTCAAACAGAGGGAGAAAAGTATTTTAGGATAAATAGGCATTATTCAAAGTTATTATCAATTCACATTGGCAAATGATAATGCTGAGAACTTGGACTTCAACACCTCTTACTACATGTGTGACCTAGACAAAGCATCCACACTTGGCTTGGCTTTCCTTGTCCATCATGTGCATGAAGCAACAGTGCCTGCCACACAGGGTTAGCAGCAGGATTGGATGCGATAATCCAAGTGCACTTCTGACTTCTTTGTGCTTAGTGTATAGTATGCATTGAGTGAACTTAAGACATTGTTATCATTATCATTATTATTACCTGTTATGGTTTGTATGTGAGATATCCCCAAAAAGCTCACATG
This sequence comes from Marmota flaviventris, assembly GCF_047511675.1. NCBI lineage: Eukaryota > Metazoa > Chordata > Mammalia > Rodentia > Sciuridae > Marmota > Marmota flaviventris. The sequence continues at coordinate 105,162,648 of NC_092503.1, forward strand.
TCAGACAATGCAAGAAGTTTCAGAGGAGAAATGATTGGGTTGTAAGAGACTTAACCCAATCAGGGAACTAATCCTCTGATAGGGATTGACTAAGTGGTAACTGGAGTGGTAGGGTGTGGATGGAGGAAGTGGCTTATTGGGGCATAGCTATGGGGTATATATTTTGTATCTGGAGAGTGGAGTCTCTCTTTCTGCCTCCTGATCACTATGTGAGTTGCTTCTCTTGACCACACTCTTCTGACATGATGTTCTGCCTTACCTCAAGTCCTGAGGAATGGAGCTGACCTCTGGACTAAGACTTCTATGGACTAAGACCTCTGAAACCGTAATCCCTCAAATAAACTTTTCCTCCTCTAAAATTGTTATGGTCAGGTCCTTTAGTCACAGTAGAAAATAACCAACTAAATCATTATCACTGATGGTAGTTTAAATAACTAAGTTAATGATTTTACTCTTAAAGATAGAGGTAGAAACACTATCCTGATGTCAAGTTTACTTCTCTCTTTGCCAAAGGCAGCCCTAGATAGGCTCAGGTAAGTAAGGTTAGTGGACAGTTAGTACCAGGAATGAAGATGTTACCTTTGAAAATTAAAGTGCCTATTGAGCAGTTTCATTTGAATGTTCAAACTAAAAAGAACTGCCATTCTTCTTTGTACTTTTTCTTTCTCATTTACTTCTTACCTCAGTCAAAATTCTGACCATCCATCTAACATATATGCTTCTGCTTCTATACCACTGCCCACTTGGTGACCAAATGTCACCTGTTTCACTCTCAATTGGCTCTCTGGAGATCAGATTAAATCATTTCTCCATTAAAGGCTGCATTTCTCCTCCTCAGCAGAGTATATTCACAACCCAGACTCACTAAACTCCTCAAACTCTCTTGCCAACCTCTCACCCCAGAACACTTATGTACTCCTGTGTTCTTCGAATGAGGACTCTCCATTACATGTGTATGTTGTTCTTTCAATGTGAATGTCTAGTGTCTTCTCTAGAGCACTCCAACCACCACCCTTTGGGATCCAATCCAAATGATCCTGCCAACTCCTCCAGATTTCCTCTACCCTTCCTTCCTTTGGGTGCTGCTGAACTTGCTCTCATCTACATTAAACATTTACCATGTTGAAACATTATTATTTATTTTCTTATCCTTCTCTGTTAGATGGATTGATGGGAAGCATGGGCCTCATTCTTTTAGCCCCTGGCACATAGGACACAGTAGGTGCTTGAATCAATCAAGTGAATGCACAGAAAGGAAAAAGGAATAGGAAAATGGGACCACAGCAACCTTCAAATTTGATATCAATAAAGTGAATGCTATTTATGCACTATATGTGACTAATAGCAAATGATTATGCAAGTGGTTTTTAAAGGGTGTGATGAATACTTGGAAAAGATAAAGCTCTCTATGTCTGTGAAACAGGAAAGAAAGAGACACATGATTCCTGACTTAGGTGAGTTCTACAGGACCTGTACACTTGAGGCATTTTCAAAGCACTTGAAATCCTATAACTTTAGTTGAGGACACTTTTTGCTCACAAAGTCCTAAGGACTGAACTTGGATAGTAGGGGTTCAATAAATGATGATTTGATTTACACTGGATTTCAAAGCTAAATATAACACACATTTCAGACTTATTAAGCTCAGGGACTGATCATAAATAATAGCTCTAAGGAAAGGAAATAAAATACTAGTATCTGCAGAGCCCTTCCCCCTCCTCCTCCAACCTGTTGTCAAGATGACCTACCTCCAAGGAATTGTTCCTGCCTGCAGGGAGTTATAGGAGTTGTTAATTAATACCTCCTGGGCTGCTCCTTTCCTGCCCAGGATCACTCTACCTTTTGGCTCACCTTTTTGGTCACATAGGCAAGATAGGGGAGAAGGAGAGCATGAGAACAAAGAAAATATAAAATGTATAAAAGGGGCAGGACATCTCCACTTCTTTGGATACCAGCTCTGGATTCCCCTTCGTCTTCCCTGGAGAAGTCTATCTCTGTTCTATCCTTTAAATGAAACTTTTGCACTTGCTTCTGTGTTTCTCAGGTGTTAGATTTTCACATCTGGGAAACAGAACTTGGCCCTAATTGATACTCATCACCAGTGGTATCATAACCACTTACTCTTCCATTCATAGAAGGAAAAAAAATAAGGAGAAAACCCCCAATCATGCAAATAGCCCAGTATACATATATGATTAAGAGCCTGAGGTTTTTATCCTTAATCTGCCAACCTCCTCTGACCCTCCAAAAGCTAGAGTTTCCTTACAAATAAAATAGGAATTATAACAGCACATACCTTGAAGGATTGTTATGGATTGCCAATAAAAACATACCCCTAACTGACTTAAAACAACATCTGCCATTCAGTAGGGGTTCAGTGATTGTCAGCATTTTTACCTGTTTTGGCAACTCTCTGTGTTCCCACACAGCAGAAAGCTGCCCACATCTGGGCAGACTGCAGGGAACATATACAGCCCAAGGACAAAATCAGGATGTTGGAAACAATTCATTCTTATTCTCTGAGATCTTGATTGTCAAAGTGTATCTCCTGGACTAGCAACTTCAGCAGTACCTGGGAACTTGTTAGGAATACAAATTGTATTCCTACAACCCAACCCACCCCAACCTCCCCAGATTGTACAATTTACAACCCCTCCCCCCAGTGATTTGGGTATACATAAAAGTTGAGGCGTTCTACTCTCAGTTATACACAAAATAACAACTCTGTCTTCTGAATGTATGTGCATGGAGGCTCAGTAGCCCTAAGATTTCAGGAGAAAGGCAGAACTTGCAATGTTCACTATATGCCAGGCCGTTGGACCTCTTTGTGCCTTTCCCATTTTGCTCTTGTTCTTTCAGAATGTCCTTTGTCTTACAATCCAGCTGGTGAAGACCACTGTTCAAGACCCAATTCCAGCATCAAGGAGACTCCCTCATCCTTTTTTGACTGTAGTCTACACTAAGAAATGTATTTTAAGGATACACACACACACTATATATATATAAAGTTTCATGAAAAAATACATTTAATTAGTGTACGAGATGGACTCAGATATTTTCCACATTACTCTGTTTTATTTTGTGTGTCTACATCATATAGAAAGAATTGAAAGACTACTAATGGGTTATGACTGAGTTTGTGAAGTCCTAGGCACATGTACTTCATTCAGAATAATTATAATACTAGATGGATGATTTAGTTTCACATATATTTTCCCTTCTGGATACAGAGGTCATAGCCCAATGTTTGGCCAACAGGAGACCTCAGTCTGTTTGTTGAATGAATGATAGATGCACGGGTAGATCTTATTATTAGCTATTTTTTACAAAATATCATTCTCCACTACTTACATCCTTGGCTCCATTGCCATAATTAACTAAAAATTATGAGGGCCTGTTTATACAATAAAATTTTAGCCACTAACCTTGACTATAAACCTCTGACAATGAATCTATGTTTCTAAGGGGAATTTCCAAATGATACATGATTCTATAGACTATTGTGTTGAAGAGTAAAGTGAAATAGAAAAAAAAATGTGAGTTCAAAGGATAGTAGTTTAGTTTGGGAAATTTTTGATTGTTTTTATTGTTTTTGACATCTATTATTCTATTTATTGTGAATTATTGTGACTTGAGTGACTGTAACTGAGGAACATTTAGAATGTCATCTGTCACAGAGGTGTTGAACTGCCATTAAAGCCTCTGCATGGTATTCTGCCAGTTCACCTTCACTCTTTCTTTCAATGCCTCTGTTCTTCCAGCATGAGAGCCCTCGGCCGGAGGTTTATGATGTGGAAAAAATGATGATCAAGCACATTCATTTACCTTTCATCATGATTATGTCCAGGCTTGGAAATGACACTCTAGCTCAAGAGACTAGAAGGGAGCTTGAGACCAGGTGTTAGGACTTCAGTTCAGATTTAGCAAAAGTCATGCAGCCTTTACATACTGCTTTCTTCCCTTTATAACAGATTGATGGAAAAATGCAAGTTCCCCAAAATAAGTCTGGAATGAATAGCAACTATTTTAGTCTTATCTTACACCATAATACATTAGTAAAACAAGCCACTTAGCAATCTCTTCACATCTTTGTAGCTTTTTCTAAAACATCACACTTATGTGTAACATATGAAGGTCTGACCATCTAGGTTTCAATTATGGCTCTTCCTAGCTAAGTGGCAAAAACAACCTCTGCCTTGATTTCGTATGTATATAATGGAAAGTTTTTGTAAGGACAAAAATTCAATAGTACACATAAACCACTTAGAATTGAGTCTGGCATATGGTAAGAGATCAGTAAAATTTTGTTCATTTTAACAATATTATTATACACAGAAATGGTGCATACATACATTATTGCTTTCCTATCACATTTAGACATTTAATGTAATGAAAACTTTTCAAAATAAAATGTTACACATGATAAGTATATGAAATGTAATATCCTAGATGGAATCCTGGAAAATAAAAGGATGTTAGTGGAAAAATTGGTGGCATCTGAATATAGACTACAGTTTAGTTCATTTAGAACCAATGTTAGGTTCTTTCTTTGGCAAACTCTCGCAAGTTATATAAAATGCTAACACTGGGAAATTTGAATGAAAAGTTCCCTAGGACTCTTTGTAACATTTTGCAACTTTTCAGTAAATTTAAAATTATTTCAAAACAAAAATGTTATTTTTAAAATACCACACATAGTTCTTAAGTACTTAGCAACTACAAAGTTGTATTATATGCCATGAAAAAAAGAAGGAAGGAAAATATGACTGTCTTCAGGGAGCTTACAATTTCAAAGTCAGATCAGGACACCAATTAACTTACAACTGAACAGAATGTAATAAATGTCTTAACAGAAGTGGAAACTAATGTTAGCTTTAGTTAAACATAATACATGTGCTTTTCCCTCCATGATTAAATGCACTGGTTAACACAGCTTCATGATTCCTTCTTCCTCAAGCAGTTCCTCCACCTTGTTGGTGTTTCAGTGGTAGAATTCCATGTTCAAGCTGCCATATGATTCCTGGGTAATGTAAATGTACACTTCCTTCAATTATTACCTTTTTTTAAAAAATTGACTGAGGGTTGCAGGAGAAAGAGCCTGGACCTCAGAATCAAGCAAAACTAAGATCAAATCAAAGTTCTAATCTCTTGGACAAGGTAATTTGGCTTCATTTTTCATTTTAGAATGAAAAAAATAATAATATTGAACTTTTCTGACTGTTTTGATCATTGATTGAGATGATGTCATAAAGATGCTCGACCTGCAATAGACAGTTTTATTACTATTATTACCAGAAATTAGCCACTAGCTGGTATGGCCTGGCAACCAGTCAAGTGCTTATGCAGTTTTCAGGTATTCATCTCACTAGTATAAGACCTTACTTTGGAGAGACCAGGGCTAACTTTGGGTAGTGGCAGGGAAGAAGAGTACACTCTGACACAAAGGTGTATTTTAAAACACTAATTATCCAGTATTGGTTGACTTATGCACTGGAAAGTTATATCTTATAAGAAATCTTTTGGTAGAGACTGTGTGGTAGCCTATCTCAGAGGAAATTTGGGCCAGACAACCTCAATGTACCCTCTCCATGCAGGTCCCTCTTTCCAAGACTAGTTCAAAACTGTTAACAACTATATAAGTTCAGAACTATAGGATAAAGAAAGGAAAAGTTTGCAAATTTTTAAAAATTTGAAAAATTTTTTAAAATGAGAGGGGTAACAGCTTACCTATCAAAAGTAACCTTCAATGCAAGCAGATTAAATTCTCCAATCAGAACATACAAACTGACTGAATGCATAAAAGCAAAACAAAACAAAAACCCAACAATATGCTAGCTGTAAAAACTAATCTCACCAGAAAACACACTCACAGACTGAAAATGATATTCCAAGCAAGGAGAAACCAAACTGAGCAAGAATAATCATAATTATATCTGACAAAATAGACAAAAACTGTAAAAGACAAAGAAGGTCACTCAATAATGATCAAAGGATCAATTAAACAAGAAGATATAATGATTATAAATCTATATGCACCTAATTTTAGAGCACCTAACTTTATGAAATAAACACTATTAGACCTAAATGTAGAAATAGGCTCCAATTCAGTAGTAATGGGGGATTTCAGCACTCCACTTTCATCAGTGTACAAATCATCCAAACAAAAAATCAACAAAAAAATCTGAGTTAAACTATACTACAAATCAAAAGAACTTAACAGACATTTACAGAATATTCCATCTAACAGCTGCAGGATATATATTCTTTTCATCAGCACACATGTAACTCTAGGATAGACAACATACTGGGTCTTGAAATAAATTGAAACAAAATAAGAAAAAATTGAAATAATATCATTATTTTTTGATCACAATAGAATAAAACAAAAGTTAATAATAAAAGTAATTTTAAAATCATACAAATATTTGGAGACCAAACAACACACTTAAATGTACAATGGTCATTGAAGAAATCAAAAGGGACATTAAAAACTTATCAAAACAAAGGAAAATGGAAACACCACATACCAAAACTTATGGGAAACAGCAAAAGCAATACTAAGAGGTTGGGTTATAGCAGTAAAAGCCTACATCAAAGAAAAAAAAATGAAGGCTTCAAATAAACAAGCTAATGATGCATCTCAAGCATTTGGAAAAACAAGAATAAACCGAATACACAATTAGTAGAAAAAAAGCAGTGACAAAGTTCAGAGCAGAAATAAATGAAAAAGAGATTTTAAAATGAGCACAAAAGGTCAATGGAACAAAGAGTTAGTGTGGAGAACAGTGACAGAAAATGGGAGAGCAGTGACTAAGATTGAGGGTCTCCAATGACTTCATGCCTGCTGCCTGGGAATGTTTCTGTGCAAGGGCACAAGATGCCTAGCTGTTATGGTAATGGCCCACCTCAGAAGGCTCTATGTATGCAAGAGTCTTATCAGCTTTGACCTTGATCTCAGACACATAGCTTCCTGGGATAGAATTCTCATGCTAGACAACAACAATGTTTTACCAGCTCTGCTATTCCTGAGCCTGCCCAGTTAAGAGTAACTTTAAACAATGGGCCTCCTTGAGTGCTTCATAAAGCTCCTAACATTTTACATTGCAACTGTGGAAAAGCTGCATAGATGTTTCTAGTTCTGTAACTTTCCTGAATACAAAGAATAATGTTTGCATAGACTTTAACCTGATAATGACACATATGTAAATAAAGATTCCTGGCGTAATAGCGTAATATTTTAGATTTGTTTCTTCATCAGAGAGCAGTGCTCCACCTGATCCCAGATATTTTATCTTTATATCTCTCTGTGTGTGTCTTTCTTTTCTAATCCCCCTCACCTCTTTCCAGAACTGGTACTGCAAGTTTGGCCATGCTGGACTAACATGCAAGTTAGTTTTTAAAAAGATAAAATCAGTAATTTAAAAAATTGCTAGTAATTAATGTTCCTCAGTGTCTCCAGAGTCATCTTTGTGAAACTGGACACAAAGTATTTTCAAAATAAATAAATAAATAAATAAATAAGCCTAAGGTATAGCAGCTATTTCAATGTGAGAGGCTGCTGCCAACACTCCTCTAGTCTTAACAATTACTCTAGAGACTGAGGCAGGAGGATCATAAGTTGAAAGCCAGTCTCAGCAACTTAGCAAGGTCCTAAGCAACTTGATGAGAACCTGTCTCCAAATAAAATATTATGAAAAGAGCTAGGGATGTGGTTCAATGATTAAGCACCTCTGGATTCAATCACCAGTACCAATTTTTTTTGATTCATTAATCAAATGAATTTACATCTTGGCTATGTAAAAATTCATATTTTTTGTAGAGGCAATATGTAAGACATATGTGCCTCTTTCTCCCAATTTAATGATATTACTCTTATAATATGTTTTATTTGTTTAGTGCTTCTCAAGGAAAAAAAAAGCTGTTTCAGAATAGTTTCATATACATAATGAGATAAAGAGATGAGACCAAAGTTAAAACATGAAAAACATTTATTTTTCATATGGAAAAATATACACAGTTATATACACAGTCTGAAGGTAATTTTGTACAATATTTTTGGAGCATCTTCATTTTTAACTGTGACCTGTCACATGAGGTCAGGTGTGGAATATTCAACTGTTATTTTGTGTCATTACTCAAAAAGTTTCAGATTTTAGATTTTCAAATTAATGATGTTTGACTTGCATTTATTATTTTTGAAAAATTCAATTTAAAAAACCTCAACAATTTTAATATATATTTTTAAATTGACAAAGAAGTTTTTTCTGCATATTTCTGTGTAATTATTCTATAAAGACTACCATACTTCTCAGCCACTGTGTAGCATACAAAGAACTGCCAGGCTTAGACACTGTCTCATCCAATCTGAAGAACTGTTATCCACATCACTTGGTGCTCCAGAAAAATACAGTTGCTTAAGATGAATCAACTATGAGTCTGATACACATACATATGTATATAACAAATTATTCTCCATGACCAAAGAAATTAGAATAATGAGAACATACATAAAAGCCCAAAGAAAACAAAGATCACTATAAATTTATTATTCAAAGATATTCATTGTTGATGCATTTAGATATAGATCTTCCTGTCTTCCTTAATACTCAAAACTTCCCTGACCAATCAGTCTAAAGTACTTTTTGCCCCTTTACATTCCATGAGTCAGTTTCTACCATATAATCCTTTAACTTTTTTCCTCATAACTTGTGTTATGTAAAATTACTTTAATTGTCTAGATTTAGAGTCTGATATCATGAAAGTTGGGCTCTTGTTTACCTTTCTAGCATAAAAAGTTGTTTCATTCATTCAAATTTTTATTTATTCAACAAGTATTTACTAAGCAGTTACCATGTGCCCAAAGCTATTCTCTTTCTGGATGCAACAGTGAATAAAACAGACATAACTTTTCCCCTTTAATTATACATTGGATTTTATTTTTGGAAATTAAAAAATATTTGCATTTCCTTTGAGGTTACACAATTTTAAACCATTGTAGCTACTATTTAAACACTTTAAATTATTAATAATTTATTAATCCAATCCTGTATACAGTGGATTTGCATGACATGTTATTTTCTGTAGTTTGCAGTTACTTGTTTAATGTAGAAAGGTGAAAAAGTTTGTGTACGTGACCCCATTTAATCCTGACAATCAGCAGAGTGGAGACTATTAATACCATTTAACACATGTAGAAACTGAGTTTCTAGAATAGCTTACCCGAGAATTTAACTAGTTTTTAGATAGTTCTTTTTTTAGTTTAATTTTTTTAGTTGTTGACAGACCTTTACTTTTTATTTATTTATATGGGCTGCTGAGAATCAAACCCAGTGCCTCATACATGCCAGGCAAGTGCGCTACCACTGAGCCCTAGCCCCAGCCCCTCTAGATAGTTCTAAATACAAGTCTAGTAGATCTGATATCAAAGCTCACATCCTTTTCTACCACACTCCCTGTCTACCTGTGATATTAGTATAACCCAACAGTTATCAATCAAGGAAAAATTTAAAGACACCAAAAACTGACTCAAGTCAGTGGGACCCATCTGCTGATTTTTGCAATTGTGTGAATTGTAACTGATTCTTATATCTATGCCCCTTTTGCAAGCTCATGCAGTACATCTTACACCTCCCAAAGATCCTGCTGCCTGCACCCCCTAAAGGCAGTGACTTCTGTATTTCTGACTTGTACTGTCCTCCTGGTGAATAAATTCAAGTGGTAAATTTCATTACAAGGATGCTTCAAAAAGAAGATAAAGCCAACAAGGGAGCTGAAGGAAATCAGAAAAAGAGGAAGATAAGAATAAAGGCAAATTCCAAAGAAGCTAAATTTAGAAATAATCAGGGGGTCCCATTGTTCAAGCTACAAACCTGCCTTGTTACCGGCAGAATGAGTTCCATCCACCAACGTGATGTGTAACCTTTTCAGGACCCTTCACCCTTATGTGTGTTGGGTTGATGGCTTTGTGAAGTGTATAACTGGTCTTGGAGTGCTAAACCCCGACTTCTGTAATATGCAATAATTTGTCCTTGTATGTTTGCATCAGTATTATTTCAGGGATTTCCATTATATACTGCCAAATACAATCCCAATTGATGTAAGTTTGTCTATTTTTAGTATAAAAAAGTACATTTGAAAAAAGTGCCTTAGTAATTGACCAAACACTCAAAGAATTGAGAATGTGGCAGTTAGTGTGATGTGGAAGAGAATAATAGGGAAGAAGAAAAGGAAAGAGGAGGAGGGAGAAGAAGAGAGGATAAAGAGAGGGAGGATGAGGAAGAACAAGGAGGAGGAAGATAAGAAAAGGGGGAGGGGTGAACAGAATGAGAAAGAAGGAGGAGGAGAAAGAATGAAGAAAGAGGAGGAGGGAGGGGGTTAGAGGAAGAGGAGGAGAAGGAGGAAGAAGAGGTGGAGGGAGAAGAGGAAAAGAAGAAGGGGATGAGTAAGAGGAGGAGGAGGAAGGGCAGCAATAATAACAAAAACAACAATCAGCTGCAAGAATAAAGGAGAAGACTCCTCTTAAGTATAGACAGACACTTCTGAACTGACAGCCACATGACATTTGCTGGAGCCTGGTTAGCTATGGAGGTCTCCTTACTCCCAGATAGAGTGATTTCATTGTTACATTCCACCATTGTTACAATCCACTGTCATTCCCATCCAAATTCATAAGACTAAAGTTCAAATTTATCCTTGCATATTATGAACCAATAACATTTTTTTTCTCTTTAACTTGATCAAATCTGTAGCTCATTCATTAAATAAATTCATCAGTTACTGCTTAATTTGGTATTCTGCCAAGGTTTGCAAACAAGCCTTCATTCCACTTTCCTCCATGAGCTCAAAATATTCCTGGGGCTTGTATTTGGCTTCAGCATCACACTCCTTTTTCTCTGCCTCTGGATTAAGTTGGCCGTATCCTTAGTCTACAGGTCCAATCCTGTCCACAGAGGACCAATTATAAAGAGCTTGCTGTAGGATAATGACTGTTCCCTAAAGGAGGACTTTGATGCTCACTTTAGTAACACTGTACCAGGCTGTGTGCCTTGCTTTGTCCAATGAAATGGGAGAAAAATAAACCCTGAGAAAAAGAAAAGCTTCTGTTCACTCCAACCTTTAGACTAGGAACAGATGCTCTTGCAGAAGGAGAGAAAAGATGAAGGGGAAACAACCAAGGGAATTCTTAGGGGAAAAAATGGCACTTTGATCTGAAGAGAACTGGTAGAAAGCCAGATTAGTGTCTGAGGATGGTCCAGCATGTGCTTCATAAGTCACAGTCAGATGCTAAAGAGCACCCAGTTTCCTGTCCCAGGCCCCACACCCATGAACCCCATGCTTCTCGTGAACTCAGTGCCACACTAGCTTTCCTATCTGCATACACAGGATGGAGATTTTCTTTCAATAGCAATAGGCACATTGCCTGTTTATTGATTAGTAGGTGTGATCTTCATCTGAACCTGGGTCTTTGTTTCAACCAGTTTTGACTCTCCTTTGTAAGAAATACCCCACACCATGCTCTGCCCCATCGTCTTATCACAACACTCCTCACCTTCACAGGCCTGTGGAACTTGCAAAGAGCAGCTAAATGATAAGGGATGCTGTAGATTTGCATGGGTTAAACAAACAGCCTGAGATTCTCCTCAACTTGGCACCATGATCATGCATGTCTTTTTTAAGCTTGAACTTTACTCCTCCATTGCTCAATTTTTGGCTTTGGCAAATGTCTTCAGGTTCACGTTCCTACTTGTGTCTCCTTTCAATAGCCAATCCTTGGGATTACTTTTAGTTCCATTGCTCGATATGACTACATTTATTTTCCTTTTACACCGCAGTCACCTTAGTCCTGGATCTGCCATCTTTATATCTGCCACGTGACCAGCGCGAGATTCATAAAAGAAAGTTCGATGCATAAAAAATTGCTAGTGAGTTTTAATTAAAGAGACAAGACTCTCATTTACCTTTATTCCCAGCTCCAAGATGGCTTCTCCTAGCTCCTGCCTCCAGCCACCTAATGCAGTGGTGAGATTTGCAGAAGAGACTAGCGAGAGAGAGAGAGAGAGAGAGAGAGAGAGAGAGAGAGAGAGCTCCCCAGGGAGTGAGCTTTTATTGGGGAACAAAAAATTCAAGGGAAAATCCCATCCAATGAAGGTTAAGGGGGCAGCATCCCAAGGTCAGGGCCAGCGATTGGGTCTTCAGGTCAGTGGCCAGGCACGCCTCTGCACGGACAAACCCTCATACCTGGGACAAGGTGTAGGATGGCTTTAACACCGCTGTGTCCAAGCGCCTCTCACCCAGCCAGGGAGGTAACTCAAATCATGTGCGAGGATGGCCTCCCACACTTATACACCTGCCAGAATTTTCTATTGTGCAGTTGAGCTTTTTTGGCTTGAGCATTAGAAAGCTTAATGAACATCTGAGCCCTTACTCAGAATTTTACATTCTTTCCTCTTTACCAGAGCAGAAGCCAAAATGAAAAGAAGAAGAAGAAAAAGGAAGAGAAGGAAGAGGAGGAGGACAAGGAGAATGGAGGAGGAGGAGGAGGAGGAGGAGGAGGAGGAGGAGGAGGAGGAGGAGGAGGAGGAGGAGGAGGAGGAGGAAGAGGAGAAACTTTTGTGGAGTTTTACATGTGAAACCTTCTTGCTTTTTGAAACTAGAAGGAAGTAACTCCGGTGCCCCTTTCCCCAACCCCATTTTGGTTTTGGTTTTTGAAGTTAATGCTTGAGTTATTATTAATTTGTGGCAAATCAAAGCCTGGAAGCAAGCAAATATGCTGTATTAAATGTAAAACTTGCTTTTTGAAGAAGCTCAGAATCACAAAACGAGTTTATTGATATGAAACTCTTGAAGACCTATATAAATGAAACATAAAAATTTGACAAATATAGATATTTCACCATTTATTGATGGATGAGCTCCAGTAAATCAAATACAAAAAAATTTCTAATCTGGTCTAAATTAATGTTGTTTTCCATTTTACGGTACTTGCACTCTAAACTAAGAAAATGCAGGTAAGTTTTCTTCATGAGGTGGCAACAGAAATAATTTTGAAGTGATATTGAAGCCTATTTCAATCTGGTCCAAAGGCAGCACTGCATTTAAGTTATATTATACAACTCTTGGGTAAATACACAGGATAAGATATTTGGTGGCACTACAACTCCCAAACTTTCAAGGTTTCTCACTGTAAGGTGAATTATTTATTATTTTTTTACATCAATGTGGGCTGTGCTGGGAGGAGGTGACCCATTTCCATACAGTTATTCAGGGATCCCAGCTTTTTCTACCTGGGGATCCACCATTCCCTAGGGTTCCAGAGCCATTCACTGAATCCCTGAATCCTACTGGCAGGTGGGGGAAGGAGGCCGAGTGGGGCACAGGTTTTCTATCAGCCAGGTCTAGAAGTTGTGCACATCATTTTTGTCAACATTCCATGTGTCAAAACCTAGTCACTTGGCCACACGGAACAGCAAGGGAGTCTGGTAAATGTAAAGCTGCCACGTGTCCAAGCTAAGTCGACTTAGCTTGTGGAACGATTTTCAGAGACCTCAAAACATTGAAAAAGGTTCCTTTCTCAGCGAAATAAGACCAAAGAGAGAACAAAGTGGCCTTGTGTGAAAGGGAACAGATACAAGGCAAGGTGGCTGAGGTTTGTAATTTTATCTCCCCAGCTTGAAAGTTACGATAGCATGTTTAAAGGGAAAAAGGTGTTCCTCAGATGATAGCACCTCCCTTAGTTCTTTAATGTATGGATGTGACATCCACAGCTGACATGTGACACAACTCTTCAGCCACTCTTGGATGTTGACAGCAGCAGTTATTTCAGCATCCAACATATTTGCAATGTTTGTAATCTGTTGTTTTGTGTAATTCTTTATTTTTAAATGTATTCATATTAACTATGATAAGGATGTGTGTCCATCTTTCAGAAAGTCCCAGAAACACATGGTGTGTGTGTGCGTGCATGTGTATTTGTGTGTTGGAGGAGTAACAGTTGGTTGCTGAGAAGGTAGACGTGGACTGAAGTATTCTTGTGAGAGTAACATTTCATAGAAGTGAATTGCCTGGGAGCATCTGTAGAAGGTTGAATGGACATTTTCCCCCGAAATGACACCATCAAGCACTACAAATGCCTGTTATGGCCTAGTGGTGGCTGTTTTGTTGGAAAGATATCAGATTCTGTAGCACACACTGCCCTTGCCATCTCTCTCTCATCAATTATGAAGATCATTCCTATGGGACAGTGTCATGTTCATGGAATTCAGTAGTTATTTTCAGAGTGAAATCACTGCAAATTCTGGCTAACAGGACTAACAAGCTAAACAAAGTGAATGATTTTTGCTAATAAGTCTCTTTTCTCTGGTATGTTTCTCCTCCCAATAATGGCAGTGAATAACAAGTAAGAAAGCATGTAGGGAAACAAATTTTTAACGTGAAAACTAAAAATGCACTAAGCCCACTTCGGCTGAACAGTGCTGCTCCATAATACTGAGAACATCTTGAAACTGTTTGAATTGATGAATCTCTGGAAGAAACAATTGCCTACTTAGTGTTTAGTGATGTGAGAATCCAACAGGTTTCAACAGAGTATCTGAAACATCTGTGAAGTTCCTTCCTCACAGAGCAAAGTGATGACAGTGGCTACAGAAGAGGAAGCAGATTCAAAGAGCATGGAGACTGGAGGCAAAATGCGTGAATGAAATCCTGACTCTTCATCCACTACTGTGTGGCTTTAGTAAAGCCATTAAACTCTCTGTGCCTCCATTTCCTCTTTTGAAATATGGAGTTAATGTTGGGACTCAGGTCCCAACAGGTACATGTCTATCAAGTACACAGGTGCGTGTTAGAAGGATTCTTGGGAGGGATATGGTCTAACGCCTCCACTAACAGGGATGCGATGGAGGGCAGGATTTCTCTGTCTCTGTTTCTGCATCCCTACCCAGCCTTTGTGTGTGTGTGTGTGTGTGTGTATGTAAAACCATGACTGACACTGTCTCTGCTTTTCCATTAAGCCACCTTGAATGGCACAGTAATACTGAAAGAGCTCAGCAAAAATCTCAATGTGTAGAGTCCTAACAATTGAATTGTGGTTTTGGGGTGTACCTGAATATATTTTTATACTTTAGTCCATACGTATTTCAGAGCCTGACTTATGGGGGTAATGTCTTGTCCTAATTTTATTGTTCACTTATTTTTCCCTTTGACCAGATGACAAATTACACAGCATGGGGAAAGAATGAATGTTGACGGTACAACTTGGGGGCCTAACCACCATTTCTGTCTGTTGTGTTGAATTTTGATCTTGACCTCCCCTGACAAAAGAATGTGTGTTTTTTTAAAATATTTTCCCCTAGTTGTTGATATACCTTTATTTTATTTATTTATATGTGGTGCTGAGAATCGAACCCAGTGCCTCACACATGCAAGGCAAGTTCTCTACCGATGAGCCGCAGTCCCAGCCCCAAGGAATGTTTTTTTTATGGAAAAGGCAGTTCTGGAATTCACTGGGGCTCCTCCACAGGTAAAAGTTGAGAAACTAGAGATCTCTAAAAATTGAACTGGAAAATAACTAAAGATATTCATAGCAAGCTAGCTGAGGCAAATGTGAAATCCCTGGAACTCAGATAAGAGGTATGTCCATCTAAAGTGGCAAGTGGGATTCAGGATGTCCCAGACACAAGAGGCAGAGTGGCAGTGCTTCCAACTCCTGCAGAAACACACAACTGAGTTTCCAAAAACACGGCAGCTATGAGTTTACTGGGGCCAATTGTGCTGAGGGCTGTGCTGAATACTGACTTCAGTTTGCAGGGAGCATGCAGGGGTGCAAAGTTGATCCCCAAAGGTTTTTAACCATTATTGTACCAAGTGCATTATTAGCACATGGGCAGGCAGCACCGTTCACCAAGCGGTTTGCTCTCAACATAGCATGAGGGAGTAGGTATCTGTTTTATCAACTAAGAAATGTGGCTGAGAGGTCAAGTAGAAACAAGGCTAGAAAACAGGTGAGCCAGAGTTAGGACAGAGAGGTCAGAGTCTAAAGTCAGGGTTTGGACCCCTGTTTTGAGTTGCCTTGCCCTTCATCCCATTCCTGGCAAAAGATGCAGAAAGTTTAATAGCTGTGACTTGATAACTGCACAAATTCTGCCTCCCATGCTTACCTACCCATGCAGTGCTTATTGCACAACCATGTGTGTAGCCATCATAAGATGGGAGACACATGGAGGGCTTAGAGCTCCTCTGGTCTGGTCTGGCCTTCTGGAGTTACAGAGGAGGGAGCCAGAGCAGAAGTGTATCTCAACTGTGCAGCAGGGACTGTGCTTAGCCCGTTTCCCTGAGTCCCACACTTAGTCAGGAAGGGGCCTTCCTTCTTCACCGGAGCTCTCAGCACCAGTGCGACTGCTCTCTGTTGTTGAGGAAAATCTTCACTCTGAGCTTGTTTTCTTTATTTCATTTGGTTGGGAAGTAAATTGAAAAATATTCCACACTACTGCTTATTTCCTTGAGCAGAGGCAACTGTAAAGCAAGAAACCTGGTTTCTTACCTAAAGTCATTCAATCAAGTCTGGTCAACAATCTTAGGATGCCTGTTCTGTGATGCAGTTTGGTACATTTCTTGGAAGTGAACCAAAATCAGTAATCCTTTATTGAGTGTGGTTCTCATGTGTTCCTGAAGAAAGAAAAGAAAAACATGGAAAGTGCTTTATAGGAAGCCAAACATAAAGCCATGTTCAGTATTAACTCATCTTCATCATCTTTGGCTCATGGCATTGCAGCATCCAGATAAGCAAATTTTCAGAAGCTCTAATAGTGCCCTTCAAATGTTCTGTTTGTTCTTTCCTTTGCTATACTAGAAGAGTCATATGTATCTATTTCTACAACTTCCCAGAATATTTTAAGTTTAAGCTATTTCTGTCCTTATGATTGAGGTGGGTTGTAGGTTTATGAGACCCACATCAAGACCATCTCTTAGAGAACAAGGAACATCGGGGTTAAGGGACACCATAGTGAAGCTTGGAGAAGTGGGTGGCAAAGACAGTATCTCTCTAGACTAGAAAGACTGGCGAGGGGTGAGATGGCTGAGTTCTGGAGACGTGAATCCTGGAGGGTCTGATAGAGATGTGAGCACAGGGAGTCTGTGCAGAAGGGGACACAGGCCCCAGTGTTGCCAGCCATGGGGGCAAGGACCAGAAACCCCAGGAACCATTGGATGGAAGTGGACAGCAAAGGTGGCATTATGAAAGCAAAGAGAGAGAGAGAGAGAGAGAGAGAGAGAGAGAGAGAGAGAGAGAGAGACTGTGAATTGAACTCAGGAGTGTTCTACCACTGAGCTACACCTCAGTCCTTTTTATTTTGAAACGAGTTCTTGCTAAAATGCTGAGGCTGGTTTTAAACTTGCATATATCACAACATCTAGCCACAGTAACATTTTTTTTAGCAGCTTTATTCAGATATAATTGGCATGCCAGACAATTCACCCATTTAAAATGTAAGATGCAATGTCTTTAAGTATATCCACAGTGTTCTGTAACCATCACCACCTCAGTTTAAAATATTTTTATTGTGAATTTCAAGTAAGCAATACAGTATTATTAACTATAATTGCTATGTTGTACATTAGATTCCCAGAACTTATTTATCTTACAACTGAAAATTT
Organism: Marmota flaviventris; assembly: GCF_047511675.1. Taxonomy (NCBI): domain Eukaryota; kingdom Metazoa; phylum Chordata; class Mammalia; order Rodentia; family Sciuridae; genus Marmota; species Marmota flaviventris. The sequence goes on from NC_092503.1 coordinate 105,180,297, forward strand.
GTACCCTTTGACAGACATCTCCCCTGTTTTCCAGAACCCTTGGCAACCACCATTATTAAATGTCCTTACCACCAAAACCCCTCTCCCATCACAAGTTCAAAGACCCAGGAAACTATTTGAAGTGATGGATATAATAACTAAGCTGATTTTGGTATTGTATCACAACAACAACAAAACAATTTCATTGCCCCCAAAGAAACTCAACACTACATTGTTACCTACTCTCTCAACTCGTCCCGCAGAGTCCTAGAAAATCACTAATTGACTTTATTTCCTTGCAAATTTCCCTTTTCAGAATTTTTCATATAAATGTAATTATGGAATACATAGTTTCTTTTGTCTGGCTTCTTTCATTTAGCACAATATTTCCAAGTGTCACCATGTTATAGAATTTGTGAGTACTTCCTTTTTTAAAATTAAGACTTTATTTTTTAGACCAGTTTTAGATTCATAGCAAAATTGAAAGGAAGATATAAAGATTTCCCACGTGCCCTTCTTTATTTATTTTATTGTCAAATAATCTTTAATATGTGAAGCAACTAATGTTCAGAGACCTAATGTGATAAGTTCATTACTATATGGAGCCAAGCTTGAACTTGAGTCTTCCCAGAATATAACAAATATTTCTCTGATACACCAGTTGTCTTTTATGCCTTCTCTTTACAACTGCAAAGAGCCTAGATATCAAGTGGATTTTTTTTCACTATTTTGAATTATTTAGTTTCAAAAGTAGAGGAAAACAAGCCTTGCTAAATTACTTTTGCCACAGTCTTGTGTTTTAGTGAAACAGATAAGGAATATTATGTTAGACATGATGGAAATGTTTTGTGCAATTTATGAATCAAATTAATAAAATACACAGTGTCAACTGAGCAAGTTGAAAGTGAAGGAATGAATCCTTTTGTTTGTTTTTGGATAAACTTATTTCACAATGAGGTGATTAAATAAAGAGAGAAACATTTAAAATGACATTCCTGTTTGTCGTGCAAGAAGAGCACTGCAATCCTGTAGCATGTTGTGATTAGAACTAAGAATTCTGCCTGTTCTTTTGCTTAAGACAGTGATTAATGACCTAATACCAGCAAAACTTTTATTAAACAGAACCAAATATCCATTTGAAGATAGAGTAGGTAAAGTCATTCAATCAACAATATTTGACATTTGTTTTACATATACTATGTGATAGATTTTCTGTTATAGTTCAAGTTGAGGCAAATAAGAATGGTTTGTTAGCTTCACATAGTCCCAGGCTTAGGGAATTGGGTAATTTGTGAAAGCTCTCACACAGAGAAAGTGATAAAATTGGATTATGAAAGCAAATGACTAGATTTTTCCTCCCTTTGGCATGGCAGTCTGTACCACTGAGCCACACCCCAGATCTTTTCATTTATTATCTGATACAGAATCTCACTAAGTTGCCCAGGTTGGCCTTGAACTTTTAATCCTCCTGCCTCAGTCTCCCAAGTTGCTGGGATCACAGGAGTGCACCACTGGGCCCGGCCAGATGATTGGATATTAAAGTTCCTATTTTGAACCTCTGTGCTCTTTTCCCTGTAAGTATAACCAGGTGCTCACTAAATATGTTGATGAATGTCTGCACCATGAGCTAGTAATCTGTTTGACTCATAGAAACTATTTTGGGTGGGAATTCTTTTCTATTTAAGAAACCAATCAATTGCTCAGAAAATAAAGACCAACAACCAACATAACATTTCCGCTTTAGTGCTATGACTTTAAGAAACATCATTGTATAGCATATATATAAAATATTTAGTACAATCACATTGACACCCTTGAGCTGGAATTCAGCATGCTGAAACTGTGCCCTTCTAAATGAATCAGATTAAAGAGGACCAAAGGCATAGAGAGAGAATTCGAATCAGAATTTGAGTTGCAGTACTGTTCAGGCAGGCTGATTAATGCTGTGGTAGCCACCATCACTGCCCCTCACTCATGCTGTGTCCAGTGTGGGTTATAGGAGGGGACTTTTTCCTCTTCACTGACACTCAGGGACCCCAGCTGCGGGAGATTCTGCTTTCTTGTTGCTGCACAGTCCCCATCACAGCATCAGGGAAGTAGGGGTGAGGCCACCTAAAATTGACACCCTCCACCTCTACTTAAAACCCACTTGCCCAAACCAGTCACATGGCCCTGAATAGCTGTTAAGGTCTTGGGAAATGTGGGAAAGTGGCTGACATTCAGAGGTCCAGTGCTTTCAAAATGTGCTTCTTCCACACCTAGGACTTTGCAGGTATGAATTGGCTCCTGCAAACAATGATGTATAGTCACCTAAATGAGGAACATGAGAACCAGTGGATGAATATTACTAGCTTTTATATGCCTTTTCATTAAGGATCATAAAGTAATGTCGTAGAAAGAAAAATTTTGCTGCCATTAGAAGTTGGAACTTCACTCATGTGTTCCATGGTTTTCTGTCCTGTGAGGATAATTTGCTTACACAGTCTCATGCAGGGTTTTTTTTCTTTGCCAGTCACTGAACATGCTTCAAGGGCTCCAAACACATTTCTCTGCCCAGGCTTTAGCTTCTTAAGCAGTAAAGCAAGGATGTTAGGCTGGTGTCTCTGACTGTGTTCTATGGTTCTGTGCATATTTATCTTCAACAACAGCAACATCAAAATCAATGGAGAGTTCATATGCTATGTGAAGCAGAAACCCTAGCCTTTCTCTAGGTCTCTTCTTTATAATTCTTTCTACAATTACAAAATATCTAAAGGCAAGGTTACCTGAAGACAAGTCTTCAACTAAGGCTATTCTGTACTTACTTATTTCCTGTCTCCACCAAGCTTTCTGTACTTTTGTGAAGGAACAAGGTAGAGTACTATTTAAAGAAAGCCAAATGCTATTAATTGACTAGGCATGCTGTTACATATCATCCAAATATATAATATTTGTTCAGTATTGACACATATATACTCATACTCGGAAGATGCATTTTCCTGATGCATTTCCTGAAGTGGTGAAGGGCCTCTCCCACATCTGGTGGGTCTCTTCTAGGCCAGTCTGTGGCACAGTTCCCATAAGGTGATAGGGGTGCCTTCTAAGGGAGGAAATTAGGGGAGGAAATGGGGCACAGAGAGGAACTTCCTTGTAGTCTCCTTCTACTGTACTGCTCCTACACAACAAATTAACCCCTTTTCCTGTAAGAGTTAGGAGAGAACCACAGTGTAAATTATGACCACCTCCATGACAAGGTCAAATTGCTGTCTCTTGTAGATGATGCTTTCCTTATTAAACAGGATACAGTTTAATATCATGAGGACAAGTTCTGTATCCAGAGTCCCTGGGTTCAAATTCTGTTTCTGTCACAAGCAGTGTGACCTTGGTACAACCCTTGGTCTCTCCAAGCTGCAGTTCTTTCATTTGTACATAAGGGCCAATAAGGGCCCATCGGGTTTGTTTACTAAGTCATCACAGATAATTAGACTTTGGTCCATATTAGGGAGTTTGTTCAAGTTGCACATCACAACCATTGGAGATGTATAGAATCATTTCTTCTTCATTCCAGAACAACCTTCAATTAGACAAAACAAACACACTCTCATGCTTTCCTTACACCTTTCCTCACCAAAGACATCTTACTGTCCTTGTTTCTCTTATTATTTCTAGCTTCAACTACCATAAACTAATTAGAATTTTAGTCCTTAGCAATCTAAATTTTAGTGAAAATTTAAATAGTAAGCAATTTCTTTCTTTCTTTTTTTAAAAATATTTATTTTTTAGGTGTAGATGGACACAACACAATGCCTTTATTTTTATGTGGTGCTGAGAATCGAACCCGGTCCCGCCCAAGCTAGGCGAGTGCTCTACTGCTGAGCCACAACCCCAGCCCCTAAATAGTAAGAAATTTCAAACTGTTCTCTATCAACATTTTTCACAATTTTTGAAATATTTTTCACTGTAGCATAATTTTTAAACAGACACAAATACATTTAGTTACTCTATGCCATATAAAAACAGGATGCCAAAATACATAATGTTTAAACTTATGCTTAGTAATTAATACTTTTAATATTTTAACTTGATTAGAAATAACAACAATGAGTATGAATTACTTAATTTCACCTTCAGGTTTTAGGTTACCAAAAGTTTTTTGAAACATAAAAATTAATTTAGAAAAATTTATGCATTATTATATCAATCTGCATATACCCCAGGCCAGATATTATGTATATGTTAAATAAAACCTCAGACTAGGGAAATAAAAGAAATATAAAACCTCCAAGTACAGTTGTCTTCATGATTCCAAAGGTCAAAGATATGTGTCTGCATTCTGTTTTAAAGTGTGAGATATACCAGCTAATGTTTATTCTTACCAAGCAAGAACACACAGATAAACACTACCTCTGAGCCACTGCAAGTGAAGTGGGTATTTCTGCAAACACAACATTTCTTTGTGGGCCTTGCTATGGGAAGGACACACCTTCCCTCAAAACAGCTGCCATACTTAGTAGAATCTACCAGGTTTTGGTTTGCAACTCTCAGAGCCATTGTGGATCTGCTGTTTTCAGTGCCTTCCAAATCCAGACCCTGAGACAGCTAAGAAAAGCTGTGAGTTGGTAGCTAGGCTTCAAAATCATGACATTAGTCTGGGAGAGTTAATGCCCCTCAGAGTACTTAATTTTCTCCTAGGGAATCATATGCTTGTTGGTAGGAAATATATGACTAAGCTATAATTATCAACCCCATGAGATGATTCTTGCACAGGGAAGCAAATAGACCTAGAGGATAGCATGTACTTCAAAGCTTACTGTGAAATAAAGGAGGCAAGCAGCGTTTTCTTTGAATATTGGAGGATACATCATGACATCACTTTTTACTCTGTTATTATGTTTCCCCTGAACATGATAGGGTTTCTTTTCTGAATTTAATTGCAAATATTTCACACTTGTAGGTATTGAGTAATAGGCTCAAATGTAATTATTTGTCTTGAACACCATTTTATTTGTGTTTCCACATATTAGCAGAAATGTCATCTCTCTGAGCTACAACTGAAAACACCTTGAGTCAAAAGAGTGCTTCCACTTTAATTAAAATACAAATCAATATGTCAATCAACATAACTTTATTAAATATTCCTTGTAGGGAGGATGCTGTCCTAGGCACAGCAGTATAGGGATGAGTGTAATACATGATCCCTCTACTCATGGGTCTTAGAAAACTATCGTTTCATTTGTGCTTTTAGCACTAGACACATTTACAATAAAAATTATATTATATTAGTAGAGCCTAAGAATTCCAATTGCTAGTAAGAATTCTGTAAGAAGTAGAAAATGTCTAGAAATCGTTTATTTTTTATAGTCTAAGACTTTTAGTTTTTTCAAAATAGAAATTTTGGTATGTTATCTTCACAGTGAATTAATGTACTAGGATTTCCATTCATATGACATTGTTTCTATATGAAATTATAATATACTTATGTGTGAAACCAAATTCCAACTTCTTAAAAGTGTTTTATTTTTAAATAATTAAAACTTTTTTTATAAGCTATATTCACTAGGTGTAATATCAGATTCCTGGGTTTGAAAATATCAAACACGTGCACCATTTGAATATTTTATTGAACTAAATCCCAAACAAAGTGAAGCAGCAAGTTTCAACAGAGCTCAGCTCCAGGCTGCCAGGTTAGTGTTAGGGATACTGCCAGGAGTGGGGAGGCATCACTCTTCTAGAAGACCCTGGCCCTCTTGAGCCCCAGCAAATGTCATATTCTTTGTATATAATTTAGCATTGCCCTCCTGGCTGGGGGACTCCTGCCAAATGCAGATAACTCTAAAAGTAAAAATGCAGAAGAAACATAAAAGTTAAGAGACATCAACCAACAGATTAAATCTAAGGTATCTTTGATTGTGGTTTTCTCTAAAAGGTACTGAGCTTAAGTTGTGAAGGTTGGGAACTTTTTGCATTGATGAGTTTCAGAAGATCAAGCCTAAACTTTATCCTTTATTGAAGAAGCAGAAAAAGAAAATACCTTATTCTAATAAAAATCTATTCAGTTTCACACACCTAAGTCTATAGGCCTGATTGTTGTTTCCCTAGAAAAATAAGGCTCCTTCTACATTTCTGGCCCCAAAGCTATGACGCCTAATTTATATTTGCTGGCTGAGATCTCTGTGTGTGTGTTATAGGTATTTAAAAAACTTCCAGAGTTGGTATAAACCACTGTTACAGTGTAGTCACGATCATGACATTCCAAAAGACTTTTATGTTTTCCAAATATAGTGACTTTCCTCCCTAGTTATGAAAAGGTATGCATCTGTGTGGGAGTAAGGGGAAATGAGTGTATTATTAAGAATACAAAAAAAAAATTTGGAGTTTAGGAGCTTGACAAAGAAAACAAGCCTGTTCTACAGACCTTGAGGGTTTGGGAGGCACTAACAGGAAGCTGTTTTTGGTTTGAAGGCAGCAGGGCGTAGAATGGGCTCCTTAGCAAGGCAATTCTCAGGAAAGTTGAGTGAATGAGTACCAGGGCTCCCTTGAACTCATTGAAATTGCACCTACAATTGTGTATGAAGAGATTGTACGTTTCAGGAATAGGGATCCATAGGTATTGTGTGTTTTAGAAGTTGTTACCTTCCCCCAAAAGATAAAATGGAACAAAAGCAGCCAAACCAGTAAAATTCCACTATAGGAACAAGAGCGTGTTTGAAGTGGTCATTTCACAAATGCTCAAAATGGCACAGCCCCCACTGCCAGGATCAGGACCCTGCTGCCAGTCATGGATTCTTAAATGCTTCATAGTTTTCCCTTATTGTTTGGTTCATATTGGAAGGAAATGGAAGCTAAAATAATCCCTGAAGACCCTCTGAGGTAAAATAAAATACTGAGGGCTGGAGGTGTAGCTCAATGGTAGAACATTTGCTTAGGACCCCACGAGGCCCTTGGTTGGATCATTAGCACTTCAACATATCAAACACTGAGAAGTCTAAAAGTTAAAATTGGGGAATATCATGCTTGAATTTTTGCTACTACGGCAGGTGGACTACTGTAGGGAAGCAGGTTTCCAAGCCTACTGACTTCCTTGCACTTGACCACAGAGAGTTCAGATACTCCTGATAGCTCATCCCTTCCATCTAAGAGATTGGCAGTTTGCAGGTCATTTCTTACAGTTGTTGTTCATCTCTTTTTACAATTAATTAAAGCAATTCCAATAATTGATCTTTCTCTTCCTAGACTAAAGATTGTGAAATGAACTGCTCTCTTAAATAAATTCACTTAGACTTGAACTTGGTTCAAACTGAGATAACATTTGTTTAATAATGTTCTTAAATAATATATACAAAATCTTGTAAGAAAATATAGCTAATGGATCTCTTATGTAGGAAGAAATTTCTAGGAAAATAATTGCCTAAGGAGCTGATCACACACACACACACACACACACACACACACACACACACACTTTCAATATTTCCTATTTCCTGCTAAATACCATAGAAGAACATAGTTCTTGAATGACAGATAAAGTTCTGTCTTTCACACAACATGCATAGATCTGAAGGTCTTTTTATTAAGTGAAATAAGCCAGGCACAGAAAGACAAGTATAATGTGATCTAATTTACATTTGGAATCTAAACAGTTAATCTCATAGAAGTTCCGAGTACAATAGTGGTTACCAGAGGCTGGGGAGGGGAAGATTAGAGAAAAGTTGGTATATGTGTACTAAGTTTTAGATAGAAGAAAGAAGCTCTGATGTTTCATTGCATGGTAGGATGACTATAGACAACGATAATAGTGCATTATTCTTTAAAAAAAGAATTTATGATTTTGAATGCTTATACCATAAAGAGATTATAAATGTATTAGAAGATAGATCACAAGGTATCCTATAAATATGTACAGTTTTACATATAAATTAACAAGAAATGTGAAGTTTTGTTGCCTAACATGAATAAGAACATATGACCAAAGCAAGAGAAAAAACATTCAAAAGAAACAATGACAAATATTTGAAATATTTGATTAATACACTTCATATATTCAAAAAGGTAGACGAAAATACATGACAAAAAGAGAAAACAAAAAACACAAAAATACCAAAATTGAACTTCAAGCAAACAAAAACACATTCTTTAAGAAAAAAAATATGGGAAGGGATTAACAGAAGGTAAGAAACTACAAAATAAAATGCCATGGAACTCAACATAACAATGGAGAATAACTACAATGCATAACATAGAATAAAAGGACTGTAAAAAATAGATCAACAGCACCAGTGACCTACAACGTTATATAAAGTCTCTAACCTATATGTAATTAGAGATACAGATAGAAAGGCAGGATAACAGTTTAAGAAATAATAGCTAAAATTTTTTCAAATTTTTGAAAACTACAACTTACACATCCAAGAAGCTCAATGAACCTTAAGTAGAAGAAATATAAAGAAAACAATGCAAAGGCAATAATCAAATTGTTGAAAACCAGAGATAAGTAAAAAAATATTTTAAAGCAGTCAGAGAGAAAAGACTCAAAGAACAACAAAATTAAAACTGACACAGATTTTTTAATCAGAAACTATGCAAACCAGAAGATAATGGACCAATAGTTATATAATGTTAACAGAATAAACAAACCATTAGGGTATAAACAGCTAATAAAGTTCTTTATAATGCATTAACTGTACCATGAGAGAGCCCAGTAGGCTTGATAATGTTGGGAATAATACTTAATTTTCTTCTTAAGGATTTAGATTATATCATGTATTATCAGAGAAGGAAAGATTATTGTTTTTAGGCAATGCATGAGGAGGGACGTTGACATAATCACTCAGTGGTGAATTTGGAGAAATTTGGAGAGTTAGCAATAGGACAGACGGTAAGGACATGGCATGCCTGTGTCTGCTGTGGGCCATACAAGGAGCTTAATTTCCAAGGACAACCATGGAGAGTTCTGTTGAAAACCTCCAGTGTACTCAGACATTTAGAAATGTGCTAATGGAGGAAAAGTGATGGATTCTGCAACAGAATCAACTTCTCAGGGGAGATATAAGGCTAAAAGGAGGGTGGAACGTCTCTGTGACTCTTTTGCCAGATAAGCATGGTGTCATGTAAAGGAATAGAACATAGCCAGAACAGGAGACTTTCTGTTAAGTGCTTCACTTAAATGCTTTTCTCCTGAACTACCAATAAAGAAACATTTCGTGTAGTTTTAATATTTTCCTACCTATGCTTCTCTCTCTCTCTCTCTCTCTCTCTCTCTCTCTCTCTCTCTCTCCTTCAAAGATTTGTGAAATCGGATACACTTTTACTATCTTTTACAATTGTGTAGTAGAGAATAAAGGGATAAAATGGCAGAAGCCTGAACAGCTTTCACCCCTCTGATGGAGACCACATGAGAGCAGCAGCCCACTATCTTTAGTGAGGTGGTGATGACACGTGGAGGAGGAGCTGAAGTACAGCAAAAATGGCAGAGCACCCACATGTCAAGTTCTAAGTAGACTACCAGGTGTGAATTTAACACATCTGTCTTTTCTCCATGGTAACAGTGAACTAACAACTGATTATTCCCCCTTACAAAGTAAGGTCATTCATTTGTTCCATATTATGCCTCTATGTGCTCTGATGTTATCCCAGTAAACAAAAACTACACTCATGTTTTCATAGAGTTTAAATTACAATAGAATATATATTAGAAATTATAAATCAGATAAGGGGAAAGTGAGGGATGGAGATGTAAAACATTGTGGATAAGGAAAACTTCTCTGATGAGGTGACAGTTCAGAGGCACTGGAATCAATCAAGACAGTGAATCATGTGTGTATCCTGAGTAGGGTATTCCATGTATCGGAATTACCAGCTGTGAAAATGTAGAGAGAGGATATGAGAAACAATGTGGAGGCTTGTGTTGCTGAGGTGACCAAGAAAGGTGAAGGTCAGAGAAATATGCTAGTTATAGCAACAGTCTTGTGGGGCATGTTAAATATTCCATTTTATCTTCTGAGTTGGGAAGCCATTGGACACATTCTTATTTGTTGAAACAAGTTCTAAAAGGGTCATCCTGGATGCATCATTGATAACAAAACATAGGGTAGTATGGATGGAGGCTAAAAAATTGATTAGGAAACCATCACAATATCCTAGACAACAGGAAGTTGTAAGTTAGGGCAGAAATGACTGTGAACTAGAGTGTGGATATATTCTGTAGGTTGGACTGATAGTTTGCATAGACTTGATAGTTTGCAAAGATATTAAAGACGTAAGAAGTCAAAGGTGATTCCAAAGTTTTTAACCTTAGAAAATACGAGGGTACAGTTGCCAGTATCTTGACAATAGGGAACACTAAAGGAGGAATAGGTTGAAGGAACTGTAATCTGGAACTGAGTTTTGGACTTCAATATAGTTTTTACAGACCAGGGCCTTTTTGATATGCAATGGAGATGTTGAATGAAGCTAAGTAAATGAGTTGAGGGTTTAGAGAGTCTTCATTATTCAGTCAGCTATGTACAGAACAAGGAACAGGTTATGGTGATTTGGGGAACAAGTTAAACAAAATATAAGAAATCTGAGGACTGAGTCCTGGCATAGTCTGAAATGTGGAGGTTGGGAAAATGAGGGGGAAGAGCAAAGGAGGCTGAGAAGCATTCCAAAGTCAATGGGGCCAAGTAGCATAAGGTGGTGTCACTGAAGCTTGTGAGGAAAGGTTCAGGGTGGCAGGAGTCACCCTATCAAAGGGAAAGATGGCAGGGAGTAACACATGTAAAATTAGACACTGAAGTTCCCATTTATATGGAATGATCAACTCTTCCCAGCATTCAGCTCTCTTCCTACAGGTCAGACAGATGAGATCACTCTTGCAGATAACATGGCTGATATTCTGTGTTCAGTGGCGAACGGCAACTTTCTGGTTTTCAATGTTTTCTTGATGGTGCTTGAAAACAATGGCTAATTTTGCACTGTGAATTGAACAACAGTTTTTTAGGTTCCACACTTTATCTAAATAAATCTTATCTTTCACACGTTTTAAGCCCTGTGTTAGTGTGCTATAGATCACTGCAGTGATTCCCAGCTTCTCTGGGGCCCACATCTTGGACTAGAAGACCCCCTGGCACTCTGCCTCTAAGGTCCCTAGAGGGACTGCAACAAGTAATAAGGAAAAAAAGCTGTTTTGAGGGGTGGTGTGGGAGCAGTTCAAGTGGAAGAGGTGCAACAGGCAGAGGCATAGATTAAGAAAGGGCCTGAAAATACCTAGGGGCCATAAGTCGTCTACTCCATGCAGAGCATGAGGTGATGGGAGACAGAAGTGGAAAGAGGGTTCATGGAAGAATTGGAATGTGCCATGTGACAGCATTGGGACTCTGATCCTGAGACTGCTAGAGACAGTGAATATATTTCATGTGTTGAAAAATTATATCTAAGTTTGAAAATGAGGTTTCTTTAAGCATTGTCACAAGAACATGCCCTCAATAAATGCTTATATAATTGAAAGGGTCTGTTAAACAAATGAATTATGCAAACATGGTCAACATTCATGTATTTTTTGGAGGTTACTTGGATTGAACTCAGGGGCACTCGACCACTGAGCCACATCGCCAGCCCTATTTTGTATTGTATTTATAGACAGGGTCTCAATGAGTTGCTTAGTGCCTTGCAATATCCTCAATATCCTCTTGTTTTAGTCTCCCAAAATGCTGGGATCACAGACATGAACCACCACCCTGGTTCAACATTCATATTTAAGGGCACAGTTTTAAGCATTTTAGAAATCCCCTGTACACTTCAATTAGAAATAACTAGAAGTAGTGGTTACCTAAGGTTGGGGAGAGTTGGGGAAGGACAATTGAGAAGAGGTTGGGCAACAAACACATTAGATGGGAAGGATAAGTTTTGGTGTTTTATAGACTACTTTTTTAAAAATTAGTACCTTTTAATTATTCTTAATAGTGGTATTTATTCTTATATATTTATACATGCACATAATTTAATTTGGTTATAGTGCACTTTTAAAGTGGAATTCAGGATTTTACTTAACGCCATATTGTTCTGAAATTTCTTGACTCTGGCTTATGGGAAAGTGAACTATTCCTAGCCATATGAAGATGCTGGGAATCGTTTGGTCTATGGCTATTTGGTTCTTTTTTGGTTTTGTGGAATTTTATGCCAACAGATATACAGATCAGTCCTCAGCCAAAGACTTCAAATTCCCACATCTCTTTCTCTGTGAAGTAACTCCCTCTCTGGTATGCTGCTTTGCAAATTCTAGTTGTCTTGGTCTTGTCAAGTCTGATTTCAGCCTCCTCAACTCAATGGAATGCTGTATTCCACTTTCACTGTATTCTTGTTTTGTTACTTGAAAACTGCCTCCAGGCAGTAAACTAGGGCAACTGACAAATGCTTATGGAAAAACTAGATACCCATATGCCAAAAAAATAAAAAAAAAAAAGGATTCTTACCTTAGACCAAATGTAAAAATTAACTCAAATTGAATCAAAGACATAAAAGTATGAGCTATAACTATGAAAGAAAGTCTTTATGACATTGAATTTGGCAATGATTTCTTGAATATGATATCAGAAGCACAGGCAACAAAAGAACAAATAGAAGAGGTGGACTTCATCAAAATGAAAAACTTTTGTGCATTAATAGATATTATAAACAGAGTGAAAATCTAATCACACAATGGGATAATTTATTTACAAGTGGTATATTTGATAAGGGACTGATGTCCAGAATATATGGAGAACTCCTATAACTCAGCAAAGAAAACTAAATAATAGGCATCCCAGTTAAATTATAGACAAAGGACTCAAATAAACATTTCTTCAAATCAGAAATAAGGTCATTTAGATGGCCAGTGAGCACATGAACAGACAGTCAACATTAATAATCACATGAAAATATATATTTGTTCTTAAATGCAAATCTAGACCCAAATGAGATACTTCACTCTCATTAGAATGGCTATTGTACCAATATCATAGTCTTTATACCTCTAGTTATCTGTAGCTTCATCATCTATCTATTTAATTCTAGAGAGACAAAGAAGAACAAGTATTGGTGAGGATATAGAAAGGTTGGTAACTAGTACATTACTGGTTGGATTTACGTTACCATGGTTCAGGGACTGTTGAAAACAATATGGTGGGTCCTCTAACAAATTGAACACAGAATTAGCATGTATTCCAGCAATTCTACTTCTGGGTATATAACAACTAAAAAAAAAATGCAAGCAAGGACTCACACAAGTATTTGTATACTAGTTGTTATTTACTAAAATGATTGAGACTCTCCCAAGATTCTTATTTTATAGCCTCTCTGACAATGTGACTCTATTTGGTATTGAGGTCTTTGGGTGATAATTACATTGAGATAAAATGATGATTGTGGGGTCTTCATGATGGAAATGGCCTTTCATCGCCTGCATTTGCTCTCTTAGTTCATTCCTTTGATCTTCCCTTAGTTTATTGAACATTTTGATAATTAGTTTTTTACAGTCTTTCTCTGGAATTATCTCCACTTCCATTTCTGTGGGATCTTTTGTTGAGGGATTGTGAATTTGGGGAGGATTTGTTTGCCTGCTTCCTCATGTTTTCTGAGGTTCTGCTCTTGCACATCAATTGAAGTGGGTTCCCCTTCATATTTTACATGTGTCTTTATGTATATATTTCTTTTTTTATTATAGGATTTCTGTTTTGAATATATGAGTAAATGTCTAGATGGGAAACCACAGGTTCCCCTTTGATTATTCCTTCTTGGGGTCTTGTTTTTGATTTGGGGATTTTTCTCTCCCCAATTCTATGAGTTGAAGTACTATTTAGACTACAATGGGGCTGTATCAATTGTGGGATGAGGTTCACTGTTTCTTCCTGAGTTGTGAATATTTCTCTGTGGCAGGGGCTCTACTCTGGAATCTAGAAGTGTCCCAGTGACTTTCCAGCTCCTCTTAGAGGGAGAGGGAGCCAGGGATAGTACTAAGGGCAGTGACAGTTGTATAAAGTTTAAGATGAATGTTCAGTGTTTCCTTTGACATTTATAGCCCTAATTGTTACCTATGTAGAAATGGTGGGGGTTATTTAATATCTATAGCAGCAATACAAGTCTGTGAATTTTATTGGGCATTCAACTTCAGGTGTCTACTGTCATGCCCTGATTAATGGTCACAATAATATGAATGGGGTATAAATTGCATGAACTATGTGATTCTATTATTTAGTGGGTTTACAGTTTCTTAGGTAAAGAGAAAGTAGGGTGAGAAGGGTTAATAATAAGCAAGTGCAGAAGGAATCTATTAATGTGAAAAAAATTAAGAATATATGGCTTGGAATGCTTAGTCCCCTCTCTCTGGAAAGTTCTGAGGCCAGATGGGCCTTCATGGGCACTGGCTCATTTTCCCCTGAGGAGCTCTGAGTGGGGATATAGCCACCCCAGGGCAGGCACCAGGGTACTCTGGCTACTTTCCCTGTGAGCAGCTTGCAGGTGGCAGTGGGGCTGTGGGGATGCAGGACACAGAGGCGGCCTTCTCTGCCCACATCTCAGAGCATGGCTGTGGTGCCTGTTTTCTTGGGAACCCAACTGCTGATGTCACTGCCCAGGAGTGTTTTCCAGTGTGTGTATGTGTGTGTGGGGGTGGGGGTGGTGGGGATAATCTTTTATTTGTTTTTACTAAGCCACTTCCCCTACTGATTCTGAGTCCATTAAAATCAGTCTTCCTCCCTAATCTATGGGTTTCTCCAAGTCAATTTTTCTTCATTTTCTTTATCTGCTGTTTGTGTCTTCTACATTGCGACCACCACTGGTGACCATGTTGGTGCGCCAAAGCCCAAGCTTCTCTTATTTATTGTTTCTTTTGTTCAGGTAACTGATTTTTCATGTTTTTTTTTTTTTTTTTTTTTTTTTACAGTTTAAAGTTTCATTGTGTTCCCTTGGCTATCCACCTCACAGAGAATCCTCTTCTCCTTTTGTAGGATTGATGCTGAGGAGCTGCTAGGTGATACTTGATCCTTCTACTCTGCTATCTTTGATTTCCCCACATTAGGACCTTAACCAGGGAACTACTGGATTCATAGCACAGCAGCTGTGTATAAGATGCCTGTCAGTGAGGGCAAGACTGGAGATAAGAGGTAAGTGGCTGTTATAAATATGTAACAGAGAAATTTCAGGTATGTGAGCTTATCTGCTTAGGTACTGTTCAGAGATGGCATTGATGGAGAAACTACCATATTTTGGGAGATTTACTTGACAGAAAGGAAATTTTATCTTTCAAGAAAAAAATTTATGATCTTTAGGTATTTGCTTTGTGGAATCTATTTCATCTTGCCTACTTTGGTTTTTCTTCTGAGGATCTCTTTCTATGTCAAATGATTTCAAGAACTGAAGACCCTAGTATAATGTCAAATGTAAAAAAAAATTAAGAAAACATAAAATTTCAGTATTTTTTCCCCAATTATATTTTTGTTAATACTAGAGCTTCATAAGCTTCTCTGGCTTTGGAAACACACTTGAATAATGTTTTTTGGGGACACCAAAGGCATCAAAATCTTTTTCCTGCAACTTAATAAAAATTTAAGTGGTATATAACAGCAGTATAGAAAACGAAAAGAGAGTCAGATATACTGTCTGAGAACAACCTGCATGAAAGTAGGAGATATAAATTCAAAAAATAAAAATGGATGTTTATTCCTTCCTTTTCTACTTCAGGAGTGGAAATTCATGTAGTAGGGAGTGGGATGGAGTTTTTAAATTTTTTTATTTTTTTATTTTTATTTTTTGACAAAATGTTTTACTATTAAAATAAAAACCTTTGTATAAAAGTATTACAGATCAAAAGCTATATTTACACTTATTGATTCAAAGTCCAATTAAGCATCAATCTCTGAAAGGCTACAGCAACAGGCTATACATGCAATACACTGGACACACAAACACTTAAAATTCCACTTCTACCATATAATGATTTATGTGAAAGGAAAGAAAAAGACAAATTCTTTTAACAACCCAAATTTTCCAAACAACAGGCTGGGAATGTAGTTCAGTGGAATATGGGCTTGGCCAGGAACAAAGTTCTGGGTTCTGATCCCCAGCACCACACAGACAGACTCCAAGTAAGTACCAATTTGCATAACCTCTAAACATTTAAAGCTTCCCAAATACATATCTAATAAGGCTGAATTACAATTTAAGATTCCAAGAAATCTGCCTATTAGAAACTACAATGGCAGAGATACCAAGTTAAAAAACCATTGAAAGTTACTCATCTCTGAAAAGGCACTTCTCATTGTTATAAAAAAGTGCTTAAAACCTGAACAAAATCCCTGTACACAGCAACAACCAGGGATAATATAAGGAACTGCAAAGAACAATAGACTAGTTATTATCAAGTTTCTAAAAACTTTTACAGCAAGAATTTATATCAGATTACTCTGAGGTTTCCCCATTCTAAATTCCCAGAATTTCTCTTAAGACAATTGTTTTAAGTAGTGCAGTGTCATGTTGCCCACAGACCTTTGGAAGATTGTAAACAGGATGCACCACTTCACTTTAGGGTGGAAGAAATCAGAGGCAACAAAGTCTCAACCGTGACAAGTTATATAGTAACCACAATACATGGGGCATTCTCATGAGAGGCATTCACAGTAATGTACTCCATTTCCCAACAATTACCTAGTTTTTCCACATGGTTCTAAGATTTTCATGCCTTGATTCTGTTAAAAATGTCAATTAGTGTGAACATTAAAGTCATAACTATTGTTTTGTATAAACAAGTTAGAGGGCTGCTCTCTGGAACTCGACAGAACAGTTAATACTTTTATACCGTGTTTTTAAGTGCTCAGGGTTTATGGGTAGATTTCAAGGCTATTTCACCACCAATTAAATCAAATATGCTTTTAAAATTCTCATTTAAAAAGCATCTGGTGGGTATTACGCTTGCGTTTCAAATTCCTGTTTCAGGCTATTCAAGTAATCATGAACATCCCCAAAGCCATGATACTTGGCTAAATACACAAGGACCCCAGTTGCACACCGTCCATCTCGTTGGCGGCAGAAGCTGCAGTTGCAGATTCCTCGACAAGGTGGGCAATGCCAGTTTGCATTTAGCAAAGCATCCCTGACCTCTTCACCATAACCGTTTTGAAGGCAGGGACCACAGAACTGGCCTCGAAGAATTCCAGCAGTCTGGGTTTCTGCAGTTTGTTTTGGTATCAATGGTTTTCTGTTGGCACTGATGACAAGTAGATCCCAGTGAACGGTTATATATCTTCTCTCGAGAGTTGCTGCAGATGTTCTCCAACTCATCCTCTGTGATTTCTTCCACTGGGCGAATTATATGCGGAAGGGTCGTGGATCCTGGGCGCCGACTTCAGGGCCTATCATCATCGTTCATGTATCTGTCCACAGTCTTCCTCTTTCTCACCAGCATAAACTTATCATCTTCCTCTTCTTCCTCCTCCTCTTCTGTGGGAAGAGCACTGAGGGACCCCAGGATCTGGGACCTTGACCTAGTCAGAGGAGGAGCTCTCCGGGTCAGGGTTCCTCCTGGAAGCCACACCTGGGAATGTACGCCTTCAGGGTGTCTTTGACTGATTTACTGATCTTGGGCCTGGGAGGGAACTTCTTCCAGGAAAGGAACCAGGGAAGCTTTCTAATTCTGACATGAGTTTTGCAAGCATTGCTTTGTTCTGCTTTATATGTAAAGCCCTTTTCTCAAGAAAGTTCATGCCACTTTCATCTTCTGAATCAGAATTGGAATCAGTAATGAAATTCTCTGAGGGCTTGGGGGGCGCTACTTTTTTGTTGGCTGCACTCCTGGTGTTTCCTGCTGGGAACTTCATCGCCACCCTGAGAGGTCCAGAAAGTCTGTACTGGCTGCGGGTCCTATACTGGCTGCGGGTCTTACAGCCTTCCCGGTTTGCCTGCGATCTCATTCCATCTTGTATCTCACTCTCTGAGAAACCGCAAAATGATTCATCATCCGAGTCGGCATGAAAAATACTGGCCAGTTCGTTACTGACATCTGGCCTTGGTTTCTGTAAAAATCCACAATGGTCTAACACCTCACTTTCTGAAAAGCCGCAGAAAGATTCATTATCAGAGTCCTCATAAAAAAAAAAAAAAAAAAAAAAAAAAAAAAAATTGCCAGTTCCTCACTGATATCTGACCTGAATTTAAGTTTTGCGTTTGCAAAATTATCAGAAGCAAAGCTGTCACAACTGTCATCAGAGGATGACGAGGTTTCCATGGAAATCAACTTCATATATCTGAATTTCTTTAAGTTCTTTACTCTGAGATCCTTTTGCAGCACGCGGCGACCCTCTATGCTGGAGGCGGGCACCCAGGCTGTGCTCCGAGCTGGTGAGCCAAGCAGCCACGCGCCTCGGTCCCACAGAGGAGCTGCAGAGGGAGCCGAGCAGGAGCAGGAGGGGCGCGCAAACCTGGGCTCCGGGATGGAGTTTTTTAAACTGCTCTATATTATCTGTCCACAGACCAAATTATGCAATATGTCACTACCATTCTCCACTAGTATCCTTAAATTCCCATCCACTTCATAATAGTCAAAAACCTATTCTTAAAAAAGAGGACCTAATAAAACCATAACTATTAAGGCTTAAATGTCTATTTATGTAAAATATGTTTTAGTTCACTTTTTCTCCACTGTGGTCAAAAGATCTAAAAAGAACTAATTTAGAGGAGGAACAATTTATTTGGGGCTCACAGATTTAGAGGCTTCGGTCTATAATTGGCTGACTCCATTGCTCTGGACCCAAGATGGGGCAGGACATCATAGTGGAAAGGTGTGGAAGAGGAAAACAGTTCAGGACATGGCAGCCAGGAAGCAGAGATTGTTCCACTTACAAGGGACTAGATAAACTCCAGAGGCCCACCCCCAATGACTTACCTCCTCTAGCCACACCAGTTTATCCATTCAAGTGCATTAATACACTGATTAGGTTGAGGCTCTCACAAGCAAATAATTTCATGTCTAAACACTTTTGCATTGTTTTACAGATAAGCTTTTGGGAGACTTTGTATCTAAACTATAACATACTACCAAAGTTATTTTTATTTCAACTGAAGAAAAATTATTATTGACTGATACCTAAATATACTTGTTGCTGCTGGTACACATGCAGTATAAATGATAATGTTGGTGCTGATGACAATAATAACAATCATGGGGACAATAAATGTTACCTCTATCAACAGGTAAATCCTGACTCCCTTCCAAAGAATTATGGGCTTCCATTAGGCCATTTAGACAAAGCTTGGTTTGTGAAGTAGTCCAGGGTTGAGAGAGAAAATTGTGTGTGTATTTGTAAATATTCTTGTCTATGTTTTGTTAATCATTATGAAATATGCTCTCAGCATTTAAAAATATTTCCAAAGAAAAATTATTTTTGTTTTCCAAACCAAACAACTCTTTTTGAGTCTTCAGATCCTCCTTTGTTTTTTAAAAATGTACCTGTAGGTGTCTCCCTAAGTTCAGGATTATTCTGTTTCTCTATTTGAAATGATGTCTGTTTGAGCAAACCCATAGATTCTATAAACACTCTTAGGAAAAGTATTTCTGTTTAATAATCTGGCCAGATGCTCCTAATATCATCTTTTATGATTTTGTTCTGTGGTCAAAAAAACTAAACATTGATAATTGCTGATGCTTTGTGCTGCCTGTTGTTGGTAAGATTTGTTCATTAGCAGTGAAACTAGAATATGAGATTAATATTGAATTTTATTCTGTAAATCAATTTCTAACCCACACGGACTCATTTTGAGTTCCTAATTCTTTTTTTATTAGTTGCTCAAGACAATACAATCATCTTGATATAGCATACATTTGATTCAAATAATTCTTTATAACCTAGTTTCCTCCTTTGCATTTACATCTCTTATTGTTTTACTGACTTTTTCTTACTATTGACCATGAGATTAGGACATGATATTTAGGGAACATAACCATTAAAAACACAGTAAACAAGTACCTTTGTCCTTTCTTTAAAATGGGAAATGCAGGATTTAACAACTCCCTTCAATATTTTTCTTATACAGTTGATTCTAAGATCACAGATAAAAATGTTATTTAAGCTAAATGCTTGACTTCATGATAATCTAAACTTTAATTGGTTGACTGCCTTTTCTTACATTCCAGTATACTCTTACTTTTGAAAATAAAAACATGGAGATTTTCCTGTGTTTTTGCAGAGCCACTCATGCATTACATATCTATAGCAACAGACATATTCCCTATTTAATTCTTTCTGTGAGTGAAAAGCTGTGCCTCTAGCTTGCTGGAGGAGGTCTAGGAGTAGAGCACATTAATGATATTCTCAGGTTTTCTGAGCCATATTCACCGAACCTCAAATATTCTGTTCCATTGTCTCCTTGAGTTCTTTCAGTCTCATCAGACCACTGATCATCAGAGCAATATTAGTGACAATTTTGTGCCAGACAGAAAGGCACTAGGCTGATGGCCCTTTTTGCTTCTAACATGCTCTTTTTGGTTTAGGGCATCAATGCTTCCAATTGCAAATACACCTGAGAAAAGCCCAAGACTACCATGAGTAGATCATTTTAATTGAATTCTAAAAACACTGACAAGAGAGTCATTGCTAATTGTGCATAGGTTATGAACTATCCAACTCCAGAGAGCCACTTTCTTTGTCATCACGCACTGCATACATTGTGCTGCCATTTTCCATCTTAATAAATTGATAATAGAGTACTGCTCAAATGTTTATTGTAAGTATTAAATGAGATAATGCATGTTACCTCTTTAAACTCTGCACCATACAATCAAAGCAAAATAAATGTTTGCCATAGAAATTACTCTTATTATTGGACTTATGAAAGCTTCACTTGTAACCCTTGGAAATAAAACATACATATGCAGACTACCTGGTTCTTTCGCTTGAGGAGCTTGTAGCCAGTTTGCAGGACATAAACTTATAAAAGACTGTGACTTCACGCTATAAAGGAGGTCTCCACAGGGCTGTGAAAACACAGAAGGAGTCGGTAATTTTCTCCTGTGGGACAATTAAAGCTTCAAAGAAGAAAAAACATCTGGAGCCTAAATAATGAGAGGAATGAAGTGGAAGAGGAGAGTATGTGTAATAGGTTTGTGGGAGCAGTGTGCTCAGGGAAGAGGGAGTAGCTGATGTCGCAAAAGTAGGAATGTCATGAAAGGAGAAAAGGTTGAAATCCTGGAAGAGGATTTTATCATTTATTAATTTCACAATGTAAATTCTTTTTAAAAAATGTATTTCATCCTAGTATCTTGCTGATTCAGAGTAAAAGATAAATGTATACTACCAATATAGCCAAATAACTGTTTGATTTTTAAGATCTGGGCATTCACATTTTTTTTCCTCTCACTTGCTTTCTCTAGTTCAGGTCTCTGTAATGATAACACTTTCTCAAATGCCAGTGACACAGGTGACATTTTGCCTACTTCTTCTTCTTTTTTTTTTGTTTAGGATCCACTAAAGCTTTTGTGATTAGGGAGCTATTTCTTAAGTTGTGGCATATGATTTATCTGCTTTGGAAACCCTTCTGATTTCTTATTAAAAATGTTTAGCTCTGATTAGACCCTTAATTTCAAACCATTTCAGCAGTCCCACATTTGAACCTAGGGTCATTGTACTAAATCTGCATTACTGGTGTGAGAAAGAAAAAGTCCAATTGCCCATTTCAGAATATAATATTTAGCTTTAAATGTAAAAGGACTTGGGATATAAGAAATGCAGCTGGAGAGGAGAGCAGAATGAAAAGATACAAGCAATTAGCACCAGAGTATGAAAATTAACAGCACCATGACAATCAGGAAGTGAGAGGGAAGGGTCCCCATGTGCATGTGTGCCAAAAGACACTAAATCCTGGCTGACTTTCCTGCCATAAGAGAACAAAAGGAGGTGAGGGCAACTAAAGGCATATTTCTTTAAATAACCCAATAGAAGACATTAAAATCTAGGTAATATTCTGGAAGATTGTGCACCCCATACTACTCGGCCAATGAGCCACTGGGGGAGGGATCTTGTGCTCTAGGGGATAAAACAGTAGTTGTACCCAGTCTGTGTGTTTCTAACCACTAGGCCCCAGATCTTGCAAGACCATCATTAAACTAAATCCTGGCTTTTTGCTGTATCTCGTATCTCTTAGTTCATTCTTTAAGCTTGCCCAGAGGAGCGTATTTCTCATAATTGGTCACAAAGGCATCTGATAAGGAGTTCACTGGCAAACCATTCCATTGAGAAGGAAATAGGCTTTAATACATGTGCTTTTTATAAATTGGATCGATAGCTTAATTCATGTACTATGTTTCAGAGAGATGGTATGTGCAACAGGACAAAGAACTGAGATAACCTGTATTCACTGCCTTTTTAGGCAAGAAAATTTAATTACTTCCTATTTGAATTGCCCAAACAGAAAGACATTTCTCCCAAAAAAACATTTTTTTTTTTCTTGACTAAAATACTTATTTTGATCAAGTGAAAAATCCAGGAGCAGAAAGGGCTTATTTTTTTAATCTCAAAATTCAAATGATCTTTTATAATTTTCAAAGTGTCAGACTTTATTATATAAGGTATAATTCTATTCCCATGAGGCCATTCTATACTCCCAGTTGCTGAGAATCCAGCTAAGAATTCTTTCACATTTAAGTGTTAGCAAATCTGTGTGTGAGAACCACTCTTCTTACCTACAGGTTATTTCTCTTCCAGTCAGTAGGAAAAAAAAATTAACCAACTACTATGATCTCAGAGATATCACCCAAAATTATCATTTCCTGAGTTCTAACTTGTGTTGGAAATTTGATTCAAGCAGACCACATCTTTAATTCCAATTAGAACTGAGAACAGTCTAACTATGGGAGGTGAGTTGATTGTTCATATTAGAACATTTTACACCTCTGTATTTTGATCTTGAGAGATTGTAAAGTGGCTGAGGATGTGAAAAGGCAATTTTGTGTGAGTCATAATGGGATAGAAGAGAAAGTTGAGGCTTTTTTTTTGGCAATGTATTTTTCTGAACAGTGGGAAATTGGCAGTAAAAATGTTCTTCAGTCAGCTCTGCACAGCTTAATCTCTTATTCACTCTGCCACTCTGCTTGCTACCAAAGGAGACATGGCTTTACTGAGTCCAAATTTGGTTCAAGAAGCAGGAGAGTCCAATATATGTGTGATAAGACACTTCCTAACAAGAGTGTCAACAGGAACTCTGCAATCCATAGGGTACTAAGAATGGGAAAAGAACACTGTGTAAGAAATGCTACATGCACATCTCTGTAGACACGTTTTCTCTCTCAAATTCCTGTTCTCTGCAAATAACTTCACATTTTTGTCGTGTATGTGCCTATTAGTGTGTAGGTGAGGTGGAAATATTGCAATTATGGGTACTAATGGGTGCAGTGCCTTCTATTTTCAAGATTTGGATTCCAGTGTGAAAGTGAATTTCCTTTTTTTTCTGTCATTTTGAGCATGCTTTCTCTTAGGTGTTGTATATCTTGACATAACATTCCAGTTCAACCATGTGAGCCCTATTGAGTTGTGGAAAAAGCATGGATTTGGGCATTGGATTGATGAGGTTTTTAGTTGTATTTCAGCCTCTTACCAGCTTGTGGATTCTGGAAAAGTTATCTACTTGTTTCACTGAGCCCATTTTTCTTAATACTTTAATATTGTTCTTAAATACTCTTTATATGAGTATGTGTCTCACGCAGAGTAAACTGAAGAAATGCTAGTTTTACTTCCCTTGAGGAGAGAGAAAAAAATCTGGGCTGTCCAATAACACAATGGACAAAGTTTTTCACTTAAAGAAGGAAAATGAAATCAGATTTTCCATTATCTATTGACTACTAAATATCTCAGACAGAGGACACTCATACATAAGATACGATATTCATTTAATCAGTTTCCAAGGTGTGGATTTGTGATATACAAGAATCTACAGCTGCTCATTCAAAGTAAGTTCTGCAAATGGATTTGATTTGAGTCACCTTGTCACTTTAGAAACAATATCATAAATATAAATGACAAAGTCCCAAGGAAAGGCAACAGACCTGCCACTTTGCTAGCTTTTCACAAAACCTAATTTTCCATGCAATCTCTGGTGCATTAAAAAATAAAATGTAACATGAGTGTTGAAGGGTGCTTCCAGATGGTCTTTTATTAGCTACTCAGAAGGAAGCTGCTTCTGTTCTCTATCAACAGCACACATCACAGCCTCACTTTCACTTTCCTATAAAGTAAGCTTTTATTGTTGCGTGACATGTTAAATGACACTTGAAGGACTTGTCCCTGAAATATTAGTTCACGGGACCACAGATCTGAATTTACTTGATTTACTAGGTCAGACAATGCCAGTGAATCTCCCTTCATCCCCCTTTTTCATTATTTTTTCTTTTGACCTCCCTTATTTAATATAACATACTGTTATGGGCCAAGCTATATGAGCAATGACCAGATAGACTCCATTTTGCCCTGAGATTCCACATCATGTAAGAAATGTTTCTCTCAGGGAAAGCCCCACCTCTCTACCCACCACAGTTGCTTACCATAGCCTGTTTGGCAACACAAAATGGCAATTCTTATACAATGTAAAAGAGTTCTCTCTTTGGTTCTTATTTTTCTTGGACAAAGTACCCTGTCAGATATTGATTGTTTAGGTGTTAGTAACCATTCTTTAACTTATACACAAATAGGGACTTTTGGCCCACTCTGTTTTCTGCTTATGATCTTAGATCTCATGACGTTTGTTTATGATTTTGAATCATAGCAACTGCCACTTATGCTTTAATATGGTTTTGGACTATAAAAGGTGTACTCAAACCCTGGGAGGGGTTCAAAGGGTGTAGACTTGTAGCCTACCCTTTGGCCCACCAGCTGGTGAATCTGGACAGCTAACTGGTGAATAAAATTTCCGTCTTCTGCTCTAAGACGGGCTCAGTGATTTGTTGCACTCTTGCCTTAATAATATCACAGAAAAACTTTAGAAATAAATTATTGTTTAAGAGTTTATCGAGCTGAGCACATCCTAACTGTTCAAGACTAGAAGTTACTTTTTAAAGACAGAACTAGTTCATTTATTTTACAACAAAAGATGGGGGTCATTCCTATCCTCACTTTACTTTAATGAAAAGAAAACTCTTTGCTGTTTTCCATGAATTTCCTTACAGTTCCTCTACTTTTTCTACTTGCACCACTTTCAAAGTGATCTTCCTAAAGTAAATTAATTCAGAGTTCCCTAGAGGAACAGATTTAAGAAGTAGAAATCTAAAAATAGGGAGAATAGTTAGGGTTTAATAAATATAATTTAGGCTAAATTCTGGACAGACTCTAGATTATGACATGTATTGTGTTACATGATTATTAAGAATGTGAAGGTCAGGTCTGGTTAAGACTCCATAAAGATAAGATGAATGAAGGATCAACAAGAACAAAGTACCAAACTGAAGGAAAACAAGGACTCTCCTGAGCCGACTATTACCCTCCTCTGAGGAACTTATATGAAGCCATGGAATGTGGCTGTTCCAAATCATATTCTTCCAAAAAGAACTTGGAGCATTAAGAAAATGGCGAACTGGCCAATGTTTATCCTGATTGATTAGTGTTCTTGTCAAATGATCTGTATACCAAAATAGTTCTGTAAAAAGAGAATAAATTTCCATAAACAAAAAACATCTTAGGTGAAGGAAGATAGCTGAATAGAATTCTAGTAAAATAATAAAATAAAGACGAAGTCCTCAGTCAAAAAGAAAAGTTGTTCAAAAGACAGAGAGGAAAAATTGCAGCAGGGCTTTTTCAAGTGACATTCACTCAGACTGTGCTGCCACTTTACATTTAGCTACCACAATCACTCTAAGAAGAATGCAATAGGATTCCCAATTACAGATGAGAAGTGAGGCCCAGAGTGCTTAAATGGCTTTTCAGTCAAGTGGTAGATTCGGTGGATGTCACCAAAGGTCACTCCACTTCCACAGATGAGTGCTTCATTCTTCATGCTTCTCCCGTTCTCTCCCTGCAGAACTACTTAGGGCTCTAGCCAGCTATTTCAGCAGGAATAGGGGACACTTACCTCAGCCATACATACTTCTGTTCAATTGATTTTTGCCTCCTATGTGCCTCTAGCATAGAAGGACTCTTCTCACTTGCTATCCTCTCTTGTTATCTGCTCCAGATGACCCTTGGGCCCAAACCTTCTTGTTCTAAATTAAAAACTATTTCTTTTTGTTTAGGGCAAAAAATAATTGAGTATCTGTCTACTGATTCAGTTGTATAAAGGGATTGGGAGTAGTCCATCAGGTTGTAGGGGAAGGGGAAATGGTCCAGAGGATCCTAGGAACATACTAAGGAAGGTCCACAATACTCTGACTACTCTTAAAAGGTATGTGTTGCATATGTTTATTTGAGGAGTGTGTTTTATATACTAAAATGTGAGATGGAGTCAAGGAACTCCAGTGGATCTGGCTCTTCCTCTAACAGAAGGGAAAACTGATACCAAGAAGGTGCAGTAACATCCTAAAAGTTCTACAACTAAGTTGGGTTGAAGCAACGACTGGACCTTCAGCTGCCTGTATTAAGCCATTATTGTAAAACAGGATGAAGAGGCAATAGCATCTGTTCTCTCTAGGGCTGGAACTCACTCTGTGTCTTCTGTCTGGCTTCAGATATTCTCCCTTGCATCCCTTCCATACCTTCCTCAGTCTGCTACTCCTGTCTCTGCTCTCTGAGTTCTCATATGTCAGACTCCTGGACACGGTCCTTTGGGGTTGGTGCTGTCTTGTCACCACTTACATACAGACCTAGAACTTTTAGTGCAAGAGATACAGGTGATAGATTATAACATACTTTATAAGATGTAAAAACTATGGAAGTGGAAAGAGGAAGTGTGAAGATTCTTCATGCACAATGGAATGGTATATTGTATTATTTATGTGTATTTTAGTGTTTGATATTGCTTTTATATGAATGGGACATTTCTACACACACACACACACACACACACAATTGCAATACACACAAGGCTCATGTTAGTGTGTAAGAATCTATCCCATTATTTTAGTGCTCCATATTTCAGAATTGTAGCTAGATAAAATTCTTACACTGATAAACATTTGGGTTGTTTGAATATGTGCCTCTGACTGTTTCTTTCAGTTTGTTTCCTAGGACTGGAGTTGTTGGTTGAATGCTTTTCAGTATTAAAAATTCATTCTTTTTTTTTTCTGTTTTTTTTTTATTGGTTGTTCAAAACATTACAAAGCTCTTGACATATCATATTTCATACATTAGATTCAAGTGGGTTATGAACTCCCATTTTTACCCCAAATACAGATTGCAGAATCACATCGGTTACACATCCACATTTTTACATAATGCAATATTAGTAACTGTTATATTCTGCTACCTTTCCTATCCTCTACTATCTCCCCTCCCCTCCCCTCCCATCTTCTCTCTCTACCCCATCTACTGTAATTCATTTCTCACCTTGTTTTTTTTTCCCATTCCCCTCACAACCTCTTATATGTAATTTTGTGTAACAATGAGGGTCTCCTTCCATTTCCATGCAATTTCCCTTTTCTCTCCCTTTCCCTCCCACCTCATGTTTCTGTTTAATGTTAATCTTTTCCTCCTGCTCTTCCTCCCTGCTCTGTTCTTAGTTGCTCTCATTATATCAAAGAAGACATTTGGCATTTGTTTTTTAGGGATTGGCTAGCTTCACTTAGTATAATCTGCTCTAATGCCATCCATTTCCCTGCAAATTCCATGATTTTATCATTTTTTAGTGCAGAATAATACTCCATTGTGTATAAATGCCACATTTTTTTAATCCATTCATCTATTGAAGGGCATCTGGGTTGGTTCCACAGTCTAGCTATTGTGAATTGTGCTGCTATGAACATAGATGTGGCAGTATCCCTGTAGTATGCTCTTTTAAGGTCTTCAGGGAATAGTCCGAGAAGGGCAATAGCTGGGTCAAATGGTAGTTCCATTCCCAGCTATCCCAGGAATCTCCATACTGCTTTCCAAATTGGCCGCACCAATTTGCAGTCCTATATTAAAGACCGGAAGAAGGCTCCTTTCAATGTTCTGATTTGAAAAGGAAAATTGATAGTAGGTAGGCCCCTTCAGTCATTTTTTTCACTCCTTAAGAGGAGTGAGGTGGGCTGGGGATGTAGCTCAAGCGGTAGCGCGCTTGCCTGGCATGCGTGCGGCCCAGGTTCGATCCTCAGCACCACATACAAACAAAGATGTTGTGTCTGCCGAAAACTAAAAAATAAATATTAAAATTCCCTCTCTCTCTCTTTCTCTAAAAAAAAAAAAAAAAAGAGGAGTGAGGTGACCTCAATTGAGGTGAGCAGTGACTAGCTCACATCATTAGAGCTCTTCCTCAGAAGAGCTGCAGCCTTTGAAGTACAAGAAAAAACTCACCCACAGAGGCCTGAAAAACCTGTGCAAGTAGCAAATGATTATTCCTTAATATTTGCCTTGATTTGGACACAAAATGGACTGTTTTGAAACAAATATGAGTTTGATATTTACTGTTTGGGGTTTTGGAACTTTTAGTTTCTGTTTAATAGAAAGAATGAATTAGTGGAGAAACCAGTGCAACCAAAAAGAAAAAAAAAAGAAAAAAAGAAAGAAAAAGGAAAGAAAGAAAGAAAGAAAAAAGAAGGAAAAAAGGTGGGAGTTGGAATTCAGCATTCCTGCTATTTGTCAAAAACTCCATACATGCATGCACAATTTACTTGTGATATTTTAGGTTTGAGTTTGAGTTTGTGGTAGAGCTTTCATTTTTTAAAGAGAAGTCAAAGCCCTAAAGTCAGAGGCATCACTTAGGATGTCAGCTATGGGAAGAGGCTTATTTCCCACTGGCTGGACAGAATTGCTTCAGGTTAGGGATATTCAAATGTCTTCCTATTTCTGCTCCTTTTGTGCAATTTGTTCCTTAGAATCCACCCCCTCCTCAGCCAGAGGGCTTGAATGGATGACTGGGTCACTTAATATCAACAATATGATCAACTTAAATTTACAACGACACACACAAGAGGGTAAGAATTGTGACATTTTGGAAAGCGTTTTCTATTTAGAATCATCGAAAACTTCACAGCAATTTGAAGATGAGATGGATTATGATTTTTCTTACTGAGGAGAATAGAGTGTTGTAAAAATCCTTGTAGAACAAGGTAAAGATGAAACATGGATTCTAACTCATTTATTTTTCACTACAGTCTCAGAAAATGTGGCTATTACTTGCTGTGTTCTCCTGAATTTACTAATATGTTATTCTGAAGCCATTTAAATTTACTCTTTATTTAGTTTATTAATTTATTTACTCATCAATTTTATATTTAGCCCAGGTCATGTATTAGCACATGGTAGATATGTAACCTATTAGATATAACATATAAATAAGGTTTCTAATTTCTCTTATTTCTCCTTTCCTCTTCTTCCCCCAATCCTGCTTTTCCTTCTGTATATGTTTAATGAGTATCTGTTATTTTTCAGACAATGCTTTTAGTAATTGCTTGTTTTGGAATTCATACTGATAATATCACTCTTATTTCAGAGTACATATGAATAAACTACCTACCCTGACATTTATAAACTTCTATTTTTCTGCTGGACCAGTATCATATCACATTTGCTATTTTTAAATTTAGGGCATTTTAACTATGATTTCTTTATAGATAACATCCAAAAAGTTTAGTTCTAATCTTACTCCTGAATTTTAGTCAGAGGTTCTATCTTAGCATTCTATCAACAATTCCACAAATTCTGAATATCTCAAGCTGGACCTTGTTCTTCCATCCAAACAAATGATTTGTCCTACCATTTTTGGTTCCTTAATAGCTTAACATTATTCAGTGCTTCAGACTAGACTGTGTGGGAATTTCTTTAATATTTCTTTAATCCCCTGTTTCTATGCTGTCATCTGATTCTGCATTTTTCCCTCTTGAAATATCTTTTTTTAAACTTGTATAATAATATGAGATAAGATGGTAATAGTAAGGGAAACTGGGTACAGGGTATGTGGGAACTCTCTGTACTGTCTTTATATTTTTTCCATTCATCTAGAATCATCCTAAAATAAAACATTTACTTATGTATTTATTTATTTATATGCCTTCATACATGTACTTGGGGTAATGATGTCCATTTCATTCTACCGTCTTTCCTACTCCTATGTCTCCACTCTATTTCTCCCTCCCCTTTGCTGCATCTAAAGTTCCTCCATTCCTCCCATGCTCACCCCCAATCCCCATTATGGATCCTCGTATCAGAGAAAACATTTGGCATTTGTTTTTTTGGGGGGTGATTGGCTAAGTTCACTTAGCATAATATTCTTCAACTCCATCCATTCACCTGCAAATGCCATAATTTTATTCTCTTTTAATGCTGAGTAATATTCCATTGTATATACAAACCACAGTTTCTTTATCCACTCATCAACTGAAGGGCATCTAGGTTTGTTCTACTATTTAGCTATTGTGAATTGTGCTGCTATAAACATTGATGTGGCTGCATTACTATAGTATGCTGTTTTTAAGTTCTTTGTGTATTAACCGAGGAGTGGGATAGCTGGATCAAATTGTGGTTCTATTCCAAGTTTTCCAAGGAATCTCCATACTACTTTCCATATTGGTTGCACCAATTTGCAGTCCTACCAGCAATGTATGAGTGGCCTTTCTCCCCACATCCTCACCAACACTTATTGTTGTTTGTTGAAATGTATTTTTTAAAATTTTAGTCAATTAGGAATGGAGCCACCATATGAACTAGCCATTCCACTCCTTGGTATTTGTTTATAAGATCTAACATCAGCATACTATAGTGATACATGCATACCAATGTTTATAGCAGTACAATCCACAATAGGCAAGTTTCAGAACCAGCCTAGGTACTCTTCAATAGATGAATGCCTAAAGAAAACATAGTATATATACAAAATAGAGTGTTACTCCATTTTTAAGAAGAATGAAATTATGTCATTTGCTGGTGTATGGATGTAACTGGGAAACATGCTGAGCAAAATAAGCCAGACTCAGATATTCAAAAGGCAAATGTTTACTCTCATATATGGAAGCTAGAGAACAAAAAAAGGAAACATAAAATGAGGAATCTCGTGAAAACAGAATGGAGAGCAGTAGAGTAGAAATGGGGGGCCAAGGGTGAGGGAGAAAAACTGGGAAATAAAATTTACCAAACTATGCCACATGCATGTATGAGTATATGCATTCTAATCTTATACATAACTATAATGCACCAATTCAACAAAAAATAAGTGGAATGAAGACCAATAGTAGAGAATGGGGATCAAGAGGAGGGAGAAGGAGAGGGACGAAGATAGTACTGGGATTTAAATGGAGAAAACTATGTTATTTGCAAATATGAATATGTCAAAATGAGCCCTATTATTATGTATAATTTTAGTGCACTAAAAGGAAAAAAAAAACAAAAAAATTAATTGACATATAATATTTGTGGTGTACAGTATGATAATTCAACACTTTTATACAATGTATAATAATTTGATCAATATAATTAGTATTTTCATTCTCTCAAACAATTATCATTTTTATGTGCTGGAAAATTTTAAAATCTTTACTTTGAGTTATTTTGAAATATATAATAAATCAGTCTAGAGTATCTTGGCCTTATAGGTGTATATATGGAATACTAGAAAATGTTCCCCCCTCAAGCTGTACTTTTGTACCCATTGTCTAATCTGTCTTCATATCCCTTCCCTCCTTTTCCTTTCCCTCCACTGACCAATGTTCTACTCTCTACTTTGATGAGATCAATGATTTTAGCTTTCACAGATGAATGAGAAGATGTGGTATTTATCTTTATGTTTCTGGATTTTATACTCAACCTGTTATCCTCCAGTTCTATCCATGTTACTGCAAATGGGGGAAAAATCCATTTATGTCCTTGGCTGAATAGCATTCCATTCAAAAGATGAAAAGTAGCAAATGCTGGTGAGGATGCAGAGAAGCGGCACTCTTATATGTGTTTCTGGGAAAGTAAATTATTACAGCCATTATGAAAAACAGTATTGAGTGTCCTCTAAAAACTAAAAATAGATCTACCATGTAACCCAGCAATCTGTCTAAAATATTAAAGGCACATATCCCTTCAATATCTCTTTACTCTTAAGTATGTATCTACAAAGATTTCCGGAGTTGTCTATTCTCATCTACTAAATGTGCATTTCTTCTGTCTCCTGTAACCCAGCCCTTTGCTGCCCATGATGACACATGGTGCCATCGAGGGACTTGGCATATGTCACCCCTTCATGCCTCCTTGCTTTTGCTTGTGCATGGCCTTTGGATGCTATTCGCTTTGCAAGGTAATGTGAAGATTAAGTGGAGTAATTTACTTGGGAAAGTGCTTTATGGATTGTCAATCACCATATAAACTGATATTAATAATAAATTGTAAACCTTATGTGAATAAAATGTACCATATATTGTGTGGCATACTTGTGCTAATTGCACATCTGGCAGCTGTCTGCACCCTACATGTCCTGCAATGCTGTCTTGCTGCTAGAAATCCTGGTCCTGCTGTAGAGGCCAAAGATACCTAAGACTCTGGTAGTTAGGTCCTGGGTGGTGGATGCACTTCTGGCCAATAAGTACTGAATGGAAAGCAGCTCTGGTGTCTCTGGAAAATGTCTTGCCCCCTGATACATTTTTTTTAAATGTATGCAAATAAAGTCTCCTATTTTTGGCCCTGGCATTGTTCCCTGGGACTATAATGGCAGTCTTGCTACCCCAAGAAGAAAAGGCAAAAATAAGAGCCAGTAACTCAAGTGTGGCAGAGTGGAAAGTTGTAAGGAGCATGGTCTCTGGTTCTATTTTTGACCTATTACACAGAATCTGGGACTTTCTTGCCTCCAGAACTTGTGCTATGGGAGAAAATAACTGCTTTTTATCAAGTAAACTGCTTGTAGCTAGCTACATGTGCTGTTCTTTGCACCACAAAGCATTTTAACAATTATATATTTCTATTGTCTCCTTTAAAGTCTTAAAAACATTTAAGTTCTTTAATAGTTCCCATTTGAATATTAAAATATTCATTTTCATTGTATTTTTTGTGTGAAATTGGTGCTTATATTTCTAGAATCCTTGAACAGGTAAAAAAATTGCACTTCAGGAAAACAAAGACTACACCATTATCAGGATGTTTCAGTCCCAAGCCTGATATAAACAAGACTTAGATTGAAAGCAGACATTCTACATGTAAGGTAACAGGATTAAAAGACAATGGAACTGGAATCAACAGTGCTTCTAACTGTGGCTCTGCAAGACAATAACGCAGAGTGGCACAGCCTTGAGTCTATGTAACTCACTCCTTTTGTGGTATCCACTTGGTTTTCCTCTAATTCTTTTTTATTCTCATTCTCATTCTTGGAGTCAGTATATCAAATTCACAAAACTTAATGGTATACATTATAATTTAAACTCACAAAGATTGACCAAAAAGTATGCTTAGAAAAGCTCAATATCATACGTATGCTTTATAAGAAAATTGCTCCTAGAAAATTCTAAGCCTATCATTAAAAACCTAAATCACCCAAATAATCCACCTAAAGTTGTTTATTAAGCTATGAATGTAATATAAATCACATAAAATTTATTTTGCCAGTTGGATCATCTCCAGTGTTGAAGATTTGATTTTTAATTCTACCCTAGTCAATTAACTCATACTATGTAGTGAAAATGTTGCTTGTATGACTGACAGATGCCTGTATCAACTGATTGAACTGGGATGGTCATTAATGACTTCAAAAGCATGACTCATGAGATTACTTAGTATTTTAGTGATTGCAATCTAATCAAGATGCAGAGCCATAGCTTGGGACCCTTGGGGCATCCTTGTAGATATTAGGACAAGAGACTGAAGTCATGGCTCATTGGTAGAGCACTTTCTTAACATGCTTAATGTCCTGAGTTCAATCCTAGCACTTCAAGGAAAAAACAAAAAACGAAGCAAACAGATATTAGGACAGAACTCCTGAAATTGATAGTTACCAAAAATGACAAAAAGAATGTCAGATGCTGAAGTGCCCAGCCTTCCTTCTCTCATGATTCAGTAGTTTTATATTCTAGTGTAAAGACACATACTTATCAAAGCAAGGAAATACTGTCCAAGTAGGCAAAGAGAGGATACAGATGTGAGAAGGCTATGGAGCCAGGTAACACAGATGCAAATAAAAAAATTCAAGTCAATGATAAAAATCCAGATTGGAAAATCACCCTGAGTCTAAAAGCCATTTAAAACAGAGGAATCTCTGTTGCCTGTGA
Source organism: Marmota flaviventris (assembly GCF_047511675.1). Lineage (NCBI taxonomy): Eukaryota > Metazoa > Chordata > Mammalia > Rodentia > Sciuridae > Marmota > Marmota flaviventris. Next base: position 105,214,543 of record NC_092503.1, read on the forward strand.
CTGGATGGTGAGGGAGCTCTTAGGAGTGTCTACTCACTGCGAACTTGGATTTGGATAATGGTGAGAGTGATGATAAAGAAATTTAGGATAATTGGCAGTGGGTCCCAGTAGTGTTAGCCTCACAGACACCTCTGGTCATTTCAGCTCATCCTAACAGTGAAGAGAACAGGCTGACAGCTTCCTCAATGTGTGCCACGTGGAAAGTGCTGCAATGCCAAGAATGGCCAGAAGAGGTCAGCATCCAGGAAGATATGGCAGGACTATTTGGGAAAGCTCTGAGAGCTGCAAGCAATTCAAAAGGAAAATATTTACAAATCACATAAAAGATAAGGGTTAATTTCCAATACGTATAGGGGGCTTCTGCCACTAAATATAAAAAAATATAAATAACCTGAATAAAAATCGGGCAAAGGGTTTATTTTTTCAAACAAACAACAACAATAACAACAAAACCCCACAAAAGGATAGCAGGTATATGAAAAGATTTTTTGACATCATTATTATCAGGGGAACAAAAATCTAACTATAATCAGATGTCATTTAAACATGTTAAGATAACTATTACAAAGAAAAGTGATGTTGGAGAGATGCAGAGGAATTGGAATCTTTGTATACCCTTTGTAGGAATGCCTAGTTGTGCAACAACTATGGAAAACACCATGGAGGCCCCTCAAAAAATTAACAATAAAACTACTGTATGACTGGGAACTCCCATTCTTAGTATATATTTAAAATAACTGAAATTAGTATCTCTAAGAGTTAGCTGCTCTTCCATGTATATTGCAGTATTGTTCATATGTCCAAACATAGAAGCCATGCATGTCCATGGACAGATGAGTAGGCAAAGAGAAAGTGGTATATCCATATAATGGAACATTAGCCTTTCAAATAGAAGAAAATTCTCAATAAAAAAAATGCTCAATGAAATAAGCCAGACACAGAAGGGCAAATATTGCATAATTCCATTTATGTGAGGTATCTAAAATAGTCAAACTATAGAAGCAGAGAATACAAGGGTGTTTGCCAGGTACTGAGGGTGGGGCAAAAGGGAGCTTGTTCAACTGGTATAAGAAAGGGATACTATATAACAGTGTCATAGCTGACGATGTGGTGTTATGCCTTTCAAAATATGTTAGGAGTGTGGTTGCCACATTAAGTGTTCTTACCACAGAGACAAACAGAATAAAAAATTCAAATAAAGGACACAAGGAAAGCTTTTGTGACTTCAACATCATTCTCTTTAGAGAGGCAAGCTGACATCTGTATGTGCTTTGAGGACAGGAAATCAAGGAAGTGGTCTACATGGAGTAAATCTGGAATTCCATCTAGAATCTTCCATCCTCTTTAGCAATTGTGTAACCTCTTTAACTTGAGTTTTCTCACACATTAAAATAAAATTAATAATATCTAATTTATAAGTGTTAGGTAGCTGTTAGTAATGAGCAGTGGAATGTGTAGCAATGTCACAGGTCTAGTTTGAGTTAATCTTAAGGTTTTTCTTTAAGTTATTGCCAAGTCAGATGAGTCAGTAATTTGTACCAGATAACCTGTGGAAAAACATTGGTACACAAACATCAAGGATAAGCAAACAAAACTAAAAGGTGATAAAGGTGGCAGGGGAGGGGATACATTGAGAAAGAAGGATTTACAGCACTAAATCTTGGTAAGATCCATAAAGGTCAAGATAAACTAGGAGTCATGACCTCAAGTGTCTCCTTCTATCACAGAAGGGGGAATTCTTTAGTGGTGCAGGCACCGTGAGGTAACCTCTGAGGGCCATTGACCCCAAATGCTCATATCAACCTAGGATTGCCTTGTACCTGAACCGCCCCCCCCCCCCCCCCAGGATGGCCACCATATCAGTTCTGGAAAGGACCAATTGAGTTAAAAAACTCCACCATCTGACATGAAGGAGGAGTTGAACACCCAATTGGCAGGGACTGCAGAAGGTGGTCCCCAATTCCCAAGACAAACATCAAACAGTAATACATTTGGAAGCAGCATTGTTTTCCTTTGTCATTTTCTCCTTGGAAATGGCCCACACTCTCTCTTGAGAGTGCTTTTTGCTCAATCCTTATCTTACTCTCTCTTATAAGTTCTCTTGCATAGCTTTTGGTGTCCAACGTTAAATTTTCTCCTGTTACAAAATGGCCCACACTCTCTCTTGAGAGTGCTTTTTGCTCAATCCTTATCTTACTCTCTCTTATAAGTTCTCTTGCATAGCTTTTGGTGTCCAACGTTAAATTTTCTCCTGTTACAATAAAAGAACCAAGGTTTGGAGCTTCAGCTCCCAGCTCTCCTGTGACACACAATATTATTAAGTAATAAGTTAATTGTAGAATGATTTAAACATTAGGAAATTGGGGACTTAGAAATCACTACAAACTCTATTTTAAGATTGTGAAGACATTTTCTTTCCCAGCAAAGCATAAACAAACAAAAGCACTAGAAAGTGAAAACTGAATGTCAATGCATGTGCAAGTAAGGTCCTAGGTTCCAAACAAAATGAAACAAGATCCTCTGACTTAATAAAATTGGTTGAGAAAAAATACTTAATTCTCTAAATTTAAGGGCGGCCTGAAGAAATAGACTCCAGAAGTGGGCCAAATTTGGAACCCCATCACAACCAGAGTTCCATCTTGTATAAAGTTTACTGATGGTATGCTTGCTTTAGTGTCATTGGGGATGGGTTCTTGGGACATGGTTCCCCTTACCATCAGTGTCACTATCTTTAGACACTCTGCTGTTGCTGGATGCTTTAACTCATCACAGTTGCTCTGAGAAAGTACCAGTTCTTTCTTTGTTTCTTTCAACAACATTTTTGTAGTTTAGAGGGTATACATTTTGCACATATATAAATTTATTCCTAAGTATTTTATTATTTTTCATACTAGTATAAATGAAATGTTTTCTTAATTTAAATTGAGATTATTGTTAGTGCGTAGAAATTCCATCGATATTTTTCTTATACTCCACAAACTTTCTGAATTTATTAGGTCATTTAAGTTTTTAGTGAATTCCTAGGGATTTTCAATATGCAAGATTATGCCATCTGAAAAGGTAGATGCTTTATGCACTACTTTTTCATGTTGTTCCCCTTTATTTCACTTTCTTGTTAATTGCTCTAGCTAGAATACAATGTTGAATAGAAGTAGCCTGAGCAAATATTTGCATCTTGTTCCTGGTCTTAGGAGAAAGTAATTCAATCTCTCAGTATTAAGAATGACCAATTTTGCCAGGCAGGGTGGTGCATGTCTCTAATCCCAGTGATTTGGGAAGCTGAGGCAGGAGGATCCTATGTTTGAGACCACCTTCAACAAATTAGCAAGATTTGCAGCTACTTAGTAAGTTTTTGTCCCAAAATAATAATAAAAAAATAGAAAGAGGTAGGGATGTAGTTTAGAGTATTCCATCCCCAGTACAGTTGTTGGGGGTTGGGGCAAGGGTAGAGGGATGATCAATTTTTTAAAGTTAAAAAAAAAACAAAACTTAGTTCTTTTGTAGATGTCATTTGTTGGCTTGAGAACTTTCTGCACTTTTAGTTTGTTGAGTATTTTTATCCTGAAGGGATATTGGATTTTATGAAATACTTTTTTCCCCATATTTATTGAGATGATCATGTGGGTTTTGTTTTTTATTCTACTCATGGAATTTTCTATTGATTTCCTAATGTTAAACCATTTGGTCATGGTGTATGATTTTTAAAGTATACTTTGCATTCTATAAGTCTTTTTTAAGGTGGTAATTTTCTCTGAACTCATTTGTATTACTTTCTCAAGTTCAAAATCTCAGTTAAGACATCTACTGGTTGGTACTAAGCTTGACATGCTTTTCCAGGGTTGGGAAAGACAATCTTTTCTTGTAGTTAATAAGAGATGCAGCTTCAACTTTAGGATTTAGGATTCACCTCAAATAGAAAAAAATGTTTACTTACTAGATATCTCTAAGTGACAAATGTTTAATTGCATCACCTTATAAATATTCACACTTTGGAGGCTATTATCTTGTGTTCTATATTCATATTGATACAATATGATTTCATGCAAGGGCAGTAGCATTTTTTATTTCATTAAGTCAATTGAATCATACCCAATTTTGCATTTTCACTTTCATGGACAGCATCTTTGGTACTGTTGGGCTAACAATTGTAGACATGGTGAGAGGTTTACTATCTAATTTATAGATACCAATGCTGGCATGTGGCGGTAATTTTTGGTGAATTTGGGAATGTATTTTCGGTGCTAAAAACACTCTGCCTCTCCATCCTTTTTAAGTCTTTGCCTGCCACTGAGTGAATGTAGTAACAACCCATCTCAGGAAGGTCAAAGGTCACTCTTTCCCCCACCCAGTTTCCATGCCTTTGTTCCCATACTTCTGTATTGATTCTTCCTTTTTCTACCATCCTCTCACTGTCAACACATACACACAAGTGAACTGGCAAAGCCAGTGTGGAGACCCATATATGTCTGTGCATGGATTTAGAGGAACTGGAAGGAGGTAAGTATGTATGTTGTCTCTGGAGGACAGTAAGATCTCACCAGAGTTGAGGTGCTACTAAGTACATGATGAAATGATTATCTTCAGCTTTACAGTTTAACAGAGTGCTGCCTTTCCAGGGCATTAGGGAGAGAGCAGAAAATTTCATATCGTGCTGGGCCAAATTAGCTTGTGCGTTGAGGTCATAAAACTACGTGCCCTGGAACTGAAGACTTCTTCTTGGGTTCCCTTCAGTTTACATTCTACTGAGGGAATCACTGATCAACACATATATTAATCTTTTGGCAATAGGATGATGTTACTTAACATTCAGCCTGTCTCCTAGTATGCTTTTATGAGTGAATGAGCTCATTCTCTGAGTACAGGGGAGTGCGAGATGAACATGCATTTTAAATTAAATCCTACATTTTTTCTTAGAAATTAAAATGATCACATAAGTGTTTATTTGACAGAGGAAATGTTTCTGAATGTTGATGAAGAGAACCAAATGAGGATTTTGTCATCAAGAAGGGCTGGGGAAATGGGGGCCATCCCTTAGCCAGGAAGCTGCCAGTTATAGCTGAGAGATGTTGATCAAGACACTTACCCACTGGGGACAAGTGGTGGGGTTTACAAACATCATCATGTTTTGAAATGAAGACTGTGGAAAAGGGAGGATGTGAAAACACTTTAAAGGTCATTTAGACAATTATTTTTGCTGACATAACCAAGTTTATGTTTAGACCAATAGTAAGAGCCTGTTCATAGAATGAGATTTGAAAAAAGTGATAAATGGATCTCTGAATACTGAAACTCCATTCACTTATCATTATTTAATTTAACACCATCATTTATAGATATTTATTTGGGTTCAGACATAGCTCTATACAGTAATGCTATTTCATTTTTTATCTTTTAGTTTAATATTTTTAAAGTAAATTTTATTATGTATATTTGAGTGTCACAACATAATGTGAAGGAATAGATGAAGTTTTTACCATAATGAGGCCTATTAACATATTTATCATCTTATGTGGTTACTTTTTTTTTGTGACAACAGCAGCTAACATCTACTTATTTGACACAACTTTTTAATACAATATAATGTTATTATGATGTTATCATAGTTGTATATTCTTCATATTGTGAGACTGGTTCATTCTATATATCTGCTACAGTAATACTCCTCTAAAGTACAGATATTCCTATAAAAGGGAACACGTGAAACCATAGTCAAATTTTCTTCATTTAATATGAAACATTTTTTCTCTCTCTTAAGGCATCACTATTGGCATCTATGACATAGGTTGTTCTTGGGATGTATGAAAGATAAGAAGATTTAAAAAAAGCTATAGAATTTTTTCTCTGTAGAAACTAATATCTATTTAGGAAAATGATGCATGTGGATAAATAATTTCAATATAGGGACACAATAACATATGCCTCAGGCAAAATAAAGGTAGACTTCAGAAAGAAGAGAAATTATGTTTGATTATACCTCTATTTATTAACTTAAAAACTGTATTCAAAAACTATTTACTTAGCCATACCTTGTACCAGGAACTGGTCTAGGCACATGTGAACAAACATACTGTTTCTTCATGGAGCTAACAATCCACGTAGGAGACAGAAATTAAACACACAAGGCCATCATTGCATATATGATTATACTGTGTATGTGAACACAGCAAAATAAAGCAGACTGCTATGAAATAGTGTAATAAACTGGCCTTATTTAGTCTGGGAGATTGGGAAAATTCTCTGTGTGAAAGGGACATGGAAATGAAGATTCAACATTAAGGAGTATTTTGCTTAAAAAACTGGGAAACGAGCACAGAAAATAGTACATGGCAAAGCTTAAAGGGACTAATAAAATGGCTAGCATCAAGGATATGAATATTAATAAATTCTGGCAAAAATGTGGGGAGAAAAGAGTACTTGTAAATTGTTCATGGAATGGCAAATTGATAGAGTTGCTAAGGACATCAATATAGAGATTCCTCAAAAGGTAACCACCATATGAACCACAATATGACCAAGTTATTTCACTCATGGGTGGTTATCTAAAAGAATTGAAATCAGCATACTATAGCAATACCTGTATTCCAATGTTCACAATAGACAAGTCATGGAACCAGCCTAAGTGTCCATCAGTAAATGAAAGGATAAAGAACATGCTGTATACATACACAATGGAGTCCTATTTAGTCATAAAAAAATGAAACTGTGTCATTTCTGGCAAATAGATGAAACTAGAGAATATCATACTAAGTTAAGTAAGCCAGACTTAGAAAATGTTAAATAGTTAAGTGTTTTCTTTCATATGAGGAAACTAGAGAGCAAAAAGGAATTAAAAAAGGAAATCTGGTAAAAAATATAAGGGAGAACAATAAAGGAGAGAAAGGGGATTTGGGGGAAGGAGGAGAGGAACTAAAGGGGAAGTACTGGGGAATGAAATGGAACAAATTATTCTATGTGCATGTATGATTATGTCATAGTAAACCCCACTATTATGAATAATTACAATGTACTAATGAAATCATAATAAAATTATTATGAGACTGAAGAATCTCCCTAGACACACTGGAAAACCTGAAAGCTGGCTAGTGGAGTATAGATGTCAACAGAGATTATAGGAAGTTGAAGTTGGAGGCCAGCAAACACAGGAAGGATGAAGGAGGGCCATGCTGTGATGGTAAGTAGCATACCATGGGATATCGTCACTTAGTGGCAATTGTGGCAAATACATTAACAATGAGGTTGCAAATAAATTTAATGTTCTCATAAAGATAATGCGATTACTTAATTTGTTAAAGTGGGCAAAGTACCTGTTTAGTGCCTTGGTATATAGTAACAGCTTAACAAATCTTAATTCTTTCTCCAATCCCATTTTCCCCCTTTCAGCTCGCATACTCTTGCTACCATTTTTTTTTTTTTTTTTTTGTGGAGAAAATAGGAAAATGGAAGAATGGCTTAGTGGGAATTCAGTGTTGGATACCTAGAGACTGAGAGATATACAAAAATGGGGGTGGGAGGCTACTGAAGGCAAGTTGATCGTTGTCCTGTAGCATTGGGAGACAATATACCCAGTAGTTAAGACTATGAGATTTGAAGTGTAAAACTTACCTCTGGTTGCTTTTAGCTGTGGATTATGATAAACTAAGCCTCATCTGCAAATTATGATAAGAGTATCACCATCAACGTGTTTACAAATTTCACAGGATAATGTAGGTCAAATACCTATCACAGTAACTAATGCCTGGCATAGAAGTTTATTTGTACCTTTGCTGCAAATTGATCCTCTCTTGTGAATACCCTGTCTCCTCTCCTGTGTCAGTTTAGAATGCTCTTCCTTCACGGATCCTTCCCCACTGGCCTCAGGAAACTCATATCTCAAATCTTTGTCTTCTAAATTGCAATAGTCCAAGCAATTGAATTTGAGGGATGAAAGAGAAAGGAAGGAGGAAGACATAGACTAGCAGGTAAGAAAACTGATTTCAGAGAAATTACTTGATATCTTGTTTCAAAATTTCAAGTGCATTTATATATGTTTTAAATAAAAGTTGTATTTCGTAACAGTTTTAGACTTACAGAAAAATTGAGATGATAACAGAGTTCTATTTCCTCTACTGTTAACATGTTTATAATCAATGTTTATAATTAATGATCATAATTAATGTTTATAATTAATGATACATAATTATTAACCAAGATCCATATTTTATTCATACATTCTTTGTTCTTTACCTAATGCCCAACCCAAGTGTCCACATTACATAAGTATTATAAGGCTTCTATTGACTGTGAGAGTTTCTCAGATTTTCTTTGCTTCTGATGAGATGACACTTTTGAGGACTATTGTTTTGTAGAATGTCCCTAAATTTAGATTTTTCTGATGTTTTCCTCATGAGTAATGTTTTGGGAAGAGACACCACAAGATAAAAGTGCTATTTTCCACATGTCATAACACATCAAATCAAAGGCGTGCACTATCAACATGACTGATAACTGTGGATACTGAGTATAATGAGTACCATATGAAGGGACTGTAGGGGATCAACATTCCTTGGGTATCTAGTGAGTGTGTTTTATTCATGACCTTATTTAATATTTACTGCTACTTTAAGAAATATGTTTTACTTTTTGCCATTTTGTATTTGAAAAAACTAAGATTGAGAGAAAGTAACAAACTTTCCCACATGTAAAATATAGATAGTATTCCAAAGATTCAGGTTCCTCTGGTGCTAAAACCTACTTTTATTCCTCAATCCCACTTTGTCTTCTTTGTAACTGGTCAAAATTTACAGTGTTGGTTGAGATTTACATGAATAGAATTAAAGGCATTGTATAATAAGCTTTTAGATAAATCGAATAGGAAACATGTTGTTTCATCGATATTGGATTCATATAATTATTTTACCTGGAGACACTTGTTAATGATTTAATGGTAAACATCTACTAATTTATCATAAGGTGAGATCCCCTTTATGAATTGAGGATTATGAATGTAGCTGAAATGTTACAGACTGAAGTGATCAATTATCACGATCAGATATCGATATCGTGTGCAGTTATCATGAAAGGATGAAATTCCTTAGTTTCAGTCTAGAATTTTGATAGGAAATTGGTAGAATATTCAGAGGAAAATGATTTATTTTGGCCAATTGTTCTTTGGTGAGCTATTTTATCATGCACAGAGTGCGAGCGGGAGAACTGATTGCATTACTTCAATGCTCTGGCTTGATACCTTTGGTCCCTGACAGTATTCATAGCCAGGGAACACATGCCCAAATGAGTTTCTCATCCTCATTTCCTTTAGCTTTATTTCCTTCCTCATTTCTTTCTAGGTTAGTGTTCATCACAAAATAGAAAGATATCCCATCACCAGTAGAAATAAATTTTCACGTAAAAATTTGGTAGTAGAGCCTAAAATAATGTTGGTATCAGAGTTATGAGATTTTATCTTACCTCAGACTGAATCCTATAGGCATAGATGTCAGTGATGACTACAAATGAGACAAATTTTACACCTAAACTTTTAAACTAGAATTGCAATAATGGTAGCTGGGCTGAGGCTGAGATGACCAGCTTCCTCTGGGATTTGACATGTACAGTTATGCTTAGGGATGACTGGAATACTGCAGCGGACACTTTGTGGTCTGGCATTTACTTTTCTCATCCTTCTCGGTAGTAACAGCACAGGTGATTTTAGGAGAACACATCCCACCTCAGTTCAAGTCCTCAATTTTGTACTTTATGGAATGGATTTTGATTATATTAAACAAGTTAGGGTGCTCCTCTTCATAGTTACTGACTATGAGTAAGTCACTTAAAAGGGTTCAATCAGATTAACTGTGAGGAATCTTATTTGAAATGATGAGGAAGAGATCCTTCTGGTACTGAGAGAAAGAGCTTAGGACTGCTGCATCCACATGAAATGAGCCTGAAAAAGAGGAGACACCATGAAGAACACAAGGGTGGAGCCAAATTTGAAGAAGGAGAACACATATTGGAAGAGGATTTTTGAGATAGAGTTCAAGTTGGTTTCTGAAGTCAGATGTCAGATATTAGCAAATCAAGCAGCTTTTTGGTCACTTGTTTAATATTTCTTGTTTGAAAGTGTATTTTATTTTAAAATATGTTTTGGTAGTTCAAATATTCCTAAGTGATATGTGCCCCAAATTCAGCCATTACAAAAAGATGAATTATGGGAAAAATGAGAAAAATTTCACTGTAAGATTGGCTCAAAAGTAGGGACACATATGAGGAACATGCTCTTGTCTATACTGAGGGGCTAGGTTGTGATCCCCTAACACCTGGTGTTGTGTGTAAAATCCCCTGGATCATGAGGGAAGAAAAGTAGAATGTTAAAGGTAATTCACTAAGGCTCAACTATCTTTGCTATGAAACTCTCTGTGGCTGAAGAGAGAAAGAGAGTGTGAGATGTAGGTATCAGTACCTACAGCCATAGACATGGCCATGCCCTGAGAAGATCAGCAACACAATCAGTAGCCTGAGAGCAGAAAAGCAAGACCAACTCTGGTTCAGAGCAACTGCAGCTCTGCTTCTCTGAGGAAAATACTCAGAGAACTCTTGGAGGGAAAATACTATACGCTGCAGCCTAACTGGCTGGGCCATGTGTTCCCAGGTTATGCACAAGGGCTTTGGAAGTGAAACTACCAGAAAGGGAAACTACCAGTAAGGTGGCCGTGGGTATTTCTCATTGAGAGAGGCTGGGATAGTGCAGTTTCAGACACAATTATTTAGGTTCTCCACACACATCCTATGCTCAATAATTTTTCATGTTTCAGAGTATTTTTGTTTCCAGAGAAGAAAAATAGTGCATCCTTCATACTAAATATGTCAGTATCACTCACTACCATAAATGTTCTGAGGAGATTTTGAATTTGTAAGTCTATCAAGGGAATGCATATTTATTTTAGGTCACTGCTCTTGCCTGCTGTGGTGGCACTAGTTTGCTGGTTAAGAATGTTGGTTTTACATTTGGCTCTTCCTTTAGTTTTCTGGTCATCTGTACTCCCTGGGACTTCCTTAGCCATAAATTATTAACACATACTCGAATAATTTTCTGAACAGCCTTAGCTGTTTTTCCTTCAAAATGTGATGGATAATTAATGTCACAAGGCTGATGTATTGTGGGGGTTGAATGCAGTGGTATATGTAGATTCCTTAGGACAGGGTCTAGAACCCAGGAAAAAGAAAAATAGAATCTCAAATGAGTCTACCCATCTCTCCAAATATATGATTTGGGGGTGCGAAAATGATAAGTAAACACTGCTTAGCTGGGAAACATGCAAAATCCAATAATCTTCAGCCTCTCAATGATGTCCCTCCCCAACCCAAGGACTAACTCAGTGCTTGTGAAGTGAGGTTTAGTTGGGTTCTAGCAGTTAGTATTCATAGCTCTAGGCTACACACAGAGAAGTAAGAGATTGGTGCATCCATGAAAAACAAACTGTTTGAATTAGAAAAGACTAATTCCTTCAGATGTGATTTAGATCTATTTATATTCTAGGAAACCATTTAGGTATCTTTGGTGTTAGTCTTATTCTCTGAGCATAGGTCTAGGTATCTGTTGGGATGAAGCAATTTATGGGATGTAATGAGTATTTGAAAATAAAGAGCCAGAGAACGAGTGCAATATTATACAAAGGATATACTGGTTTGAGAAACTTCTGATTTTAATAATACTACATTCCTGTGTGTGTGTGTGTGTGTGTGTGTGTGATGCTGGGTATTGAACCTAGGGCCTTGTGCATGTGAGGCAAGCATTCTACTAACTGAGCTATATTGCCAGCCTGATAATACTACACTTTTGTCTTTATTATGAATTGGATATCACTCATTAAAGTTTACTAATAATTAGAAAAATTCTTAGATTTAAACAGTAAATGAATGAGATACAAAAAAGTAGCAAAATCTTCAATTAACCAAAAGCATAAGAGAGAGTGTTTCTTTTATAAAACTTACCAAATGAAGACTTTTTTCTTCTTAAGGAATTAAAAAAAAATAAGACCTGAGGGTAAGATTGAATTTCAAGAAAATCGATGCTAATTAAACAAGAAAAGGATGTTCCTCCTAACAGTGCCTTTGAGGAAACCCCAACATTCCCCTTTGTCACAAGATTTACCAACAGCATGACAAGTTTTAATGCAGGTGGTGACTACACAGGGTGTTCTATGTACCCACATAGAGCCAGTAATGAAGGCCACACATTTGTACTGAATTTGGTGAGTATGTTTCCCTAATTATTTGAAGTTGCATATTTAGTTTTTTAGGATGAAGGGATGTGTTATGGCTTGGAGATGAGGTGTCCCCCAAAAGCTCCTGTGCTAATGCAGAAATATTCAGAGGTAAAATGATTGGATGGTGAGAGCTGTAACTTAATTGTTCTATCCTAATATGAATGAACTGACATGGCAGTAACTATAAGCAGGTGGGGCATGGCTGGGAGAAGTGGGTCCCTGGAAGGGTACATCTTCTCTAAGTCACCTCTCCAGAGGTGGTGAGCAGATTCCCTCCACCATTGTGTTCTGCTTCACTTTGGGCCCAAAGCAATGGCGGTGAGTACACAGGTGTTCTTGGCCAACCATAGATTAAACCTCTGAAACTGAGCCCAAAATAAACTTTTCTTCTTCTTGTCTTGTATTTTGGTTACAGTGACATGAGTAGCACAGAGTGGATGTGTTAGTGGTAAGAGGCAGATGCTTTTTGAAACCATTAAGAAAACTTTATTGTTTCAGCCTAATATTCTGTTCTCTAAGAATAAACAATACAAACAAACCAAAGTTGTCCTTGACATCAAGTCAATCCTTTTACTACTCTTTGTCTTCATTCAGAAATTCAAGCTTTATGTGGTATATATGTGCAATGGAGTTTTATTCAGTCATAAAGAAAAATGAAATTATATCATTTGCAGGAAAATGGTTGGGAATTGAGACCATAATGTTAAGTAAAATAAATTAAACTCAGAAAATCAAAGGTCCTATGTCTTCTCTCATATGTGGAATGTAGAGAAGAAAAAGGAAAAGAAAAATGGAGGGGGTGATCACATTAAAAAATAAAGGGGGGTCAGTAGATGGAGGAAATGGTCTAGGGGATAGTAGAGTTGGGGGGATGTTGGGCAATTTATATTGTTATATTGTGTGAATGTACTGATATTTAACAAAATATTTCACCATTATGTAAAACTATAATGTGCCAATAAAAATGTAGAGAGAAAAATAATAAATTCTTCTCATGAGAAAAAAAGAAAGAAAAAATAAATTCAAGCTTTAAGCTTTTTTCACTTGAACTTTTGCTTCTGCCTTGATACATACAACTCCTTAATCCCATTTCTGGAATCTGATTGCCTTTTTAATTCTTCTACCCTTTAAGATTTCATCTTCTGGAGGGATTAAAGATGGTAGATTAGAGGAAGTTTCCATTCCTACTTGCCCTGTGGCTCAGGATTCAAGGAGCAGGAGTATGGCTTCTCAGCAAGGTGGATGAAAGAGGGGTTCACTAAAATTCAATATTGGATGAGTGTCTTAGAGTCTCAGAAATTTAGGTACATTGAACAAAAAGAAAAGAATACATTAGAGCCCCACCCCTTGTTGCAGTGACACTGGTTCACCAGAGAGGGGAAGGATAGCAGAGAGAAACACAAAGAACAGATTTGGTACAGAAAAATCTAAAATCAGAAAAGCAGCCCATATTTGGCTGATCCAGAGGCTGCATTGTGAACTGGCATTTGAAAAGTGGTCTGTTTCTCAACTGAACATGGAGAACTGAGGCAGGAGCCATCTTGAGGTAGCCATGCTTTAGCTGCTGCTGAGGGAGTTGGAGATCATAGCAAACAGTCCATATAGTCCTGACAAGTACCTACTGTGGGCCGTATGGTGTACCTAGCAGAATGTGAGTGAAACAGGCACAGAGAAGATTGTACCCAGGGAGATTTAAGTCAGAAAAATGAAGGGGTGCCCAATTTCCTTTCTCTTTGAGTCCAGGAGCTCATGTGACCAGCTGAAGTGGATTATGAAACTGAACAGGTGGGTGTGAATACACTCAGGCACTAAGCCTTGGAAGGCTGTTATTTCAGAGCAGAGTGTGTGGAGGATTGGCTCCCCTGCCCCATGATAGAATCCTTGGGAGTCTCCTGGGATCCAGGCTCCTGACAGTGATCAGCATCTGCAGGACCCTAGAAGCATGTTGATCTAATCTCTCCAAAATAGCTACTACCCAATAAATCTCCTATGGCCTGATTAAACCTAAGCCTCAGTCTCTGGAATTCCCCTTATAGAAATCTGCAGCAGACTGGAAGTGCATCAATTGGATCTGTGCAGACAAAATTCCAACAGATAGTACTTCTCATTCCATTATACCTTATACTGATGAGAAGGGAAACTAAGAGCAATTTCAACCAGTTTCAATCTTAGGCCACTCCAGGAGGCAACTTTGTCCCGGAACCTACCGGGACACTACCCGTTCACAGTGTAGAGATTGTGTTACTGACCTAAACCAAAGGATACTGCACTTACTCCACACGCAAATTGATGACACACAAATTTCAGCTGTACTTTAATATAAAGAATAGAAGAGATAAATACTCAAACTAATGACCAGGCTCTAAGCAAAAATGGTTAGGGGAACTTTCAGATCCTACTCATGTAATCCACAGAGAATTCACATAAAGCCTGTGGACAACGTACTTTCGAGGATGACTCTCTCTAGAACACTCTAGGACACTTGGGCAAGTGAAGGCTGTACCCTAGAAAGGCCCACATATAAGAGTGGAAGAGAAATCTCCCAAGAGATGCATAAAACCCAACAAAGGAATACAAGAAACATGAAAAAAAAAACAAAACAAGATAACAAGACTCCTCCTAAAGTTCATAATTCACTAGCAACTGACCCCAGAGATATCAAGAAGACCAAACACCAGATAGAGAATTCAAAAGAATGATTATAAAATGATCAATGAATTCCAAGAGAACACAGAAAACAATGAACAAATTAAGGAAGTCAGTACAGGATATGAATGATGAATTCAATAAAGAGACAGAGACATTGAAAAAGAACCACACAATAATCTTGGAAATGAAATACACAGTAAGTCAAAATGTTCAGCTGAAAATATTTCTAATAAAGTAGACCATGCTGAAGGCAGAATCTCAGAGCTGGAAGACAAAGTGGCCAACCTTGAACATTCATACAGTATTAAAGAAAAGAAAATAAATAACCATGGTCAGAATATACAAAATCTCAAGCACAACTTTAAGAGAATAATTTTAATAATCATTGGAATTAAGGAAGGCTGTGAAATGCAGGTTAATGGAATGGATAACTTTTTAGGGAAATAATAACAGAATAATTTCCAAACCTTGAGAGTGAGATGAGAAGTCTTATTCTTGAGGTATTAAGAACCTCAAATAGACAGGATCAAAAAAGAACCTCTCCAAATTGCATTAAAATTAAAATGCTTACCATACAAAACAGTAATTGCTTTCTTGGATTGTTCTCTTTCATTTTATATTATTGATCTCTTGACTTCTCAAAACAGCATTCTACTTCTTTGACACCATAACACCAGTTTATTTCTTCTCTTGGCATCTCTCTGCCCATTCTATTTTGCCTTTTCTATATTATTTTTCCATTTAAAAAACCAATCATGCTTATCCAGTTTCTCACTTGACCTGTAGCACTCAGTCTGTGTATACATTCTCCAACTCACTTTCAAACTAATCCATTTAAAATTCAGGTGCCTTCAGAGGGAGGTGAGTCACAAAGAAAATCAATGAAGGGTCACAAAAAACACAGAGTAGAAGAATCACTCTGGTTCTTCTTTGGTTGGGTAACTATTGGGCAAAACCACCCATGATACATTTCAAAATGACTAGAAGACTAAGAAATTCCCAGCACACAACAATGATTAGTGGCCAAAGAGGTGGAAATGCTTATTGACCTGATCTAATATACCTTGTATACTTGTATGGAATTACCATAATGTACCCTCTAAAGATGGATGTATTTAAAAGCTTTGGGTCTGATGATACCACTTGATTACTTTAAATCCTTCAGTAACTCCCCAAGAAAAAACTGTTTCATATGGTAAATATTCTCATCCATGGCCCAGAATCTACCTCTACTTCTGGTCACATTAAGTCCTTGCTCTCTTCTTTATAATTTCTAACTTGGCAACTTAGAGCTTTTAATAGTTCCCACCACACTTTCTCAGTGCATTGCTTTTGCTAGTATTACCCTCTCTGCCCAGCACATCCTTCCCTACTCTATTTTATGTAGCCCTGCCCTTTTCCCAGTTAACAATTACACATGTTCTTGATCTCAGTGCAGGTTGCCATCCATCTAGTGAGCACTTCCACTAACCCCGTAATCAAGTTAGGCCACTCCCTGCTGCAAATATAACATGAGCATGCCTCATCAGTGTATCTACCTCATGATGTTGTTACATTATCTATTTATAGGTTCATGTTTCACACAGAAGTTGAGTTGATAAAGAACTATTTGTGCATCTTGTTATACCCAAACCAAGCACAGTGTCTGGAATATTAATTTAGTTAATTCTTTATTATCATCTACAAGAAATAAATCTTCTCAGGGGATAATTGCCTTTGTTTGTCTCATTTTGTTGTGACACTTTAAAATCACTAATGATCAAGTCTTCTCATCTATATTTGTTTTATGCTGCTTGTAAGAATAAAAGGTTTGGGTAGGTTGGTGTATACCTATAATTTTAGTGAAGTGAGAGAATGAAGCAGGAGGATCACAACTTGAGGCTAGCCTGTTTCAAAATAAAAAATAAAAAGAAATGAGGTTATAGCTCATTAATAGATCACCCCCTTGGTTCAATCCCCATCCCCCAACAAATAAGCTTTGAGTTTCTAAATAAGAATAGGAAGATAAACATAAAATAGATGAAAACTTACAATATTTTCTATAATTAATAT
The DNA here is from genome assembly GCF_047511675.1 of Marmota flaviventris. NCBI lineage: Eukaryota > Metazoa > Chordata > Mammalia > Rodentia > Sciuridae > Marmota > Marmota flaviventris. The sequence continues at coordinate 105,231,486 of NC_092503.1, forward strand.
TGAGAATACAAGATATTTTCTTTATAGTGGAATATCAGAACTTCCTGAGAGTCTGGATTGGGGCTATACTACAGTAAAAGAGATATGGCATTGCAAGTGGTGGCCCTGGGTTCAATCCCCACTGTGTAAAATAACAATAGCAGCAGCAACACAACAGCACCAACAACTTACTAAGAGTGATTCCACAAAGGCATTTCTGTATATTAGGTACTATTCATGACAATTCTGATGGTAGTGTCCACATTATTCATGATCCAGGACAAGAAAATCTAGGTGCATTCTCTGAACAAAGGGGCTTTCTTTGGTTGTGTGGCCAAGAAACATTTAAGAATTTAAAAAATTCCATTCTCTAACCCAAACTTCATGCATCCAGCCTTTTCCCAAAATAAGGGAAAAACCAGAATTGTGTTCTTAGACAATAGGTAGCTTTAAACCACAATATTTGTTAGAGCTCTCTAATTCACATGTACATTCCTGAGTTACTTGATAATGGGTTTTAGTAAACTTATTCTAAATTTGAGCCCCAGAAAGGAAGTCAGCTACTTCCTCTACACTTAGATAACCGAGTCTGTCCTACTTTCTTAGAATACCCCTAGCATTTATCTGTGGGTATATCTTCTTTAATTAAAGATATCATAATAGCGAAGCACAATGCTCCAGAGATGTTACTAATGGCATAACTTTTCATTATTAAAAAAACACTCCACAAAGCCTTTGGGACTGCACTTCCATCTATGATTTTTGCTAATGCATTGGAACAAAGGGCTTCTCTCTTGTGATTTATTCTTCTTTCACAGCTGCTAAACCTCTTTTGATTCCTATTTTATTCATGTATTTCCAGGATGCATTGCTGCCAAATGAAAGAGCATGTCAAAAGGAAGAAACAAGTCTCTGTTTTTCAAAATCACCTGGGGCCTTCATTAAAAATCAGATGACTGTTCCTAGTAAAATATAGAAAACACAAGTGGGATAAGACCCAGTATCACCTTAAAAGCCTGTTTCCCAGGACAGACATATCATCTATAATTTTTTAATTGCTAGCAATTCAGCTGCCACCTGGATATATGAGTGAGGGAGTGCATACTTTACATGATGTGCATACTTTCCATACTTAATATATACTATATTTTAATGTGAATTCAATACTAATATAATATTAAAATAAAGTATATAATTTAATATTTATTTAAAATAAATATATTTTTATTTTATATTTTATTTGATTTATATTTAAACGTATTTCCTAGATCTTTCCCATATTATTTTCTTTCTTTTTTTCATTTTCAGACATGCACATTTAATGCCAAAGTTAATTTGATGTCAGACAGATGTGCATTTGAATTTGAGCTCAATTGTTTCTTAACTGAAGGACATCAGCTGGGTTTTTAATATCTCTAAGCTTTGATTTTCTCATCTGTTAAATGGGAATAGTAGTGACTACAGAATTGTTATAATAATTGTTAGAGAATTGTTATGATTTGTACATGTGGTGTCCCCCAAAAGCTCTTGTGTGAGACAATCCAAGAAGGTTTAGAGGTGAAATGATTGGGTTATCAGAGTCTTAACATGATCAGTGCATTAATCCAGTTGAATGGACTAACTGGGTGGTAACTGTAGGCAGTAGGGTTTGGTTGGAGGAGGTAGATCATTGGGAGTCTTCCTCTGTCCTTGTATTTTGTCCTTGTTGAGTGTAAGTCTTTCTCTCTGCTTCTTGGTGTCATGTCTTGAGTTGTTTTTCTCTGTCATGCCCTTCCTCTGTGATGTTCTGCCTCACCTCTGACAGAGAGCAATGGAGTCAGCAGTCTATAGACTGAGACTATGAAATGGGAAGCCCCAAGGAAAGTTTTCCTCTTCCAATTGTTCTTGTCATGTATTTTGGTCATAGCAGTGAAAACGCTAAAACAGAAAAATACACATTCATTTCATTTTCTTTAATTTCTTAGGAATTAAGTATCCAGAATTATGATACCATCCTAACACTAAGGAGCTCAAGATTTACTAAAAACAAACAAATAAACAAACAGATAAACAATGTTGATTACTACAAAATTAAGGGGTGTACTGGAATACACACATCATGGTTCATCAGACTGTCCACAATTATTTGAACCTAACCTTAAAATTTAAAGTTATATATTATATGTGTATACAATAAATCTCAGAAACTACAGAGAAAGAACCATAAACTATTCCAGTCTAAATACCATGTACATCTCATATAATTTTTCTATTTTTGTGCATATGCTGCAGTTTGGAAATTCCCATTCTATACTTCACTGTATTTCCATTCCAAAGGTTTCCCAAGGGAGTCAGTGTGCATGCTCTACTCTCTCCCTAGAGGTAATTCTTGCCAGATTTGGCTGTGACTCATGGTGGTAGCAGTGTACCATTAAATTTGGTTTCTAAAACTCTAAATGCTACTTTTAACATCTTCTGTGCTGGTAGACCCTTGTCAGAAAAAATAAACATAGAGCAAGGTCACTCTTCATTCTCCTGGCCCTTACCATCCAGGGTGAAGGAGTACTCAGAAGACAGTGAAAACAACATAAAACTTCTTTTTGTACAGTTAAGAAATCTCTTTTACTGACTCCACCAACTTGCGTTCTACACTAATTCAGCCATAAATAGGACTGAGGTTTTCTTTATTCATAGTCTAGAAAAAATATTTTTACATAGTAAATGAATAATATACATACCTGGAAAAGGATACTTTACGTTCTGGAAAGGGAAATAATTTTAATATTTTGGTGCATATTATTTATTTATAAGCACTATTTATATACATAGTTTTTGGACACATTACTTATATCTTGAGTATTTATTACTCTTTTCAGTAGATAGAGTTACTAAAGAAACTTGTATTTGACAATACTTTTTAACAATAGTATCAAAAATCTGAAAAATTGTCATTACGTGAGTACCCTGCAGCAATCAATTTCATGTCTTTATATCTCAGCTTTGTCACCTGTAAACACAGATTATAACTCTTCAATAGCAGGGTGATTCAAAGACTTTACAAAACTGAGAGCCACAGTATAAATGCAAATTAATTTCTCTCATCATTTAGTCTTATTTACTGAGTATAAGCATAATGATTGTTTTTCTTTGAAGCATTATGTAAATTAATCTTTCACAATTTAATATGGTCTTTTTATCAGAATCAGTGATGCTGTTGTTCATTATGACAGCACAGTTCCATATATTTCACTAGCAAGTCTTATTGCCAATAAGTCAATCCCTGTCTGAATCTTCTGTGGTGATCCAGAGGAAGAACCAAAGATGAAATAGAATTATGGCTCAGAATCTTTGATTTCCTATCTTGCGTCCAGTTCAGTGCATCAGCCTGACTTCCATTCAAGTGGGGTGGAGAGAAGGGTGTTGGCCTTGGGCAGAGGTCTCCAGTGGAGCTGGACCTCCTAGTGCTACTTGAGATGCTGCAGGAAGCAGCACAATTAGAGGCAATCATTGCAGACAGAGGGTTAATGTGCTCCTTTCTAGTCTCACTGTTTGGCTTAAGATCTGATATTTGTGAATAGGTATGAATCACACTGGCAAAATCTGAGGTGATGGGCCTGTTGGGGTAGGCCAGGCTCTGCTATCCTGCAGTCAGCCTGGTGCCTTTGCTGTCAAAGCATCATTTCATGGTCACTACATTGAGGTAGTTCTTGTTAAGAAGTAAGTTGCCTACTTGGATCAGGTTGGATTTGGGTATGAGGGAAGATGATCCCCTCTTCCTGGCTTCATTTACTAGGGATATTTGAATCACTAAATTTGGATAGTTTACTTTCTAAAATGTTAATTTTCAAATTATTTTACAGAGATATTTAAGTAACTGACAACTGTTGCTTCAAATGTCCTTCACTCATTAACAACTTTATATCACATCACCTTTTTTATAAATTTTCAAATGCAAAAAAATTATTCCATGTCCCTTCTCTGTGGTGGTTGTAGATGGAGGAGCAGCTACTTTTTTTTTTTTTTTGTATTTTCTTCCTTATGTACTTCCATCTTTGGGTTTTCTTTGACTTCCCATCATCTTATTGATGAAGAGTGCTTCCAGGCCCGGCTATATTTGGATTAGGGAATTTGAAATCCAGGTTCTGATCCTGTGATTTCTTTCTTTAATTTTTTCCATTGTGTTTTACTCAGGCTATTCAACATATTTTCGTTGAAAAATACTGACTGACAGACCAAAGTTTTTGATGTCAAAGAGAATATTGTGTTGTATTTTACATAGCTCAAAAGGACTTTCAAGGCCAGAAGTAGCAAGTAGGAAAAGTCACTGAAGACTCTGACTCCCACATAGATTTGAGTGTCACATTAAGTATCCCAGTTGACAGAGACACATTAAACTCTGTTTTATTTGAAAAGATAATAAGCATATTCAAATTTTCAAGTCCAGTGCCTTCCCCAAATCCATGTACTTAGAGCAGAGGTGTATTACTGTTGCCAAGAGAATAAAGCAAATAACAAATAAAACAATGAGGATGTTGACTCATAAACAAACTTATAAGTATCTTTTCCCAGTGCAAATCATGTATTCAGAAACCCTCATCAATGATATGTATTGATGTGTAGTACTGAGTACAAAAGCATGGACCTGGGCTGAGGATATAGCTCAGTGGGTAGAGTGCTTGCCTTGAATTCACAAGGCCCTAGGATCAATCTCCAGCAACACACACACACACACACACACACACACACACACACACACACACACTGGGACCTGCAGAGTTTCTTTCCTTATCTTCTGCTTACTTTTGTCTTATGCTACCTCCCCAAAACCAGAAAAGGCATTTCAAAAGCTCTTATTTCACTGATAAGTTGAAATAAAATCTCTTGGCATGTATGTTAATTTACATAAGAGCTGCCATTAGGAAGAACTCCAGCCTGGGTGACTTAAATAGCAGAAATGAATATTTATCACTCTTCGGGTAGCTGAAGTCCCCGTCAAGGTTGTTGGTGAGCTTGGAGCTCCCTAAAGCTTCTCTCCTTACCTTGTAGAGGACCGGATGTTTTCTGTGTCTTCATTGTGCTCTTTCCTTTGTATATGTTATATTCTAAGCTCCTTATTTTATTGATTTTGTTAGTGTACTACAATGATCCATAATGTTGACATTTATTATGTCATTTTCACAAATGATCATAACACAATTTGACTGAATTCATTCCCCAGTATTTTTCCTTTTCCTTGCCTGCTGTCTCCTCCTAATCTGTTTGCTCTACTCTACTTATCTCCTTTCTATCACTATTATATATTATTACTTTAATTAGTGTATTTGTTGTGGTAGTTATATTGACATATAGACATATCATAATTTGATTTTATTCCCTAGTATTTCCCCATCACCTCCCTTCCTCCTTCCTTCTCAATTGCCTTCCCCTACTTTATCGGAATTGCACTGCTATAAACATTGATGTGCATTTATCACTAAGGTATGCTTATTTTAGATCTTTTGCATAAATACCAAGAAAGGGATACCTGAGTCATATTGCAGTTCCATTCCTAGTCTTTTGAGGGATCTCCATATTACTTTTCAAAGTGTCTGTATTAATTTGCAGTCCCACTCACAATGTATGAGTGTATCCTTTCCCCACATCTTTGCCAGAAATAGTTATTTATATTCTTGATGACTGCCATTCTAACTGGGGTAAAATGAAATCTCAGTGTAGTTTTAATTTGAATTTATATTATTGCTAAGGATGTTGAATTTTTACTTTATGTAATTGTTGGACATTTACATTTATTCTTTTGAGAGCTGTCTGTTTAGATCATTTGCCTTTATTAATTGAGTTATTAGTTTTTTGATGTTAAGATTTTTGAGTTCTTTACCCATTCTGGTTATTAATCCTCAGTTGAAAGTGTAGCTGACAAAGATTTTCTCCCATTCTGTAGGCTCTTTCTTCGTGCTTTTAATTATTTCCTTTGCTGTGCAGAAGCTTTTTTAATTTAATGCCATCCCACTCATTGATTCTTGGTTTTATTTCTTGTGCTTTGGAAATCCTTTTATGAAAGTCAGTCTCTGCACCAATATGTTGGAGTGTTAACCCCATTTTTTCTTTTAGCAATTTCATTTTTTCTGATATAATTCCTAGATCTTTGATCCACTTTGAGTTGACTTTTGTGAAGGGTGAGTGATAGTGATCAACTTTCATTCTCCTACACATCAACATCCACTTCAACCGGCACCATTTGTTTAAAAACTTATCTTTTCATGATTTTTTTTGCATCTTTGTCAAGGACAGATGATTATATCTATTGTAGGTTTGTCTCTGTGTCTTCTATTCTATTCTATCAAACTTTATGTCTGTTTCAATGCCAATACCATGCTGTTTTATGTTAATATATCTCTGTGGTATAATTTGAGATCAAGTATTGTAATGCCTTTAGCAATACTCTTATTACTTGGTATTGTTTTGACTATTCTGGGTCTTTTATTCTCCCATATAAATTTTAGGACTTTTTTTTTCTAGTTCTGTGTATCATATACTTGGCTTTTTGATGGGGATTCCATTGAATCTGTAGATAACTTTTGGTAATGTGACCATTTTAGCAATATTAATTCTGCCTACCCAAGAACATGGGATGTCTTTCCATCTTCTAAGTTCTTTCAACTTCTTCTTTCAATGTTTTATAATTTTCATCATAGAGATCTTTCATCTCCTTATTAGATTTATTACCAAATGATTTATTATTTTGGGGGGGACTTTTGGGAATGAAAATGTTTTCTTGATTTCTTTCTCAGCAGATCCATTATTAGAATATAGAAAATCCATTAACTTTTTTTATGTTCATCATGTATCCTGCTACTTTGTTGAATTTGTTTATCAATTATAAATGTCTTCTGGTGGAGTTTTTTGGATCTTCTAAGTATAGGACCATGTCATCTGCAATTTGAGAGAATTTGACTTTTTTCTTTTCCTATTTGTATCCCTTTAATTTCCTTTTCTTTCTTTATTGCTCTGGCTAGATATAAGTATAGAGATACAGTCAGTTATTTCTGATCATCAGAAATAATTCCTCATGCATTTATTGTGGAGCAGTGGTTTAAAGTTCTCTATAATCAAATATGTTTGAAAGACATTATTCATCATTTTCAGAGAGCAATAGAACATTCTTTAGAGACTTCATGAGGCCCTGCAGAAATGACTTTAACTTAATGTAACCCAAAGTTTTCCAAACATATTTCCTCTTTAACTTTTTGCTTACACAATACATTTAAAATCAATCAGAAATCTAATGTTACATGCAAAACAAAATGGAAACACTTAAACTAGGAAGTACTGAAACTGAAATTCATTAAGCCAAAAAGGTGATGAAAAAATATTCCCAACATCTCAGGGCTATTCTGAATAAGCTGATTGGTTTCAACATAATTTCTTACCTTTAGCTAAGTTTCATATGACAACATGTTTCACACTATATGTAATTGCTCCAAATTCAAGCATTTTCATTTTCATGAAAATAATGGCTTCATTTTCCTTGTGTGAAAACAATAGATTAAAATTGTTAAAGACCCAACATCTTCCTCTCTACTCCTTCCCATCAAAGTAACATTATGGACCTGGAAATGAATGGTTTTTTATCTCATCCTCTCAGCTTTAATCATGTGCACTGAGTAGTCTGATGCTCACAGGATACTACTGCTGTCTTCAGTTACACAAATGGTCCCTTGAATGATTTTGATCAGGAAAAATTTATTCCATATACAAAACTCAAGGAAGAACATTTCACCTGAGATATCTAAAAACAGACCAAAAATATGACCTACTTACTACTTTTTTCACTGCTGCTAATAAAATTTTGCCATCCCTGAATCAGTGTTTTCTCTTCAACATTGTGGCGATTTTTAAAAAATATTACTGGCATTGATTTTTTTAAATGTAATCCCTTTGAAATTACTTTTAAGTAAAATTATGTACTTTATGGCTAAGTGAGCAGATTACTGAAAAGAATTTTTTTCTCTAGGTCTCTACACTTTTATCTTACAGAAGGAGCATGAATACGTCAGCTTTCTCACAGTCCTGTGGCTGATGGTTGATTAATTTTCTTTAGTGTGTTTCCAATCTTGGCATATGTGGCACTTTACTTTTTGCCAGATAAATTTTTACCTTGATATACTTTCAGATTTAATTCTTATAAATGTGCCTATTTGGGCTTCTGCTTAATATACTTGTACTAAACAGACCAATCTAATATTTTCATAAGTTTTCTATATGTAATACAAGAGACACTATTTGTTTCCTTCATGTAGTAAAGACTGCTAGAAAATTTCAAAAGGGAAATTCCAATATATTTTAAAACTTAAGATATTATAATTGATTAAAAACTTTCTAATATATTATGTCTGTTTTGTCGACTCCTGGGATTAACTGTAAGTTCCTAAAAACTGTAAACTCCTCTATTCTATAACCTAAGAGTTCCAACACAATGCTGGGCATATTGAAATGACTTAAAGAAAGTGACCATAAATGATAAGGTGGGACTGCTTTCTGGAAAAATGCTATCAACATTATAATTTTCCAAATCATTAAATGTATCACTGAATATTAACAGCCAAATGTAAAAGTTAGGACTGACATACTGAAAGTAGATATTAAAAGTTGTTATGGTCCAGGCTAGGGGAGTATACACATGTAGAAGCAGGATAGTAGGCCAGAATTATGTATCCAAATCACAAACATGATTGAAGAAAGTAGCTGTGATCAATGCCACAGTCAGGAGAATCAGATTTACATTTTCTAGCTTTTCCCTTCATCCCAGCCAAACATAAATCCTTTCTTTTCATAACCTTTAGCTAGAAATAGAAATATTACAGTCTTCCTTGTTTTTATGTTGGTGCAGTACCCTTTAATTCAATAACAGTCTTTTTTTTTTCAATGAATCAATTTCAAGTTCCCAAGTGTTTGTAAATGAAGAGAGTGTGTATCATTTCTTTGCCTTGGAAGAGCTGGTTAAATGTTTAAACATGGAAGTTATTTTTTACATAATTTTATTATGCAATTGACTTATTCAACAAGAATTAGAGATTAAAAGTTATGAAACAAGACATTTATAAATTATTTTGCAAATTTTAAAGAACTTTGGTAATATGGGCTTTTGGACTATGTTTTCTCTAATAAGGGAGCTGTCCTACAGGCCAGATGTATGGCTGGCTATTTGTAAGTGTTGAGTGTGACTGAATAGGGGATTCTGTCCCAGAGTCAAATGAACTTACTTGACATTCATGCACTGACCTGCCCTGAGTGGTATGAGATATTGCAGTTATAAAATGGCACCAGATTTGCTGAGATTAGGCAGAAAAATTGGTAAGAATTTAACTATTATCCAGTGATGCAACCCTTTTAAAACATTAAGTAGAGATCTAAGGCTATGAAGATAGCAATAAAAAGTCCATTTGAATAATAGGTAAATAAAACCTTGAAATAAACAGCAGTAAAAAGGAGAAACTTAGAACAATAAAAAATTAGTAGATGTGCTGAGTAAAACACCTTTTGAACTGAATAGAGCTATTTTTGAAAAAGCATCAAGTCAAGTATTTGCACAAGGCTCATAAGAACTGAAATGCATGGTTTAAAATCTTCAGGAAAAAAGATGCTACCGAATTCTTTGGTAGCTGTTTGTGAACTAAAATCAAAATGCTACATTGGATCTAAGACTGAATGAATGATTCTTTCTGTATGAAAGGACTGAATAATTAACAAATTAATATTAATGCATACAATGAATGAATGTATGCTTGGTGACTTTATGCAGAGGTCATTCCAAATAGCAATAAGGATTTAATTCTTAAGACCTGTGAGATTTAAACAAGGTGAAATTGTTAGTATGACTCTGTATTTTTTTAAGAGTCCAATTTTCCTTTTACCCATTTTAAGTAACCTAAAAAACGAAGACTTATCCTATGCTTTTAGATTATAGCAGTGATAGAATAAATTTATTTGTGATTTCTTCATTTTGTAAACATATTTTTAGTAACTTCCACCTGCCTGACACTATTGTAGGTGTTAGAGATATAATAGAGAGCGGTGTGGACATGCCCCCAACCTGCTGGAGCTCACAGTCTAGTGAGAAACTGGATATGAAATGAATGATTTCCCAAATGAGCATACGATTTAAAATATGCTAAGTACTATGGAGGAATTTGATTTCTTTGAAAGCAGATGGCTGTATTGGTTAGCGAAGACCTTCCTAAGAAGAAAGTATTTGAGTCTAAATTGAAGGATTCAAAGATAGTAGCTGGCTAGGGATGCAGGCATAGGGTACTAACGCAAGGAGAGTGGTTTGGGATTTCTTGATTTTGACAGTGAATTCCCCTTCCAATTTTCCTAATCACAAATGATTTAAGCAGCTTTTAGAATTATATAGATTAAAATTTGGAAAATCACTTTCTTATATTCTCTACATAATCAATATTAAGTTTTAATGAATACAGCTATAATTATATACAGGTACACATATATTCTTTATTCTTATTTTTTCTAAAATGGATTTTTACTAAGTATATTCATCTGCAACTTGTTTATTTTACATAATAGTATGGGCTTGAGGGTATTTCTTGCCACTATAGTTTAATCATTACTCATATATTTTATGTATGCATGACAGTCATCTATACACAAATAAAATATATGAATTCATACATATAATTTAATACATGATACATAAATCCCATGTTTTATATATTTTATATGATATATATATATATATAATCATTGACTATATCATAATTTCCATTACTACTTTCTTATAAATGCACATCTAGATTGTTTTCCACATTTTGCTACTTTTAATAATGCAAGCAAACATATTCTTGCATGTATGAGAGTTTGGACCTATCAAAGTATTTTTTTAGAAAAAAATCAGAGTTGGAGTTATGGTGTCAAAAGTATCAATTATAAACATTTGAAAGGAATTATTACCAAACTCCTTACCTTATCAAGAAAGCTTTCTCTTAGCTGAAATGTACAAGTGTAGCTTTTTTTTTTCTGCACACTTGCCAAAAAAGTATATCATTATCTTTAAAGTTGTGAGATGATTCTTGAAATTTGAAGCATCTTCTGAACAGTTGATTGCTTTTGTAGACTAGTAGGTAGTATCACTGTTTGGATTAGGATATACAACAACAGGAAGTAGCAGGTTTTATGTCAAAGTTAAGAGGGCTTGCCCTGCCTAAAAGCATTCAAATTCAAGTAAGAACATGTTGGCAAACAAATAAAGCACACAGTTAGGCTGGAACCCCCAGTTGGAGCTTGCAAATTAAAAGGGTCTCCAATGGGAGGAAATTTGATCGCAAATATCTGTCCCAAATATCTGTTCTTCATCCTCAAAATCATTCGAGTTGGGGGTCCATCTAACATCTCATATATAGAAGGTGAACCTGGTTCTGAATAGGCTGAAAGACCTACAAATAAGAAAATTCTTCGTTAAAGATTGAAAAAGTAGGATTTTACTTGCTGATATCTTAGAATGTGGCAATTTTTTCATTCTTCTGGGGGGTAAGTCATAATCATGGTCATTCAATATAATAGAAGAAAAATTTCACATATTTAAAGGTACTTTAATTATGTTTATGTTTAATTTGTGTTTTAATATCATTTCATGCTCAATAAAGAAATACTTTAATAATATGTATGTGCTTTATACATACAGATCCAATATATGAATTAAATAAAGGAACTGACTAGTCATCCAGCAAACTATGAAACTGATGAGTTTTAAAAAAACAATTCTAATCCTTTTTATGCAAACATAATTTAATAAATTTTAAATTGCAGTGCTTTGCCTTATGAATTGATCAAAGTCTTAATGCTGAAAAATATACTGGGTTTTGTCACTATATCAGAAAGAAAATACTTTCATTACACAAATATTTTTCCAGCCTGGAAGATTTTCTTTTTGGTTGTTTCCAAAACTATTCTGAACTACATCATTGACATATGTTGACCTACTTAAAGGCCTCGAGTGTGAAGTATAGCTGAACAAGTTACTAATCTCAGTGAACATTTTTTTCTGGTTTGTATCCCAATACCTTTTATGTCAAGGAACCTTGCACACATTTTCTTAGTTGGAGAAAGTAAGAGATAAAAAGTAATTTTCTGTATCTTGGTATATATTTACTTTAATGAACTCTCCAAGCTTCTCTTAGAATTAAGACATTTCTAGGTTTTCCTAGATAACTGCATGATAACAAGAATTCTTATAGAATGTCTTCTTTGATTAAAATCTATTTCAGTCCCAGGTAAAGTCTTGAAATTGGCAAAATTGGATGGGAGAGTCACCTGGTTAGGGCAGTGTGACTCCAGAATTAGCAGGTGGATCTCTGTTTCCAGTTCATCTCAGAGATTGATTAGTGATTGCTTGGAAACTAATTAAAACTGGTCTGTTGTGTGCATTAGATGAAATAGGGTGTGTGGGGCACTCAGCAATGGATCAGCACATAGCTCTCAGTAAATGTTGTTAGGGAGGAAAAGGCTTAAATAAAATAGAAGTTTCTTCCTTGCTTTCTCTGCCCCATGGATAATAATAATTATTCTGACCTCCTATGCAGCTGAGTCTCTGCATCCTGTGTAGCCTTTCAAAAGAACTGACTTCCCAGAGAGAACTGATTTGCTGCCAAACATTCATGAGAATTACATTCAAAATAACTGTATTCCATGTTTATAATTTAAAATATTGCCTTGTTTGACAAATCTCTTCTTTTTTCCCTCATATTTTTTTGGCATTAATTATTACTAACACTATTTCCTGCAAGGTTGGAGTAAGTCCCAACCTCTTTTTCTTTCCTATCCCTTCCATCCCATTAAAAATCAGCTTGTGGCTTGCTTCACAGTCAAGTGGTTATGTCTGTATTGAACTGGTGGCTATCTGTTAGAGAGACTACATGCATAGCAGTAGTGTAGTGTAAAATGGCAATGATAAATATTGAATTAGATTTGAGCAAGGCTAGAAGGTAGAAAAACAAAAGCAAATTACTTAGTCTTTTATGATACTGCTTTTGACTGCTTTGTGACTTATCCCTCCCCCTCTATCTCTGGAAAAGTTAGAGAGAGAGAGTTGTATATGTGCATCTGTTAGCAGATTCGTCCAGAAAATAGTGAAATAAATCCTTTAAATGGGCTTTGTGTTGTGTTTTTGGTCATTATTTGTGTTGGTAAGAGGACCTGGAGCCAAATTTAGTGATTTAAAGACATACTAACAGACTGGTTAAATTGCTAAGGATATGGAAAGGATAAGATAATAAAATTTGAATTCCAGTCTTATGGTTGTACATGATGCAGAGATTCATTATGATGTATTCATATACATACATAGGAAAGTTGTATCAGATTCATTCCACTGTCTTTCCTAGTTCTGTCCCCTCTCCCATCCCTTCATTCCCTTTTGTCTATATATTTAATGTCTATTCTTACCTTCTCCACTTCCTTGTTGTGAGTCAGCATCCATATATGAGAAATAATATTCAAACTTTGGTTTTTTGGGATTGGCATGATGAATAAGATATAATCCATGTTTTTATAAATGTGTCAAAATATACTCTACTGTCATCTATATCTAAAAAATCTGTTTCCTAGATAATTGTTTAAAAAACTTTTAAAAATGATAGTAAAATTGGCCACAAAGATGTCAGGGTAAAGTATAAATAGTACAGGCACAGAGGATGATGAGATCTATAACCTAAATAAATGCTTCCCAGGAAGCTGTGCCCTGATGAAGTCTCTCTGATGCTTCTTCAGGTCTAGGTCTCAGTCCTAGTTAGTGGGAGAATTGGCTGAAGAAGTCTCATAACTTCTTATAGAATTACTTTGATGGACACTGTCTCACTCAAAGACAGCTCCCTCCCCAGGGGCATCTCACATCCAGTTATTAATATGGAGGTGAAGCAGTCCCAACTACTTCAGGTTAAGAAAAATTTGAAGGTCCCCAAATACAGAGCTCCCTCTGGAATTGGCAGAAGTCTAATGTTTAAATTTTCCAGTTTTTCCTCTTTAAAATTATTGACTAAAAGATACCCTGGGTAAAGGTAACTCTTAAATATTTTTTTAAGAGATTCATTATTTTGTTTGTATTGATTATTTTGGGTCAAGTTGACAACAAATGAATCTGGTAATTTGATTTATTGTTGCTATATGTGTTTCAAAATTGGGTAAGGCTGATTTCATTGTTCAAAAGAAATGTGGCTACCTATAAATGAATGGTCTTCTGCTTATGAGTTATATTATAAGTAAAATTGACAAAATTAACAAAGAAAATTTTACATACTACTTAAGGGGAAATATTTAAAAATGGAATAAATGGATTTCAACATGATTGATACAGATCATAACATACTCATCTTACCATTTAGCTGTCCTTTAGCTGTCATTGCCTATGACCAGTATTCCTAGAACTTCTGAGAAGCATTGTTAATGTTAAGACAGATTTTTAGAGCTTCTGAGATCCAGATGGTTGTCACATGTGTATGGAGAAAGAACAAAATTAACTGAAGAAACATTTTATGAAAAAAGGCTAGAAGGAATGTCAGCTTTCTTTGTTTCATTGGGTGTAATAAATGTAACTTAGACAACTAAGGGAGGCATTCTCATTGTATGTAAACATATACTATTGGTATAAATTCTCTAATAGTTTACACAAAATCAGACTTCATACTATGTCATGAGGTCATGGTATTCTTAATTAGAGAGTTTTCTTACACAGATATGACCTAAGATGCAAGATGAATGCCTACATAAGTAATAGCCCACATTCAAGGTATTTGTCATAATTTTTCAGTAGTTACACTACGGATATTATCAGTTAGGAACGGCATATGATCTGATGAAACAGAATCATACTTACTATGTCTTAGACAAAAGAAACTTATTGTTTTTGCATAATATTTATAAACTTAATTGAGGCAAGTCATCCAAGTTTGAGGGAACAGTCCATGAGACCACCTGTGTTTCAGTTTTCCTGCAGCTTTATGTCCTATTATTCATGGAATGTGGTTCTAATACTCACAGTTTTATGATGACTGCAACAATTCTAGACCATATTCTGGGCAAAAAAAGGAGGAAGAAGCAAGAAAGAGTAGGAAAATCTTGTCTTAGTAATATAAAGCATTCTCAGAAACCCCTAGGAGATTATGGGCTTGTATCTTATTTATTAGAACTGTGCCTCATAGTTAACGTAGCTGCAAGATAAAGTTTCCTTCTGCTATATTGTCTAAGTGTGTGAGTAGAACGGGAGAATAGATATTAGGTAGATAATGGAGATTCTGTGAAGTGAGTTTTCATTTCTAAGAATATCACTGCCACTGCTATTTTGCCTTTCTTCCCCAACACCATAATTGCTAGATTTTGTGAACTATATTATTGTCTTCTTAAACACTAAAAATGTTAGTGATGCTTTTATTTTTAGATTTTTATGTGGTTCATTATGATAATATTTTTCTTTAGAGTAAACTTTTGTATATTATGTTGAATTAGAATACACATAATTTTCTCTTTGGGTACCTATATTTATTTTATTTTATTTTATTTTATTTTTTAGTGACTTAAATAACAATAGGAATTTATTGTTTTTCACAATTCTTTTGGGTTAACAGGGCAGTTCCACTTCATTAGGTGTCGGCAGGGGTGCAGTCATATCTGGGGCTCACTCATATAGCAGACACTTCCTCCTAGCCATTGGCTGGGCACTCACCTAGGGCTGCCAAATCAACACTCAGTTCTCTTCCACACATTTTCTCTCCACAGCTTTAGTTGCTCACAGCATGTGTCTAGGTTCTAAGATGTAGAGAGTAGAAGTTGCCAGTTTTCTTAAGACCTGGACTGAGAGGTTTCAAAATGTCATTTCTCAATCCAGTCACAGATCCGGTCTACATTTAAAGGAAGGGGAAATAAACTCTATCTCTTGATGCAAAGAGCAAGCAGGGTGCAAGACAGGAATAGAGACTGGATACCTGTGTTATTTATCTACTGCTGTGTAATAAGTTACCCTAAAACAAAGCACCTTAAAGCTATGAGCCTTTATTATCTCTGAAGGGTCAGCAGAGTGGTTGATTTCAGAGGCTCTTAAGATGTTACAGTCAAGCTGTCAGTGCTGCAGTTTCTGAAGGACCTAGAGAACCTGCATCTAAGGCCACTCGTGGCTGTTAGCTGGCTTCAGTTGCTCACCACACGACTCTCAGAAGCCACAAAAGTTTTATAATCTGACCTTGGAAGTGACCCACTATCACTTCTGCTATTTGCTGTTGGTCAAGACCAAACCTATTATAGTGCATGAGAGACTACAAAGGTACAGCTTGGGGGTGATTGGGAAGCATCTGTTAGGCTCCCTGCCACAGTACTGCATGGAGGCACTGGGCATAAGAAGTTTCTCAGGAGCTTGTTAAACATTCAGATATCTTGGTCGAGATTTTGATGTGTCTAGACTCTGAAAAACCTAGGCCATACCAAGACTGTCTTTTACTGACAGTCTGATGCCCTTTGGGCTACTAATTGTAGTGAGCCACGTTTACACTTCAGCCTGAGTAGATATGGATTTCTCTTCTACCTTCCAATACGATTTGATACACACCAAGCATGATGGGTATACCCCCCACTGTCATCGGATGCAGATGCCACTGAAAAGTACAGGTTTTCGGTTTTAGGCTTTTCAGCAAAGTCTTCCCCCCAAACCCTCAAGCTGTAAACCCTTGCTATGGATTGGTTAACATGTGCTCAAATGTAAGAGTTCATATCACTGGCTGTCTACATGCAGATAGATGCTGTATGCGTATGAACACCTGATGATATTGTATCAATGCATTTCCTGAGCATTCCTAGTAAGAAAGACACCAAAGTTTCTAACCTTCTGGTTTGGCTTTTATAACCACGGTGAACTCTCTAACATGTATCTGGACTGTCTATCCCTTCACATCTTCCCTCCCTCTCTTTTTTTTTATTTTTTAATTTTTTATTGTGGGTTGTTCAAAACATTACAAATTTCTTGACATATCATATTCCACACTTTGATTCAAGTGGGTTATGAACTCCCACCTTCACCCCATACACAGATTGCAGAATCACATCAGTTACACATCCATTGATTTACAAATTGCCATACTAGTGTCTGTTGTGCTCCGCTGCCTTTCCCATCCTCCACCCTCCCCCCTCCCCACCTCTCCCCTCCCCTCCCCTCCTCTCTCTCTACCTCCTCCACTGTATAACCCTGAGGGTCTCCTTCCATTACCATGCAATTTCCCTTCTCTCTCCCTTTCCCTCCCACCTCTCATCCCTGTTAAATGTTAATCTTCTTCTCCTGCTCTTCGTCCCTACACTGTTCTTAGTTACTCTCCTTATATCAAAGAAGACATTTGGCATTTGTTTTTTAGGGATTGGCTAGCTTCACTTAGCATAATCTGCTCTAATGCCATCCATTTCCCTGTAAATTCTATGATTTTGTCATTTTTTAATGCAGAGTAATACTCCATTGTGTATAAATGCCACATTTTTTTTTATCCATTCGTCTATTGAAGGGCATCTAGGTTGGTTCCACAGTCTTGCTATTGTGAATTGTGCTGCTATGAACATCGATGTAGCAGTGTCCCTGTAGCATGCTCTTTTTAGGTCTTTAGGGAATAGACCGAGAAGGGGAATAGCTGGGTCAAATGGTGGTTCCATTCCCAGCTTTCCAAGAAATCTCCATACTGCTTTCCAAATTGGCTGCACCAATCTGCAGTCCCACCAGCAATGTACAAGTGTACCCTTTTCCCCACATCCTCGCCAGCACTTGTTGTTGTTTGACTTCATAATGGCTGCCAATCTTACTGGAGTGAGATGGTATCTTAGGGTGGTTTTGATTTGCATTTCTCTGACAGCTAGAGATGGTGAGCATTTTTTCATGTACTTGTTGATTGATTGTATGTCCTCCTCTGAGAAGTGTCTGTTCAGGTCCTTGGCCCATTTGTTGATTGGGTTGTTTGTTCTCTTATTGTCTAATTTTTTGAGTTCTTTGTATACTCTGGATATTAGGGCTCTATCTGAAGTGTGAGGAGTAAAGATTTGTTCCCAGGGTGTAGGCTCCCTATTTACCTCTCTTATTGTTTCTTTTGCTGAGAAAAAACTTTTTAGTTTGAGTAAGTCCCATTTGTTGATTCTAGTTATTAACTTTTGTGCTATGGGTGTCCTATTGAGGAATTTGGAGCCCGACCCCACCGACTGTAGATCGTAGCCAACTTTTTCTTCTATCAGACGGCGCGTCTCTGATTTGATATCAAGCTCCTTGATCCATTTTGAATTAACTTTTGTGCATGGCGAGAGAAAGGGATTCAGTTTCATTTTGTTGCATATGGATTTCCAGTTTTCCCAGCACCATTTGTTGAAGATGCTATCCTTCCTCCATTGCATGCTTTTACCCCCTTTATCAAATATAAGATAGTTGTAGTTTTGTGGATTGGTTTCTGTGTCCTCTATTCTGTACCATTGGTCCACCCGCCTGTTTTGGTACCAGTACCATGCTGTTTTTGTTACTATTGCTCTGTAGTATAGTTTGAAGTCTGGTATCGCTATACCGCCTGATTCACACTTCCTGCTTAGTATTGTTTTTACTATTCTGGGTCTTTTATTTTTCCATATGAATTTCATGATTGCTTTCTCTATTTCTACAAGAAATGCCATTGGGATTTTGATTGGCATTGCATTAAACCTATAGAGAACTTTTGGTAATATCGCCATTTTGATGATGTTAGTTCTGCCTATCCATGAACAGGGTATATTTTTCCATCTTCTAAGATCTTCTTCTATTTCTCTCTTTAGGGTTCTGTAGTTTTCATTGTATAAGTCTTTCACCTCTTTTGTTAGGTTGATTCCCAAGTATTTTATTTTTTTTTGAAGATATTTTGAATGGAGTGGTTGTCCTCATTTCCATTTCAGAGGATTTGTCGCTGATATACAGGAATGCCTTCGATTTATGCGTGTTGATTTTATATCCTGCCACTTTGCTGAATTCATTTATTAGCTCTAATAGTTTCTTTGTAGACCCTTTTGGGTCTGCTAGGTATAGAATCATATCATCTGCAAATAGTGATCATTTAAGTTCTTCTTTTCCTATTTTTATGCCTTTAATTTCTTTCGTCTGTCTAATTGCTCTGGCCAGTGTTTCGAGAACTATGTTGAACAGAAGTGGAGAGAGAGGGCATCCCTGTCTTGTTCCAAATTTTAGAGGGAATGCCTTCAGTTTTTCTCCATTCAGAATGATGCTAGCCTGAGGCTTAGCATAGATTGCTTTTACAATATTGAGGTATGTTCCTGTTATCCCTAGTTTTTCTAGAGTTTTGAACATAAAGGGATGCTGTACTTTGTCGAATGCTTTTTCCGCATCTATGGAGATGATCATATGGTTCTTATTTTTAAGTCTATTGATGTGGTGAATAACATTTATTGATTTCCGTATATTGAACCAGCCTTGCATCCCAGGGATGAATCCTACTTGATCATGGTGTACAATTTTTTTGATATGTTTTTGTATCCGATTCGCCAGAATTTTATTGAGGATTTTTGCATCTAGGTTCATTAGAGATATTGGTCTGTAGTTTTCTTTCTTTGAAGTGTCTTTGTCTGGTTTAGGTATCAGGGTGATGTTGGCCTCATAGAATGAATTTGGAAGTTCTCCCTCCTTTTCTATTTCCTGAAGTAGCTTGAAAAGTATTGGTATTAGTTCTTCTTTAAAAGTTTTGTAAAATTCTGCTGTATACCCATCCGGACCTGGGCTTTTCTTAGTTGGTAGTCTTTTTATGGTTTCTTCTATTTCCTCAATTGATATTGGTCTGTTTAGGTTTTCTATATCCTCCTGACTCAATCTGGGCAGATCATATGACTTAAGAAATTTATCTATGCCTTCACTATCTTCTAATTTGTTGGAGTATAAGGATTCAAAATAGTTTTTGATTATCTTCTGTATTTCTGAAGTGTCTGTTGTGATATTGCCTTTTTCATCCCGTATGTTAGTAATTTGAGTTCTCTCTCTTCTTCTCTTCCCTAGCATCGCTAAGGGTCTGTCGATTTTGTTTATTTTTTCAAAGAACCAACTTTTAGTTTTGTCAATTTTTTCAATTGTTTCTTTTGTTTCAATTTCATTAATTTCAGCTCTGATTTTAATTATTTCTTGCCTTCTACTTCTTTTGCTGTTGTTTTGCTCTTCTTTTTCAAGGATTTTGAGATGAAGTATGAGATCATTTATTTGTTGGTTTTTTCTTTTTTTAAGGAATGAACTCCAAGCAATGAATTTTCCTCTTAGAACTGCTTTCAATGTGTCCCATAGATTCCGATATATTGTGTCTGTGTTTTCATTTATCTCTAAGAATTTTTTAATTTCCTTCTTGATGTCTTCTATAACCCATTGATCATTCAGTAACCTATTGTTCATTCTCCAAGTGATGTATGCTTTTTCCTTCCTTCTTTTATCGTTGATTTTCAGTTTCATTCCATTATGATCAGATAAGATGCATGGTATTATCTCTACTCCTTTATATTGTCTAAGAGTTGCCCTGTGACATAATATATGATCTATTTTTGAGAAGGATCCATGTGCTGCTGAGAAAAAAGTGTAACTGCTTGATGTTGGGTGGTATACTCTATATATGTCAATTAGGTCTAGGTTATTAATAGTGTTATTGAGTTCTATAGTTTCCTTATTCAACTTTTGTTTGGAAGATCTGTCTAGTGGTGAGAGAGGTGTGTTGAAGTCTCCCATGATTATGGTATGGTGGTCTATTAGACTCTTGAACTTGAGAAGAGTTTGTTTGACGAACATAGCTGCACCATTGTTTGGGGCATAAATATTTATGATTGTTATGTCTTGTTGGTGTATGGTTCCCTTAAGCAGTATGTAGTGTCCCTCTTTATCTCTTTTGATTAACTTTGGCTTGAAATCTATTTTATTTGATATGAGTATGGACACTCCTGCTTGTTTCCGAAGTCCATATGAGTGATATGATTTTTCCCAACCTTTCACCTTCAGCCTATGTATGTCTTTTCCTATCAAATGCGTCTCCTGTAGGCAGCATATTGTTGGGTCTTGTTTTGTGATCCATTCTACTAGCCTGTGCCTCTTAATTGGTGAGTTTAAGCCATTAACATTTAGGGTTATTATTGAGATATGGGTTGTTCTTCCAGCCATATTTGTTTATTTCTGTTACTAAACATGGTTTGTTTTCCTCTTTGATTATTCCCCCCCCCCCCTTTACTGTCCTACCTCCCACTGTTGGTTTTCATTGTTATTTTCCATTTCCTCTTCCTGTAATGCTTTGGCGAGGATGTTTTGAAGAGATGG
This sequence comes from Marmota flaviventris, assembly GCF_047511675.1. Classification (NCBI taxonomy): domain Eukaryota; kingdom Metazoa; phylum Chordata; class Mammalia; order Rodentia; family Sciuridae; genus Marmota; species Marmota flaviventris. The sequence goes on from NC_092503.1 coordinate 105,252,781, forward strand.
TTTTCTAGCTGCAAATTCTTTTAACTTTTGTTTATCGTGGAAGGTTTTAATTTCATCCTCCATCCTGAAGCTTAATTTCGCTGGATACACAATTCTTGGTTGGAACCCATTTTTTTTCAGTGTTTGAAATATGTTATTCCAGGATCTTCTAGCTTTCAGAGTCTGTGTTGAAAGATCAGCTGTTATCCTCATTGGCTTACCCCTAAATGTAATCTGCTTCCTTTCTCTTGTAGCTTTTAAAATTCTCTCCTTATTCTGTATGTTGGGCATCTTCATTATAATGTGTCTAGGTGTGGATCTCTTATGATTTTGCACATTTGGCGTCCTGTAGGCTTCTAGGATTTGGGATTCTGTCTCATTCTTCAAGTCTGGGAAGTTTTCTTGTATTATTTCATTGAATAGACTTCTCATTCCTTTGGTTTGGAGCTCTGTACCTTCCTGTATCCCAATGACTCTTAAGTTTGGTCTCTTAATGTTATCCCATATTTCTTGGATGTTCTGCTCATGGTTTCTTAACAGTCTTGTTGAGCTGTCTATGTTCTTTTCCAGTTGAAATACTTTGTCTTCATTGTCTGATGTTCTATCTTCTAAGTGTTCTACTCTGATGGTAGTATTCTCCATTGAGTTTTTAAGTTGGTTTATTGCTTCCTGCATTTCTAGGATTTCTGTTTGTTTGTTTTTTATAACCTCTATCTCCCTGTATAGTTGATCCTTTGCTTCCTGGATTTGTTTGCGTAATTCGTTGTCGAAGTGATCTTTCATTGTCTGATTTTGCTGTTTAATGTCTTCCTTGATACTCCAGATCATCTGAAGCATGTATATCCTGAATTCTTTATCTGACATTCCATCTGCTGCAGCTGTTACCTCTTCTAAAGTTGCATTGACCTGCATTGCTTGTGGTCCTTTCTTTCCTTGTCTTTTCATACTGCTTCCGTATCTTTCCTGCAGGTGCAGGCGGCGGCTCTGCTCTCTCCTTATTCCAATTGGGGTGTCGTGGCTACCACGCCGGCAGGTCACTGGGCCTGTTCTGGGAGCTGGCGGCAGCTCTGTTCTGCCCCTACTCCAATTGGGGTGACGCGTGTACCACGCCGGCAGGCCACCGGGCCTGATCCGCCGGTCGGTTGCAGGTTTGCCTACCCTGCAGGCGCGGACGGCGGCTCTACTCTGCCCCTACTCCAAATGGGGTGACGTGTCTGTCGTACCGGCAGGCCACTGGGCCTGTCCTGCTGGTCGGTCGCAGATCTGCCCACCTTTCGGGCACGGGTGGAGGCTCTGCTCTGCCCCTACTCCAATTTGGGTGTCGTGACTACCCCGCCTGCAGGACGCTGGGCCTGTTCCTGGCACGGGCGGCGACTCTGCTCTGACACTACTCCAATTAGGGTGGTGTTTGTACCACGCCGGCCGGCTCCTGGGCCTGATCCGCCGGTCTGTTGTAGGTCTGCCTACCTTGGAGGCGCGGGCGGCGGATCTGCCGTGCCCCTCCTACCAAGCCTGCGGACCCCTGGGCCTGATCTGCAGGTTGATCACTGGTCTGCTCACCCTGCGGGCACGGGTGGCGGTTCCGCTCCGCCCCCACTCCAATTGGGGTCACGTGACCACCACACCGGCAGGGCCTGATCCAGGCGTGGGAGAAGGATATGCTCTGCCCCTACTCCAGTTGGGGTGACGTGTGTACCACACTGGCAGGCCACTGGGCCTGACCCGCCAGGCTGTCACAGGTCTGTTTACCTTGCAAGCGCAAACGGCGGCTCTGCCCTGCCCCTCCTACCACGCCCATGTACCACTGGGTCGCGGGTCTGCCCACCTTGCGGGTGCGGGTGGCGGCTCCGCTCCGCCCCCTCTCCAATTTTGGTCACGCGGTCACCACGCCGGCGAGCCGCTGGGCCTGCTCCGGGCGCTGGCGGCGGCCCGGCTCCTCCCCTCTGGCTTGACGACAAATTGAGGAGACTCGGGTGACTGTGCCTCACCCCCCCTACCAGGAGACCAACTGCTTATGTCACCGCTGGTATTGATGAAGTTCTCTCCTCCGCCGCTTTCTGCAGACATCAGATCTCTGCCATGTTGGTATCCTATGCGAATGGCAGCATTTCGTTCCCCTTGCCGGGCAACCAAAGCACCGGGTGAGTCCTGACCGGCCCTCAGCAGGACCCGGACCGAGAAGCAGTTTCCACGGGCTCCTAGCCCCGGGCCAGGGAAGTTCCGGGAGCCGGAACTCGGCCGCTCCGTGCTCGGTGTAAGCTCCTATAAGTGTAAGCTCCAAGAAGCAGTCCCCGCGGGCTCAGTTCCGGGAGCCGGAATTCGGCTGCTTAGTGCTTGTTGTATGCTCTGATAGGAGCAGGGTCCAAGAAGCAGCCTCCGCAGGCTCAGCAGCCCTGGGCCAGGGCGGTTCCGGGACTGTTCCAGGAGCCGGAACTCGGCCGCCCCGCGCTCGGTATTCACTCGGATAAGATCAGGTTCTAAGAAGCACCCAGGCGCTGAACCCTAGCAATCTGTCTGCAAGCCGCAGGCAAATTGCAGCCTGAAATTACCTGTTCTATGGCTGAATGAGCTGCGGTCAGTCGAAAACAGGGGTGGTGACGTCAGTTTACCAACATGGTGGCTGCTGGCCTCCTCTGTGGTCTGATCGGTGTGGAGAACCGAGATGGACCACTTCCTTCCCCCGTCTCGAACCCAGAATTCAGCCCTGAGTACAGTGCTTGCGCAGCTGGCAGAAACTGCAGCGCTGTAACCCTGCGTCTCTATCCCAGCGCGCGCTGCAGACTCTAGCCGCGGGGCGATTTGCTGAATAAACAGTGTTACCCTCCGTGCGACAAACCTCTCGCGTTTGAGTCCTCGTAGCTGATCCTCATGCGATGGAAATCCTTCCTCCAGGTTCCGGAGCACCCCACTATTGCTGGAAATTCCTAACAAGATATCCTTTAGCCGTCCTGACTTGTCATACTCCCACACAGTGAAGCAGCACACGGGGGCAATGCACTCCCCTTGCCGCCATCTTCCTTCTCCGGGTACCTATATTTATAAGATCCGTTTTCAGTGACAATGTTAAACTATGTTCTTAACACTATGTCACCTGGCAGTACCAAGAAAATTATTACATTAAGCATGATTTCTGACTAGCTAACGCACCTTCTGATCAATGCCTTGTAAATGAAATGTTTCCTTGGTTCAGAGAACTCATCTTTACCATATATGGTTATATGCCTATTTTGTTTTAAAAATTAAGATGTGTATTTTCTTGCACCTGATAAGAATGGTTTTAATTCCCCTGTAGTTCGATCATGAAAGCGATATCTCTAGCCTCATTAGCAATAGAATTACTTGCTGTTTTTATGACTTAATTCCTTACTGAATTTCATTGGCATGCTTTTCCTAAGGATGAAAGCTGAAAAGGACAATCTTCCCAGATTGCTAAATTTCATTTATTTTTATTTTTTTTAATATTTATTTTTTAGTTGGAGTTGGGCACAATACCTTTATTTTATTTATTTATTTTTATGTGGTTCTAAGGATTGAACCCAGGGCCTTGCAAGTGCTAGGCAAGCATTGTACTGCTGAGCCCCAGCCCCAGCCCTGTTAAATTTCATTTATGAATGGTCCTCTGGGAAGGAGAAAATTTGGAAAGAAGTCCAATAATTGTTTGCTGCAATCATCAAATCCTCACAACATGGATAAAAAGATCAAATAAAAACTCATGGCATTCTGAAATTCAAGGTGAGAGTATAATTGATTTCTGATTCCAAAGGAAAAGTTCTAGGAGCAAAATGTTGTAACTGAAATAATCTAATATTAAAAAGATGTATTACTATTAATTAAATAATAATGAGTTCTTGTGCCCTGATGGGTATCTCAGCAATAGAAGATTAAAGTATTGACAGTTTTTTTAAAAACTAAGGTATTGAATATTTTTGTTGTTTGTAAGTAGAGTGGCATTTAAAAGTGAGGAGGACGAACATCAGAAAATGCATCAGGAGATAAAGGTAGAAGAAAAAAAAATCTTTGGTGAATTTTTAGTTAAGTTGTGCTTAATAAGCCATCTAACTTCATCCATTTTTTGCCAGTTATTCCTTGATTTTGAATGGCAAAGTGTTAAACTAAGGGGAAAGATTGACATTTCAGGGGTAAAATATTTTACATGGGAAGATTTCTTAAAACAGATTTAGACAATTCCATTTCCTAAGGAATTTAGAGTTAAACCAAAGAATTAACAAAATTAAATGCTTTTTTCTTCCTCCCTCAACAGCTACTTAATCCCTCTATGGTCCAATAAATGTTTTAATTAAGGACATAAAAATAAGGTGTCAGTTAAAGCTTTTTGCTGGAGGTAAAGCATTCTTGCTAAAAGAAAATAAGTGATGGAAACACCTCTTGCCATAATTAACATGGACAAATATACACAATGTAACAAATGCCCTGTCCTTGGCACTAACCTTGGAAAGGCACCTTGCTGTGCTCAGCCTATCCCAGCTGAAAGTTCTCAGGATCAAAGCCACTGGAAGCAACTTCATCAACATTGATAGGAGTTTGGAAAAAAGAAAAGAAGCTTGAGTAAATTCCTATACAGAAGCAAAACAAAATGAAAAACTCAAATAATTATGATCCTGTTTGTCATCGTCTCTAAGAATTTTGATTACAATTTTTATGAAAAAGGAAAGGCCACTATGAAATAAACTGATGAGATTATATTCATTTAAGAGATATAAGCATTCCTACACACTGTTTGTCAATTTCTGCCATGTCAAATGAGCGCTCAGAGTAAGAATTTTCCCTCATGAAACAGAACATTCTATAAAGTTTCCATTCAGTGCTCTTATGCCTTTATTCCTTAACACTCTCATTTTCTCTTTCGGTTCCTACCTTGCCATAATCTCATAACTTCTTCTGTCTTCTGGCTAGAAAATGACATCCCCCACCCTGTAGAGTCTCTCCCTAGTAGACACTTCATAATTATTTGCTGAGTAAGAGACTACAGGGGCTTTTTCCAGACCTTCAATCATAGTAAGATTGGGGGACCATAAATGCAGAAGCCGGACAGAGACTGTCTAGTTGTGGCAGAAGTAGGGGTCCTCTTGGTGGGCTGATTCTGCAGCATTGTTCTGGAAGTCATTTCGGGAGTTAAATCACTGAGAACACCTCCAGTCCTTCCAACAACTTTGTAAGCACCCAATTCTCCATATTAAGCTCTACACTGTTAGAGGCACAGAGGCACCTGTGACTCTGCCCAAGGGATTTTCTTTCCTGTGCTCAGCCTGCCCCAGCTGGAAGTTCTTGGGATCAAAGCCACTGGAAGCAACTTCATCAGTGTTTAAAATAGCCAGTGTTTTTTTTTTTGTTTTTTTTTTTTTTTTATTATGTGAACCAATATAGTCTTTGGTACCAAAGATAAAATTCAAGTTAGTAATTAGGAATTTATTAATTTGACCTATTTGGATTTGAAGGTAGTAGGAGCAGGCTACAATTAGAGAATGATACTTTTTTTCTTTATTTTTTGTGTGGTACTGGGAATGGAACTCAGGGTTATTCCGCCACTGAGCTTCATCCACAGCCATTTTTATTTATTATTTTGAGATAGGTTCTTGCTAAGTTGCCAGAGCTGGCCTTAAACTTGGGATCCTACTGCCTCAATCTCCTGAATTGCTGGGATTATAAACATGTGCCATCATGACAGACAAGAATGATATATTATTAATGTATGACACCAATCATTGAAATATTGAAGACAGACCAAGCAATGGTTGTTATCATATTAGGATCAGCATAATTTATATGTAGATTATAGAATGAGATAGTTGCTACAAAGTCTTCTGGAGAGAAAACAGTAGGACTGAAACTTTAATGTCTGTACTTACAGCACTATACTAAGAATATTCTGTGACTACATCTAAAAAGCTCTCATATGCGCAGGGTTTATGTAAATGATCCTCAGGTGCAGAATCTGATTTTGTCATTTCTTGAATTTAAACATATTGAATTTACAGTCTCAACACATTTCTTGTGGAAGTTAGGATTTTTGGAGGAAAGAGTGGAAGACTGAAATATGGAATAGGATATTTTGGAGGTTTTGCTTATGTTCAAAGACTCAGACTTTAGAGCTTTCCGTATCAGTAGAAGCCATTCCTCTTCACCTGTTTGAGGACTTTGTGTACCTTGAACACCTTGTATTTAATTCACAAACTCATTATCTTCTATGTAGATGCTAATTCTCATTTCCAATCTCTGTCACCCCTCATTGATATATATTCAGAATGTCCTATGCAAAAAGGCCATTTTACATTGAAACCCCAGAATAAAGATTCATACAAAAAAAGCTTTGTAAGACTTAAAATTTTTTTATCAGCCAACCTCTGGAGTTAGTATTGTAATAAGTGCTGAGGGAGGTTGCTGCACCAGGGAGAGGGAAATATGATTTTTAATAAGCCTGGATTTAGCTCTTAAAGGAGGCTCTGCCCTGGGCTTTAGTTGTTGAAGGAAGCTTAGTTTATTAACTAAAACTGGACTAAACTGGAGCCTATATTGAATGAAATTTTAAATTTCAAAAATTACTACATATAACGTAAAAGAGGAAATTTGTATTTAGAAATAGATGGCTAAGATTTTTCCTTAAATGAAACACCAAGGGCTACACTGATGAGGAGGCTTGAAGAATTCTCCAGTGGCTATATTCTCTAGGCTACAAAAGAGGGAAAAAGGAGGAAATGCTGCCAGTGAAATAAAACCCCAAATTCAGCAAAGAATGTCTTAATGTCTATAGACTAAGTGGACATGGTTTCCAAGATAGGGCATGACCCGAGGAATCAGGATGGTTTGGATTTAACCTTTTAAAAAAAAAAATAGTTCAAAAGATTTCTTTCTTTTTTTTTTAAACTTCTTTTTAAATTTTTAATTTTTTTGCATCACAATTCTTAATACACCATTATACTGGATTTAACCCATTTTTAAAGATAATTGATAATGCAATATCTATAAGTAAAAAAGATGGATCATCCAGGAAGTTCCTACCTTGATCAATTTAAATAAATATACTCTAAGATCACTCCAGACACTATACTTGAATTAGTGGTCTCTTCTGAAAGTAAAATACAAGCCAGTATATAAATATTCAAATCTCCAAGGGTGCCAGGTACCCTTGGAGGAGACCCACTACAAGTACATATCTAATCTTCCACTTATTTTCCCACAAGGCTGCAACCATTTACTAAAGTAGTACTAAACTGGGTGACGTGATGGGCTGGAGGTATAGCTTAGTGACCGATCACTTGTATAGCATGTATATATATGCACAAGGCCTGGGTTCAATCCCCAATTCTGTAAAAAATAAAAAAAAAACAAAGACAAAACAAAATCTGAAAGAAAACTAAAAAATTGGGTGAAGTGATTTACACAGAAATTCACAGACATCTTTTACATTTTCTATTTCCTGAAGAAGCAGACTCAGAATGTCATGGAGAACCTTACCAAACAGAATGAAGAAATTAAGGTATTTAGGAAAATGAAGATTTAAAAAATTATTTCTTTTTATTTATACATTACATGACAGTAGAATGTCATTTTGATATATGTTGGCCTTGGACTTAGCATAGATAGCTTTTACAATGGTGAGGTATGTTACTACTATCCCTAGTATTTCTAGTGATTTTTTTAAAATTCTAATTTGTTATATATGAGAGCAGAATGCATTACATTTCATATTACACATATAGAGCATAATTTTTCATATCTCTGGTTGTATATAAAGTATATTCACACCATACATGTCTTCATACATGTACGTGGGCTAATGATATCAATCTCATTCCCCCATCTTTTTTACCCCCATGCCCCCTCCCTTCCCCTCCCACCCCTTTGCCCTATCTTAATTAATTTCATTAGTTAGTCTAATCCTCCCATGATCCCTCTCCTAACCCCACTATGAATCAGCCTCATTATATCAGAGAAAACATTTGGCATTGTTTTTTGGGATTGGCTAACTTAGCATTGTATTCTGCAACTCCATCCATTTACCTGCAAATGCCATGATTTTATTCTCTTTTATTGCTGAGTAATGTTCCTTTGTTTATATATACCAAAGTTTCCCTATCCATTCATCTACTGAAGGGCATCTAGGTTGGCTCCACAGTTTAGCTATTGTGAATTGTGCTGCTGCAAACATTACTGTGGCTGTGTCCCTGTAGTATGCAGTTTTTAAGTCCTTTGGGTATAGACTGAGGAGTGGGATAGCTGGGTCAAATGGTGATTCCATTCCAAGTTTTCCAAGGAATCTCCATACTGCTTTCCAGATTGGCTGCACCAATTTGCAGTCCCACCAGCAATATATGAGTGTGCCTTTCCCCCCCACATCCTTACCAATACTTATTATTGTTTGTATTCTTAATAGCTGCCATTCTGATGGGAGTGAGATGAAATCTTAGAGTAGTTTTGATTTGCATTTCTTGAATTGCTAGAGATGATGAACTTTTTTTCATATGTTTGTTGATTGATTGTATATCCTCTTCTGAGAAGTGTCTCTTCAGATTCTTGGCCCATTTGTTGATTGGGTTATTTGGTTTTTGGTGTTCAGCTTTTTGCATTCTTTATATAGCCTAGATATTAGTGCAGTATCTGATATGTGAGGGGTAAAAATTTGCTCCCAGGATGTAGGCTCTCTATTCACCTCACTGATTGTTTCTTTTGCTGAGAAGAAACTTTTTTATTTGAATCCATCCCATTTATTGATTCTTGATTTTAATTCTTGAGCTATAGGAGTCTTATTGAGGAAGTTGGGGTCTAATCCAACATGATGGAGATTAGGGCCTACTTTTTCTTCTATTAGACTCAGGATTTCTGGTTTAATTCCTAGGTCCTTGATCCACTTTGAGCTGAGTTTTGTGCATGAGTTTTGTTGAAGAGGCTATCTTTTATCCAATGTATGTTTTTGGTACCTTTGTCTAATATAAGATAATTGTAAGTTTGTGATTTAGTCTCTGTGTCCTCTATTCTGTACCATTGGTCTATAAGTCTATTTTGGTGCCAATACCATGCTGTTTTTGTTACTCTTGCTCTGTAGTATAGTTTAAGGTCTAGTATAGTGATGCCACCTGCTTCACTCTTCTTGCTAAGGATTGCTTTAGCTATTCTGGGTCTCTTATTTTTCCAGATGAATTTCATGTTTTTTTTTTTTTTTCTATTTCTGTAAGGAATGCCATTTATATTTTGATTGGAATTGCAGTGAATCTGTATAGTGCTTTTGGAAGTATGGTCGTTTTGATAACATTAATTCTGCCTATCCAAGAACAAGGAAGATCTTTCCATCTTCTAAGGTCTTCTTTGATTTCTTTCTTTAGTGTTCTGTAGTTTTTATTGTAGAGGTCTTTCACCTCTTTTGTTAGGTTGATTCCCAAGTATTTTATTTTATTTTTTGAGACTATTGTAAATGGGTAGTTTTCCTTGTTTCCCTTTCAGAGGATTTGTCACTGATATACAGAAATGCTTTTGATTTATGGGTATTGATTTTGTATTCTGCTACTTTGCTGAATGTATTTATTAGTTCTAAAAGTTTTCTGGTGGAACTTTTTGGGTCTTCTAGATATAGAATCATATCATCGGAATTGTGCTAATTTGAGTTCTTCTTTTCCTATTATATCCATTTAATTTCTTTTGTCTAATTTCTCTGCCCAGTGTTTCAAGAACTATTTTAAATAGAAGTGGTGAAAGATGGCATCCCTGTCTGGTTCCAGTTTTTAGAGGGAATAATTTTAATTTTTTTCCATTTAGAATTATGTTGTCCTGAGGCTTAGCATAGATAGCTTTTACAATGTTGAGATATGTTCCTGTTATCCCTAGTTTTTCTAGTATTTTGTACATGAAGGGGTGCTGTATTTTGTCAAATGCTTTTTCTGTGTCTATTGAGATGATCATATGATTCTTATCTTTAAGTCTATTGATGTGATGAATTACATTTATTGATTTCCATATGTTGGACCAACCTTGTATCCCTGGGATGAATCCCACTTGATCATGGTGCATGATCTTTTTAATACATTTTTGTATTCAATTTGTCAGAATTTTATTGAGAATTTTTGCATCTATATTTATTAGATATATTGGTCTGAAGTTTTCTTTCATTGATGTGTCTTTGCCTGGTTTTGGAATCAGGGTGATATTGGTCTCATAGAATGAGTTTGGAAGTGCTCCCTCTTTTTCTATTTCCTGAAATAAATTGAAGAGTTTTGGTATTAGTTCTTCTCTAAAGGTCTTGTAGAACTCAGCTTTGTATCCATCTGGTCCTGGGCTTTTCTTGATTGGTAGGCTTCTGATGGCATCTTCTATTTCATAACTTGAAACTGATCTGTTTAAATTGTGTATATCATCCTGATTCAAATTGGGCAAATCATATGACTCTAGAAATTTGTAAATGCTCTCAATATTTTCTATTTTATTGGAGTACAAGTTTTCAAAATCATTTCTAATTATCTTCTGTAGTGTCTGTTGTGATATTTCTTTTTTCATCATGCATGTTAGTAATTTGAGTTTTCTCTTTCCTTCTCTTCATCAGCATAGCTAAGGGTCTGTCAATTTTTTTTTTTTTTATTTTTTCAAAGAACCAAATTTTTGTTTTGTCATTTTTTTCAATTTTTTTGTTTCAATTTCATTGGTTCAATTCTGATTTTTAATTATTTCCTGTCTTCTACTGTTTTTGGTTTTGATTTGTTCTTTTTCTAGGGCTTTGAGATGCAGTGTTAGGTCATTTATTTGTTGAATTTTTTTTTTCTTTTAAGGAATGAACTCCATGCAATGTACTTTCCTCTTAGTACTGCCTTTATAGTGTCCCAGAGATTTTGATATGTTGTATCAGTGTTCTAATTTACCTCTAAGAATTTTTAATCTCCTCCTTGATGTCTTTTGTAACCCATAGTTCATTCAGTAGCTTTCACCTTTGAGGGGAAGGACAATGTCAATGGATCTCAATATAAACAAAATATCATCTAAAAACAAATCATTGTTATTAAGACATTTTCAGTTAGGTCATGATATACAGAAATTGTGAATTCAATTATTATCTATAATATAATCAGTAGGTTTTTAAAAGGGTTTACAGTTTCTGATGGTGGACAAAGAACTTGGGGTGAGGTGTAGGAAGATATGCTGAGGAGATAGGAGGTGAGGATATAGCATTAATATATTTTAGGAAGTTTGAAAGAGAAACCTAAAGAAGAAGGTTAGTGGCAGGAAAATAGAGAGGTAATAATTATGGGTATACATGTAAGAGAGAAGACAGTAGAGTACAAAAGACAAATATATATATATTAAAAAATTTAAAAAGTTAAATAATAAAAATTGGAGAGAATAAAAGAGAAAAAAATGAAAAAAAGAATATACAACCCAACAGTAATATACTATTCAGTCATCTCAGTACTGAATATCCTAATTCATGCAAAGTACTTGGCTTCACATATTTTGGGGATGTTAGAGCAGAAGAATAGAGAGGGAGAAGAAAGAAAAAAAATCTCAAAGAAAACAACAAGGATTGTTTGGTTGGAGATCAGTATGTTTCCTGCTTCCCTTCTCATCCAATACATGGGAATGTTTGTTCTTAGTTTGTATATCTGCCCTGAGGATGGTGGGGGTTACCAGGGTGTGAGGGCTGATCTTGGGTTCAGGACACCCAGAAGTGGGGTATGGTACCTGCTGGTCCTGTTGGAAGACTGCACTTCAAGGATCTCAAGGTCTACTCCTGTGACATTGGTACCAGGTCTTTTCTCTTCTTTTCGCCTGTAGACTTCACAGTTCCTGCCCTCTAAATTAGTCTCTAAAGTATATCTCCCTCACCCTCTCCCTTTCTACTTGCTAATCAGGAACGTTTCTCTCCAGGGGGGAGGGGGGGGTCTTGTGTGTTGCACTCTGGTGGCTGCACACCTGTCCCAGATGGCTGTTTTGAATCAGGCAGTCACTCTGCCTAGTTATCTGCTGCTGGGGATTGGGGGGGGGGGGTTAGAAAACTATGGGTACCTGGCTATCCAGTGTTCTAAAATGGTAGTTACTCTGACTAAAGATGGTGATAGAGGTGACCCAAAATGAAGGTTGCTGCTTTCAGGGATGGAGTGTTAAGTTGGGTGGGGGGAGCCAGGTGGTGGCGATCTGTGATGCATTGAGGTGAGCTCTGTGGCATGCAGTGTTGCGGCTGTCAGCTTTCTTCAGAGCCTGTGATGTTCCTAGGTGCAGGCAGGCTACCACAAGTCGGGACTACGGCAGTAGCTGCCAAGTCCCAAGATGGAGGCTACTGGGGGAGCCCCATGTTAGTAGATGGGGATCCACATGAGAATGGCAGCCGGAGTTCCTGCGCATGGGTAGCAGCTGAGTGTCCTTTGAAGGAGCGGCAGTATCTGGGAATTCTGCACTGGTGCTGATGCTGGTGGTCTGGCTAAGGCACCCACAAGACCTGTGTTGATGAGTAGTTGGGAGTCAGGAGTCCTGTTTTAACACTGAGGCCCGGGGTTCCCTGTGGCATGGTGGCCATGATTCCTGGATGGGATCAGCTGTGGAGGGGTCCTCTATCACTCTCTGAAAAGCAGTATTCCCACTAGTTGAGACCTAGGTCATGGAGCAATACAGAATTTTGCCTCCCCTAGCCTGCCACGTTGGATCTTCTTTCTAGTGTTTTGAACATGAAGGTGTGCTGTATTTTGTTGAATGCTTTTTTTGCACCTATTGAAATAATCATGTGATTCCTCTCTTTAAGCACATTGATGTGATTAATTATGTTTATTGATTTTTGTATGTTGAACCAACCTTCATCCCTGGGATGAACCCCAATTGATCATGATGAAATATCTGTTTAATATGGTCTTGGATGTGATGTGCTAGAATTTTATTGAGAATTTTTGCTTCTATGTTTATGAGGGATATTGGTCTGAAGTGTTCTTTCTTTAATGTGTCTTTGTCTGGTTTTGTTATCAGGGTGATACTGTTAGAGTCTGTAAACAAGTCAGGATGGCGCCTGGCAAAATGCCAGAGGGAGTGGTTTGTGAAGTAATGCCAGCGAGCCATTAAGTGTGGAGATTTCTTATTGGTTGACTGATGTATCTAGTTTATGCTAATTAAGATAAGCTGTGTGGAATGTATAAATACTGCTCCCCCCTTACAATAAATGGCTCCCACTCCTGCTGTATCAACATACACAAGTTGCTCGTCACCTCCCCCCCCCCCCCCCCCCCCCCCGTTATTTTGCTGCAGCCGGACTGCGGCATGATACTAGCTTCGTAGAATAAGTTTGGAAAGGTTCCCTTCTTTTTTATTTCATTGCATAATTTGAGGAGTGTTGGTGTTAATTCTTCTTTGAAGGTCTTGTAGAACTCTTCTGAGAATACACTGAGAATACATCTGGTCCTGGGCTTTTCTTTGTTAATAGGCTTTTGATGGCATCCTCTATTTTATTGCTTGAAATTGTTCTGTTTAAATTTTTTATGTCCTCCTGATTCAGTTTGGCTAGGTCATATGTCTCTGGAAATTTGTTGAGGTCTTCAAAATTTTTTATTTTATTGAAGTATAAATTTTCAAAATAGCTTCTGATTATTGTCTCCTGCTGCGTCCGGCTAACGGAGCCGAGTCCGGCGAGGGACGGCGGGGTTAAAAATACACAGGACACCAAGGTTCTTCATCCAGGAGGGAGCATGTGCGCGCTTTATTGCCAGATTTGTTCCCCTTATGTATCTTTTTAACAGCTGCGGGAAATCACTCAAAAGTGAGGAGGGAAGAGTAGTAACTGCGTCCTTGGGTTACCCTCACGTCACCGTCCCCTCGAACAGGTCAAGATGTTCCCGAGAGACACGTATGCTCTAGGCAGATAAACAGGGAACCGCAAGCCCACGTCACGGCCTTGTGAGCTGGCCACATGGACATGCATAACAAAGAACTGGGGGTTGAGTCCCCAGGGGCCAGGGCGGGCCTACTACCAGCAAGTCCCCCTTTTTTGTTTTTTGCATGTCAATGGGAATCAAGTAGCCCCTGTCTTAGGTCGTCCACCACCCCTGCACTGCTTACCCGTCTCTGGGGAGGCCCCATTCCCCTGGCTTAGGTTGCAGTGCAAGCGTGGAAGTTGCCCGTCACTGGGTACTACAAGATCAGCTCTTGTCCTATGTAAACGGACACTTTTCAGTTAGGATGTCATGGCCAGCAGGACACAACTGCGGATTCCAGTCATCATCTTTGCCAGTGGGATAGCTATGACCAGGGAGCTTTCTGAACGTAAGGGTCTGGGATGACGGCACCAAGTCGGCAGGGTAATTAGGGACCTGGGCAAAAGCAGGCATACATAGGAGGGCTCGGGTATTGGCTCCTGTCCAGTTACATCTCATCTCCGGATGGGTCGTAAGTACACCTCGTGGGCGGAGTCGTCCATCTCCAGGCATTGGTAGTGAACCTGTATTGGCTTGGAGGTTAAAATGTTAATCTGGTCCTTAATGAATTGAGTTATCCTATTTGCAACACAAGGTCCCAAGGTTGCAATCAAAAGAAGACCCAGTAAGGGCCCCAGGAGGGGAATAAGGTAGGGCAGGAACCCATTCATCCCAGTCCAAAGAGGGTTCTCGAATAATTCTTTTCTCCTTTTCTCTAGGTCTTCTTGAAGCTCCTTGATTTTAGTGCGAACTATGCCCGATTTATTGGCATAGAAGCAGCACCTTTCTCCTAAGGCTAAACAGATTACCCCTGATTGGCAGTCAGTAAGTCTAGGCCTCGCCTATTTTGGAGGACCACTTCTGCCAAAGAGTCAATTTGGTCTTGTAGGTCCCTAATAGTGCCAGATAGGGTCTGCACATCATCTATAAGCTGCTGAGATAGACGGCGATAAGAATGTATAGCCGTACCCAGTCCAGCTGTGCCTGTGCCCACAGCAGCGGTTATTCCAAGGCCAACAAGGAGTGGTAAGGCCTGAACAGCTCTCTTGTGTCTTCTAACTAGGGTGTCTAGGCTAGGAATGGGTAGGGGTTCATCTCCTGAGATAATCGTGATATCAGGAAGCAGTAATGCCAGAACGCAACTGCCAGTCCAATTTGCTGGAAGCCTGGGAAAAGGTAAATTTCCACCACACATAAAAACTGTACCATTAGGGGGACAAATGGGCGGAGTAGGTGAAGAGTAATTCTTTACTAATGAGCAGTTCTCAAAGGAAGAGACTCCAACATCAACATCATAGGTATTATTTTGCATCATGCCCAGAAGGCAAGACATAAAACCACCTAGAGGCTGCACCTTAAAGGGTAGCCCAGATTGACATGTGTTGTCATCATCAATGGTATAATTAATGGGGACTGCCAATGGCATGACTGCACCTGCCATCATGCAGAGCCAGCAATCACCAGCAAGGGTAGGATTGGAACTGTTAAGTAAGAAAAGGGTAGTTTCTAGGATATCTAATGTATTGGCATCTAAATCAGGAAGCTGGGATTTGGGCAATATCAAGGGGTGGTATGTAGGCTTAGGGATCTCCGGCTTTAAAAGCTTAATCACCTGAAGGTGTTTGATAGCATCAGTGGGTCCCCCTCCATCAGAGACTCTGATGGAGGCCTGCATGGGCCAGCAGGAGGGTTTACCCACGACGCCCTCACATCCTGCCTCCGTTAACCGAGTCGTGATGCCTTCTCCTCCCCGGTCACCAAGAAAAGGAATAAAATTATAAGTGGTCCCCCCTTCTCCACGGGTGTTAGTTAGGATGGCCTCAAAATACTGTTTTCCTTGATTATTAACACAAATTGAGGCCGATGTATAACAGGAGATGTGCATCGCCGGGGTGTAATGACAAGTGGCGGAACAGCTTCCAAGAGTCTCGGTCGAACTGGGGACATTAAGTCCGGGCTTATTGACACATACCCATTTTGGTTGCTCAAATCCTCCAATGTTTTGATTGAGTTCAGCCGCCATGTAGGCTACTTTAGTCCCACAATCAACGCTCTGGGTATAACCAGAGGTGGCCGAGTGCCGGGGCCCTCCCTTACACTCACAAGGGGCTCCAAAAAGATATTCATGAATATTCCCAGGTGGGGGGTCAAGCCCTCCTTCAACAAACCTGTCCAGAAGGAATGCCACAAGCGGGGTCCAGCTCATGAGGTGTGTCTCCGCACTCACTTGAAGGGGTGGGAACAACAGCAGCAGGATCAGCCATCTTGGGAACTTCATTTTGTCTTGAATTTTCATTCACAGGTCTGGTCTGGTGCAGCGCTCCGGGATCCAAATGGGTTTTTCCGTCCCTGGAGGGAAGACACATACAGCTCCTCTCACTCTAGCCAAGAGTGGAGCAGGGGGTTGCCACTTCCCTGTAGCCAGATACTTCCATCTTATCTGTGCTTTTTGTATGGTGGGAGGGGAAAAATGACACTGCGCTGCTGTACGGCCTTCGGCGTCAGTGAGCAAAAAATTTAAAGTGAATAGAGTTATGTTTAATAGTGCATGTGGTCCCTGACAACTCTGGTATATCTCCCCCTCTTTTGTTTTTTGCAAATAGGTTTTAAGATGTTGATGGGCCCGTTCAACAATGGCCTGTCCTTGGGGGTTATATGGGATTCCTGTTTTGTGTATAATATCCCACTGTGAGCAAAATTTTTGGAAGGTTTGACTAATATAAGCTGGGCCATTATCTGTTTTTATACATCGAGGGGTTCCCATAAAGGAAAAGGTTTTAACATAGTGCTGTATCACGTCCTTAGCCTTTTCTCCTGAATGTAAAGTAGCGGAGATAAAACCAGAGAATGTGTCTATACTGACATGCACAAAAGACAGTTTTCCAAAACTAGGAATATGAGTTACATCAGTTTGCCAGATGTCGTTTGGCTGAAGGCCCCTTGGGTTGACTCCCAGAGAAGGGGAATGGATAAAAGGTGCACAAGTAGGACATAGGGAGACAATTTTTAAAGCTTGATACCAGGAACATCCTGAGCGGAAGCGCAAAGTTTGTGCATTTAGGTGAAATTTATTATGAAGTTGTAGGGCCTTATCATACTCAGTTATTGTATATATAAAATTAGTGGCATGTGTGGCAGCGTCTGCCATGGCGTTGCCCGCCGCCAGAGGACCTGGAAGTCCGGAATGACTTCTTATGTGACCTATGAAGAGGGGGTCTGCCCTAGCCCATATAAGAAGCTGCACTGTTTGTAGTTGATCCATGATAGTGGATTGTTTTCCAATATAAGGTGCCGTCTCAATCGCGGAGGAGAGCCTGGCGATATAGAGACTGTCTGTGAAAACATTAAGGGGCACTGAGCTATAAGTCTGTAAGGCCAATATTAAGGCTGCAACCTCCGCTTTTTGGGCTGAACAATCGGCCACTCTCTTGCGGATGACTTGGGTCCCATCTGAAACGACAGCAAACCCATTTTTGGCCCTGTCAGTGAAGACGGTTTGTGCCCCCGGGAGAGGATCCTTTTTTAGGATCTTTGGGAAAATTATTGGACATGTCTTTAGACTTTCAAGGAGCCTGCTTTTAGGGTAGTGATTGTCAACCTGTCCCATGAAACTACAGAAGAAAAGACACCAGAGATCATGTTCCTGTCTTAATTTAGAAAGAATGTCTTGATTATATGGTAATATGAGAACATCAAAGGTTTTCCCAAACAAGGCATCTCCTAGATATTTTGCTTTCCAAACTAATTGTATTACCAGATCATGGAAAGGTATCAAGACCCGGGAGGGGGATGCAGGTAAGTGAACCCAATAAATAGGACCAGTCTGTCAAAAGACTCCAGTCGGGGTGAGTTTTGATGGCAGAACAATGAATAACAAGGACTGGGAGTAGTCCACCTGCATCACCTGCATCTCTTGTAAGGCTGTCTCTATCAATCTAAGTGCCTTCAAGGCTTCTGGAGTAGGTTTTCGCGGGGAGGTGGGTGAGGGGTCTCCTCTCAAAAGGTCATACAGGGGTTTAAGTTCACCAGTAGGGACATGGAGGGAAGGCCGCAGCCATTGGATTTCCCCCAGAAATGTCTGCCATTGGTGCAGGGTTTTGAGCTGGTTCACCTGAAATTGAGGCCTCTGGGGAGTGATCCCTACCTTGTTAATAGTATATCCTAGGTAGTTATAAGGATACTGAATCTGCACCTTCTCTGGGGCTATAATCAGTCCGGCCCCCTCTAACAGGGACTGGAGGACTTCATAAGACCGGAAAAGTGCTTTCCTATCAGGGCCTGCCAACAATATATCATCCATATAATGGACGAGGTAAAAGTTTGGGAATTGTTGCCTAAAGGGTTGTAGAATTTTTGCTATAAAGTACTGACACATAGTAGGGCTATTGGCCATTCCTTGAGGTAAGACAGTCCATTCAAACCGTTGATAGGGTTCCCTAAAATTTATTGAAGGTAAAGAGAAAGCAAAACGTTTACAATCCTGGGGGGCCAGGGGAATAGAAAAGAAGCAATCTTTTAGGTCCAAAATAATAAGATGCCAATCTTTAGGGATAGCCTTGGGGAAGGGTAGTCCTGGCTGTAAAGTTCCCATGGGCTGCATGGTATTATTAATAGCCCGCAGGTCTTGGAGAAGCCTCCATTTTCCAGACCCCTTTCTTATGACAAAAATAGGAGTGTTCCAGGGGGAAGTGGAAGGCACTATATGCCCCACCCTAAGCTGTTCCTGAACCAGAAGGGTCGCGGCCTGCAATTTGTCCTTAGTTAGGGGCCACTGTTCTATCCACACAGGGTCATCTGATAACCAAGTAATAGATAGAGGACGTGGCCGCATTTCAGTGGCCCCTAGGATAAATTTCCTAGCCCCCTCCGATCTCCTCCACTTCTGGTAATTTCTTCTGTAGGGTCCACAGGCGTTGCCCTTCCCTCATGTCTTTTCCCCAGTCCTTTTCCGGGAAGCCATCCCATATCTAACATCATGTCATTAACAAATTTATTACTCCCTTTTAGGGTCTGAGTGGTGAGGATAGCTCCCATTTGTTGAAGTAGGTCCCTTCCCCAAAGACAATACATTATCCAACCCTGCTGCCAAACTAGGAAGAGGCTGGGGGCTTGAGGCCCATGTTTCCTGCCTTAAGATGCCAAGGACAGAAAAAACCCACTAGAACATCAATCTGCAGAGGAGCCAGTTGGGAAAGGGCCATTCAAGGCCACTGTAGGAGCCATGGGGATGCTATACAGAGGGCAGATTTCTCAGTGGTGACTCCCAAACTCCTTCTTTTATGTGAGATGCATCCTCATCATCCTCAAAAGGGAACAGGAATAGCATCGCTGGATTCCTCCACTGTCTTCATCAGTGCTTAGGCCTAGCTTTATTATGCATTAAATTCAATTGGAGTGGGTCTGGGGATTCTCAAGGGAGAAGCCAGAATAGAGCAGCACAGTTTCAAATAGCAGCACCACCAAGTCCTTTATAGCCTTGTCATTTTTGTCTGCCTTTGCCTTTTGCCTCAGTATCTACACAATGGGGTGATCAGGGTTGACCTCCGGGTGCTTTTTGGCCATTATATAGCCCACTGTGGAGTTGTCTTGAAGTGCCTGAGCCTTCATGATCTGCTCCATGTTGGCTGTCCAGCCATAGTTGCTGGTAACAATGCAGCACAGTGAAGATAAAAGCCTATTGGCTTTTTATCCAAGATTTCTTTCATAAGGTTGAAAATGTTCTCAAATTTTACCTTGCTCTCCTACATTTTCTTTTTTTCCTCCCCTTCCTCAGGTAGCTCCAGGACTTCCTTGGTCACAGAAACCAGGCTCTTCCCATTAAACTTCTTGAATTGCTATACATAGTAATCATCAATAGGCTCAGTCATATATACTACCTCAAAGCCCTGCTTCCTCACACATTTCACAAAAGCAGAGTTGGCCACCTGCTCTTTGTTTTCATTAGTAATGTAATAGATGGACTTCTGTGTCTCTTTCATGTGAGAGACATACTCTGGCAGAGAAGTCATCTCGTCTTCAGACTGAGAGGTGTGACAGTGCAGCAGCTCGAAAAGGTGTCACTGATTAGCAGAATCTTCGTGGATTACAAGCTTAAGATTTTTAGAGAATGCCTCATAGAATTTTTTGTAGTTCTCCTCATCTTCTGCCAACTCAGAGAACAGCTGAAGGCACTTCTTCACAATGATTTTTTGTGGATGACTTTCAAGATTTTGCTCTGCTGGAGCATTTCTCAGGAGATATTCAGGGGCAGATCCTCAGAGTCAACAGCACACAAATGAAGATGAGATACTGTGGTATCAGCTCATTGTAGCTCTCCATGATGAACACATGATGGACATAGAGCTTAATATAGTTCTTCTTGTTGTTCTCAAAGAGGTCAAAGGGAGCCCACCGCGGAATTAATAGCAATGCCGTGAATTCTAACTGACCTTCTACAGAGAAGTACTTAATGACTAGGTGGTCTTCCCAGTCATTGGTGAGGCTCTCATAGAATTTTCCATATTCTTCTTGAGTGATGTCATCATGGTTTCTGGTCAAAACAGGCTTGGTCTTGTGCAATTCTTCATGATCAATATATTTCTTCTTAATCTTCTTTGTTTTCTTTTCCTTATCCTTACCAGTGTCATCCTCTTCATCTGAGCCCACATCTTCAATCTCGTGTTTCTCCTCACCATCCTCATCTTTCTCTTTATTCTCACCTTTTTCTTCCTCTTCCTCATCATCACGGATTTCCTTCTCTTGCTCCTTCTCCAAATAAAGGGTGATTGGAGAGCCTATGAAGTGCAAGGGCTTGTTCACCACTTCTTTGACCCACCTCTCTTCTAAATATTCTGGCTGGTCTTTTTTGAGGTGGAGAATGACTTTAGCACCCTGTCCAAAGTTCTCACTATGATCAGCCCTTACAGTGAAGGATCCCCCAGCAGAAGACTCCCAGGCATACTGTTTGTGATCATAACTACTTTTTTCTGCCACCAAATAGGCAGAATAAAATCCAACACCAAATTGCTTCCATAAATGCTCTAGTACCAGGCTTGGCAATTGTTCCCAAATTGTTTATGAGATCAGCTTTGGTCATGCCAATGCCTGTGTCCACCAAAGTCAGGGTCCTTTCCTGAGGGTTGGCGATGATGTCAATTTTTAGCTCTTCACCATGGTTCAACTTGAAAGGGTCTGTCAGGCTCTTACAGTGAATCTTGTCCAGGGCATCAGAAGCATTAGAGATCAATTCCTGAAGGAAAATTTTCTTGTCAGAATAGAAGGCATTGATGATAAGAGACATGAGTTGGGCAATTTTTGCCTGAAAGGCAAAGGTCTCCACCTCTCTTCTCCATGGTGCACTTCCTCAGGCATCTTAAAGAGAAAAGACTATATTACAGAATAGGGTGAGCCTGAACAGTGTGTGACTTGCTTGCAACACCTAGGCTGTGCAGGGGGTGACTCAAGAGACTTTGTTTAATTTTTGTTTGGAGGATTTATCCAGTGGTGAGAGAGATGTGTTAAAGTCACTCAATACTATTGTGTTGTAGACTATTTGATTCTTGAAATTGAGAAGGGTTTGTTTGATGTACAAAGATGCTCCAATTGTTTGGGGCATACATATTTGTAATTGTCATATTTTGTTGATATATAATTCCTTTATGCAGTGTGAAATGTCCTTCTTTGTCCCTTCTGATTGACTTTGACTTGAAGTTCACTTTATCTAATATGAGGGTAGAAACCCCTGTTTGTTTACAAGATCCATGTGAGTGATATGCTTTTCTTTTTTTCCCATCCATTTACCTGCAGTCTGTGGATGTTTTTGCCTAATGAGGTGAGTGTCTTGGAGACAGTATATTGTTATGTCTAATTCAATCTGCCAGTCTGAGTCTTTTGATTGATGAGTTTAGGCCATTTACATTCAAAGTTATATTGAGATATGATTTTTATTCCCAGTTATTTTGGTTTATTTCTATTTTTTTTTAATTTGAATTAGTTTCTCTTTTGTTTAATTATATGTTTAGTGTAGTGCTTCCCTTTGTGGGTTTTCACTTTCATTTTTCATTTGTTCTTCATGAAATATTTGCTAAGAATGCTTTGTAGTGCAAGCTTTGTAGTTGTGAATTCTTTTAATTTTTGTTTATCATGGAAAGTTTTTATTTCATCTTAAAATATGAAGGTTAATTTTGCTGGGTATAGTATTCTTGGTTGGCATCTGGCAAATGGAGTTTTTGCTGAAAGTCATATCTCAGTTGGCCAGTAGACCTGGGAAAATTTTCTGTGGTTACTTTTTCAGTTTTTGAAGTGACAATAGAAATAAATATATGCAGCAACTGGCAATCACCAGACTGACTCTCTAATTAGTAAAGCCTCTTGTGGTAAGAAAGACCACTTGAGAGCTTCTAGAATTTTCCATTAGTATCCCCCAAATAACTCAAAGTCCATAGCTGATCCCTGAGGGAGTCAGAGAGATTAGTGACACTCTCACAATCTCAAAAGAGGCATGCAAATTGCATGCATGTAAGAGGCTTTTATTCTCTCATTTAAATTGACAATTTAGTCTGTAGGAAAGATAGATTGATGTTATAGGCAATAGAATATAATAAGTCTTAAGAGAGAATAACTCTAATTGTAGCTGCTATTCCAAATGTGACAAATTTAATGAGGTAAGTAAATATAACTAATGGTGTCTATGTGATTTTATGTGGTGATTTTTTTTTCTCTGAGTTAATAAGCAGGGTTATTTTTTTTCTCCTTATGGTATTGCAGTTTGCTTTCTTCTCCACACTTCAAGGTTATAGCAACTATCCAACCCTGCAAACTGTACAGTGGAGGAATGTAATCATTTCATAATTGCATTGAGGATCATGTTCACCAATTAGATTAATGACATCATGTTAATAGTTCCCTGGTGAGAAGAACATAGCAAAATGCACTGATGAAAACACATATATTAAAGTGAATAAACTCCATGCAGATATGTAGGTGTGCTGGGTATGGCCACTTTTTGATTAGGTTTAAGAGTTGAAAATCTTCCTCTATAAAATCAGATGGTAAAAATAAATTAGCTGTTGTAGGCCAAAAGCCAAAATCAAAGATATTATATAATCCAAGGATATAAGATAATGTATATAATAAGAAAAAAATATATTTTATTGAAAAAATTAAATAATAATAATAATATGATTAAATAAATGTGTATTATAATACAGATATAAAAATGAAGAGTATTATTTTATTTTATTTATTTTGGAGGGATAATATTTTGTTTATTCAATGTTCATTCATAGTGGTCCCCATGGTAATAATTGATTACAAACTATCTGTTTATGCTGTAGTGTACTAAGATTTTTATGTATTTAATCTTTAAAAATGTCTTTCACATGAATATTTACTGCCAAATCATTATATGAATCCACAAGCATATAATTTTAATTATGCATACTCAATGCTTGGATGGCATTTATATATTTCTTTTAATTTATTCTTTTGACATCTGGACAAGAATTTTATTGCAGTTTCATCATTTGTAAATGAAGGTTAGGTGAAAGATCCTAAATTGCAGGGTAAAGTGAATTTTTAAATCCACATACTTTCTTTCCAATTGCATTGAGGTTCTCAAAATGTTGCTGAGACTATAGTTTAATCTCATGAATCATACTCACTACAACTTTGTACAGAATTAAGATATCATGTTTTGCTTTAAAATTTGGCAGCTAAAAATTTGGAAGTGCAAAAAGTAGTCAACATTATATGTGATTTCACCACATTTTATTATCATTGAAAACACTTTGTAATAATATTTTTTTACATGTCTTGTTTCACCTTGAACTTTTAGATTGAATTCAGCAAGAAAAAATTATCTTTTCTGCAGTAAAATCTAACTTCCAAAGTCAGACAGTGTCCAATAATAGCGGTTGGGGACAGTTCTCTTATAGAACAAATTCACTCTTGTACCGAACTAAAAAAAAAAAAAAAAAAAGCCATAAAGTTGCTGCATAACAAGCATGTTAGGAAATTCAGCTTCTATTTCTAACAAAAGTTCATGGGATTGATAATGGCTCAGTTTACTAAGGTGATGAAGTTCACTGGTAACACTACTGGTTCAGTAACACAGGACTAATTTAAGTGGTTTCTGCAAATTACTTGCTTGATAACTAAGAACTTTAAACAACATGAATTTCTACAAACTTTTAAGGTCTGTCCCAATAAACCCTTTTTTATTTCAAACATGTTTTTACCATCATAAAGTTTATCTTTGCAGACTTCACTTTATGTTATACTAACTTAGTATTTACTCAACTTCTTTAAAAAAATTCTTACTCATTATCCTATTCAGTTTATTCACTGAGGCTAATTTTTAAGTCAACCAAAAATCAACATTTACACATTAAATAACTAATATTCCACCTCTCAGTTCAACAAGAGTCAGGGAAAAATATTCTAAAACATTTTTCTTTTTAAAAGTAGAGTATTTGATTTTTCTCCTCATATCCTCAAGTATTTGAACAATTGGTTTGTAGAAAGGCTAAAGAAATTTGTTTTCTCATGACCTATTTCTTCTATAGCAATCAATCTTTCATCAAATGCATAAACTGGCAATATCAACATATAAGCATAGATATTGCATCATTGAATAAGGAACACAATTCTTTGTGATTTAATTCAACAACAATATATACAATTGACTGTTTCTTAATACTACAGTGTCCATTTTTCCCTTGTTTTAAAATGATAGATATGCATCAGTAATAAAAAATAAAATTGTAAAATGGAAATATGTTATTTAAAGTTACACCTAGGTTATTGGATTTATGCACCGAACAGCAGTAAACAGTAATGAGAGTACCAATCATGGCCTCTTGTTGCATGCACTCAACTGGGTTGTTATAGTTCAAAGGAATCTCCTGTCAATATATAAATTAATAAGCATTGCTGTGTCTCAATAAACTTTGTTTATGGACATTGAAATTTGAATAGTATATTATTTCATTTTTTATTCTTTATTAAGAATGCAAAATTGTACCCTAAATATATCCAATATTCAAGTTACATTGGAAACCCACAGCCTGGTCACTAGTTAGTTTAAAAGAATTCTAGAATATCTGACCACATCTTAAAGTATATTGGGGCCAATTGAGTTAATTTTTTAAAAAATAAATTGAGGTTATAAAGTATTACATGACTTATACAAATCACTAGACAGTGCTAGACAGCAGAGCTAGAAACTTTGAATTTAAATTCCCAATGTAATACATTTCCCTTTCCACAGCAAGTATATATATCTATATGTAATCTATATCTATACATACACACACACACACACACACACACACATATATATATATATATATATATATATATGAACATATAGTTTTATTTTCTTATTTTACAATATTTTATTTTTTTGTAAAATATATCATAAACAATACAAACATAATGGATAGATTAAACAGTATTTGAAGTATTACATTGCCTTATTATTTACCTGATTTTTTTAACCCCATGTGTAATGCTTTTAATATTTCACATTTTTGGGGGGTGGTATATTCACTATAATTACCTTTTCTTTAAAAAATGCATTACCTTTCTTAGGTTAAAAAGTTGCCATTAGTTTTTTAGTTTTCTAAACGATTCTCTGTTACTGCACTTTTCAGTCTCCTAGCCTAAAGCTGAGGCTTTAGCAATTCTACTCTGCCACGTCCTATGCCTGTGCCTGTGCCTGTGCCCAGGTCAAGCTACAGGATCACAAATAAAAAGCAAACAGCATGGAGGTTTTTGATTTCTCCCATCCCCATCCTCTTGGGCTTACACTCTTCTCCTAGGAAAGACTCCTCTCCCTCACATCTTGGTGAGGGAGTAGTGTTGCCAGTGTTGCTCTTGTTTACAACAGTGCTGTAAGATTTCATGGGGCTCAAGGCCCAAGAGAACAGAAAAAAAAATAAACACTCTTGGGAGAACTTCCTTCTACTTTCTATTAGCATTGGGAAACTCCTATCTCATTTCTCAAGGTAGAATTTGAGGGTTCCTGGAAACCTCTGTTGGTTCTTGGTGCCCTACTTCCATGTTTGGGCTAGCTTGGGTGAAGATGGATGATATTTGGGGACAAAATGGAGAAACTCTCCCTTAGTTTGGTGATATATTGAATACTGGCCTTCTTTTCCAATACACTGCTTTCATTATTATTTTTTAATTAGTGATTTATAATTATGAATAATAGTTGGGTTCATTTTGAGATTACATATGCATGAAATTTAATTTACTTCACTTCAATTACCAGTGCCACCCCCTAGGTCTCCTCTCCTCCCTCACCCTATTCCCCTTCCTCTACTTATGGCCTTTCTTTCACTCATTTATTTATTTTATATGTACATTGTTTTGCATGTACATATACATGAACATAGCATGATTTTGTCAAATTCACTATGCATTACTTCCCCTTTCCTGTCCTTCTTTCTCTCTAAATCTTGTCTTCTATTCCACCTGACTTGTCTTCCCTTTGTCTTTATGATATTCAAACCCCTCTTCTTCTTCTTTTTTTTTCTCTTACACTGCTCTAACTTCCACATATGAGAGAAAACATTGGATCTTTGTCTTTCTGGCTCTAGCTTATTTCACTTAGCATGAGGCTCTCCATTTCCCTCTATTTATGAGAAAATGCCATAATTTCCTCTTCTTTATGACAGAGTACAGTTAAATTGTATATATGTACTGCATTTTCTTAATTCATTCATCTATTGACAGGCTCCTGGGATAGTTTCATAACTTGACTACTGTGAATTATGCTGCTATAAATATTGATGTGGCTATAGCTATCACTATAGCATGCTGATTTTAGTGTGTATTTTGAAGTAAATACTGAGGAGAGAAATAACTGCATCATATTGTAGTTCAATGCCTAGTTTTTTGAGGAATCCCTATACTGCTTTCCTGAGTGGTTGTACTAATCTGCATTCACATCAACAATGTATGAGTGCACCTCTTTCCCACATCCTCACCAGCATTTATTATTATTTGTATTCTTGATAATTGCCTTTTTGACTAGAGTAAAATGATATCTTAGTGTATTCTTGATTTGTATTTCCCTGATTATTAGAGATGTTGAGCATCTTTCCATATGTTTGTTGGTCTTTTGTACTTCTTTTGAGAAATGTTTGGTTAGTTCTTTTGCCCATTTATTGAGTGGGTTATTTGCTTTTTAATTTTAATTATTTTTTGGAGTTAAGTTTTTTTGAGTTCTTTTTATATTCTGAATATTAATCCCTGTCAGAGGAGTAGTTGGTAAAGATTTTCTCCCATGCTGTAGGTTCTCTCTCTTTTTTTCCAAAGGTATCTTTTTTATTTACTTATTTTTTTATTTTTTAAGTGTAGATGGACACAACACAATGCCTTTATTTTTATGTAGTGCTGAGGATCCGACCTGGGTCCTGCCCGTGCTAGGTGAGCGCTCTACTGCTGAGCCACAACCCCAGCCCTGTAGGTTCTCTCTTTAAGATCTTAATCTTTTCTCCTTTTTAGTTTGATGTCATTCCATTTACTGATTATTGATTTTATTTCTTGAGCTTTAGGGGTCTTGCTAAGGAAATCAGTGCCTGCACCAATATATTGGAATTTTGATCCTATATTTTCTTCTAGAATTTGCAAAGTTTCTATTCTAATTTCTTAGTCTAGTCTTTGATACATTTTGATTTAACTATGGCCCAGCACCATTTGTTAAAAAAGGCTATCTTTTCTCCAACACATATTTTTAGCATCTTTGTCAAGTATCAGATGACTACGTCTATGTGGCTTTGTCCCTTTGTATTCTATTCCATTAATCTTCATGTCTACATCAATGATGTTTTTGTTACCAATACTCTGTTGTATAATTTAGGATCCTAAAATTATACATCACTCTTGATCAGGGTTGCTTTAGCTATTTTTTCATCTTTCATTTTTTAAATGAATTTTATGACAGTTTTTTTCTAGTTTTTTTTTTTTTTTTTTAATTTTAATGGGAATTGCATTAATCTGTGGATCACTTTTGTTGATATTACCATTTAGGCAATATTAATTCCGCTTATCCAAGAACATGAGAGGGCTCTCTATCTTTTAAGATCTTCATTTTCTCTCTTTAGTATTCTATAATTTTCATTGTAGAGGCCTCCTTAGTTAGATGTATTCCCAGGTATTTATTATTTTCTGAGGTTATTGTGAATGAATTGTTTTCCTTTTCAGCAGATCCATTATAGTCATAGGGAAACTATTGATTTTTGTATGTTGATCCATGTATTCTGCTACTTTGCTGAATTTGTTTATCAGCCCTAGAATAATTCTGGTGGAGTATTAGGTCTTCTAGATATAGGATTATGTCATTAGCAAATGGAGATAATTTACTTCTTCTTCTTTTCCTGTTTATATCTTTTTAATTTTCTTCTCTTATTGCTCTGGATAGAGTTCAAATAACTATATTTAATAAAAATGGTGAAAGAGGATATCTTTGTCTTGTTCCTGATTTTGTAGAAAATTCTTTCAGTTTTTAGTTGTTCAATGATATTTGCTTTGTGTCTGTCATATATAGATTTTCTGATATTGAGATAAATTCCTTCTTTCTCTAATTTCTCCAGAGTTTATAATATGAATGTTATCAGAGGCTTTTTTTTTGCATCATATGATTCTTGTCATTAATTCTCTTTATGTTCTGAGTTACATTTATTGATTTACACATGTTGAATAAACCTTGTATCCCGCTGGAATAAAATCCACTTGATTGTGATATACTATCTTTTACATGTGTTTTTTGGATGTGGTTTGCTAATATTTTATTAAGGATATTTGCATTTATGTTCGTCAGTGATATTGGTCTATAGTTTTCATTCCTCATTGTGTCTGGTTTTGAAATCAGAATTATACTGACCTCATAGAATATATTTGGGAGTGTTCCCTCCCTTTCAGTTTCATATAATAATTTGAAAAATATTGTTGTTAGTTCTTTGGAGGTCTGGTAGAATTCAACTGAAACTCCATCTTGTCCTATGTTTTTCTTTGTTGAAAGACTTTTAATTGCTGTTTCAATTGTATTACTTGGTGTATTTAGGTTTTCTATACCTTCCAGATTTAATCTGGGCATTTTTAGACATATATGACTAAAAATATGTCGATGTTTTTATATTTTCTAAGTTTATGGAAGTATAAAATTTCAAAATGATTTCTAATGATCCTCTGGATTTTAGAAATGCCTGTGATGATATCTCCTTTTTCATCTCTAATTTTGTTTATTTGAATCTTCTCTTTCTTTTAGTTAGTTTGACTAAGTGTTTATATTATTATTGTTAGTTTTATTAATTATTAATAAATAATAATTTTATTATTATTGTTAATATTATTAATCTTTACAAAGAACCAACAATTTGTGCTATTTACTCCTTCTATTTTTTTAAATCTGAATTTCATTAATTTTGGCTGTGATATTATTTCCTGTCTTTTACTGATTTTGACATTAGTTTGTTCTTTCTTTTCTAAGGCTTTATAGTGGATCACTAGATTATTTATTTTGAAACTTCCTTTTTTTTTTTTTTTTTAAATGTGGCACTCCATGCTTTAAACTTTAAGCTTTCCTCTTAGAAATGCCTTCATACTGCTCCTGAGATTTTGGAATATTATATTTCTGTTTTCATTTGTTTCTAGGAATTTATTGATTTCTTTTATCATTTCTTTCATGATCCATTCTTTATTTAAAAGAGTATTGCTCAATCTCTATTTTAAGTTATTTCTAATATTTTTCTTGCTGTTGATTTCTAGTTTTATTATATTATTATCTAATAGGATGCATGGGGTTATATCATTATTTTTGTATTTGCTAAGACTTACATTGTGGTATATTTTAGAAAAGGATTTATGAGCTCTTAAGAAGTAAGTAAATTCAATTGTTTGGGTGTGTGTGAAATATTCTGTAGTTGTCTATTAGATCCATTTAATTTATAGTATTTTTTAAGATGTAAATATCTTTATTAATTTTATGTTTGAATGACCCATCTATTGGTCATGGAGGTATGTTGAAATCAGTATTATTGCATTGGGTTCTACCTTTCAAGAAGTATTTGTGTGTGTGTGTGTGTGTGTGTGTGTAATTAGGCACACTGACATTTGGAACATACATATCTACTATCGTTATATCTTTTCTATATCTTCTTGTTGGATTGTTCTTTTTTTCCCAGGATATTGTAGCTTTTATTATTATTATTTTATTCTATTTTTTCTTGAGATAAATTTTGTCAACTATGTGAATAGTTACTCCTGCTTGTTCTCAGACTCCATTTGCAAGGATTTTTTTTTTTATCATTTATCTAAATCCTGTGAGTGTCTTCACCCTGATATGAATCTTGTGCAAACAGCATGTAGTTGGACATTGTTGTTGTTGTTGTTGTTTTTAAGAAGATTATTTATTTATTTATTTATTTATTTATTTTTGTGGTGCTGAGGATTGAACCCAGTGCCTTGTGCTTGCAAGGCAAGCACTCTACCAACTGAGCTATATCCCCAGCCCCCTGGACGTTGTTTTTTGATCCATTTTTCTAATTTATGTCTTTTAATTGGGGTATTGAGATCATTTACATTCAGCATTATTATGTACATGACATTGTTATTTCCTGCTATTTTAAAAATAGAATCAACTTTTTTCCCTAACACCTTGATTTTATTTATTTATTTTTATGTGGTGCTGAGGATCAAACCTAGTACCTCACACATACTAAGTGCTTTATCACAGAGCTATAACCCCAACCCCTGCTATTTTGTTTTGTTTGCTGAATACTCAATTCTGTCTTGATTTTCATTTAGTTAGTTGCTTTTCTACTGGACTTCATCTATTTGAAATTTTGGGGGGTTGTTTTTGAGTTTTTCTGTATGCAATATTTAAAAAAAAATTGGTACCAGAGATTTAACCTAGGGGTACTTAACTACTGAATCACACCCCTAACCCTTTTTAAAAATATATATTTTTAAAAAATTTGAGATGGTCTTGCTAAGTTGCTTAAGGTGTTACAAAATTGCTGAGACTGGCCTAAATTTGTAATTCTCCTTCCTCGGCCTCCGGAACTGCTGGGATTACATACAAGTACCACCGTACCCTGCTGTACACAGTATATTTTAAGTATCTTTTTTTTTTAATCACTAGCTTAATGGTCATGAATTATTTTAGTTTATCTTATAATGGAATATTTTTATTTCCTCATTTATTCTGAAAGACATCTTTGCTAGATACAGCAATATTGTCTGGAATTTTTTTTCTTTTAGAGCTTGGAATATTCCTTTCCAGGCCTTCCTTGATGTTAGTGCCTGAGTCAAGAATTCAGAGTAAGCCTTATGGTTTTGCATCTAAATGTAACTTGACATTTCTTTCTTGCAGCATTTTGTCCTTATTTTCTATGTTAGGCATTTTGATTATGATGTCTTATGTTCTTTTTTGAATTTTGTGTCTGTGGAGTTCTATATGCATCTTGTATGTGGGTGTCTATCTCTTCCCTAAGGTATGGAAAACTTTTTAGTATTATCTCAATGTAGAGTTGTTAATGCCATTAGCCTTTATCACCAAGTTATTCTCTGAGTGATTCTCAGATTTGATCTATCTTTCTCTCCCAGAGTTCTTGTATATTCTTATCATTTTTAATTATTTTCCTTTTATTGCACACTGAATATTCAAGTTGCTATACCCCGTCTTCAAGACCTGAAGTTCTAATTTCTACTCAAACTAAGCTGTTGGTGATACTTTCAGGTAAATTTTTAATATCATTCATTGTGTCTTTTATTAACAGGTGTTTTGATTTGTTTCTTATTTTTTATTGATTCTTTTAGTTACACATGACAATAGAATAACTTCTGACATAATTATACAAGCATGAAATATATCTTGTTCTAATTTAGATGCCATTATTGCTCTAAATAATGCTCTTTTCCTTTCTCCACCCCTGCTCCCTTCCCTCTATTATCTTTCTGTCATTTACCCATAGGGTTTTTTTAAAATTAATTTCTTGTGGAGGTTCACTATGGTATATATTTCTTTTAATATCTCTATTTCTTTATTGAAATAGTCTTCCATATCCTGTATTTGTTCCTTAGATCTTCTTTCAGTTCATAGAACATTTTAATAATGAGGTTTTTATCGTCCTTCTCTAAAATTTCATCCTATTCCACATTTGTGTGTTCCTTTGGTGGGGGATTTTGAATTTTAGGGGGAGGTTTTTTTTTTCACATTTCTTCATATTTTCAGAGGCCTTTGACTTGCACATCAGTTGAGATGGATTTTTTTTCCTTATTTGCATGTTTGTCCTGGTATATGCAGTTATAGTTTTTGCTCTATGGACTTCTCTCTTTTTATTGGATAAGCAAATGTCTAGGAGGAGGACCTGAGGTGCCATTCTTGTTGTTCCTACTTGTGGTCTGTTTTTTCAGGGTTTTTTATTTTATTTTATTTTCATTTTCGTATTTTGCTTTTTGTACTGGGGATTGAACCAGCGGTACTTAACCACTGAGATACATCCACAGCCTTTTTTATTTATTTTTTTATTTCAGACAGGGTTTTACTAAGTTGCTCAAGGCCTCTATAAGTTGCTGAGGCTAGCTTTGAACTTGTGATCTTCCTGCCTCAGCTTCCCAAACTGCTGGGATTACAGTCGTGCACTTCCTCACCCAGTTTTGTTGTTGGTTTTGTGCTTTTGTCTTCCTTATTCTGTATTTTAAAGTATTGTCATGGCTTAAGTTGGACTAGTTCATGTGTGGAGGTTTGTTGTTACTTGATTGAGTTGTGAATATTGCTCAGCAGCAGGATCTCTTCTCTATAAACTCAAAGTGTCCCAGTCACTTTCCAGCCTCTTAGAAAGAAGGCAGGGAGACAGGAATAGCAACAATGTTAGCAACTGATGTAGCACCAGAAAATAAATGTCTGGTGTCTACTTTTAACATCTATAACATTTCAACACTCCCCAACCTATCCACCTTATACTTTTCCTGGATGGGAAACAGAGCTACTACAAGCAGATTTGGCTCCTGGCCACAATGACTGGAAGCTTGCTCCTGGCCACAATGACTGGAAGCTTCTCTATCGCTAATGTTTCTCCTTTTATTTATCCCTCTGAAATATATTTTTAGATATTTCTAAATATTTAAGACAAAGAAAAATCAAACAGACTTCGTTTCAGGTATCCATCTGATACACAGATAAACTCAGAGTCCCGTGCATGCTAGGCAAACATTCTACAATCAAGCTACACCCCAGCCCCTCCTTTCATATTTAACGTCCTTCTCAAAATAAATTTAAAAGTAACAACTTCAATATGAAAAGCTTCCTTCTTCTGTACCCTTTGTCTTCACATACTCTCCTTATTCATTTCCAGAAAATTCTCTCTGCTCTTACAAAACGTTAAAATAAAAATCATAGGAATGATGTGCTCCTTCTCCTAGGCATTTTGCATTTTAGCTATGATCAAGGTTTCTAGTTTTAAATCTATGATAATGAAACTTCAAGAGAAAATTCACTCTAAAAATCAACCTGTGACTGTAGCGTAATACAAAAGAAATAGCTTCCAGATTTTAACTTTTTGCATGGATTCACTGAAGGCATTTAGGTGGAAAACATGGTTATTTTCTACTCTATCATGACTAGGGGTTACCAGCACATTTCAGTTTCCTAATAAAAGGCAAAGATGACCAGTGTGATTTATAAGAACATTATTTTAAAAATAGTGAAATGAGTAAGGCACCATTCTGGGGAAAAATTAAGTCACTGTAATGGACTCCCTGTGGCAAAATTTCTTTCAAAACATATAAGCCTATTAACTCTTCCATTAGAGGATTCAATTGGACAGGGTATTAAGAATATCTAAAGGGCCTGAAGGGGCAAATTCTGAATAAGATGAAATTTTAGGGCTCTAAATTCGGCTTAACAAAGCCCACAGGGTAATTGAGTCTGTATTTTCTGAACACTGCAAAATTAACGTTGGGGCTTGAAAACTATGTGGGTAAAGATTAGGCTTCTTTTGGTGCAGAACATGATTCCAACAGCAGTAAGAAGCTAGAGAGATATTGAAGTTTAGGTGTGTTCCAGACCAGAGGGCAGTTTAGAGAAACTGCAGAAACTCTTCCAGCTTGCATTCTCTTTGTTTGCTGCAGCCAGACTGCGGCAGATGGTGGCCCGTTACGGGGAGCCCCGGGACACTCGGGGGTAAGTGACGAAAAAAAGCTGCCCATCCATAGATAGGACGGGAGCAAATCTGCTCGTCCCTAGGCAGATACGGCGAGAGGAAAAATGGTCATTTCAAGAAAATGGAGAAGATTGATACAGTATGTTTGTGTCTTGTTTTGTCTCAGTGTATTGTATTGTCTTTATGATGAAAATATGGAGGGGGTGAGAAGTAAATTACTAAGGGAAGAAGGCACCCCAGTGGAACCAAGAATAGTTAGGGCATGTGTTGATAGAAGCCCAGGAACTCTAGTCAGAAAGAAACAGAAAGTTCAGAAGAAGAAAGATTATCAGAGGAGGAAGGATTATCAGGAAAAAAGTTGCAGCAAAAGGCTATTACTGAATACTTTTCGTTACCGGAGGGTGCGTGAAGCGGAGAGGCGGCTGCCGAGTGTGCAAGCCCGTCACAGCGCAGCAAGGATTTTCCAAGAGGCGGCGGCGACTGGCCCTTCCCCGCCTCCTGGCCGGGGAGCTGGCTCTTCCACTGCTGCGAGCCCAAATCTAGACCTGACCTGGAGGCACAGTCTCGCAGGCTCTTGCTCCCTGTGCCCAGTAGCAGTTTGAGTCCGGGACACTCCCCAGGGCCATATGGGGCTGCCCAGGCACTACAGCCAGCAGAAGACGCTACTGGTGTCCCTGATGTTTGGTCATTTTCAATGCCAATAACTAAACTACAATGTTTCTCCCACACCTGGAAGCTAATGAGTAATGAGCACTATTAAGGCTTATTTCAAATGTAAAAAACCTTGAGATAATGTACTAAATTGTTCAGAAGGTTGTTTTCTTAGTGGAATGCTATAGGATTTTCTTTAGCCATCCAGAGTTCCTGCCTTCGTCCCAGTACCGATGAGGACGAAGGTGGAAGAATTTCCAGTGTTGCTGAGAACCGGACAAAACTTTGGCTGAGAAACGGACGAGACTTCGGATCAAGCTAGCTGCCTGCAGAACTTACCTGGACTGTGATTTAAGCTAGCTGCCTGCAGAACTTACTTGGACTGTGATTTACCTGGACTGTGAGTTAATCTATTGAGACACTACTTTACCTGGACTGAGACAACAAACTGTAATCTATAACAAATTGTAACTCGGTATCTTTGCTAACAGTGTTATTGCTGGTATAATTTTTCCAAGGGCTTCTTGCATGGAGCCATCAATTGGCTTGGTATTGTGGCATTTTGTAGCCTCCCTTTCTGTTTGTAGCAGGTTATTTATGGTGTTTCTGTAAAAACCACTATGGTCATTATTTAAATTAAACAAAAGGGGGAAATGTTGGAGTCTGTAAACAAGTCAAAATAACACCTGGCATTTTGCCAGGGGAATGTTAGAGTTCCTAAACAAGTCTGGATGGTGCCTGGCAAAATGCCAGAGGGAGTGGTTTGAGAAGTAACAAAACCGAGCCATTAAGTGTAGAGATTCCTGATTGGTTGACTGATGTATCTAGTTTATGCTAATTAGATAAGCTGTGTGGAATGTATAAATACTGCTCCTGTCCTGCAATAAAGGGCTCCTACTCCTGCTATATCAATCTACACAAGTTGTTCTTCACCTCCCAGTTATTTTGCTGCAGCCGGACTGCGGCAGTTTAGCACTTGGGATCCCATGGTTCACATGGCCTCCTAAGGAATATGCATGATTCTAATGAATGCCTCTTCTCCCTATTCTTAGAGATGAACTGGCTGTTGAAAGTAAAAGCCAGCAACTCTCTGTCTGAGTTGGAGATATTTACCAGGGTAAGGACATGATATAGATATGGAGCAAGGAAATGTCCTTGAAAAAATAGCAATGACTACCTAGCCTCTGTGGAACACGTCACATGGTTGCCATGGACACAATTCTGTCTGATATGGGGAGTTTGCCTAGATTCAGACTTGGATGGCTCTTGCTCTGCATTTTACAATGAAGTCTGAGAGCTTCCAGGAGTCTGGCTTCCAATGGTTAAGAGGATAGTGGTTCATGGGTTTGCTTGAATTCACTTAAGATGTGTACTAAACATGCACTGAGTCAGGGATGGTGGAAATGCTCTCCAGGGCTCCTCATTAGTCAAACTAGAGATTTAAACAATGTAAAAATCATAGGCACATCCTGTGACTCAATACATGCATTTTATTTTCAAATAAATAAACAATTCCAGACTTGCCTCCCACGTGCTTCTACTGAAACAAGTCATTTAGAGAATGGTTGCTTGCTGTCTTCTAGCAGAGGGACTTCAAATTGTTTCCACTATTGCTGTTTCTGAAGTCCACATAGCACTGAGGCTGGTGGCATTCTACCTTCTGGTGTTTCCAATGATGCTTAAAAGGTTGCTAAAGTACTTCTATGACAAGAGATTCATAAAATGGTGTCTGGTATCTTCTCAGCACCAATATTCAAGTATGGGAATGAGAACAGGTATTAACCGACATTGGCTGTTGAAAAATGTTTCCTATTTACTTTTCTCATATCTACTCCCTAGCTAGAGGTTTATTAGCAGAGATTGTGTACCCAAATGCATTATTGCTCTTATTTATTTATTTTAAATATATTTTTTATCTGTTCTAGTTAGTTATACATGCATTTTGACACACCACACGTAAATGGAGTATAATTTCTCATTCTTATGGTTGTACATGATATAGGATCACACTGGTCATGTACTCATATATGCACATAGGGCAATAATGTCTGATTCATTCTACTATCATTGCTACCCCTTTTTCCCCTCCCCTCCCTTTACTCTCCTCTGTCTACTCCAAAATAGCTCTGCCACCCCCACACACATTGTGAATTAGCATCTGCATACCAGAGAAAACTTTTGGCCTATTGTTCTTTGGGATTGGCTTATTTTGCTTAGCATAATATTCTCCAGTTTCATCCATTTATGGCAAATGCCATAATTTTATTCTTCTTTAAGACTGAGTAGTATTCCATTGTGTATATATGCCACATTTTGTTTATCCATTCATCTGTTGAAGGTCATCTAGGTTGGTTCCATACTTTAGCTATATGAATTGAGCTGCTATAAACATTAATCTGGCTGTGTCACCATAGTATGCTGATTTTAAATCCTTTGGGTATAAACCTAGGAGTGGGAAGTCTGAGTCAAATTACGGTTCCATTCCAAGTTCTCTCAGGAGTCTCTGTACTGCTTTCATAGTAGTTGCACCAATTTGCAGTCTCACAAGTAATGTACGAGTGTATCTTTTCTCCCACATCCTCACCAACATTTATTGTTGCCTATATTCTTGATGATTGCCATTCTGACTATAGTGAAATGGAGTGTAGTTTTGATTTGCATTTCTCTAATTGCCAGAGATGTTGAACATTTTTTCATATATTTGTTGATCAGTTGTATCTCTTCTTCTGTGAAGTGTCTGTTCAGTTCCATTTATTGGTTGGGTTATTTGTTTTTTTAGTATTGAGTCTCTCCAGCGATCCATGCTGACAAGATGAACTGGGTTCAAAAGAGCTGGCTTCAACATTAAGCTAAGAAAACCGTGAAGAAATCACACAACACATGGAAATGAGTTTTTCAGATCCAGGGTGGGACTGCTCTGTGACCTCAGGGTCCTCTTCCACACTGGAAAGCAAGAGAGTGAGTGCACCCAGAATCCCATTATTTATAGGGAAAAGAAGACAAAGGATTTTTGATAGAATATTCTTCACCAAATAAGGCAAGGGATAAGGTTTCAAGGGGGGTTGCCCAATCCCACCGAGTAATGCTCAAGTCTAGAGCTGAAGCAAATTTCTTGGCTGAGTGAAGATGAAGGCCACTTGCTTCCCACAGCACGTGCCCTGCCAAGCCAGACTGACACACCCTTTACTCAAGGCTGAGAGGGGATACTTTGCTCATGGGCAGGCGGCCTCCCACAGTTAAGTTTTTTGAGTTCTTTATATATCTTGGAGATTAATGCTCTATCTGAGGTGCATGTAGTGAAGTATTTTTTTCTCATTCTGTAGGCTCTCTGTTTACATTTTTGATGGTTTCCTTTTCTTTGAAGAGGCTTTCTATTTTGATTCCATCCCATTAATTGATTCTTGATTTTGTTTCTTGTGCTTTAGGAATTTTGTTAAGGAATTCATGTCCGAAGCTGACATGAAGTCCATGGGGACCTACATTTTGTCCTATTAGGTGCAGAATTTCTGTTCTAGTGCCTAAGTATTTGATCCACTTTGAATATCAGAGAAAGGGGTTTAATTTCATTTTGCTACATATGGATTTCTAGTTTTCCCAGCACAATTTGTTGAAGAGGCTATCTTTTCTCCATTGTATGTTTTTTGCATCTTTGTCTAGTATGAGATAACTGTATTTATGTGGGTTTGTCTCTGTGTCTTCTATTTTGTAGCATTGGTGTATGTGTCATATTTGATGCCAGTACTATGCCATTTTTGTTTCTATAGCTCTGTAGTATTATTTAAGGTCAGGTATTGTGATGCCTCCTGCTTCACTTTTTTTTTTCTTTTTTTTTTGCTAAGGATTGCTTTGGCTATTCTGGGTATTTTTAAGAGTATTTTTCGAAATGAATTTCATGACTTTTTTCTATAAAAAATGTCATTGATATTTTAATAGGAATTACACTGAATTTGTATAGTGCTTTGGATAGTCTGGCCATTTTGACCATGTTAATTCTGCCTATACAAAAGCATGGGAAATTGTTCTATTTTCTAAGGTCTTCTTCAATTTTCTTCTCTAGGACTCTGCAGTTTTCATTATAGAGGTATTTCACCTCTTTAGATTTATTACCAAGTTTTTTTTTTAGGCTATTGTAAATGGAATAGTTTTCCTAATTTCTCTTTCAGTGGATTCATCACTGATGTATAAGAATCTATTTGATTTATTGGTGATATTTTTGTATCCTACTACTTTGCTGAATTCATTTGTGTGT
The DNA here is from genome assembly GCF_047511675.1 of Marmota flaviventris. Classification (NCBI taxonomy): domain Eukaryota; kingdom Metazoa; phylum Chordata; class Mammalia; order Rodentia; family Sciuridae; genus Marmota; species Marmota flaviventris. The sequence continues at coordinate 105,291,702 of NC_092503.1, forward strand.
TCTAGACATTTCCTGGAGGAATTTTTTTTTGGGGGGGTTCTAAATATAGAATCATGTTGTTGGTAAATAGGAATAGTTTGAGTTTTCCTAATTATATCCCTTTATTTTCTTTCTTCTAATTGCTCTGGCTAGAGTTTCCAGAACTATGTTCAATAGAAGTGGTGAAAGAGGGCATACTTGTCTTGTTCCAGGTTTTAGAGGGAATGCTTTCAATTCTTCTCCATTTAGGATGATGTTAGCTTTGGGTTTAGCAATGTTAAGGTATATACCATCCCTTGTTTTTCTAGTGTTTTAAACATGAAGGGATACTGTATTTTGTCAAATCTCTTTTATGCATCTATTGAGATAATCATATGATTCTTGTCTTTAAGTCTATTGATATGATGGATTTTTTTAAATTTTGCATGTTGAGTCAACCTTGCATCCTTCAGATTAACCCCACTTAATCTTACTGCACTATTTTTTAAATATGTTTTTGCATGTGATTTGCTAGCATTTTATTGAGAATTTTTGCTTCAATTTTCATGAGGGACATTTATCTGAAGTTTTCTTTCCTTGATATGTCTTTGTCTCATTTTGGTATCTGGGTGATACTAGCTTCATCAAATGAGTTTGGTTAGGTTCCTGCATGTCTATTTCATGAAATAATTTGAGGAGTATTGGTGTTAATTCTTCATTGAAGGTCTTATAGAACTTGGCTGAAAATTCATCTGATTCTGGGATTTTCTTAGTTGGTAGGTTTTAATGGTGTCTTCTATTTCATAGCTTGAAATTGATCTGTTTAAATTTGTATATCCTCCTGATTCAGTTTGAGTAAGTCATATGTCTCTAGAAATTTTATAATGTCTTCAGCATTTTCTATTTTACTGGAGTATACATTTTCAAAATGGTTTCTGATTATCTTCTGTATTCAATACTGTCTGTTGTGATATTTCCTTTTTCATCACAAATTTTAGTAATTTGAGTTTTCTCTCTTTTCTCTTCATTAGCATAGCAAAGTGTTTATCAATTTTTTTTAATTTTTTGAAAGAAACAACTTTTTGTGTTGTCAGTTTTTTGAATTGTTCTTTTTGTTTCAATTTCATTGACTTCAGCCTGATTTTAATTATTTCCTGTCTTGTAGTGCTTTTGGTGGTGTTATGTTCTTCTTTTTCAAGAACTTTAAACTATGATGTTAGGTTATTTCTTTGGCTATTTTCTATTCTTTTAATAAATGACCTTGATGCAATGAATTTTCCTCTTAGATCTGCCTTTAAAGTGTTCCAGAAATTTTGATATTTTTGTGTTGCTATTCTCATTTACCTCTAAGTATTTTTTAATTTCATCCCTGATTTTTTTCTGCTGCCCATTAGTCATTCCATAGCATGCTATTTAGTTTCCATGTGTTAGAGTAGCTTCTATTTTTTATTTTATTATTGATTTCTAATTTCATTCTATTTTCATCTGATAGAATGCAAGACATTATTTCTAGTTTTTTTTTTTTTTTGGTCTTTTCTAAGAATTATTTTCTGGTATAACACATGGTCTGTTATAGAGAAGGATCCATGTGCTGCTGAGAAGAAAGTGTATTTAATCACTGATGGATGAATATTCTATATATGTCTGTAAGTCTAAATTATTGATTGTATTATTTAGTTCTATATTTTATTTGTTTAGTTTTTGTTGGGAGGATCTCTCCAGTGGTGAGTGTGTTTAAAGTCACTCAGTATTTTTGTGTTATGGTCTATTTTCTTCTTGTAATTGAGAAGGTTTTGTTTAATATACATAGGACCTCCATTGTTTGGGGCATATTTATTAATGTTAAGTCTTATTGATATATAATTCCTTTAAGCAGTATAAAATAGTATTCTTTGTTTCTTCTGATTAATTTTGGCTGAAAGTCCATTTTATCTGATATGAGGATAGAAACCCTTGTTTGTTTATGTGAACCATGTGAATGATATGTTTCTTCCCATCCTTTCCCCTTCAGTCTATGGACATCTCACCTATGAAATGAGTCTCCTGTTGGGCTTTGTTTTTTAATCCAATTTGCCAGTGTATATATTTTGATCGATGAGTTTAGACCACTTATGTTCAAGGTTATTATTGAGATATGATTTATATTCCCAGTCATTTTATTTATTTCCGGTTTTTAATTTGAATTAGTTTCTCCTTTGTTTGACTATTATGTTAGCACAATTCCCCCTTTTTATGGTTTTCACTTTTTTTTGTCTTCATTTCATCTTCATGGAATATTTTGCTGAGAATGTTCTATCGTGCAGGCCTTCTAGATAATGCTTTAATTTTTTTTTTTTTTTTTTTTTTTTTTATCATGGAAGGTTTTGATTCATCTCCAAAAGTGAAGTTCAGTTTTTATGGGTATAGAATTCATGGTTGTCATCCATTTTCTCTCATAATTTGGAATATATTATTCCAGGACTTCCTATCTTTGAAGGTGTGGTTTAAGAAATCAGCAGAGATCCAAATTGGTTTCCTCCTAAACATGATCTGACATTTTTCTCTGTCAAGCTTTAAAATCCTAAAATCCTGCTAGGCATTTTCATAATAATTTGCCTTGGAGTGTGTCTGTTGTAATTTTATACATGGGGGGTCTTCTAAGCCTCCTGTATTTGATTTTCCATTTTATTGTGTATGTTTGGAAAATTTTCTGATATTATTTCTTTGAAAATATCAAATACGAATCCTTTGGTTTGTATCTCTGTGCCTTCATCTATCCTGATAAATCTTAAATTTTATTTTCATGTTATTACATATATTTTAGAAGTTATGTTTGTGTCTTAACATCTTCCATTCATGGTCAACTTTATTTTCAAGATTATATATTTTGTTTTTATTGTCTAAAATTCTGTCTTCCAAGTGATCCAGTCTGTTGTTGATGCTTTCAATTAAATTTTTAATTTGGTTATTGGTTCCTTCATTTTGAGTATTTCTCCTTGATTTCTTTTCAGAATCTCCATCTCTTTATTGCTTTGATCTTTCACCTCCAGTCTTTCTCTCTGATTTCACTCCTTACATTGTGATTTACCTCACGGATTGGTTTAACGATATACATTATAAACTCCTTCTCTTACATTTCTTTCACTGTGGTGTCAATGGATTATTTTATTTGTGCTTCTTGGTTTGTTAAGGGTGACTTATTCCCTTGTTTTTTCATGTTGTTTGTGTGTCTACCCATCTAGCAATGTGAATCTGAGGTCATAGAATTTCTACCCTTAGACTCATAGTGCCCCAAAAGTATTCTAGTACCTTGCCTTTAAGGGGGAGAACAATAATAACAGCAACCAATGCAAACAATATACAGCCTTAAACCAAATAGTCCCTACTACAATATCTACAGTTTTGTCCAAATAAATATAAATGATGTGCTCAATAATTGCCCACAATAAAAACAGTAATTTTTGTGAAAGGGTTTACATTTCAAATGTGGACAAAGAGAATACAGGTGGTGTAGGATATTATGTTTATGAGGAAGGAGGAGAGAAGATAGAAGTAAAAAGTTATAGGAAGAGTGAAAGAGGGCATAATAGAGTTTGTTTGTTAGTAGGAGAAAAGTGAGAAAGCAAATCAAGAGAAACATATAAGTGAGAGAAATATATTATATATATGTGTATATATATAATATATGAATAGATAATATATAAATGTATACACATCATGTGTATATATATAATAGATATAATTAGAAAAATAAAAATAGAAAGAAAAAAGCATAATTAAAAGAATACAAAAAAACCCTGAAATATACTATTCAGACATCTCAGTCTTCAATAAACTGATGCATGAAAAATAATTGGTTTCAAAATGATAGAAATGTGAGTGAAAAAAGAAAAAGACAAGAAAAATAATCTCAATGAATAATTGAACAATTGTTTCCATTGGAGTTAAGAAGTGACTCAGCTTCCCTTCTCAGCAATTAGATGGGGTAGGTGGAATTGCTAGGGTGAGAGGTTTAAACCTTAAACTCCTTGAGCTGGGTTGTAGGCTTAGGTATGCTCTGATCTATTCACTACTGCCAATTGGTCTGGAGTTTTTAGTTAGTGCACCTCCAGGGGCCAGCAATTCCTGGTTCATGTTAGAAGACTGTACCCTAGAGATCTCTTTTGGGTTCCACTCATGTGGTGTAGGAGCCTATTCTTAGACCACCATGTAAACTAATTCCCAGTCTCTAATTCAGTTTCCAAACTCAATCTTTCCTACTCCCACCCCTTTCAAATTTCTGGTCAGATGCTTCTCTCTCAGCTGGTTCTGTTAGCTGGTGCCAGAAACTGTGGGCCAGTCAGGAAGCTCTTTGCTGGACTGGTGTGTTTGGCAGTTAAGTGGCATATGGAGAATTGAGGCCCAGCCATCTCAGAGGCCAGCTGTTCTGCACTGGGTGGGTTATGGCCAGGCACTGGGACCTTCAGGCTGGGTGTGAAGCTTCAAGTGATGTGCTGTGTTGGGGGCCAGGCAGGGGTTGGGATACAGGGGACTGGGGATCTAGAGGGCCCTATTGGATGTGGGAGTGATGCCAGACCTGGCAGGACCCAGGATATTGGTTTGGGAAGTGAATCAGGGACCAGGCTGTGTGAGGACCCAGTGAGTGCAAGCCTGGGTGGGCCCTGGGAACCCAGTGGGTACCAGACCAACTGGCTGGGCAGGCTGAAAGCAAAATGCCCTCACACCCGCTTCCAAGTTTCCAACTCCAACTCACTATAGCTAGACCTGTGAGTCCCCACGAGCCTCAGAACTCATGGAGCTAGGGAGAGACCAGCTCTCTGCAGCCTCTCTAACCTGTTTCCCCAGGTGAAATGGTCCCAGTTTCTAATTTCCCACAGGTTTGCTAGGCTCAGACAGGCCCACACAGACCTAGCTGCAAACTCATGGATCTGGGCTTCCAGTTTCTCTAGGCTCTGCCACACTGTAGTCCCACCATGGCTCCTGCATCTTGGATGATTGAGAAACTCTGGTGGAGAGGTAAATAAATGATTAATGAGTCAAACATTCCGATTTGGCTATGGCAGACTGTCCCTACAGTCTCAGGAATTTTCACTCTAAGCCTCATAAAGACATGGTATTCCCAATGTTTGAATTCTGGGAAGCTAACCTAAGAGAAATGCTGCCTTATGCCAATCCACCATCTTCGAGCCCCCTGACCTAGCCATTTGTATTTCTAGCACAGAGCATAATCACTGGCAGAACACAGGTGTTCCTGTTTAATACTCCAGCTCCCTTGGTTTTCTCCTTTAAACTCAGCCATGTGTAAGGTCTTGTATTTGACAAGATTGTCTTTCCTATTTCTTTAATGTTAATTTTGCTCCTGTTACTTGAATTTTCATTTGCATCTCTAGTATCCCAAATGATGAACTTCTTTATGATAGAAATTTATTTATATCTCATACCTTGCCTTTGACAGTGATGACATATATAGAGTTTGTTAAAAGAATAAAAGATTGAAGTATTTGGGTGGGGGCATGATAGTAGGACATAGAGTTAAATAAAATGTTCATGAGTTCAAATAATTAGAACTTTCACTAAGAATGTAAATACCTTGCACATATTAAATAGGACTATTATTGGTCAAGGTTTATTTTGATTTTTTTTTTTTGATACACTAACATATCTCACTTCAGTGTCAGCACAATTTTATGATATCTAGCCTGGGGATTTTAATGAAAAATTAGTTCTTGGAGAAATTGTCGAAGTTTCTTTTAATTAATTTTCATTTTATTTGTCGTGATTAGTTTTAAACTAATTTAGGATTAGATAAATGAGAATAATCTCAGAATCAAGAAACTGACTTAACCATAAGAAGTAGCTATTTCTCCATGTGAAATGAGAAGCAAAACATTAATTGTATCTCAGAGGGCACCCTTCTAGCTAGGAGAAAATAAAGAGAAGGCTTAGGGGAAGGAAATTGTAAAATTTATATTAGAGACAAGATCAAGGATATATGTTAATTTAACCATTAATGAGGAAATCTTGCAGTTTAGATTTGCTAACTGAAAAATATAACTTCAGATGATTATAGCTTAGAAGCTGAAGGTAAAATTTGTCTTCATGATTTATCTTCAATTATTTGTCCAATTGCTTTTTACATTTTCTAATTAATGTAGCATTTAAAATCCTTAAAAGCACATTACTTACCATAGACTTTGTTATAAAGCCATTCAGAGTTGAGGACAATTTCTCTTCGCTAATTTTACATAATTTTTCTTCACAAGCTGTTTTGCTACGTGTCTTTCTTGTCTTGGCTAATCAGCTTTCTTCCTTGCTTTCTTGTCCTTTATCTCTTCACTGTCATGATCTATGTAAACACTTTTCCTTCCCTTCCACTGTATGTACTGTATTTCAGAAAAAAAAAGAATTTAAATTTCATTACATTTTGTTCTAATGCTTATCTACATAACAAAAATGTCTACTTTTTTTAAAACAATAGGTAGTCTGAAGGTATAAAAACAGACAGTTTCACAATATGCAGCATGTTCAGGCACTGAAGTTTTTCCAGCAACAGTATCACAACTGAAGATGCACTTAAATACAAGCACATAATACACACATTAAACATGGAAAAGGAAAATTAGCATACAAACGCACCAATTGATGATGAGTACAATAATTATGAGCTTCTTCCTGACAAAGTATATCTCTGTGATACCTCAATGAAGTTTATAACTTGCAACCTTAGGTTTTTCTTATTTTTGATTTTTGTACAGTAATGTCTACAAAAAGGTATCAAAATTGTGGAATGACAGCAGAATTGTTATCCAGAACTCTTAGGGAGTGCATGTATAATTTTCTCCTTGTTATATAATCATTTGATTAAAAATGATTATTCCATTATCTTCATTTATATACTATAATATGTTAATACTATAACATTCATTTTGTTGCCCAATTTTAATTTATTTTCACCTTCTCACTCAGGGAGTAAGAAGCCATTTTTTTTTCTATTGAAGTTGATGTAGGGTGACATTTCTAGTGATAATAAAGCCTGGGTCCATTCTGTGCAGCCATTTTAAAGTGAATCGTTTCTTGTGTCAGGGGCACATACTCCCTCTGTTTGGATTAAGGAAAATCAGTTTCAACCTTTTCCACAGGTTGATCATATTTACAGTGTAACTCTGCATTTGATGTTAAAAAACTTACAAAGGTTATTTAAAATTCATTAATTGTTTTGGATCTTACAACAATCTTGGTTGGCTTTTATTATTATCTCTACAATTATTCTTTCTCTATTGTAGACTTGAAAATAGACATAGAATGTGACTAGGTATTTCTCCAAAAGAATTAGAATCAACATACTGCGTACCTTTGTTCATCACAGCACAACTCTCCACAGGCAGCATATGAAATCACCCAGGTATTCATCAAGAGATGCATGGATAAAGGAAATGTGGTACACAAACACAATGGAGATTTATAGCCAGACACAAATAAGAACAACATTAGGTATTTGCAGAGAAAGGGATGGAACTGGAATGTTGTAATGTTAAGAAAAGTTGCGTCAGACTCAGAATAAGAAGTTTCATATGTTTTCTTTCATATATAGAAGCTAGTGAGAAAAAAAAAATAGATGTCATGGGAGTATAAGGGAGTAGAAGGGAGACTAATAACAGAGAAGAAGAGGACTAGGCAGAGGAAAAGGAGAATTTGGGGGAGGAGGGAAATTCATCAATTTATGGTGTATGAGTGTACAATATGCCACAATAAAACCCATCATTTTGGTTGATTAATATGCACAAAGAAAAAAAAAGAGGAAGGTGTTAATTTTTCTTTTTAAAAAAAGGGAGTAAAGGAGTGTGCTCAAAGACATTTATTGGCAGAGAAAACCTAAAGGCCTTGAGTTAACATTCTCAGTATTATATTTGGCTACATTTGTTAGTAACTTGTGACTAAAACATTTTTTCGGTTTTTAATTTCTCAGTTTTCTTTGTATTTTCTCTGTCTTTCACCATTCAAGTAAGTAGTCATTTCTGAGCTTCCTTGTTTTCCTTAATTAGCTGCTTTCAAAATGTTTATTTGCATGCCCGCTAGCAATGCCTGATTGTTTAAGTCACTCTTCATCTTTTTTGTTTGTTTGTTTGTTTTTTTGTTTTTGTTTTTGTAGTTCTGGGGTTCAAACCCTGGGTCCACTCTTCATCTTTACCAGAGTCTTGTATTATAATATTTGGTAGTTAATTTTAGGGACTATAATGCATGTGTTAGATTGTAATTTTTACTCTTCATCTCCCACATGACTGATGATTATCTTTTTCTGTTGTTTTTGACATCCATATAGTTTATGGATGATCAAGGATATATGTTGAGATAAATTTTCAATATGTTGCCCATTTATAAGATAGAGATTGTTTTCTTATTATTGAATTTTGAGAGTTATTTATATATTATGGACACAAATATTTTGTCAGATGTGTAATTTGAGTGTATTTTCTACTCATTGTATCTTTTCATGTTGTCAATTGGGTTTCTTACAGAACAAAAGGATTTAAATTTTCAAGAAGTTCAATGCATCAACTTTTTTTCTTTTATAAATGGTGTTCTGATGTTGTACTTAAGAATATTTTGCCTAATCTCAGTTTTCAAAAATTTCTCATGTTCTCTTCCTAAGTTTTTTATGTTTCCATGTTTTATACTTAGGCTTATGACTAATATTGAGTTAATTTTTATATGAGTGTGAAGTACAGGTGTAATTCTTCTGCTTTTCCATATATTTTAGAACAAGCTTATAGATATCTGCAAGGCATCTTGCCAGCTTTTTGCAACTTGACAATATTATAATTTCCAATTAATAAGCACTATATATGTCTTATCATATTTAGATCTTTGATTACTTCTCTGGTTGTTGTTATTTCAGCTTATATAACCTTCACAAATATTGTTAGATTTTTATCTAATAAGTATTTGTTTACTATTATAAATCTACTGAAAAATTTTAGATTTCCAGTTGTTCATCAATAGTACATGGAAGTTCCACTTATTTTTTAAACTGACCTTTTATCCTGTAATCTTGATAAACACTTACTTTCGTAGGTTATTTTAAAAATTGTTTTGTGTTTCCTACCTAGACAATTATGTCTTATGCCAAAAGAGACAGATTTTTTTTTCTCATCAATATACATGACTTTTATTTCTTTTTCCTTTCCTTTCTATTTCTTTTTGTAATGCACTTGAAAAACTTTTCAGTGAGTTGATGGCAAGGACGATTATCTTGTTCCCTGTTTTAATGGGAACATTAGTCCCACAGCATGAAACATGGTATCTGTAGGTGATTTTAGATTTCCTTTACCAGACTAAGAATGCCTTCTATTCTTAGCTTCCAGAGAGTTTTTCTCATGAAAGTATACTTAACTTTTATGAAATTCTTCTCTATTTCTTGATGGCTGTGGTATTTGTTAAGGTGTTATATGTAAATGTTGAACTAGACAAATAACTAGGATTCATCTATTTTATCATGGTACTTTTTAAAAATATCAATGTTTTTATTATTTCAATTTTAAATGTTACATATAATTTTTACTTTTTAATGATTCATTATAGTAATATACAATACTGGAATTTGTTGTTAAATACTTGTAATGCACACAGTGTAACAGTATAATTTGGTTACTTTTTCTTAATCTATATGTTTCCTGCCTCAGCCTCCAAAACCACTGGGATTATAGGCATGAGCCACTGCACCTGGTGGAAACCTCCCAGTTTTGTACACACACAATTTCTCCAGGGTCAAATGCCTTCATGTGCCCTTTACTGCCTACTTTCCCTCACTGGAGTTCCGTATCTGGTACTGTATTTTTGGGGACAGTTCCTCTAACTGTATGTTTTTCTGATTTACAATTACAAATGTCAAGCTCTATAATGCTTCCTGGCACAACAAATTAGGAGAATTAGGAAGAACCTTATGGGTCATCAGCCCAATAAGAAAAATCATATGAAACATTTAAAACTGAAACAATAAACAATAAAAACATCAATATTTTAAGATAGGATGAATCCTAGGAATTTAAGTCTAGTTCAATATTTAGAAATAACTCCTTAAGAAATACCACAGCCGTCAAGAAACAGAAAAAGCATTTCATAAAAGTTAAGTATCATTTCATGAGAAAGTTCAAAACCAGCCTCAGCAAAAGAGAGGCACTAAAGAACTTAGTGAGACCCTGTCTCTAAATAAAATACAAAATAGGGCTGGGAATGTGGCTCAGTGTGGAGTGCCCCTGAGTTCAATTCCCGCCTCCTCCACCAAAAATAAATAAATAAATAAAATAAAAAGAACAAGGGATCATTAAAAAAAAAAAAGAATTACACTTTTTTTTTTTAAAGAATAGATTCTTGCATATATACCAACTTCCCTGGGTAAAAACAAGTTAAATCATTCAAATACATCAGATATTTGAAAAGATAAATTGTACTAGTGGCATACAAATTCTGATTATTAAAGTAGTATAAAAAATAATGGAATTTATTTCACATGAAAGAGAATAGTCTTCCTATACAGACAGAAATACTACTCAGCATTCTGGAAGAAATTTGGTCTTATTTCAAAGATGTCCAAGTGAAATCCCAACTTCACTTCCATAAATTTGATTAATATGCAAATATTTTCTGAACTCTATCTTGATCATTATATATATATATATATATATAATTTTTTTTTGCTTCAAGTCCAGAGTGTTCTTCTGCAGTAATGATAGATCTTCTTGTCTATACTATTATGTAAAACAGTTTCCTAACTCATTTATCATTTCCTGGAAATCTGTTGTAATTTTGTCTTTATTAACTTGAAATTGAGCTAACACCATCCACTTTGTTGCTGAAAGGACTCTTAGACTCCACCACTTTCACTAATGCAAGATTTCTCTCTTTGGGGCTGTAAGGTTACTAATTTATCAGGCCGCCCAAATGCCTTCTGGTGAAACTAGTAACTTACTATATTGATCTTGAGTTTTAGTAAATAGTATTCTGGGTTCAGGATTTTTTGAGACATCATTTCCATTTTTTTCCTACATGTTACAGATATTTTCGAGGTTGAGTAGACTGACATTGACCATTTCCAACATCCTGAATGAACTTATACTTTTACTAAAATTTACCCTCTTTGAAGGATTTGGGAAATACTTCTTAATGAAAATTTCTTTATGGTATCTATACATTTTTTTTTTTGAAATGCCACAAGTGATAAATGTCAATCATTATTATTTGTGGTAATAAATGTAGTTTTTCTGTGAAGTCATTCAATAGCTTTGATTTAAATCATTAGAAAATAATTTGGGAAATGAAAACTTAATTGGGTGGCTGACTCAATTTAAAAGAAATCATCAAGAATCACCCTCTAAACTTTAAATTCATGAAGTTCTACCTGGAACTAAAGACTTACCTGAAGTTCTCTTTTATTTTTATGGCAATTATTCCATAATAAGCATTCAGAATTGCAATTCATCGACACTTTCCAGAGCTGGTTCTGGGTCTTGCTGAAGCTGCTTATTCTTACAAGATTACAGTTGACATGAGAATTATGTATAAATATATCATTTTGAAGGGAAGATCATTAATTTTCTTTTTTCTTCTCTCTCTCTCTCTCTCTTTCTTTCTTTTTTTTTTTTTGCTTGAAGTCTTCCAGAGAATACTTCTACATTAAAGACAGAGGCTCATGTGTGTAATATTAGGTAAAGCAGTTTAGATAACTCATTTATCATTTCATAGAAATCTCTTGTGTTTTTGTCTTTATTAACTTAAAATTTAGCTAACACCATCCACTTTTGTTGCTGGAAAGAGTCTGAGAAACATGAGGGTTCCTACACATCACTCCACCTGGGGAAGGCCAAAGCTTTTTCCCTGATCAACATTTTCTTTAGTTCTGTGTTGGGAAGACATGGAAGGAATAATAATACCTAGTCCATCTTGGAATGAAATTGTCAGCAAATGGAGAGCAGGGAGTGGTGTTGAAGAAATACATTGGAATGAGATGACAAAGAAACTTGCTTGTAAAGGAGTTTTGGGGAAACACACAGCATTGTGATGGCACCATCTTTGTCTTAATTTCTAAGCACAAAAATGCTGTTCAAACAAAGAAATGAATCACTTCTAACAATATAGTAATAATAGTACTATCAGAGGTAACATGGGAATTTATTTCTTTCTTGCCTCAGATACTTTCTTCCTGAGGAGGCCGAACTCCTGAAACACACCTGTCTTCCCACTTCACTTGCCTTACTCCTGGGGAATGAGATGGCTTATCTCTGGAAAATTTGTGGTGAAGTTAAACTGAGAAAGAGTTCCTGCTACTCTTTCATGCAGAGACTCAACCTGAGCATATTCTCCTTATGGAAGGGCATTTAGCACTCACAGTAAATAAATCTATAATTAATTGCAGATGGTGATACATTTTAGGAGAGGCATGTCAGAATGTTGACATCCTTGAAAAGAATCTTCAGGAAAGGGATGGATAAATTAATAGCTGGTTGAAGCATGTTCCAAAGGTCCTTAAATAGGAATGGTTTCAACCTTTTCTTTTTTTTTTTCTTTTTTCATTTATTTCTTACATACATGACAATAGTGGAATGTATTACATTCATAATTATCCATTCACAGCACAATTTTTTCATAACTCTGTATATAAAGTATGTTCACGCCAAATTATGCCATTATACATGAGAGCTCTCTCTCTCTCTCTCTCTCTCTCTCTCTCTCTCTCTCTCTCTCTCTCTCTCGCATTACAATTCTTAACCTTTTCTAAGAACGCATAGAATGCCAATGTGATTATACTGTGATAATCAGGTAAGACAAGCACGGATGAGGATGGATTACCAGGTGGAGCCAATTCATTCTTTCCCCAAAGGGTTAGTCTGTACACCTCTCCCTGCCTGATTTCTCATCTCATTGGAACATCAAACTTATTTCTGATCTCTTACAGTCAGAATCCACTTTTTATGAAATCCACTCTTCAAACTTGCATTTAGCGCTATAAATGCTGGTCTTTGTCTGTGCTCCCCTGTGAGGCTCATTATCCCAGATAACTGATCTTAACTTTTTGGTTAAGACTCCTGATTTTCAGATATGTATATATATACTAACCTCCTAACCCACTTTTTTTTTTTTTTGGAACTTTGATTAAAATTAGCCCCATGATAACTTTATTTATTATATATTGCTACATAACAAATTATTCCATAGTGCAGAAGTTCAAAACAATAAATTATTATTTCACTGTTTCTGTAGGAGAGTGATAGAAGAGTGGTTGCTAGGAGGTTTGGGCCCAGGGTCTTTGATGAGGTTTTAGTCAGACTGCTGAAGGATCCTCCTAGAGGATCCACTTTTGTGATTGTTGGTAATACAACGTGGGCTTTTCACTGAGCTACTCCTAACATAACTTCTAGTTTTTCCCAGCACAAATAATTTGAGAGAGAGATATCAATATATAAACAATGATCTTTGTTGTTATCTAATATCAGATGTGATATACCCTAATTTCTGCCACACAACTATTGATCACAAAGACCAAGTTTAGTACAATGCAAACAGGGCTTAAAATAAGGATATGAATACTGGGCAGCAAGTTCCATTGGGACCTACCTGAAAGAAGTCCATCATATAGAGTTTGGATTAAGATTAATAGCTTTGAATCTTAGTTTTTCATTTCTGCTTGTTTTATTAAAGGTATGGGGTAGAATGTCATAATTAAATTCATGTATAGAATATGTAACGATCAAATCAGGGTAGTTAACATCTCCTTATACTTAAAACTTTTTTGATTAACATGTAAAAATTGTACATATGTAGTGTGCAGAGTATATTTCAATACATGTATAAACTATGTAATGATCAAATTCAGGTAATTAATATTTCCATTTCCTTATCATTACTTTGTGTTTGGAGTTGTCAAGCTTTTCTCATCTAGTTATTCATAAAAAAGTAAGTTATTGTGAACTACAGTCTATTCCCCTGTTGTTCAGAAGAACAGTAGAGCTTATAACTTCTCTCTAACTCTGTTTGGATGCTAGTTACAACTACCCACTCTTCCTCCTTTTTTTACTCTTCCCACAATTTAGTTATGATTATTATACATTCCAATTGACTGTCTTTTTTTTTCTTAACATCACATATGACATAGAATTTGTGGAGTTTTTCTTTCTGAATCAGACTCATTTCATTTAATATAATGTCCTCAGTTTTATTTATTTTTCTTCAAATGATATTATGTCATTATTTTTATAGTTGCAACACAAATGATTTTGCAGTTTATCTCTTAGGTAAACTTATTTCATTTCCTTTGAATAAACACCTAGGAGGGATATATCTGGGTCACATGATAGATTTATTTTGATTTATTCATTTTTGTGTGTGTGTGTGGGCCTCCACATTGTTCTCCATAGTAGCTGAACTAATTTAAATTCCCACCAACAATGTTTGGGAGTTCCTTTTTCTCCACATCCTTACCAGCATTTGTCAATTTTTGTCTTTTTGAGAAAAGAAAATTTCTCAGTGTAGTGAAATTATTTCTCATTGTGATTTTGATTTCCATTTTTCTGATGACTGAAAAAGTTGGTCTTTGAATTTCTTATTTTGAGGAATATCTGTTAATATCGTTTCCCCATTTTTAAAATGTACTATTGTTGCTTTTTATTGACTTTTTTGAGATCCTTATATATTCTGAATATTTACCCTTTCTCGAATTAATGGCTCATAAAATTTTTCCCATTCTGTGGGTTCGGTTTTCACAGTTTCCCTTGCTGTGTAGATGTTCTTAGTTTGGTGTAATCTCAATTGTTCTCAATCTTTTTTTTTTTTTTTGGACTTGGGGGGTGTTTTAGCCAAATACTTGTTGAATATGTGATATCTTGAGGTGTTTCTTCTAAGATTCTTAAAGTCATTTCAGAGTCTCAGCCCTGCTATGGTAGGGTCCTGCAAGCTGCTGCCCACCAGTAGTAAACAAATTAAGTGCCCCTCTGTGGCACTTGCTCTCAATCTCAGCAGTAACATGCACCCATGCACATTGGTACAGAATTGTGGCTCTCACTCCATCATACTCACTCTTAGTCCCACGGTGATACAATCTCATATGCAGGAGGAGGTGGTGGTGGTAACCATGGTGCTTGCTCTAAGTTCACACAATGGTGCAAAGCCACACATGAATGCTTGTGGAGGTAGGTGGGTGATGGCCTCTATGCAACACTCACTCTCTTTCCCATTAGTAGTGTGTGTCTGCATATGGCATGGGCACAGGTTGCAGATGTGAGATGTGGCACCACCACTCTCAGTCCTGGTGGTTTCTTGGGCCTACACACAGCTCCCATGAGAGACAGCCTGTTTTCAGTTCCAGCAATACTATGGTCTCTCACATAGCACAGGTGGCAGTGGCAGGAACTGTGGTGCCCTCCCTGTAGCAATCACTCTCAACCACTCTCATGCTGCCCATGTGTGTTGGGGGAGGTAGCAGTGGGGAACTATGTAGGGGCCTGCTGTCAATCTTGGCAGTGGCACGAACCCATTCAGGTGACCACATTATTGTTCTCAGTTGAGAAATGCCCTACTATCTCAGTCTTGATAGCAGCACCTTCCATTCTTCTCTGTGCTGAAACACCTGTGATACAGAGCACTGCATGGGCTTGGGTACTGGGGTCACATTTGCTCTGCTGGGTCAAGTTGGGTGGTGATACTTCAGGCCTCATGCTAGTGTGGTAGAATGTGTATGGAGTCCTAGCGATAGGATACACAGAGGTTTCTAATCTCTAGGGGGGGTATGAATTTGGACACTAACTCCCTTCTCAAGATGACACCAAACTGCAATAGTATGGGGTCTGGGGCTTGGCAGGGGGATAATAAGAGATATTATCTAAAGTAACACTATTGCACAGACTCAAGGTTTCTCCTCAAGTGGCCACAAACCTGTGACCACTGTGAAACTTTTCAGGAGCTAGGGTTACTGGTGTTCCCGCTGATGGAATCTGCTAGGGCTCCTTTTCACTCTTTCACCTGCAAAGGGAAACACCCCTGTGTCTGGGGAGGCAGGGTTGTATTTGCCAGTATAGTGCATTCCCAGGTCTCTGAGCCTTACATGTGTCGGTCTCTCTCTTGCAGAGTTCCAGTGTTCTATCATGGTCCCTCCCCTTACAATGCAGTTATGCCTCTGTTGCTTTGGTTTTTCCTTGGGAAGGAGGATGTGAATGTTGGACACCATTTTCCGCCATCTTGGAATTCTGTAGTTTTTTTCAATTATGTATGTTTTTATATGTGTAAATCCTTAAAGAGGTCATTTTTTATTTGTTTCTCAGCCATGATTTTTTGTTATACACTTTCCAAGATATTCTGTTTTTTCTTTGGCTTAATGATAATCCACTGAGTGTGGGAACAGCTTAGAAGTAGTGCTCTGAAATAGAAAAGATCTGAAACCTAAGATGAGTTTTGTGGGAAGATTGTACATTTCAAAGTATATTTTATGATTCTCCAACAAAAAATTGTAATAGAGCTGGGGGTGTCCCTCAGTGGTAGAGCACTTTGTTAGTGTGGGTGAGGCCCTACGCTTAATCCTTAGCATCACACGCACACACAAATACTTATCCTATAACTGAATCTGAACCTTGGGTTTAGTTTAAAAATTTCCAAACAGTTATAAATATTGTTTACTAATTCACAGGTTATCTAGAGCATTGGCTTTGCTGAGTTCAGGCTGCTTTAAAAATTAGTCTTCACATTTATCAAAGAGACGAGCATTCTATATACAGGTGACAGTTTAATTTTCATTAGATTTAATGAAATTAACATATGAAATATCATCATTTTTTAATTTTCAATTTTAAAGTACCTTTTGTATATGGTTTGATATGTTCTCTGGATACTTCCAATACAAAAGTCTGTTCAGCGTGATACTTTCTTCAGCAAAGCATTTTTCAAATCACTACTCCTTCAGTGAGGCCCCTGAGACTTTGTTCAGGAGACAATGGTGGAGCAGCTGAGCTCTTAATTATAATCACTTAGTTTCATGAAAATGTGAGATAATGGATGTTGAGGTGATTTTTATGGGAAACAAGAACTAATGGGTAGAAATTATAGGGTACTCTGTGCCTGACTGGTGTTCTCTTGTTCATCATATTTATCACTCTGAAATTCTTTTGCAATAACATATGCATAAACTAAATGGACTCAATTAATTTGCACATATTTTAGGAACTGTATTTATTAAGCAAAACAATGTCAAGACTCTCCAGTAGAGTTTTAAAGGCTGAACTTGGGAGATAACAGAATTTCTTTAATTAAAATTATCCCTGGAATTTGAACAGGATGTATATATGGCAAGCCTTATTCCCTTCCTGTATATCCTTGTGTGGATAAAGATTAATCTAGTCGGTTAAATAGTAAAATAATAAAATACCAATTGATTTTTTATTATGCCCATTTTATGCTCATTTTTGATGCCTTTAAATAGCATCAGTTAAGAATAAAATTAAATTTGGTCCCATCAAGGGTAAAGTAAATACTAAAGTAATTGAAATAAGAGTGTGAGAAAAAAATCCTTAGGTTCTTGTTCTATTTCTCTTAGGAAATTTGTGTTACAACATTAGAATTATCTGCACATATGTCTGTTTTATCCAGTAAATTTTGAGCTCTCTGGGAAATGACTGAGCTTGGATTGTATTTTATATACAGACTGATCACATTCTATAGATCATATTAAGTGACTTATAAAATGAAAGTGGATAGAATAAACCCTCTAGGATGCTGGGTCAAGATAAATTGAGAAGCATAGTCTATAAATACTAACATAATTAAATTAATACATAGTATTAAATTCAAAAAGTCACATAGAACAAAGAATGTCAAAAATGTTTCAGATAAGATGTCAGGGATCTGCAGTAAAAGAAAGATAGTGAAAGAAAGCTGTGGCCACTGCCCCAGGGTTTGAACAGTATTTCTTCCTATAGAAGGTATGTTTTTAAGTGTGTTTGGAAGGTGCCTGGTCCTAGGTCACAGTGTCTTGCTAGCTTCTTCTAAGCTCCAAATAGAATTGTCTAGTGATATTAAACATATCCAGTCCTTTATATTAGAGGGAGTCATCTCAGCTTTCCTGATGTACAGGGATTGGTTAATTTAAATGTGTTTGGTAACATGTCAATGACTTTTTTACAAAATAGTTGAGAAACACTTGACTTTCTCATGTATACTCTATAGGTATATTAGAGTTTTATAAGGTAAAACTAAGAATATTTTTCTATTAATCATGTATTTTCAAGTCTAGATTTAGTATCCAATGCTGTGGATGACAAAATCAGGAGGAATCCCATAGGAAATTTGAAACACAAAGTAGTCAGATAAAAATGACATGAATTTTACATTAACTTTACTAGCTTTGAAGCTTAGCTCTTCTAATTACTAGTTCTATGACCTTAAAGAGTGCTTTTACCTTCTCTTCCTTAGTGTTTTCCTATGTGTGATGATGATTTTATTGTCTGCTGCCCAGAACCAGGAATTACGGCTTTTGTTTAAAGCTCGACAAATGTTAAGTACTATAGGAGAAAAAAAAACTCTTCTTTTCTTCCTCATTCATTCTGTAGGGCTGATCTGTGAAGGGGGGTATCCCTGATCTCTTTGGTCTTTAGTGATATGAAATATACAAGAGAAGAGAAGAAGAGGAGAGTATATAAGTTTCAGAATGGGGAACATATCATAGAATTCAAATAAATATGGCATAAGAAATTCAGCTATTATGTATGACTTTAATGTAATAATAATAATAATAATAATAATAATAATAATAATAACAAAATAAAGGCTTCATAGCAATCTACGGATAACATACCAGAAAATGTTTTAGTGGCCTAAGTTGTAGTGTCTTTAGTCGTATTGCTAAATTAGTTTCTCCAAAGACTAAGTGAAGCATATGTCATACAATTATTTAGTGAATATGATTTTCATTATGCTATTCCTATAAGTGCCATTTCCTATATATTTTATTTGATCCTAGATTATTTCACTGAATTTTAATTTTAATGCACTCTCAATTACCAGTTTCAGGTTTTGTCCTTTTCTTCCACTATTAAGCCTGTGTCTGATACATTTCCTGGAAGTGCATCATCTAGGCCCATGAACTGATATTGCTGGCTGAGGATGTGATTGTTAATAGCAGTGTGGTAAGTTCCCATTACATGTCTTCAAGCTCTCTGACTCATTTCTGGAAGTGTTTAGTACACTAAGCACATCAATAGCATTCTTAATTTCTTTACATTGCTTTTGATTCTAGAGTTTCCTCTACAGTCTCTCATGGAGCTTCCATCTCTCTGCTTATCTGTCCTTGCATATCTGTTACTAGTATTTCCATTACACTTTAACATCTAAATAATTGTCCCGTTTAAGTCTCTGCTTAAGAATTCTAACATCTGGTGTCATATCACAGTTTGGTCCTGACACTTGCTTTGTTTCTTTAGATTGTGCTTTTCTTGCCTTTAGCATATTTTTAAAATTTTGTAAAACCCAGGCATGATATATCAGGTTATAAAAACTGAGGTAAAGAGATCTTTAGTTTAAGGAGTTTTGTTATCTTTCTATAATTAGGCTGTTCAGTGTTTGCTATGGCTGTAGATGCAAGAAGCTTCACACTCCTCTGAATTCTTGCTTTTATTTCTCCTGCTACATTTGGGTTTCTGTAGAGACTCCTTTTTTAGGATCTGAGCTTAAGCCATAATCACTGTCACTTCCTAGGAGATCCATTGTGGTGGTAAGGTGTGGGTCAGGGAAAGTGTTCTTTAATCCTTTGGCTAAATCTCAGTATTAGTGGGTCTTTGTTAGTGGCTATGACTTTCAGAAATGCTTTTCCAGTTTCTTCTCTACTCCTTAGATCTAAGTCAGGAAGGGCAAAAAGGGCTGAGATGGATAACTAAAATTCCTTCATGTGAGATAAGGATTTGTAAAGTTTTCTTTCTGAGAATTGGGCTTTGTTATGGTGAATGTGCTATGGGATATATTTTAAAATTATTGTTTTTATTTCTCACCTTGCCATAAACATGTAGAGTCCCCTAGTCCCTTATCTTTATAAGGTAGGATTCCTAGAGATAAAAACCCACAACAGTGTGGGAGTTACTCCAGCCCTGGACCTCTTAGGAATTTTCACTTTTAAGCCAGTCTATACCTAACCTCCAGCATTTGTCAACTTTACTATCTAAGTATTCCTACAGTTGTGTGACTCAGTGGCTTCTGCTTCTCTTAAACTGATCTTGGCTCAGATTCTCTCTATTTGGCTGTGAACCTCTGTATTTCCCAATCTGTCCAGATTCTGAAGTTTGCCTTGTTATCTCTGTTCTCTGATAGGTTTAAGAAAATTTGTTGATTTCATTTTTTCCATATTTTTAAAAATTATAAAGATGGAAGTAGCAACTTCTGAACTCTCACATTTAGAACTGAAAGTCCCTTGATAGTCACCTAAACTCAAGCACATTAGGTCAATGAAGTTGGGTCAGGTACTACAAAGCTTGAGTCAACTCAGATGAGTTGGTTACAATGAATGAAAGATGAAATGGATCTGTCCATTCACCTCCCTGTGTAGGGCTGGATACAGTATTCATAAAGGATGGGGATTTATTAACATTCCCAAGGAAAAGACAGAGTAGCAGAATAGCTCCTTTGTGCTTCTGAAGCACTTTCACTTTATCTATACTGTGATTCATACTGTTACAATTGGTTCATTATGTGTAAGCTCCATGAAAAACTTCAAACTTACATTAGTAAGACTATTGTTAATAGACAATACAGTTGATTAACAATAGTGTGGAAACAAATATACTTTGTATGTTCTTGAAAGAGAGAGAGTAATCAAAAATTTTAAATTTTCAGTTTTCACTTTCACATTACTATTTAATATTAGTCCCATAGCAATCTGGGACCCATCCTCCAATCCCTTTTACAAAAGTTCTTTTACAAAGATTTTTTTTAAATGCCAACTTAAATTTCTCCCCTCAATTATACGACATATCAAACAATAAGCCAATTTCACTGTGTGCACATTTCTATTTTCACTAGATAGGAAGCATTTTGAGATAGAAAGCATTTTAAGAGCAGGGCAATGTTATGTAACTTGTATTGTTGACATCCGGCATAATATCTGACACAATGTAAGTTTTTAATACTCTGTAAGTGAATTAATGAATGGTGGTCATTAACATGTGAACTGAATCGGAACTTCAGTACTCTATATCACACCAAAAGAGGCTCACTTTATCATTAAAGCACCTGATGCAAGCTGAGAAACTTTCTCCTTTAAGGATAAATTCATTGCTTACTATTCATAGCACACATAATGAAACAGCAACAGAGAAAATTATGGAAGTATGTTTTATGACATCAGAATATGAACCATTTCCCCCTGTATTAGCCATAACTTTAAGTTCTATTTCTGCTATTTGACATCTGTTTTTAACCTCTCCATAAGTCTGCTGAATCACAGGGCCAGACTAATGCCCAAAGTTCTTTACAGGCTTTCTGCAAATTAGCTTCTGCAGGGAAGTAAAAGTCATGCTGCAATTTCCCCAACCATTCATCATCCCTGACCTGCCTGTTTCTCCTTATAACCCAATGGGGAATATTTCCTCCTAGTTCTTTCTCTCTACTCTAATAATAAAGGCATAATTACAGTTCCTTTGCCTACTTTCCAGATCTGCAGGTGACAGGCTTTCCATTGCTCCATGTGGCACTTGCTATACCTCTAGTTTCCAGGGAAACTGATCATTATGAACCTTCCTTCAATGTTATCAGCTTCTTTGTGTTGTTCTTTAGTTACCTTCATAAATTATAATCTGGGCACAATTTGCCCCCTCATCAGCAGTATATGTTAGAGAGCAATCTCACTATCCTTAGCACTGATAATCCTTTGTTATCTGCTATTGTTCCCTCAGGGACATTCAGAGCTGCAAGTGTCATATTGAGCTTCAGGTGAAGAGCGCATTTCGTCAACTACCCCTTCTTCCCTGCAACCATCCCAAGTCTTGGGCCATGTATAACCTAGCTGCAACACTACCTTAATAAACTTGTATTATGCTGAGAGATTTACATTAAAATATTAGCATTTACTATGTACTGAAAAGTTCAGTTTTCCATGTATTGTCAGTGCAATTCATTCACTCATTTTTCTACCAATATTCAAGGACTGATTTTGTTCTGTCACTAGTTGCTGAGGTTAAAAAATGGCAAAATAAAATCCTTGCCCTTGAGTCAGAACTTTAACTGTGGTAGATAAACAAGCCTAAAGCAATACAAGTACTAAAACATAGATGTGTACAGACTTATATGTGAGCATACTAGAGGTAATATTGACTGGAGATTTTTAACAGTGTTTCACAGAATATTTTAAATGGATTATTGTGATTAAAACTTTATTTTGAAAAGGAGAAATGAATAAAGCTATTATTTAAAAAATTAAAAAAAAAGAAAGACATTTTAATTGGGGACTATCACGTGAAAGGTCACACATATGAAATAGCATGGGGCTTAGAGTTTAGAGTTCATGATGCAGTGGTGAGTAGTCATGGTGATGAGAGAATAGAAAGTCAGGGCTCGTATTGTTAAGAAACTTATAACCCACATAGAAATTTGGACTTTTATTGTGGTGGCAGCTATTAAAGTGATTATGCAGGTAAACTTGATTAGTGTTAGGGTGGCAACATTTTCTTTTTGGTAGAAGTTAAGTGGCCTACATATTACTATAAAGGTAGTAGAGTTAAGATCTTGATTCAAAACCAACACTATTATTTTTATTACAACTTCTTATTATAAATATGATAAAAATTTAATAAATTTTGTATATTTAATATATATTTATATATTTAATAAATAATGTATATATTTATTAAATAACAAATTTGTATAAGTATACCAATTTATATATTTAATATATTATTTAATAAATAATATATATTTAATAAATAACAAATTTGTATACAGTTGCTATAATAAATTTTAATACGTATAAAAATTTTTATAGATTTACTAGTATTATTTTACTAAGCAAGTATAATAATACTTTTAAAATATTTACTATATACTAAGTTCCAAGCATTTAATTTTAACTTAGTTTTTATTACTATAGGCTATGGAATAGGCAACGTTCTATTCAGAATCTCTCATTGCTTTTAAGTAAATAATGGCACTCTTTGAAAAAGCCATTGTGTTTGCTTTTTGAGTTAGACCTTGTATAGTGACAAGATAGCTAGAATAAAGAGGTGGCAAGGGAAGAAAAATGGCATATGGACAGAAAAAAAATCTTGAAGAAATCACATGAATCCCTTGGTAAGTCCTTACATAAACCAAAATCATGATAGCATCAGCTTTCAGAGCAACAATGAAAGTTCAGTATCTACTTAGCAGATTGGATGACTCATTTGAGACCCTGCCAGGGGTAGCAGGGCTTTTGCAATGGGTAGCCTTTTGTTTCTATTGATTTTTCTAGTGGATGCCCAAAGTGTCATTAGTGTCTTTATAGTTTTATTTTCCAAAGTTGCAGTGGATATGAGGAAGACATAAGAGATTTGAATGTGTTTAGGAAACAGGAAACAATATGAAACCACTCATTACATTCAATAAATATGAGATTCTTTGGGTTTCCATTTCACTGATTTTTATTAAAATCCTTTGAAAACTTGTAATGAGAAATCATTTCAAAGTAGAAATCACTTTGAATGGAGTTATTGATTAAGGCTTAGGCTACTACTAAAGTCTTGTTGCAAGCAGGCTGGTATGTATAACGGTACTCAGGATTGAGTTTTCATTGCCAATTTAGGAACTAACTACTTCAGCAAAGCTTGAACTCTAAAGAACCAGAGTTTGTTTTGATCATATATTACATTACTGTTAAACTCTGAGGCAATGAAAATGATTCATTCTGCCTTCCTGGAATATTTAATCAAAGAAGAATTGTGAGTGTTGGCTCAATGTTCATCTGTTTGGTGCTGCATTCTTAGATCTATGCATTTAAAAGTGATCCTTAGTGCACTCACAGCACAGACACTGCTCAATACATACAAAAGTTCTGTATCCTAGAGAAAAGATGAATGATACCTCTAAGCACTCCTGGTCTTTCTCCAGGTTTCTCCTGTTTTTCTGGAACTAAAGGTCAATGAATTGGGCCAAGCTAATTCTAGCCTTTCAACATTTTCCTTTTGGTAGTTTGAAATCAAGTTCACCTGCCTGAATGTCCAAAAATGCTCTGATTATCATTATCTCCCAAAGGAACTAAAAGTCATTTTGGAATTCTGAGGATTTTGCATCATTCACCTGTCATGTTTCTATTGGCAGAAATAGTGGACAAGGCTTTGAGGTACTGCCTTGTTAGAACTTCAGGGGTATCACCCTGAATGATTAAGATAACTCAGTTTGGCATAATTGTCCTTAACATATAAATTTATAGCCAGACTAAAAAGGTGTACTATAAATAATCCATGATACTAAGACAGTGGGGAAAGGAGAAAAATAAGGAAGAAGAAAAGAGAAGAAAAGTTTAGAATTGATTTACGGGAGGCATGGATTTTACTCAACATGAGAGGCCCGACATCAGACCAGAAATAAATTATTTTTCAAGGAGAAATTGCACTAGGGATTTTCCATTGAGAAAAAGTGGTGAACAATATAAAGGGTAAAAGATTGGAGGCATAATCTAAAAGAAATAAAGTCCATTGGAAAATAGTTGTAGTGTTCACAATTGCTATTCATAGATACACAGTGTTTAGAAAAGAAATGAGAATATTATAAAGAGAACATTTTACTATTTTATTTTTTAGTTAAACAGACTTCACATAAAAGCAACTATGAAACACTCCTCTGTTGAAACTTGTATCAAAAAATCAAGATAGTATAAATGACAATACGAAGCTGGACGCTTGTTTATTCAAGGATGGATGACAATTTTTGAATTATACCTGTTCCTTGGTGAAGGAAAAACCCCTACGTTCCAGTGCATGTTGTGGCTACCAGCTCCTGTTTGGTAAAGAGTCATAATTAATTTTGCATTTATCTAAGAATTAAATTTGGAATTTATGGGTGGTGATTTATTGGAGGTCACAGCAGAAAACAGGTGGAATGCTAAAAGGGACTCACCTGAAAATAATTTAATGAAAGTTGGTGGAATGGTGAGCCCAGGTATAGAGAATGAGCAGGAAATTGTGAGGCAGGCAGATCCTATAGTCCCCAGGCAGGGAGGAGTGAGAGCTGCTGCAGCCACTACCAGGATTAGAAGCAGGATGTGAGAGGTTAGTAACACCAACTTCTTCCTTCTCTCTTTGGATCTCCTAGAAACTACTAGGATCTCCTACTCATTAAACTCAACAGGAAGTCAGAGGGCTAAAGGGCTTCAGTAAGGTAGTCTCTAGAGGTTTCTTACCCTGAAATAGGGAATGTGTCGAAAGGATTCATTTGGTATGTAATAAAATCAATTAAATTGTGGAAATAAGTTACTTGACACATTTGTAGAGACTCATATTTTTATTTGGAGAATGAGAAAAATATATAAATGGGGGATAGAGATTTAGAAGTAATCAAGTATTTCCCATTACATTCAGCCTTAGACCTGGAGACTTTTCCTTTGTTATTTCTACATAAATGCATTGTATGAGTCTTTCCACTCCAATAGCTTATATTTCCATTATTTTTAATAAGTATGTTCTTATGTTTATTTATTAAAGCATGATCTCTGGAAAATTATATTAGATAACACATGGTTATATTGGATCCAGTTATTAAAAGTATCTGAAGGCAATGTATTTATTTTTTAATTATTTTTAGCTGACAAGCATTTTATGTATGGTTTGCATGCGTGTGTGTACATATATTTTATATATTTGTTATTCAACTTGATGTTTTGAAATATGCATATATTGTAGAATAGTTAAATCAAGCTAATTAATATGCAGACATTTATTTTTGGTGAGAATACTTAAAATCTACTTTCTTAGCAATTTTCAAGAATATAAACAATGTTATTGACTATAGTTACCGTGTTTGTATCCAGTGCACATCTCCCTGAGCCACACTCCCAGCTGGAGGCTCTGGTAACTGTCATTCTCTCTAAGTTTGACAATTTTAGATTCTCAAGAGGGATCATGAGGTATTTGTCTTTCTGTGCCTGGCTTATTTAACTTAACATCATGTCCTTCAGATTCATCCATGTCATGACAATTAACAGAATTTTACTATTTTTAAAGGCTGAATAGCATTCTGTTATTTATATATCCATTCTTCCACTTATGGGTACTGAGGTGGATTTGTTATTTGGGCTACAGTATAATAATACTGCAATAAACATGGGAAAGCAGTTATTCAACATATTGAATTTATTTCCTTTGGATGCACACCCAGCGAAATGTTTATATCATATGGAAATTTTATTTTTAATTTTTGAGGAACAACCATACAGTTGTCCATACTGATTGTACTAATTTACATTCCCCCAATACCATGCAAGAGTTGTTTTTTGTCCACATTCTCAATAACACTTATTTTTTTAATAATAAGTATTCAAAATGGCATATGGTAATATTTCATTTTAATTTTAATTTGCATTTCCCTGATAATTAGTGATTTTCTTAATAGCATATTTTCTGTATACCTGTTGGACATTTATATGTACTAAGGTCCTTTGCTTATATTTAAATCAAGTTGTTTTCTTGCTATTGTTTGAGTTCCTTACATATTTTGGATGTTAACCCTTTATTAGATGTACAGTTTGCAAATAGGTCCTCCCATCCATTTTGTTGTCTCTTGGTTGATTCTTTCCATGGCTATACAGAAGCATTTTTAATATAACCTAATCCCATTTTGTTCATTTTTTGTTTTGTTACTTATGCTTTGAGGTAATGTCTAAAAAATATATAGACCAATGTCTTTTTTTAAAAATTTTGAGTTCTTAGAATTGTATTAGTGCTCAGTTTTGAAACTTTTTTTGAAGATAAGTTCCTTTAAAGGGCATTGACATTCTTTTTGCTAGGTTCCTGTGCCTACAACATCCCTTCAAATGAACATAACTTAAGGATTTGACTTATTTCATTTTTGGGGTGCAGAATCAAGCAATACTACTATTCTAAACTATTTTGTGTTGAAGTCTGTGATTGAGATCTACAGGTCTGCATGAATAGTATGGACAATGTGAGGTCGAAAATGGGCATGAGGTCTGACACTCAAGGGTGACACCACCCCTTCTCCTCAATGCTTTAAAATTTAAATAGAATTTATTTGGAGTCCCTTTTAGTATGTCAGCTATTTATACTTTACTTTTATTCTTCTCTGAACTTATCAACTTTATAGTTTTCCTATTAGGTCTTATTGACCCAGGCTTTATATTTGGTCTCTGATGTTTCAAGTTTTCATAAAAAAACAAAGCTCCTGTTCTTAAAAACTCCATAGATTACATATTAATTACTTGCACTTTTAGTTGTTTTCAAAAGGGAGACTATTTGAGGCATCTAAACTTCAGCTTAGAATGCAATTGCCTGAAGTTTTTATTAGAGACTTTTGAAGAAGTTCATTCTAAACCTATAAGAATAAATTTCTACATGATAAAAATGTTTTAAATCAGACTTCTGTTTTCTTCAATTAATTTGCCAATCTACTCTGATAGCACTAATAGATATATTTAAATAAGAATGTCAACAAGAATTATTTAAAAATCATTTTTGTTTTAAATTCTAAATAATTTTGAGTCAATGGTTTAGCATTCTTGGAATAGGGATGACATCAGCTATTAATGTCATTTGAGTATTTTAATTCCTTTTTCAAATTCTGGTGTTCAATATGTCTTCTGAATGTGAAAATGACACTAGTTTGAAGAACAATTTAAAAAGCAATCTTTAAGATTTCATAAAATACGAGGTACAGGGTTTTCACTCCTAAGGTTAACATGATAGCCTGCAAGGAAAAAGTTCTGGACATGAAATCTTAATGATGCCTACCTGATGCTGGGGAGAGCAATGGAGAATGATTGATCAATGAGCACTAAGTTGCAGTTATATAAATCAAGAATTTCTGGTGTTCAATTGCACTGTAGGGTTAGTATAGATAAAAATGTATTGAATATGTCTAAAAACTAGAAGAAAGGATTTTGAAGGTTTTTGTCACTAAAAAACAACAAATTTTTGAGGATATGGATATGTTTACCCTGATTTAAACAAAAGGCAACATATATAGGTATTAATGTTTCACATTGTATCCCATTAATAGAATATGTGTGCTTTTATGTATTAATTAAAAATAAGTTCTATAAAAATAAAAGAAATTCTTTAACTCAAATGAAAAATAAAGGTTACTTGACATATTATTGACTTTGGTTCTCTTTAGAATTAATGTTTTCAGTCCAAGGGCTCTTTAAGAATTTGAGATAGATCTCAATAACAAGTGTCCCATGTGACTGGCAGGAATGCAATTAGCCTTTGCCAAACTAGTCATTTCAAAAGTTTATGAGATGGGTCAGTGCTGTTTTGCTTTTGTTTTTTTTTTTTTATGTTTAATTGTTTGAAAAAGAAAGCCTTTTATAGTAGGAATAAAAAAAAAAATCCAGTTTCCCAATCTCGAAAAAAAAAAAAAAAAGAATTCGAGATAATTATGAAATTGTAAATGGCAGATACATTGGGTTAGTCAGTTTTTGTCACTGAGTAAAATACCTGAAAGAATAACTTAGAGGAGAAAAAGCTTTTTATGGATTCATGGTTTCAAAGGTCTTAGTCCATGGTTGGCAGACTGCATTGCTCAGGCTCCAAGGTAAGGCAGAGCATCATGGTGGAAGGGTGAGGTAGAGGAAAGTTGCTCAACTCTTGTGCTCCAGGAATCAGAGAGAAGGCAAGGAATCAAGGACAAAATGTAATCCCCAAGGGCATAACCCTAGTGATGTGGTTCCTCCATCCAAGTTCCATTCTCTGCTATTACCACACAGTGCAATAGTTCTTCCAAATTATTAATCCATCAAGTGGATCCATCGATGAAGTTACAGCTCTCATAATATAATCATTTCACCTTTGAAAATTCCTGCATTAACACAAGATATTTTGGGGAACAGCTCATATTCCAAACCATAACATATATAATGGCAAATATTAATTTTAGAGTAAAATGATTAGTTCTGTCATTTTTTAAATCATATCAGTAATTAACTTGTAGATCTAATGAAGTCAATAAGTATTGGGCCAATAGTTCTACATTCAGACAGCAAAAGTATACCTCTTTTCATCCATTTTATCATCAGAGTAAATTAATACCTTTAGATTCAAGTTTAGATTTATCAAGCTAATTTTTTGAACTTTCTTATTTTATAGCCATAACATTTTTATAAATAACAACCAAATGATTCACTGATTTAATCATGAGGTTTTTAATTGTACTAACTAAAGACTTAATGACAATCATATAAGAAATAGATTTAAAGTATACTAAGTTTAAATTTAAATATCATTTAAACTAGGCATGGTGGCTCATGCCTGTAACCCAGCTCCTTGAGAAGCTGAGGTAAGAGAATTGCAAGTTTGAGCCTGGCCTGGGCAACTTGGTAAGACTATTTCAAAATAAAATTTAAAAAGGACTGCAAATATAGCTAAGTGGTAGAGCACTTGCCTATCACACATGATGCCCTGGTTGCAATCCCTGGTAGCTTCAAATACATATATACATACATATATACCTACAATTTATCTGAATTTCAAATATAACTGGGAGTCCTCAGATTTTTCCAGAAGCCCTATCTCTGACATCATTTAACTGTGTCCCCCACCCCCCTTCTCTCTCTCTCCAAATTATCTCTAGTGGCACAGGCCTTTTCCCCTTAAGAAGATTGTTATTTCAGATCTATAACACTTCTCCCATGTTAACAGTAGATGAGAGAGAGTTAGGGGTTGGAGGTATGACTAGACAGCCTCCCTCCCAAATAATCAATTATACCACTCTCCCACCTTATCATAAATGAATGCACAATTAAAATATTGCTTTAATCAATTAATCCTGAAGATATTTATTGAGTGCTTTCTGTAATCCCAATAGTGTTAAGACTCTAAAGACACAGTATTAACAAATACAGATAACCATCTGCCTCATGAAAAATATACTCTAGCAGGGCCACAAATACACAGAGACATATATGTGTGTGAACAGTGTGAAACTGGTTATGTACTATAGACAATATATATATATATATATATATATATATATATATATATATATATATATATATATATGTAAAGAAACTGGGTATTGTCTAGAGTGATCATGGGAGCCTCACAGAGAAGATCATATTTGAGCAGAGACATGTGGGACTAGAGATAGCAAGACAGGACATATATATGCAAGTATATACATATATATACTCCAGCAGATGCTAGAGTAGCAGAGAGGCCCTGGGAGGCTGCCTGGGTGTCTGAGGAACAATGAGTGAGTGAGGGGAGGGCTGTACAGATGAGTAGAAAGGTGTTGGGCAGCTGGCCATATAGTACCCTGTACACTATTTTCATAATCTAGGATTTTTTTAATGATGTAGGGAGTCTGGAGATTTCTGATGAAAGCCAGGATCTGATTTACATTTTAAAAAGAGCAACTCTGATGGCCTCATGGGTAGATTCTCAGGAGGGAAAAGAATCCAGTTAGTAGGCAGAGATGTTGATGTGGGAACACGGTGTGAGTAGGTTGAGGAATGCTGCAAATCAAATGTATTTTAAAACTAAAGACATAGGGTTTCCTAGGTGCTAGATGTATCATTATGAAAAGATTTAGGGATAAGGGTTGCATGTAAGTACAAGGACAAATTTGCTTTATGAATGACATTTGAGGTAATCCTAATTTTGTCTTACGAACTGACTCTGAATCTTTTACTTTAAAAAGAAAATACATTCAGAGTCCTCTAAAATGACAATACTTTTCAGAGATTTGGAGCAATTTTCTTCCAAAATTCTTTCAAAGGAATTGACTAACTTTCTTTCAGAGTTTATTGGATTATTCTCAATGTAGAAATTTTTCAGTGTAAAGGGCTTACTTTCTGCTTTAAGTTCCCTTTCCTTAAACTTATGATCAAGCAGAAAGCTAAAGCAAAAAAATAAAAAATAAAAAGCCCAAACCAATCAACCACCAACAACAAATCCTGCTATATTTTATTACTGTAAGTTCACAAAAATTCTCATACTCGGTTTTCTTGGTTCTTTGACTTGCCTCCTTTATCATTTGGCCTTTTCAAGTGACTGTTTTTTATGATTTAGACTATATTCCTTCAATCGTTTTAGAGTCTCTTTGATAGTGAACTTGCCTCTTTGTGGATAAACTATTTTTGTCACTTTTGATCAAGACACAATACAGTTATTAAATGTGATGTTTCTGAATACAAATGTTTTTTGTATTGTTTGAAAAAATTTTACTGAATACCTATCATGTGCATTGACTTTAAAGGGGTTAACAAAGACACTGACTTGAGGATATGAGGGGTAATTTACCATGAAGTATAAATACAAGAAAAGGAAAAAGGTAGCACAAGGATATTGGTGATGAGCCATCAGTAATACTAAGGGTTAATTTTTTTTTTTTTTTTAGAAAGCATTTGGTATATATCATTCTCTGTTCCAGTTTGATCCCCAGCAACTCTCCAAGGTAAAGGCATTAATGTCTCTATTTGACATATGAAAGAATTGAAGGATAGAAATGTCCTATAGTTATGAGTTTGCAGGGCAGAATGCAAACCTGGGCACTGCTGCTATTGAGTCTATGTTCTTAATTGCATTTCTGCCTTTGAATGATGTTAGAAGTAGGTACTACAGCTTATCAAAGAGTTGAGAGTCACAGCACATACTGGAATGTTTATTCCTGTCTGTGTGTTGGAGGCGTGATTTGAGACATCACTGAGATGATTCTAAATGATTCCTTTCTTGCAATCTGAAGTCTTAGGCAGGTTCTGACAAGAAAACAGTTTTAATGACATTCTAAAGGTTTTAAATTTCATAATTCTATGAATTTTCTCTTTGGAAGAGGAGAAAAGTTTTTCCTTTGTCATTCACATGCCAGAGACTTCAGAGACTTGAGTTGTTTTTTTTTTTTTTTTCTTTACTGCTTACTGAAATATCTCATGCATCTGTGCAAACACATTATACCCTGAAAATATTAAATATTCTTCAGCATGCACAATGTAGTGAATTTTATTCCTTCTATTTTTTAGCCAAACACAAATAAAGCATAGCAAGATATAAAGAGTGGCCCATCATAGACCATGTTGAATACATAATAAGTCTCTCTGAGTATCACTGCACAATGTACTAGACATCAATTGTACATTACAAATGTTTTCTCTTAATTGTTCCTTAGAGAGGTACAATGCAAATTAGAAGAATATCAGTTTGCAATCCTAAAGATCTTGGTTGAGGATAGTAAACTGATAATCCCTCACATGCTGACTTTTAGCAAAAATAAAAAAGTAGCTTTCAATTTTCTCAATTTACTTTATTTTTGCACTGCAGTAAGAAAAAGACTGAGTTAATGATTATGCTTTACAATATAGTTGATCTCAACCAACATCAATAACATTTTTGTGGTCAAAAATTGTTACAATAGCTTTATTTCTATTTGCTGCAACTTTCCTGCCAAGATCTCATCCTGTGCAATTGATAATATTTTAATTTCCTTTGTCATAAGTAGTTGGCAGGGAAAATGTTTTGGATGGGAGTAAAAATCAGTTTAAAGTATCACCAAATTTATAAACCATCTCTATCTATAGCCATAGTTTACTTCTTTCTTTTTATTCTGTGGGAAGAAGCAGCATTTTTACCAAGGCCAACTCCTGTTCCTCTGTTCTAGGGACAAAACCAGAGTGTATCTTCAATAAATTTCAGGAACAAATGTGTGGATGATGAATGCCTCCTTTCTTGCCCTTGTAATAGGAGGCTCATTTGAGACGCTGTTTTAATTTGTTCAATGATTCAAATATCAAGAACTAAAAAACTGATGTGAAAGATACCCACAATCAAAGTCAAGTGGAAGATGTCTGAAGGACAACAGGTCCTTAAAGAGTGTCTGAGAGGCAGTGGCTGACATAGGTGCCGTTAAAGTTCACTGGGAGAGAAAGAATGCTTTCACGTTTTGCAAGTTAAAGTGCATCAAAAATGGAATGGAGGAAGTTTCTAAAAAAAAAAAAAAAACACCTGAAAACACAGAATCAAACAGACTGATTGGGGAAGCTATACAGTGGTCTAAGCTCAGGTTTTCATCATCTCTCCATAACACATTGCTTGTTCACCTTCCCCATGCCTCTTCTTTCCAGATGGCTTTTATCATTAAATCATTTCACCATGTTTCCCACAGAACTTTCCCTTTCCAAACTTTTAAAGTGCAAATAGTTTTCTAAGGCCAAATGTGTATCCCATATTCTGCAGATATATTTGTGTCTTGGAGCTCCAGAAGGCAAGTTGATAATTTAAAGAATAATAATTCCTGTAGAAAAAAAGTTATTGATAAATGGCCACCAGACTCATTAGATAAATGACATTTTATAGTATTGCATTTTATTCTGTGATATTTTCTTCCTCATAGCACACTGTGTTTCAAATGTTTTTTACAAACTACCAGCTGGACAACAAAACTAACTCACTCACTAGTATGGGCTCTAACGGCTTGTTAGTCATTTAATCAGAGCTGATGACTGGAACCTTTGTGGGATCTTCTCATCAGAATTTTGTGGTCAGTCTTTCAAGGTTTGGGCTCATCTTCCATCTTTGCTTTATCAGTTATTCTTCCCCAGGATTTTTGTTTCTATGGAAACAGTAATAGAATTGAAGTGCAAAGAACAATAGGAAGGAGGCTTCGAGAAGAGAAATGCTAACTTTAACCTGATTTTCTTCACAAAATATCTCTTAGGATTTATTCAGGCTAATACTCATTTGCATGTGTTTATTTGCACTCATTGTGTGAGTACAAATAAACTACCCATGGCTAGTGTAAGAGCAAGCAGCTATTACTAATATCATTCAAGTACATGATACACACATGTCCAATGAAATTATCACACAGACATGACCAAAGACTGGGTCTTAGCCATGTTTGTGTGCTGGTGCAAGACTCTAACCACTGTAATCTATTTACATGGTACTTTATTTCAGTATGCCTTACCTGTTATATCTAAGTGGCTTACCCAAGTTCATGGACTTAGTAAATAAAATCTAAACACAAGTTCTAGCCTTTGGATTACAAATACAGAGATCATGCTGGGGCACAATAACCAATGGCTAAGCACTGAATCAATGTTCTCTACATTAAAAATATTTGAGAAAAAATGTTTTATTATAACTTTTAAAAACATCTGAGCAAATACTCAGTCTGGGAAAAAAATAAATAAATCTGACCATTTTATAATTTAATAACAGATCACTCTCAGCTCTCTTGCTGAATAATTTCTGGAATAGTTGCTTATTAGCCAAAAGATGCCTCACATATCTCCTTTTCTGGGAGAAAATTAACTACTGGGGCTGCAGCTGGCTAAGTGTTTAAAAGTTATCATCATTTTATAGATGAAACTGAAAATTTTAAACATTTGTTTCATAGCCTTTTTCTTTTTTAGGCATTCTGTTGGAAGTATGCATTATCTTAATCTAAATGGAAGTTAGTGGTTCTCTAAATCTGTCTTGAGTTCATCTTTAATATATAAAATGTTTATAAATCCTTAAATATATGAGATTAAAATTTATGAGCCTAAATGATTCATATTTAAATCATGATTGAAATCATTGGAATGTAATGTGGATAAGCAGAAACATTTAATTTGTTCCATTTTTTTTCCTTGAAATAGTCAATGAGATCTTTTCCAAATTAACTGTTAGAATCCCTACTAAAGTTTAATATCCAATAATTATACATAAAATAAATAATTTAATAATATCCCATTTACTTTTCAGATCAAATTTAACTGTTGTAGAGAAAAAATTGAGAAAAATCAAAGCTTTACTGTACAATAATTAGATTATTACTCTTACCTTATTTCTGTGCCACTGTGATGCCAAAATTGGAAAAAGTGAGTACTTAGAATAGACGTCATATACTGCTAAAATGAACATGATAGTTCACTTTCTGCTTCTAAATATTATGTAAATATGACATAGCCCAAAATAAACACACGAGAATGATAATGCTGAGGTTTTTACTTTCTCCTCTTTGGCATTTTGAGTCAGTTTAACATCCATCATCACTAGTCACAGAGTGCATTAGGAATGCATTCACTCCTTAGCATTCTGACTTTTGTTTTTGCATTGACATTGGGTCTCAAAATAGCTCATTAGTGGTTTCTGCAAATAGGCAAAGAACATTATCACTTTCAGTCTGACAGAATTTGTCATATAACATTAATCTCATGAGGTTGAAAAGCTTGAAAATTATAATGTATGCAAAAATAAATTAGATAAGTAAAAGTCATTATTTTAATTTAAAAGGTATGAAGTTCAAAAGACCTATAAATTACCCTGTTTGAGTGTAATGAAAGATTGATGTGTCCTGTTTCACATTTGGGAATACTTAAAGTATAAAGAGTCTGTGAATTTCATCATGTATGGTCACATTAAAATCTTACAGCAATCCTACATGATAGAGACTACTATTAGCCACACATAACCAAGGGGAAAAAATGGTAGTTCCAGGAAGTTAAATAATGTGTACAATGCTACATTACTAGTCACTGAGATGAGATAAACACAGGTGTATATTCCAGAGTCCATGATATTACCTACTGTGTTTAAGTGGAATAGTAAACAATTATAAAATATACCAAACCACCAAATGTGACATGGTCAAGAGTAGATTTTCAGTAAGTGAATGCTGTTCCTTTTTCCTCTTTTGAGCAAGTTTTAATAGTTTCCATGTTCACAATAAATATTAAATAGAAAGATTTTGATGTATTTTCAATGAGGTGGTGAATGGGAAGCTCATTTGTGTAGTTGCACTAAAAGTCTCCTTTGTTTCCACTCTCTTCCTTGTTCTGTTCTGGAAATATGTCCCCCAATTTTATCTAATTATGAATAATTGAGATGGGTCTTATCTTGTAGGACTTAAGGAAGATGGGAAAAAAATGTCACTTTTCCTTGTGGCAATCTTAACAAAAATCTTCATGTAGGTATGTTATACTTATGTGTTTACCTTTTCTTTTCTTATCAGCCTTGCAAGAGATAAGATAAATATTAGAAAACTGTCATATACAAAAATTTTCATTCTTTAAAATGAAATACATGGACAGAAATATGATTTTCTGATATCCAGTGTCTTTTCCACCTCTTTACTCTGAGATAGATATAGAGCTTATATGAACATTTT
The DNA here is from genome assembly GCF_047511675.1 of Marmota flaviventris. Classification (NCBI taxonomy): domain Eukaryota; kingdom Metazoa; phylum Chordata; class Mammalia; order Rodentia; family Sciuridae; genus Marmota; species Marmota flaviventris. The sequence continues at coordinate 105,327,948 of NC_092503.1, forward strand.
ATTACTTAAAGTTGACAGCTCTGGAATTTTGAATGTGGAAAAACATGAAAAATAATAGAAAATAAACACAATTTAGGTTAGTACAATAAAAACCAAGACATTATAATTTTTAATTTATTGAGACATTGTGGAGACAGGAATGTGTCCCCAAGCCACCATCCAATATATAAAGCAAGGTGGAAACAAAGTAAGCACACATTAAAAAATGAAGAGGTAAACTCTGTGTGTGTGTGTGTGTGTGTGTGTGTGTGTGTTTTGGAGTTGTAATGAGAGTGACATGTTCTTCCCTCTGGCTGATCTCATTCCACTTCAGAGAAAGTAGCACAAGCAGAGTTATCTGGCTTGCCTATATTCACATGAACATTAACTGCATTATCAATAATAGATTAATACATCAATAATATATTATGGGGAATAAGCCTATGTTGCAGTGGGTAAGATCATACTGGCACAAATGGACTCCCCCTATCCTCTTAGTGCAACATTTCCTCCTTCATGTATTGATTCTTACTCTGTCATTATGGCAATTTGAAAGGTTTATGCGGAAAAAATGGCCTGGAAAAGAGGCCAAGGATATTTGTCAGTCTGATTTTAATCTAAGCTTATTTTTAAGTCTAGTTTGATCATAAACTGTTCAATAAATTCTTTCTATTCTATGTAGTTCAGTTAACCATGTATCTAGTATGCAAATGCAGTATAGGTGAAAGAAGAACCAAGAATAACCCATGCATATTTGGCTGATAATAGTACATGTACAGTAATAGCATTTACTAAGCAGAGGAAGATGAACTGTTAGTGATTGAGGTGAAAGTGAAGGTTCTCATTTCACCATGTTAAGTTATTAATACATTTAGACATTCAAGAAAACATTATGGAAGTTTTATAAGATTTTGACATATAGATATAGGTCTATTACAGAGAGAAGGATTTGGGATTGATTGGATTGTGTATGTCATGCAAAATAGGAGGAATAACAGAGAGCAAAGGAAAAGAGGATGAGGACAATTTGGAGACTCCTCAGCAAAAATATATCCAGCATGGGAGAAAATGGAAAAATAGGTGACGTGAAACTCAGCTCAGACATATGAAATCTCATTTGAGAAGAATATTTTTCAGTTATATTTAGTTATTAGCCATTTTGAAAAATTAAGATGTTAGATCAATGTGGAAAAAGAATATTTGTTTATGCTTTATTTCTTTAATGTAGGAGTTAATAAGTATATATGCTACTATTGAGAATGGTCCACTCCACTAGAGATAAAAATAGATATTGCAAGATATAAGGGAGAGAATACAAGGAGAGATTCCTGAGAAGGAATAGGAATTCTAAATTGACGAGATGTGCAGAGTGTGGATCTCTCAGAGGGCTTCATTTGTCTTATTTTAAATGCCATTCACACTCCAAGGACCAAAGCCCTGCACTTGTCATTATAGTACAGGGCAGAGTATGGTTTAGTGAAAAGAAATGCAGAAGGATTGTTGGATATGTGGTTGCCAGTTGTGGAGCTTCTGTATTTCTAATAAAGAGAAAAAGCTATTTCCTTGTGAGATTTGTGAGGTGGAATGATTCACAGAAGAGAAAAGTTTCAATAATCAACTTGGATAGTGAAAAATTAAGCATACTACAACATGTATAAAGTTGCTAGGCATTATTTCTATAATCTTAATAATCAGTGCACATGACAGATTATTTCCCAGCAGTGAAGAGGTCAAGGGAGCTGACTCTCTGTTTCCTAAAAGACATGAGTTGATAAAATGTATAGGATGAGTTTTTTTCCTTATTTGCTTTTTTGTTAGCTATTTGGACTAACTCTGAGTTTCCACTTCTTGTATATATGTTTGGATCTAAATGTGCTAGAAATTTCCTATGTATACAAATTCATATAAAATGTGTTACATTTATAGAGAGAGGGGTTTATTGATTGGGCTATAACAGATGCTATAGATGAGCAGTAATACACCTGAGAAGTAATACAGCAAGCTTGTCAGGAGGTTCTACTAATTTAGCAGTGGATCTTGAAGGTCCCCCCAGGACCATGTGTTGAGGGCTTATTCACCAGCATGAGATGCTCTTGTTAGGTGTTAGAACCTTTAAGAGGTGGAACCTAAAGAGAGGTGGTTAAGTCACTGGGGTGTACCCTTGAAGGAGATGTCAGAACACTGGCTTCTTCAGCTCTCTTTTGCTTCCCTGTCACCATGAATTAAAAAGGCCTCAGAGGAAGCCACATATACCTGTCATGATGTTCTGTGCTACCACAGGCCACTGGCAACAGATCTGTGGACTGAAATCTCTGAAAGCATGAGTCAAAATGCAACTGTTCTCCTTATAAGGTGTTTATACAGAAATTTATCACAGTGATTGGAAGCTGACTAACATAGTAGTTTAGTCAATGAAAATCTCTCATAGACTTAGGAGTCTTCAATATAACTGGACCAACACAAACAAAACAAAACAAAATTTTACTAACATTAAGCATATGAACAAACTGCTTTTCCAATATTGACTTTTCTTCTTAATTGTTTTCTTTATAGAGCTTTGCATTAAAACTTATAAGAGAGATAAAATAAATTCAGTTTTTTTAGTCATAATAATTTTATCTCACAATCTATAT